>NW_027468881.1:27652096-27797096 GCF_046254945.1 Alosa pseudoharengus | reverse complement strand
CAACACACCACATGATTGGCTCAATGTGTTCACAACACACCACATGATTGGCTCAATGTATTCACTTGTCGACGTTTTGCCGCAGAAGGGGTGGGATATGTGTAGACAACTGCCATATTGGCGTTACAAACTAACCCTATGCATTTCTATGGAAAAAATTTTGAGTGACGTGTCTCCTCATTAGAAAGTCTCTGTCGACACCCCTGTGCCCTTGTTGGAAGGGGGCCACTAGGGATTGAAATCTCCTGGCAATATTTAGTGTCCCACTCCACCCCTGCATTCAACGCATATGTATGGCTGCAGACATGGGAGTGAGCACATAGAACTCATGAGTACATAGAACATAGAACATAGAACCCAGATGTGGCGACAGAGCCTCAGAAAGATGTCCGGAACACAAACATCTTGACACACTAAGATTCTGTATAGATTTTTGTTTGTCTTGAGTGCTATGTCCTATCTTCTGTCTATAAATACAGATGTGCTATACGAGCTGAGAGGGTCCACTAAAGAGCTGTGGAGATGCTCACCACATCCATTACTGGAAACATCTCTGATCCATACACACACACACACACACACACACACACACACGCACGCACGCACACACACAGACAGACACAAACACACACACACACACACACACACACACACACACACACACACACACACACACACACACACACGGTAATAAGTGCAGCCCATTCAACATACTGTCCACACTTACATCACATAAAGCATTTACACCAACACATACACACACGTATACAATATAGACACATGCATATACACATACACCTGGTGATGCAGCTACAGTACATATGTAGGCCACCCAACACTCTTTTGAAAATATTAATTTTGTCATAACAAATCAGGTCTGGATCACTAAACCCACTGTAATATTCCCCTGAAGCTTACACTGACCCCTCACCCCTCCCGCCTGACCCCGACCACTAACCTGTCTTGCAAACTAATTTGAGAAATTGAACTAAGGGTGATTACTGTAATCTAATGAATTAAAACACAATGGTAAGCACAAGTTAGTCAAATACTGAAAGCTTTAAATGACTGAATTTCAAGATGTTTACATGTAGATTACAATGTAAACTTGGCATTTACATCTCAATACTTTATGGACAATGAAAGCATTCTAAGGGCGAAACTAAGTGGAATTCCAACCATCCGCCATCGATGCAGTACAATTAAATATTAACTACAGGCAAACAGATTTATCAACGTTTGGGTACAGAGAACAAATAAAACCCTGATCTATTACATTTCTGACAGAGCACAGATTGTGGAATTAAAAACAGGGACAAACTTGTCCATCAAAACCAGGACTCAATAAGACCCATGAGAACCAATAGTCCTCAAACACACACACACACACACACATGCACTCTAACACACTGATGCATTCTGACGCTCCTGTTTCCATACTGTACACACAGCCACCAGGAGTGTGTGTGTCGCTGGTGACTATACAGTAACTAGGTCAGCATTGGTACATCTACAGGATTTATGTGAGATTTGGAAACCAGACCTGAAAGCTTTGGTATAGGAAAAACATTGATCCATTTCTTCACAAACACACCACACACACACACAGACACACACACACACACACACACACACACACACACACACACAGACACACACACACACACACACACACACACACACATAGACACATACACACAGAGACACATACACACCCACACACACACAGACACACACACACACACACACACACACACACACACACACAGATAATAAGGCACATACGTTTGGGCACCACAGGGAAATCAGACGCCTGTAAGGTTACTGTAGCCGTTAAATAATGCAAAACCTACCAGATGATTTTCCAGCTCAAGGCATCTCAGGGGAGACACTCCCAGCCACTCCAACAGGACAATGATGCAAACTGGACAGTGGTAATGCTCAACCCAGAATGGATGCAGTGTTTGACAAGTGGAACAAAATATTCCTAAATAAGGCACACAGTGCAAAAAGGTTATTATGTGACCATAGAGTTTGGGCAACAAGTTAAGCTGTCTGACCATGGCTGTTCTTAGTTTATGGGTGTTGTTAGTTCATGGGTAGTTTATAGGTGTTTTGCACACTGCTGACGGCCCTTTCCTTGAGACTATGACTAAACCTGTTAAACAGATTATTGAAGACAAGGAGAAATACAATGTCCTCAGAAAACTGGGTTTAGAGATATGTTTGCATCTGTGTGTGTGTGTGTGTGTGTGTGTGTGTGTGTGTGTGTGTGTGTGTGTGTGTGTGTTTGTATGAGAGAGAGAGAGAGAAAGAGAGAGAGTGAGAGAGAGAAAGGGATGGAGACAGTGTAATTGTGTGTGAGAGAAGAAGAGAGTGCCTAAGAAATCTTGTCATGTGTTAGCTGTCTCTCTCTGTTTCTCTCCTTATATAACTGTAACCTCTGCTACTGGCTGGAGGCAGAGAGAACACACACACACACACAGACACACACACACACACACACACACAGACACACACACACGCGCGCACGCATACACACACGCGCGCACACGTTCACATGTATAAACACACTCTCTGTGTATAACACTCCCTCTCTCTCTCATTCTCTCTCTCTCTCCCTCTCTCTCTCTCTTTCACACACACAGCTGTAGAAGTACTGAAGCCCTGTGCTCATCCATTTGACTGAAAAAAACTAGAGTACTTTATTATCCCACTGCAGAAACTTTGACTGAAGACTGCTGTGGATGTTGTTCTTAATATTCAATGTGTTTAACATAACTACACACGCATACAGGAAAACACTGAAGCACAAACAGACCTAGCACCCGCCCAGCCCCCCCCCACACTCACTCATGCACACACACACACTGATGTCTAGATGTTATTGCACAAAAAATAGCTGCTATTCTTTTCCTGACATGCTATCCAAAACTTTTGGCTGTTCTTGAGAAATTTTGTATCACCTTATTTTATAACATCTCATTGTTTTTCCAGTGTATCTTATATCTCACTAGTGACATCTTACATTTACTTAGAGTAGGGCTAATATCTCACATACTAAGCTATGATATTCTCTTTATCTACTTTCCTTTCCTTGTGATGTAGTCCCTCCCTTCCCATGTGCTATAAGTATATTGGTAAACATATTTTGCATTTCCTTTCACTCTTTGTTGTTCTTATTTTGTCACAGCGCCCTTCAACCCTTCTGGCTTCTGAGGAAAATGTCATGCCATAAACTACAGTGCATGAACAAGGTTACACTGCTGTCAAGAAGCACCATCACAGACTGTCACACATCAACAGACAGATTCTTTACTGTAATAACATGTCAGGTGTATGTGTGCGTGTTAGTTTGTGTGTGTGTGTGTGTGTGTGTGTGTGTGTGTGTGTGTGTGTGTGAGGTCACACACCCTGCAAGTGCGTGAATGCTAATGAATGCTAATGAAGGTGATTATGCAATAACACGATGAAAATGAGACAGCCCCTCTATCCCCTTAAATCAGGGGTTCCCAAACTTTTCCACGACAAGGCCCCCAAATACCACTAGGTTCTGGCCAAGGACCCCCTTGATGTGTTATTAAAACTATCGACAATACTACGGCAAATGTAAAAATACATTAAGCTAATCCTAATAATTATTTTAGCCACAAGCACTTCGCGATGGAGCATACAGTGTGTAAAAATTGTATTTGGGGCTTTCTGCTATGAGAGCTATCGCTCTACTATTATTCCAAGTCATTATCATGGGAAATATAATGTTCAGATATGCGTCACATTATTATAATGCCATTGTATAACAATCCTCACAGTAATAGGTATATTTTAATGTATTTATTTGTTGTTTTATTTTTCCTTCCAACTTGCTGAGGCCCCCCTGGCACCCCCTCGCGGCCCCCACTTTGAAAACCACTGCCTTAAATCACCGGCTCTCTTGCCTCGGAGACCTGCCGCACAGTGGTGCGGTCTCTCAGTGAGAACGGCCGCTGCCCTCAGGGGATCATGGCGCAGACTCTGTTGACAGCCTGGTCTTGTCAGCTGTGACAGCATGTAATCCAGCCATTTTGAAATGAAAACCCTCACACCCTTTCGTCTAATTAGTGAAGCAGAGACGTTAGTGCAAAACACGGCACCATATGCTGGGGAGGCGACCGCAGCATGGAGATGCAGCTGGACGCACCTTCAGATGAAGGCCATCAGAAACATGGGTGCGACACATGGGAACAATTACAGTGTGACTGCAAGACGGAGGTCTTCATTTCCAGCTTACCGATGCAATATAGAACGCAAACACAAAGAGCAAAAAGAAAAAGAGATTTCTTTATTTGTATGATGTGCTTTTTGTCTCAGAGTTATGGGGGTGATAGTCACATAATGCATTCCCTCATTTTTCCATAATCATTACTGTGATAGCATCATGTTACAGTAATACCAGCATGATTGAGCGCTGTGTGAAATCTCCTATAGCACTGGGAATTTACTGTAACATCTCTCCTGTGTATATTTGAAATACTGTAAAATACATCCGGATTGTTGTTTTTTTCACAGAGTGCTGACATAAAGATACACATTTACACCACAAAACTCGAAAACAAAACCAGATGAGGGTCTGCTGGTTCATTTTTTAAGGCAATTTCTTTTTAACTTTTCGCAGATTTTATGAACAAAGATGATTACAAAAGCTTTCAAACTTAATTTGCAAAAATAATCTGGTACCATCCCTCAGCTGGCTGTGGAGAGGGAGATGAAAGGACAGAGAGAGGAAGACATGTAAGGAGATGGATTAAGGGACGACAGGAAGGAGACTTTGGAAACCCCCCCCCCGTGACTCTGAGCGTGTGGGACTGACCATCTCTCAGGTACTCACCACATTGCCTGTTATATGTGTGTGTGTGTGTGTGTGTGTGCTTTTGCGTGTGCGTGTGTGTCTTTGTGTGTGTGTATGTGTGTGTATCTGTGTGTCTCTGTGTGTGTACAGTGCACAACCACATGCTTGTCAGGAAGCAGAGGAGCCGGTCATTACAGTGCAACTCACACTTTACCACAGGACATCCTGCCTTGACCCTGTCATGTGACTCACACAATAACACTCACAAGGGCTGCATTTCCTCACCAGCCTTTGTTTGTGGACACACTGGCTGCGAATAATAGCAGCCGATGAAAACCAGCGCGACTGATGTTATCTTGTTATCCTACAATTGAGACAGTTGACTAGCTTTCGTTGAGTGGTTTGGTTCATGAATATTTCAAATGAATCTCTTATTATTAGAACATTTACACTGGTTCTGTCAAATGGAATCGCAGTGACCCGGTCCTATGGGAACTGACACATGATTCAAAGAGGTTAATTGAAGGCAAAACAAAAAGTTGACCAAACCGCACAGAGTGGCCAGAAGTTTGAGAACTTTCTTTCCTGTTCCTCTTTTCAGTTTGATGACCATGTTTTATGTCTCACATTTGGATCTCCATTATAGTAATGAAACCAGTGCTTCTGAACTCAACCCTTTTCCCAGGGAGTCAATCTCTCATTAGTGCAATGCGGCTGTGGTCACAGTTGTTTCTCTAACATAATCAAATGTGGCATGCATGAGGCCTAGTCCACACGTACCAAACCGATCTTTTTTTGCTCCGTCTTCCCTGGAACCGTATCAAGAATATTTGCGTCCAAACGGATCCATCTCAACACGATTCAACACGTTACTTCATACCCCAGGCCTATAGGTGGCACTGTTTCTTTACAGAAATTGACCAAAACTTGCGCTTTACAAACAGACAGAATAGGCTACGACGAAATGGCTAGTGCAAGGAAACCAGAATTGTTTGTGTGGACTGATGGTGAACTGTCAACTGTAGTCAACTGTAAAACTAATAAACTTTATTTTACGGTTTGTGAAGGGTGCAGTCCCGTCCTTTATTTGGCTAACGCAGGTAGGCCTACTAATCACCTTTACTTTCTTTGGTTGGAGGATAGTCCGTGATTCACATTAGTTTTGGCTATCACCGCAATTAGGCTACTAAACGCAAGGCTTACCCAAGTTCTAGGCTATTCTGTCGCCACATTTATGATATTGCTATAAAACCTTCGTTAGTAACAGTCAATACTTTTGCCTGCATCAAATCGCGCATTTGCATTCAGTGTGCTACCATCGGCTTAACGTGAGTTCTAAGCGTCTTTGTATGCTTATATCTGATTTCACTCGACTTTGAATGCATGTATATATGTTGTAAGACATGTAAAATAAATGAATGACACTAGCACTACGCACAAATTAATGTAGCCTAAACTTACACCGCACTTTCCTAATAACTTAAGTTCTCTCGCGTCACTGACAGTAGCTAGAATGCATAAAAAAACACTGGGAAAAACAGTGTTCAGTCCACCAAGTCATTAGCTATCGGCGCTGCGCAGCACCAATTGTGATATTTATCTTACGGAGTGTAATCGTAGGTAAAGTCATGTATGAAAACTAGTTTTGTTAGGCAATACTATAAATGCAAGTCCAGGGCAGCTGAGGTGTGGCGATGACATCATCGATATGCAAGCAGGATGTGTGGTTTCGCTGTCTAAACAAATTCAAACGGGCTACGGTTTCAGATTTTTCCACTCTGGGACCAGGTTTCAAAAAAGTGCGGTTTCGGGCATTGCATTTACAGGATTTGTTTGGACGCTCGGCCAGGACGGAGCAAAACCTCTACGTTTAACCTAAAAAGCGGCTCCGTGTGGACAGGCCCTGAATCAGCATGTTTCAAGCCACCACCATTCCTTCAGATGCAAAGAAAGGCCCACATGGTGGTCCGGACTTAGTCTGATATGTATGGCCAGTCAGGGACAGTGAGACACGCCACCTAGGTGTTTGGAAGCAGAGGAGAGTGTTGATGCTTGATAAGAAGAAGCAGGAAGGAAAGACAAGAAGTAACATCCAATTTACTAGGAGCCAGGAGGATGCCACCCATCCCAGGATGCAGCAGGAGAGGTTTCTAAGCAATCTTGACCTTTGAACTCTTCCTGTTTGTGTGTGGACAATCAGCAATCTAGGGCGGGACAAACAACAACCTAGCAGACATGCAAAGGAGGAAGTAGACCAAGGCAGCTGCAAACATGCAGGGACCTCAGCAGGGCCAACCCACAGGGTCTTTAGCAGGGTACTTAACAGGGGCCTTAGCAGGAAAAGGCAGACTGTCAGGGGTCTAACTGTCTAACAGGGTCTAACTGTAGGGCCCAGGGAGTCAGGTGTCATCTCTCCGAAAATGATGGGTGAATGACTTATGTTAATACACACATTCTGCTAGATGTGGCAGTGTATGAGTGTGTGTGTGTGTGTGTGTGTGTGCGTGTGTGAGAGAGAGAGAGAGAGAGAAAGAGAGAGAGAGAGAAAGACAGAGGAGAGAGAGAGAGACAGTCTGGTTGTGAAATCACATAGGACATCTGAGGTCGCTGCCAGTCATTGTCAAGGTGTGATCATGCAAAACATGTTTGTGCGTGTGTGAGAGTGTGTGTGTGTGTGTGTGTGTGTAAGAGAGAGAGAGAGAGAAAGAGAGAGAGAGAGAGAGAGAGAGTGTGTGTGTGTGTGTGTGTGTGTGTGTGTGTGTGTGTGTGTGTGTGTGTGTGTGTGTGTGTGTGTGTGTGTGTGCATTTTTATACTTACAACCAATACCTCTCATACATTGGATTTCCATGTGACAGACCAAAGCACACGGGCCAATCTAATGCACACTGATCAAATCAGCGAATTAGAACATAAAAGTGCCCTTTCCCCAATGCCTTTGTGTTGCCACCACTACTGCACATACCTCTTTGTCTATATTCCATACATATAACTCTCTTTGTCTATATTCCATACATATAACTCTCTTTGTGAGAGAGAGAGAGAGATAGAGAGAGAGAGTGTGTGTGTGTGTGGGCACATATCTCTTTGTCTATATTCCATATATATACCTCTCTTTGTGTGTGTGTGTGTGAGAGAGAGAAAGAGAGAGAGTGTGTGTGTGTGTGCACATATCTCTTTGTCTATATTCCATACATATAACTCTCTTTTTCTATATTCCATACATATAACTCTCTTTGTGTGAGAGAGAGAGAAAGAGAGAGAGAGAGAGAGAGAGAGAGAGTGTGCGTGTGTGTGCACATATCTCTTTGTCTATATTCCATACATATAACTCTCTTTGTCTATATTCCATACATATAACACCTCCCCAACCCTGCGTTGAGTTGCTGCATTGTGTGAGTTACCATGTTTGTGCTCATGTGGAATCCGACCCTGTCTGACCGCCATGCTAACTGGATTAGCCCTGAATCACTGGGGTGTCATATGTGCAATGGGAGGTGTGAGACTGACACAGACACAGACACACTTAAGCAATAGCCCATAATCCCCACCTCTGTATCTCACTGTGGATTTGCCCAATGCCATATAGCATTAACCACAGAGAGGAGATGAAGAGAGAGGAGGGGTATAACAGATAGACTTCAAGATACAGGAAAGAATACACATTGTTGGACAATCTCATGAATAGAGCAACTGCTCCTCCCTCTGGTCGGCATATGTCTGTTCCTATAGGCTATTACCAATTAAATACGTTTCTGACAGTTGATGACAACTGGTTTTGTACATTAGACCTGAGACATCTGGCACTATCAAGCCCTACTTGCTTACATTTTTCGAATGTACAGGATAACTTAAATTTGGTAGGCTTTTTTTCAAAATGTATTTTTTCAAAATTAAGTTTATACATTTACATTATACAATTGCAACATTACATTTACTTTGAAACAAACGCCAAAATAATGATCATACAGAAAGTTTAGTGTGTGACGGTGCTCCAGAGGGAGGAGGCCCTACCATTATCTCAAATGTTATAAAATGTAAGATTTGCCTTATATGAGTAACCAGGAATACTGGAGCATTATGATACAGTGTAATGATTCTGCGTGAAATTGACGAGCGTAAACAGGTCTATAAACCTAAAAGGAGATGTCTCCCCCTTGTGGTAGTAATCTGGTGAAGGAGGTAGGGATGTATAAAGTGACGTCATGAATGCGACGGCTAGCATCACGGCTATGCGGCTAGGCCCACTGATCTATAAAGAACACTGGATAGACTATCCCATTGTTGCCGCCCCATCAACAATGTTCTTTATAGATCAGTGGGCTAGGCCACACATATCAGTGCTAGCCATGGTGCTAGCCTAGAGCTAAAGTCTACCAATTTCTGACAAATTTAACACATTTGTAGCCAAGCGCTCAATTTTCCTATAACTTTCTCGAGCAGCAAATCTTTTATGCATGAATGTGATCGAAGAGGTGGTATTGGACTAATGAACGTTTGGAAGGATAGTAAACGAAGTAGGCTGTTGACGACAGTCAGGTAAGCATTTATAAGGTAGAGGGTGCTATAGTACTTTTCATCAGCCGAAATAGCTCAGTTGGGAGAGCGTTAGACTGAAGATCTAAAGGTCCCTGGTTCGATCCCGGGTTTCGGCATTTTGTGCCCACGGGTCTGACGCGGGTGATGACTGATCTTGAACTAACCAGCAGTACGGACGGATGTAAAAATGAAATCTGAATATATGTAGAGACCAGAGACATGCGCCATTGGTTTGGAATGAGAACTGAAAGATGGACACACTGATCTGTGCTAGTCAGTAGGCCTAACTACATGCATACGGAAGTTAAGTAGTTCCTTAGTTATTTCTCAGAGTTTTCAGACACAAAAAGGCCTATAGGGCCTGCTTCTTCATTAATCCATTAAGCCCTAGGCTATATATCTTATTTTTCATGTACATTTCTAACTTCCAAATGCGATTGATTGTTTCTGGACAAGCAAACAAAACATTTAAATTGGGGAAGTTTATTTTACAAATATCTGTATTGCTAGCATTCAGTCCAGCAACATTTTCAATGCATAAATATACAAAACAAAAAAGGTATAGGCTACTCATAAACATTCAATACTAAAAATCACACATAAGCACAAGGCCTTTAATATCTCCTACCTTAGGAAATATGCTTTTGGTCCTTGCGAGGGACCTGCTAAAAGCACTTGTAAATGTGAAGGAAAGAAATCAAAAGAACACTTGGTGTTAAGACTTGTAAATAATTTCAGTCAGAAATTGTCCCAACTAGGGACTATTGTGCAAAGCATTGACTAGAACACTTGGGTGGGCTGTTAGTTATTACAAGACCCTAACTGGCCACACAGACCTCACTAGCAAAATGTCCCATTAGTGAAAAACTTGATGGCTCATGACTAGCCTATTTCATCCAATGCCATGTGTCTGTATATTTAGGTACGTGGTCCCTGAATGAATTAACTGTTGCAGGAATATGGAAAATATATTGATCTTCACTGGTGTGATAAATAATTTCAGTGAGTCAACTCTGGTATGAGATTTAAAACAAAACAAAACTAGCAAGGACTATACAGCAACTGCATCTATACAGAATAAAAAGCTGAAGTAAAATTTGTAAAGTTAGACTGATTCACTGTTTGATTATGTAGTGTAATATATTTTGTATAGAACTTTACTTATGTACTTACTGAACGTTCAAATTCTAACAAACGTTCTTGGTAAACAAGGGAATCAAATGCTAATGTAATATGCTCTCATCACACATCTTTTCTTTTTATGTCACTGTAACTTGCTGACAGGCAACTTCCAGTTGTTTTCAAATATAAAGGGAATATTGAAATAAACATTTTGAACAGATTTCTATTTCAATAGCAACAGTTACATTGTATAAAGTGGAGCTATACAGCTGAAGTTTTCCAGTCACCCAGTTTGAAATCAGACACAACAGGATAAAGTACAAGCTTGAGTCATTTTTTCTGATATCCTGTGTGTTTGATAGGTTTTCACATTTATGAACCGGCTTGCCACCTATTGCTACAGTCAATACGTTTTCTCATAGTGAAAAAAATCGAAACACTGAAATATTTAATTGTAAGTAGTAGTACCATCAACATAACCCCAGGTATATCTTACTCTGTGGGTTTAAACAGCTTTTGGCAATGGCCATTTTAGACCATTCGGTCATTTTTTCGGCTAAATAACACGGTCTGTTCTCTTTGGAATGGACTGCTTCAATGCTCCAATAAGTCTAAATTCTAAAAGCGCTAAAGGCAAATACCAGTTATACGCATTCCTTGAATGTACAGATGTACAATAACAGTAATTATGTGCAGAAAAAACATCAGTCGTCAAGTTTCATCACAAATATAAGTAAATAAATGTGTGTTTTCCAAGACCCAATAAAATACTCAAATCAAGTTTAGGATATGTCTGCATATTCACATTGACATTTCTGAACATTAGCCAAAATCAACAATGCACATCCATATTCTGAGCAATATAACAAACAAAAATATTTTTTCCCTTTAATTAAGTAACTTTGGTAAAGCATAAGAACCAACAAAACCTACTGAAAATCATTTGTAAACCTGAAAAATCAAAGATTCCATAATAGCAAGGGCAACTCAAGACACAACAAGGCTGGAATTAAAAGTCAAAGGCAAGAATGTGGGTATGAATTGCTGGGAAAAGAAGGTGAGGAGTGGATCTGAAGGTCTCCTGTGAAAGAGTGATGTACACATTATGCAAGTGGTGGGACAGTGGGGATTTTAGCTATGGTAAATTTGCAATCAGTTAATAATGACATGTAATGACTGGGAACAATCTCAGAAAATGAAGTTTGATCTATGGTGTATATTATACGATGTGGGCTGTGGCATGGGGAGGGAACACAGGAAGTTCCCTTCCTGTGTTGAGATGCAAGTCAAGGAGAAGGAGAAGTAGTCATGAGGAGGGAGAAGAGAGAGGAATTTGATTTGTGGGCGAGGGAATAGTGGAAGCAAGGTTGTAGGTCGAGTTGGATGAGGAAGTGGCCTGAGTCGGCGACTGCTGACTGGGAATTGTTGATCTGTTAGTGGGAGAATGGAGGCTGTTGTCAGCTGTGGTGGGAGATTCCAGGCTGACCTCATCCCCTTCCTCAGAGTCCCAGACCTCACTTTGAAGGTAATCGGCAAAAAGCGCTTTAGCACGTTGCAGCACCCTCCCAAGATTGTGTCTCCGAACAAGCCTGTCAAAGTGCATGGCCAGTTCGTTATAATCTAAACTGTTCTTAATAATGTGGTCACGGTGCTCTAGTAGAATAGACAAGCACAGAAACAGCATGAAGGGATTGCCTTTGCCAAACTCTTGTGGAGGTGGCAAAGAACAGGGCTTCATGGGTGCACTGTTAGTGTTAGGGGAATTCACCGTGGTAGTGGAGGTTTTGGAGCAAGGGGAAGGGAGATTGCTGGAAAAAGGCCTGGGTAGAGAGGGGGATCTGGTGAAAGACAAGACAGGAGAGGACAGCAAAGAGCGATTCTGAGGGAAGGCCAGAGTCGGGGAGGAAAGAGTTGACTTTCCGGGGGGCGTGGAGGGAGAGTTAGCCGCCCCCGTTCCATGAGAGGCCGGAGGAGGTGATGCGGGTCTCCCAGGTGTTTCATCTGGAGATGTTGGTCTTCCATTCATTAAAGTAGACACACCGTAATGGGAGGGCGGGCTTTCCGGGGAGGTTCCTCTCCAGTTGGATAGTGAGGGGGATTTGGTGAGAGAATGGCTGGATTCGGTGTTCCTAGTAGGCAGGCATGAAGGCAGTGGTGAAACTGGAGATGCTTGCCCATTGGGTGAGCTCCTTTGCTCCGTGTCTGGAGTTGATGAATTGATCAAAGGCGCCCTCTCTCCAGGGTCATCCTCACTGTCCTCCGTTGACTGGCGAACTGGCAAAGGTGACGCAGGACTACAAGAATGAAACTCTGGGGTGGAAATAGTGGATGCCTCAAAACTGTCCTCATTTCTGGCACTGTAGTATTTGAATTCACCAAAACTGGCTTGTTTCTCAAATGGAGGGACCACAGCATTGCTCATCTTTGCCTCGTATGCTGAGCGGTAGTCTCCTTCACCATCACGTCTTGGTCCTGCCTCAACCTTTGGCTCGTCTTCTAAGGTCATCTTCCTTTCGCCATCGGCCTCTTCTCGTGACGGCCGTAACATATGGCGCTTTCGTTGCTTTTCGGTTTGCTCACCTTCGGTCATTTCCCCCTCTGCAATTCCGCAGCCCTTCTCTGAGCTGTCATTTTTGTCCGACTCCAGAGGTGGACCAATCAACTCCACTTCTGTTTCAGGGGGATCAGGTGGAAGGGAACTCCAGGTTACCTCCAGCATCCTGAGGGCGTCATCGAACGCAAACTCCCGCTTCAGCTCTAGGAGTAGCCAGCGGTAACAGAAGAACAGGTCATCGGCTCCCTTGGAAACCAAATAGGCGTAGAATTCCGGGTCGGAATACTGGAGCAGCAGCTTCAGATGCTGGAATTTGATTGACATGAGCTGACCATCAGGACGGAAGTTGCCTTCCAGCCTCTTCATGATTCCACAGAAGCAGATAAATGCATGTGCTTCATTGTCCATCACTGCGAGAATTGGTGATGCAATATCACTCATACCCTGGCAGTAGGATACCTTTGAGGAACGACAGAAAACAAACCTTGAGCTATTTCAGGACAGCATTTGTTAAGACAACAAAGTTCAGATTCATAAACTGCATCTGCACATTTTTTGCTTGGTTACATAAATGAATATTACAAAATGCCATGTAAAGTTAAAAAATGAACAGTTAGTTAGCAGAGCTGGTAGGAATATGGCTTTGTCAGTAGTGACAATAAAATCACCAGAGGTTATTATGGTCTTAACCATTACATGTACATACTGCCACTTATAAAAGCATGAGCTGATAGCAGAGGTTTATACCTGTGGATGTGTGATGGCATAGGTTGTCAGGAGGTCTGTCAGAGCTGTGAGGTGGGGGCTGTCCTCCGAGCCAGCGTAGTAATGGTGTGCTCGGTCAGTTCTTAGCACATCCTTCATGACATTTCCTCTGATGAACTCCAGATCTTCTGAGCTGACCCTGGCTGTCCACTCCCTTTTCAGCTGGTCATACTCTCGAGTCTTTCTCTTCATGTAATCCATCCTCTCTTGACCAGTCAACCCATCTGGATACACGTTCAGGAGATATCGCCACACCACCTAAAAGAATGGAGTAAGGAACAGTGACAAATAGAAAGAAAAAGCTCAAGTATTTGGCTTAATTAATGACAATTGTAAATACAGCTCATTGAATTTACATTATACCCCGTGCTATGTCTATGAGTATTTGGTTACATAACAACAATACAACAGAACATCACAAATAATATAAATGACAAACAACATAGTATCTCTGGTGTACATACAGACAACCAAGTAGAGAATAGAATTCCAATTATAGGAACTACAGTATCGTCCATTTACTGATTTCACTTTTGCACTCATAGGCGGGTACTCCTCTGATTCATCATGACAGCTCTTTCTCTTCCTCGCTCACATACTTTGCGCAACGATGGCTCCACTCCCCCGTGGTAGATGCGCAGTCGGAGGTCCTCTGGCCGCGAGAGCTGCCCCAAGCTGTTGAGATAGCTGTGGAACTCGCCGTCACTCAGGGGTGGCTTGAAGGGCTTCACCTCTTCCCCATAAGACCAGCTCAAGGCTTGCTGCACTCTGGACAGTGTCCGGCCCATCTGAGAACAGTGACATTGAGAGAGAGACAGAGAAAGAGAGAGAGAAATTGACAGATACTGATTGATCACGACAACACATTAGGGAAGAAGAGCGCGGTTTGGAAAGCGGTGTGCTTTTTTTGTTTGTTTGTTTGTTTTTACTTCAACTTGATTACATTAGGAGATGAACCTGACTGAAAGCAGCAGAGACTGGAAAAGAGTTGGCTGAAAAGAGCTGGCTGACGGGCTCAGTAACCTGGGACAGGAGGGACTGGGTGAAGGGGAGGGCCGCGGCTGCGAGGGATCGCTTCTCGCCTGCGAGCTGATCAGAACCGATCACATCCTTGGGGCTGATGATGTCCCAGTCCTCCAGAACTGGACCTGTAGACAGAAACACCACCATTAGCCCAACTCTCATGTGAATATGTCATATGCAGAGGCTATACTGTATTCTAAGAAAGCTAAGCTCACTGTCTTCAGATGGTTTGATGTCTATCTTGAGCTGCAGGTATGGTTTCGCTGCCGAGACAAATGCAGCATCTAAATCCCAATCAGACAGGAGAGAAAGGTACACTTCCACCCCCGAGCGATCACGAGACAGGTAGCTTATTCCAAAATTCCTCTTCCTGTGAACAGAACATGAATACAAGATTGTTTTAAACCATTCTACAAACAATTTCACTTTTTCACAATTTATTACATGCAACATACCGTATAATACACAATACATTCAAATTATATATCCAAGATGTTCATTCACCATCAGTCTTCCCGCCCTATACTAACCCGTTCAGTTCAAAGGCCCGGATGAGAATGTGCTGTAGGACCTCCAGAGAGGTTATCTGAGGGTCTACAGCAAAAGACCGGAACTCCACGGGCAGCATCCCCTCACACTTCTACAAGGAAATGAGCAAGAGAAATCCATGACATGCTGGCATAAGCTGAAATTAATGGCCAGTGCACAATAAGCAAGAACACCACTTAACTTTATATTTAAACTGGTCACAAAAAGTGCTGGCCATGTAATTGCAATTCTCTAATGAGTCTATGTCTACTGTGAAAGCATGCTTCCAAATTGATGTTTGTGATGAAGTTGGCAAAAGCTACTTTGATGTGAGAGAAGAGTAAAAAGCGTTGTATATCCTAGAGCAGAAGTGAAGAATTCACACTTCAACCCAGAGCAGAAGTAGACACTTTCCGATGACGTCAGTGCTGTTTAAATAAATGACTCACAAAACCCGGATTGTGTGCCTACAATCAGGACTCTGCTACTACCCCTTCTCACGAACCTTGTTGACGTTCATTGCAACACCACGTTACACATTCCTTGACACCTGTGCAGTTTCATCTGACAGCTGTCGACATAATGTCCAAAAAACTAGACTTTTACTTTCTGTTTCTATGTGCATGGGACATGTTCATTGTATCCTAGGCTAATTGATTGCGACCGTGTCCACTTGAATAAGATAAAATATTAAGAGTCTATTCAACATGAATGTTTACACTACCAAATATAATGTTAGTGTTTTCCATCGGGATTACGATGACTATAGCCAAGGGAAAACACCAGCATCTTATCATTGTGGAAATTACTGTGCAAACAATGCCAATTGTTAACAAGATTTCTGACAGCGAAACAGTTATAGTAATAGTAACCTAATAGATTTATGGAAAATAGCTGATCACACTGTCCAATTCCTGATCAGAATTATCACAAGGCAGGTATCCTGGCGGCAGCTCGATTTATCCTTAACGTTACCGCTGCTGTTGTTGTTGGCTTCATAAAATTCCTCACCTTGACTTTGACACGAACAACCCCCCTCTCCTCCTCAGCTGCCATGTTGGGGAGTCCACTCGATAATCCAAAGGAATGGGATATTTCACAGATGTTACAGTGTCATAAAAATTAACATGAAAACAATCAACAGCTGTGAACTAGCCGTTTTTCTCCACGTACCGCTTTGTCTGGTACAGTGAAAACATCGCTATCACGGAGGAGTACTTCCTGTATCGCAAAGCAAACTGATTTCAAAATACAAGCATTTTCCTCTACATTTTTATAGTTCAAATCTTTTAATAATGTATTGTAGTAGTCTTATTCTGCGCCTGTCACGTTGATATGACTCGAGGGAGGTTTAAATGTAGGCGATGACCAGATAATCATAGCCTATATAAATTCTGGCAACGTTTCAGATTGTATTCCAATGTTGCGTAAATTAACTGCATGAGCTGGAGCCATACTGATGAATGGGATATATTTCATTTGATCTAAATCTATAATACATTTATTAGCACATGTCCTGGCTTTTAATATTTGTTTTGTGCTAATGTTAGGCTATTTTTCCTGGATAACATTTTACTGTCTATGTGGCCACTTATTTGGACAGGATGTGACATCAAATAAACATTACATCACTGTTTTTGTTTCAGAAAGCGAGAGTGGTGAAAACGCTGTGGAGCAGCAAGTCAAGCACTCACACTACACTTAACATTAAGAGCCCCTGTGCGCTTGGCTGGGAATTAGGCTATATAATCGACATCGAGAAACTTCTGCACTCTTTTGGTGAAGTTTAAACTTTAAACTCCGTATACCATATTATAATTAAGGAATTAGCTGTAGGCATGTCATAGGCCAAATAGACTTGGGACATGATCGCAACCCGTGGATGCACCTGATGCACTAAGATTATGTAGTCTAGACCAGTGTTTCTCAAAGTGTGGTCCGCAAGCTATCCCAAGTGGTCCGCGAGCAGACGTGGTAAAGTATAATATAGATGAGTTGTTTGCAATATTGAACCAACTTGTATGTGAATCCAAACAGTTCTGCAACACTAGCTATGTAAGCTATGCCAATTTAAATCATATGAATCCTCTGACACAATAAGCAAGGTGCAATAAGCACGGTGGTTCAGTGAGTAGGCCTATTGTGTTGTTTTTTCTACTGGTTAAGTGGTCCTTGGTCTGAAAAAGTTTGAGAAACACTGGTCTAGTGTTTCTCAAACTTTTTCAGACCAAGGACCACTTAACCAATAAAAAAGAAATGCATGGACCACCTAAAAAAAAGATTAGAACTACTTTAACAGTATTAGCCTAATAGGCCTACTCATTGAACCACCTTGTCTTTGCACTTTGCTTATGATTTAAACTGGCATATATCTTACATAGACAGTGTTGCAGAACTGTTTGGATTTACACCAGTGCTCCACCAGTGGTCCCCTAGCCTGGGGTTTCCCATGCTGCCTTGCTACGCACGACCATACCAGAGCCCTTACGCGCGCGATTTTATTCAGGTCTGACGTTAGCCAGGCTAGTGGTCCCCGGACCACACTTTGAGAAACACTGAAGAGAGAATTTCTAATTCCGTGAACGCGCCCTGGTATGGACCATCCATAGACATTAAATCACATCAGTGATGCGAGTAGATCTTTCGGTGTAAAAATTAGTTAGTCAGTAAAGACCCATGATATTCAACAAGGTAAATTGCCGTTTTGCCCTAAATAATTTGTATTATAAGTTGTCATCACAATAGTGAAATTCAGTGATATCTTTAGTTCACAGTAATGAAGTAGTGTAATTCAGTGATCTTCACAGTATAGTCCGGTGGACAGCCCATAGAGCCCCATTGTGGACCCGGAAATGTTGAGTACACCAAAGTTTTATGATGGAAATATATAGTATGGGTTCCCAGCATGCAGAAACTGCCGGATGCTAATTTGCATATGTTGGGCAATTTGTGTAATTGAGCTAATTAGCATAAATTAGCATAATCGCCTATATTGATCATATTATAAGAGCTGCTTGGCCAAAATGGACAATGTTAGTATGTTTTTAGGGGTTACTGGAGATGCTGAGTCCATATCTGACATTTTCAAGATTCAAAATCACTATTTAAACTTGGTTTGGTCACATTTTACTCTCATTAAGCTGATTTTGCTGAGTTTTTTGGTACAATTTAGACAGATTTTTGGAGGATAGGGCTGTAGCGATATACAGTAGGGCTGTAACGATACACCAACCTAACAATTCGATTCATATCACGATTTTTGACCCACGGTTTGATACGAACCTCGATTTTTCTTTTTTTTGGGGGGGGGGGGGGCTAGACATTTTAATAGCCTACCTTAGAAGACCAGAGGAGTACAATGTAATATCTCTATTATTTTATATCCTGATATAAAAAGAGAGAATACTGAATGTCTGATATTTATGACAGCACACTCAGCTGTCTGGTTGAAACCTGGAATATTGTAAACAAAGTAGCATAGTTGGCTAGCTTATCCTAGTCTATTGATTGGACTGTTCAGTTTCCTCATGTGTGGTTAAGGTAATACTGTTCTCCTTGGGACAAGCCTTTTGGGAAACATTGGTATTGAGATGATCATTCAGTTCTCCCAGAATCCCCAGTGCGAAACATTGTGGGAATCTCAAGCACAGTCCAGCACGCTGGCGTTGCACAGCTCCTCCAACAGGCCATTGCCATCCTCAGCGCGGGCGTTCCCACATTCAGTCCAACAATTAGTCTCTGGCACTGCCACACAGCAGGTGGGGTGCACACACCGCAAGGGCCCTACTCACCCTGGGGAACCACAACCACCAGCGGCCCAATGCGGGGCGTGCTAGCAGTCACCTGGTCTGTCGCCTCTCGTCCCCAGCTCCCTTCAGAGAACGCCCTCAGGTCGCACTTTCGCAGTGTGCACCACCGCAACGTTCCTCCAACACCTGGCGGGGCATAGCCTCCACTGCCACAGACTCCCCGGCGCTGAGCACCGTAACTGGCACTGCACCTCCGATGCTCCACTCCGTCGTCTCGCCAGTCAGTTCCATCGCAGCTGGACCACGCTGCGCAATCAGGCTACAGCTACCGAGGTTGGTGTCCCTCCTCTGCTGCCTTGTCGCAGAGCTGTCCTCCGCTGTTCCGGCCGCTCCACACCACCATGATTGCGCCAAGGCCTAGACCTTCTCTCTGGCTCGTGTCATCGGATTTCACACAACAAACTTTTTTTCCTCCTTATTTTTCTAAAGAGCACCGGCGAACAGGCCGACTCGAACAGGCTCCGCCAACCGTCCGTCCTCAAGGTACCACCTCCTTGCCGCTCCACCTCTGCTCTGCTCCGCAGCCAGGGCCACCGCCAACTCCAGCCTAAAGCCGCCCGGCGGGGGCAGGGCCTCCAGGTCTTCTCACGGTGAAGTCAGCACCCAGGCCGGTGTCACCACCTCATCTTCCAAGGCCGCTTCCTCAGGCCGCTCTCCCGGTTGCGTGAAGTCCTTCTCCGCAGTGCCCACTGCATGGAGACCCTCTTCAGGCAAGCACTCCTCCCGTAGCCAGGCCCAGGCGACAGCTGGTCTCCTCCCGCGGCTTCTACTGAAGGCCTCTGTAAGCTTTTTAGTACCCCTTACAAGGGCTCTCTTCGGATCCTTTTGCTTGGGCCTCCACCTAGCGGTGAGCATGGACGGATTATGAACTTTCGGGCCCCTGGGCCCGGATGTATTAAGGGCCCCCTATTAATTGTCGCATATGTGGAAGGGGGGTTTGGGGGTCAGAAATGTTTTATTTTGTTTGATGTGATTTCCTGTATTCTGTTGCATTTTGGGGATGGCCAATACTAAATTCAATCAGATTCATAGCCTACATTCTGATGTGTTGATTATTTGGTGCTTCACTCCCCTCCCTGAAAGACATCTACACCACCCACCTCACCCACAAGGCGACCACAATTATGAGTGATGCAAGTCACCCCGCTCACAATTTGTTTGATCCACTGCCCTCTGGGAAGAGGTACAGAAGCCTGCGCTCCCGCACCACCAGACTCACCAACAGCTTCATACACCAGGCTGTTAGGATGCTGAACTCTCTCCCCCCTCTCCCCCCTCCACCCTCAGCTACATAACATCCTGGACTTTGGACCCACAATGGCTGCCTTGCACTTGTACACTTGCACACTTTGCAACTTGTTGTTGTTGTCCTGAAAACACAACACACTTCTGCTGCTCTTACATAACTTGCACCACTATGCCACTTGCTTACTTAGGTCAAACAGAACTACCTCAGCCATTTATTGGCCTGACTTTGCACTATTATATTGACTGTCTATGCACAATTGCATAATTTCAACCCAATTTTGCTGCTCTTATTTCTTCATTGTATGTGCCTTCTTATTTACTTTTTATTGTTTACTTGAATGTTATGTTTGTCTGTGGACTTAATTTGGTAAAATATGTCTTGTCTCCACCGTGTGATAGTGAGAAACGTAATTTCGATCTCTTTGTATGTCTTGGCATGTGAAGACATTGACAATAAAGCAGACTTTGACTTGAGGCAATGATTTCATGCAAAGGCTTCAGGGCCCCCTGACCCCTTGGGCCCCTGGGCTGGGCCTGGTAGGCCCGTGCAGTAATTCATCCCTGGCGGTAAGGTCTCCCACTCCCGGCTCCTCCAGCACTGATGACACAGTCTCCTACAGAACGCATGGAAAATGTGCCCATCTACAGGTGCTGCTTTGGAAAGCATGGAAAACGTGCCCATCTACAGGTGCTGCTTTGGAAAGCAGCAGACCGTCCTGATCCACCGGCTGTGGATATAACCGCGTTTGGAGGGAGTTAGAAGACAGGTATGAAGAAAGGAGAGGAACTTGCCCACCCTCGATTCAAGTCCTGTTGCTCCTCCTGATTTGTTAGATGTTATCAGCTTTAACTGCAAAGCTGGGTTAAAACTGTGTATACATGTATCTGGAAAGTGCAGCTGTGCAGCTGCAGGCTTGGCCTGTACTAATTATTGTTTCTGCAAAGGCAGTGATGTTACATGTGGCAAAATATTTACACAGCAAAAACAGCAGAAGGACAGGGATGAAGAGTCTGGAGTAGATGGCGACAGGACAAGGGATGAGGACAGTGAGGAGTAGTAGAGGCTAGTTCTTCCCTTTGTTACTCAATTGTGAGTCACAGCAGAGGGCCAGTGAATATCTATTTCCAAAATGATTGTGGAATTCAAAAATAACTTGAGGATCCAAATTATTCCTAAACACTGAACATTTTTATCATCCAAAAATCCGTCTAAATCGCCCCCAAAAACTCAAACCCATACTATATATTTCCATCATAAAACTTTGGTGTACTGAACATTTCCGGGTTCACCTTTCTGTCCACTGGACTAATAATGAAGTAGGCTAGTGAAATTCAGTGATCTGATCACTGAAGAGTCTTTGTGGGAAAAGGGTCAGTAGTGAAATTCAGTGATCTTCACAGTAGATCACTGAAGGGTCTTTGAATACAGATGCTGCTAAGTAACCTTTATGGTTTCTGAACAAAAATCAAATCTGCCGACACTGCCGTGACCCGGATTCGAACCGGGGTTGCTGCGGCCACAACGCAGAGTACTAACCACTATACGATCACGGCGAGCTACTTGTCAGCGATGCAGGCACGAGGATAAATTCAGGTAAAATAGCCTTTCCGGATTAACCGTTTTAAATTTTTTTTTATTTGTTTAGAGAAACCAAGATGATACAAAATAGAATATCTTCAGTGGACTGCAAGAATTCCAAAGTTGTTTTCAAAGTAGATGCTAACTAACGTTGTTACACTAGCCTTTAGCCACCAAAAAAAAAAAAAAGCAAATCGGTGACACTCCCATGGCACTGCTGGCGATACAGATCATGTTGTAGGCCTACCGTGAAGCTTTTCTCCATGTTCGTCTTCCGTCCGCGCAAGTGAATTCGTGTTTATCTTGAATTGGGGGCCAAGCAGCGAAGCTTGTGTTTCTACGTTTGTGTTGTGTTTCTACGTTTTCCTATTATTATTATTACATGCAATGGAAGTCAATGGCAGCATTGGCAGCCCATAGAACCTTCTGGTAAAAAGTTGTAAAATTTGGCAGACTAATTGGGGACGGTCCCATGATTCATGTCACCAAGTTTCATGTCGGCAACTCGAACCCTCTAGCGCCACCAACAGGCCAAAGTTGGAAGTGTGTTCACTCACGTAACTTTTGACCCGTAGGTCCGATTTTCAAAAGTCAGGTATCGTTGGAATCCTTGGACCAAGTCGAGTTCAACCACTGATCCAAGTGAGTTCAACGCACCCTATGACGTCATTTTCCGCCATGATGGATTTTCCGCCATTTTGGATTTCATCAAAAACACTTAAAATGTATCAGGGGTCACATACTTTCTCTGATTCCCACCAAATTTTACACAGATCATCTTCAGACCAAGCCTCACAAAAGTTATCACTTTTCGTCTTCGGAAGTATTACCGTTCGCCCGTAACAGCCAATCAAAATTTGCGGCGAAGCCGCCAAACAGGAAGCGAGCTCATATCTCAGCAACCCATTCATTTGTCATAACCAAACTTAGTACATGTACTCAGGACCCAATCAGGGGGACGCTCAAGAAATCTGGTGACCTTTGACCTCTAGGGGGCGCTGTAATTAAGAAACATGCCTTTTGGCCTGTAGCTGCTGTTGTGCTTAGAATTAAAATGCACTAGTGGTTTCAGGTAATACTGTTGGAGGTCCTTAGGCCAACTGAGGCCAACTTGTGATGTCATCATAATTGATTCGGCCGCCATATTGGATTTAATCAAAAACATCAAAAAGTTTTCACAGGTCACAAATTTCATCTGATCTTCACCAAAATTGGCACAGACCATCTTCAGACCATTACCTATCAATATATTGCTTTCTTGAACAATTGACAAAAGTAGTCTTCCGTAACAGCCAATCGAAATTGCGAAGCCGCCAAACAGGAAATAAGCTCATATCTCATCAACCCTACTATGTATCATAACCAAACTTACTACATAGATTCATGACCCCATTAGGAGGACGCACAAAACATTTTGTGACCTTTGACCTGTAGGGGGCGCTGTAATTAGCAATATTACATTTTGATCTGTAGTTGCTGATGTGTTTCGATCTTTTATTTTTTGATGTGAAACTGATGACATGTTCCATCCAGTTCATTCTAATGCGTGCATGCAACGGCAGGGCGGGGTGGGACGGGCAGGGGTGATTAGGTGGGGGGGGCTGGCTGGCGGAGGCGGAAGCAATACTCAGCCCTGTTTCAGCCCAACAAAGTCAGTTATGTTTTGATGTGACACTTGTTGAAAGTGTTGATCGCGGGTGTCTGAGTTCTATCTTGTCGCCGTGGCTACTCCGGCCTATTCTGCTTGGCCCCCTCATTGCTGCTTGCAGCTATATTTCTTTTTAAATTACTCACATGATTAATTAAATTGGCACAATTGGTTTGTAAAACAGGTCCTTAATTTTTCCTTAAAATTCCATTTTAACCCCTTAATTTAAGGTATCAAGTCAGGGCTTTGTTTGTTGTGATTAAGGGGGTAGACAAGGCCTAATTAAGGACTATTTAAGTATATCTTAATTTTATTTTAAGGTGTTAATCTATGCACATATTTCTGAATCATCAAAAACCCAGAATCCAATCTTATCGGGGCATGCTTTATATGATGACCGGTAGAGCAGAGCATTCAACACAACCAACCAAACTGCGCTAATGGCGACAAGGTTAAGGCACATCTATTTTATACAGCATGCATACAACTCAATGCTAAGATCAGAATACTCCATGACTCAATTATTGCAGATTCAGACTATGACCTTATTTGCATGGCAGTTATTCAGAATATTGTCTTAATCGGGTTAATATTGGAATATTAATGTCCATGTAAATAGAACTCATCAATGAGGGTATGCACAATATAAAGAAACCAAATCCATTGTCTATTACAGGGAGAAATAAAACTGTCAATGTTCAATAAATATTTTCAAAATATATTTTGATCAACAATTTATTCTCCAACATTTACAAAAGTTCATGGGAAAATGCCAATGTAAAAACTTGGTTCAAAATGATCTTTTCTTTATTAATAAGTTGAGGTAGAAAATAAAGTGTTAAGTCATGTAACAGATTGTCCAATGTAAATGTAATGTAAAAACATGCAAATTGAAAGTAGCTTTTCATTAGTAGTATTAAAAAATGTAAATGTTTAGAGAACCTTGTCTACATGAAATCAACTGACAATACAATTAGCTATTAAGTTTCTAACAGTCATATCCAACAACTGTTGCAATTGACCTAGAAGTGGAGATGCAACAAAACGTATGCTACAAATTAATGTAAAAATACCACCACCATGTATGCCAAGTACCTCAGGGAAAAAAACAAACAATTTTCAGGTAGTTGAAGGAAACCTGTCAGTATCCTTGCAGGAAACCTATAAGTAAACTTTTAAGTTTGTGCTACTATTTGCACAATTTTGTTCTTCAAAATGCTATATATCTGCTCTTCCAGAAGGTGGTGCCACAGCTTGAACAGCCATAACTAAGGCTGCCACGTTAGCAGAACTATCTTCCGCCTGAAGAGCTCGGCACATGTCCTGATAAGTCAGGCTCAGCACTCATCTAGAAGTAATTTCAGGTCCTAATCGCCGCCAAAGCCATGGAATATAAGACGATTCTATGACTTCTAGGTCAACGGATGTAGGCCATCTCCTCCAGGAATGGAGTCTTCATGCAGCCGGTGCAGAGCTGGTCCATCCACAGAGGGGCTTCATGCTGTAGTGGGGTGCGGCGTGGGTAAAAGGTGTAGGAGAGGTCGTAGTTCAGCAGACAGCTGATGGAGGCCATGTAAAGGTCAGAGAAGCGGCACAGACGCCTGGAGAAGTAGGTGGGGTTGTGGCACGTACGGAAAATGCTTCCAAATTGAGGGTTGAAGAGGTTCTTTGTGACAGCTCTGTGAGGAGGAACAAAAACAAAGGAAACTTCCAATGAGAGATCAGGGACAAAATACTGAGACATTTGGGACAAAATACTGAGACATTTAAAGAAGCACTATGCAACAATTTTATAGCCTGGCTAACGTCAGACCTCATCTCATTGAGATGGGGTCTGGGAACTAGACATTTATTTTCTCGTATTTGAAACGTGGTTTATGAATGCCCAGAGCCGTTTATTGGGCACTACGAATGTCTATCAAATGCGTCTGTACGTAGCTCATAATGGCTTCGGTGTGTCGTCATCGTCTTGCTGCCCTCCCTCCGTTCTGCGATTGGTTCCTTCGTTGAGGTGAAAACGAAGTCCATAGAATCCAGGCTGCCTAGCACCGTGAATAAAATTGCGCGTGTAAGGCAGCATGGGAAAACCCAGGCTAACAATTTTAGCAAAAATGACCTTAATTATGCAGGTTGAGTCTTTCTGATGGTTCTACTTTCTGGGTCGTTTGGTGGGTGCTTCGGCTCCCCCTATCGCTTCTCCTCGGAAAAAACAAATATGCAACTTTCTGGACCCAGTCTGGGTAAATCCGGATGTGACTCAGCGAAAGTATCCAATCGCGCCTCGAAAATGTAGTCAGATTGGAGTTTCGAAGAAGACTGCAAAACGGACGCCGACTTGGCTTTGTTGCTGTTGAAATTGTAAGTAGCCTACCCTTGGGTGACCTTCGTCTTTGTAATGTGGTTTGATAGTCTCTTGAACAATGTGTTTGCTCGACCGTTTTATTGTCAGCCCTGTATGTGTTTAGCTTGGTTTCTTGATGGATAGTTCGCTAGCTAGTGGGGGTTTAGTGTAGCAGTCACTTGCTACCGAAGCTGCAGGGGGAGCTGTGTAGTGAAAAATGCGAGCCCAAATCCGACGAAAACCCAGAAACAGCGAAGGAATAACCAGACCTACATAGTGCTTCTTTAAATAATTAAAACTTTATCTAAACATAAAATTACCAACACAATCAAAATAATTGTTCCATCGCCTGTCAAAATGCACCTCTCCCAACCATTCTGATTAAAAAAATACTCATTTGGTTAAAATCTACCAGAAATTTAAGTTTTAACCCCAATTCTTTTTGTCTTTCCACCAGCTGGAAAAACAGGACAACTGCACGAGTCATATTTGACTTACCTCAGCTCTTCTCTCTCCTTCAGCCAGTCTTCTAGAATCTTCTTAGACTCTGGGTCTTTGTGCATCTATAAAACAGGAATCACAATGGTACTTGCAGAGAAGCAGCCCGTTATCACATAGCCTATAGGCTAATATTTTTTTTGGTAGGCATTAGGAAAACTAAGCTACATGTCTGCTGATAGTTAGTTTCTCACATTTCGTTTTAGCAAGAAGAATGAATGATGCAAGTAATGCATCACATTAATTATTTAATTCAAAATGGTTAAATGCCTAAATCCTATCACTAGTATTTTAGGTATTGTTTGAAGCCAAGATGCCCACTGAAAAGAGTCAGATTCAGGAGAGGGAGAGACAATTCAGGGAGGCAGCAATCACTGCAGGGTTGGCTGCGAAAAAGCCAAGCCAGGTGAAACAGAGACTTTGCACTGTGATAAAGATCACATGACACTGACACAAATTGATTAATTAATCAGACTCATATTTTAACCTACTAATGGCAATGTTTCATAATTACATTACATTTAAGATGAGGAGCAGTCACAAGCCTCCAGACTATGTGAGGAAAATGTGGACCAGGAGGAGGCACAGAGGACAGGAAGGCCTAAGTGATGATCACCAAATATGAGATGAGAGGACCATGCTAGAAAGTACAGGATTAAAGAGCTGCATGCTAAATTATTGTAATCTAAAAAAACATAGGCTATTTTAGAGGTCATTTCAAAGATCTTGCCTGAGCAGAACATAAATACCACTAGTGGGCATTAAAATAATAATGATAATTAAGGTGATTCAGTGCTGTATTTCAGTGTTTTACTTCTTTGTGTATATATTTTGAAAAAGACGCTGTTATTCTCAGTCCTGCATATAGCCTGTGAGGTTTTTTTTTTGGGTGGTGGTGGGGGGGGGGGGGGGGGGGGGGATATTGCCCTTTTTTCAGGTCAGAGCAACTGCCCCTCAAAATTCCTGTGCACATCCCTGAGGCTTGGCCTTCAGCCTGAAAACATCTGCATCAAGTCAAATGCTTGTCAGTCTAGAGGTAAAAAAAATCTGCCCAGACCAGTCTAGAGGTCAGAATCTGCCTGGGCCTGTAACAACTCCTAGGAATATTGCGGTCATGCCTTTTCTAACCACAATGCCCATGCTTTCCAGTGTGAATCACTAAATAAAGGCCTTACAAATGTGATTTGTCAGCTGTACGTTTTTTTTGTTATCTGCGTCATGCCCGTCACAAAGTTTCTGAATTGCTCAACTTCTTTTCTTTTCTTTTACATTGAGTTTACAATGACCGGTCAAACCCCATTCCATAAAACATATTTATGTAAAAAATTCTCTGAACAGTACACATACACGCAAGGATTCTGCTATGAGCCAGACAACTAACACACAGGACATGTGAAAACTTGATCCACCTTTAAAGGCTTGCAGAAGCTTAACAGTACTGTGCTGTCTTCTTTGGTTGATTCTTTCCGCACGTACCTGTAAGCGTTCCAGTAAGCCTGTAAGTGCCTGCAGCCAGGTGAGGCTCTGGGCGTACTGCTCTGTGTTCACCACTCTGGTCTCCACCTCCAACTCTGGCACGATGGCGCCGGTCCTCCAGCCATGGCGAAGCATAAGGTCCTGCAAAAGAACATTGAAACGACCAAGCTTAGGGCTTCAAAGGACAGAGATATGGTGAATCTCAATTATCCCCCCTAAGGTCTAAGCCCTGAACCCTCAAAGACTTCACTGATGTCTGTTGATAAGAGATTGAGTTTGAGAGGCTATAAAAGGTCCAAAACGCTAACCCTGAATGCTCAGGTTGTGAAAGTAGTAGAAAAAAGACCACACCCGGATGAAGACCCAGTGAGGGTTGAAACCGGTTGGCATTTTTTACCCATGCTATGCCCAAACTTTAAATGAAGGATTTTTAACCTTATCCTTGCCTTGATGCGAGAGTGCCAGAAGTGAGCCCAATGACCAAGCTTTACACTTTGCTTTCCTTTGCTTTAATGGACTTCTTTCTATTAGTTCCATGATAACACTGATCTAATCTACTCTAAATGGACTAATCTACTCTAAATGGAATCTAATCTACTCCCAGTGTTGTTGGATGTCTCTTTGACTGGCATGACACAGACGTGAATAAAAGCCCACTGGTGTTTGGAGTTTGTTTATAGTACACTTAAGTTTGAACAATAATCTGTTAGCTGGAAAACACTGCAAAAGTCTGCAAAAGTGAAGACCATTGGAAACATGTTGGGGAAACAGACCTATGTCAACACGCACTATGCAAGCAGATATGAGAATGACTCACAGCTAAATCACTGTAGAGATGGTCTCCAAAATAGAGCACTTTGGATCCCCGCCAACCTGTCAGCCGTAGAAAGTCATAAAGATTTCCCTGAAACGAGAGGCATGCATACAAAGCTCTTAGATTAAATGACTTTTTTCCCTTCACGATAATGATGAGATTAAGATGGATTGACGTGAATTTACCATGACAATGTCTGTTAATCTAATTCTAAAAGAGTGGTTCATTGACTTGCTTAACAAAGGGCAGGGCTTCACTGGATAGTCCTGAGACAAATGGACTAACAGTGGTTGTCATGCGCAAAGTATGCGTGTGTGTGTGGGGGGGGGGGGACTGCAACTGCCAAGCTTAGAAAGTGAAGAAAAAGAGGGGACATGCTCCAGAATAGACTTCAATTGAATGTTTTAATTTGACAGAGACAATGCTGTAGCCAAATGTGTGGAGTGATGTGCCTTGTGTTTTTCAAATTGTAATGAGATGAATTTGTAATTTGTGAATGTCCATTCCTCCAAGGTGTCAGAAATGCACATAATTCTGTTGCAGCTGCAGATGTATGGCTACAGATCTCAGTAAGAGCAGCAACCTAAAAAAGGCCCAGTTCAAGAACAATAGCTCTTTCCACATATCCCCACAAAAGTTGGCTTTACATTTTGTTCCCGGTGTTGACACCCATTTCCTAGTCTCTACAACAAATAATCAAAAATCTAATTTTCGTGTTATTTCAAGTACCCAGAGGAAAAATATTTGGCCAGTATTACTATTTCCATAATACTGCAGTCACAGAGTTAGAAAAAGGGTCATGTAGAAGAGTTTCGTATATTGTAATAGACAATGTACTGTTTATAAATGAAATTAAAACTGATGTAGGGAGCAAATTTAAAGTACATAGAATATAGATGAATTAATTTATACCTGTTTGTAGATTTGTCCCTTCTCTAAAGCCTTGATCTTATCCCACTGGAGGTCTCCATTACTATCCAACCTTCTGAATGGTCTGCAAAAAAAAAAAGTGTCATATTTACATGGGCACATAATTATAATGTTTTAATCCACTGCTTGGTTGAATTTGGGCAGCCGTGGCCCACTGGTTAGCACTCTGTACTTGTAACCGGAGGGTTGCCGGTTCGAGCCCCGACCAGTGGGCCGCGGCTGAAGTGCCCTTGAGCAAGGTACCTAACCCCTCACTGCTCCCCGAGCGCCGCTGTTGTAGCAGGCAGCTCACAGCGCCGGGATTAGTGTGTGCTTCACCTCACTGTGTGTTCACTGTGTGCTGTTTGTGTTTCACTAATTCACCGATTGGGTTAAATGCAGAGACCAAATTTCCCTCACAGGATCAAAAAAGTATATATATCTATATATCTATATATATATATATATATATAGAGATGTTTCAAAGCTAAAGTTCATCAGAATCTTGGGATACGCCCGCTTGACAACGGGAGAGATAGAACTAACGACTGGCCTTTGGCCGTAGCAACCATCCATTTAGAACTAGTAACGGCAGTTTGTCCTGCAAGTTGAGAAATTAGTTGATATGTGTCGGTAGAAATTAGTTCTACAAACAAGACAGTTTTAGCGATTAAAACGTTAAAATTGTATCAGGAAATGAACACAACGCAAGAGTCAACAGTGGAATAAGCGGGATAATGGACTCCACGGTGGTCTGTTCACAGAAATTAATGCACTTACGAGGTTTACAACCTCGGCTGTGCATTAACTTCTGTGAACAGACCACCGTGTCGTCCATTATCCCTTACTTCAACAATTGTGTAGGACACAAGGACAGTCACTACAAATGAACACACAAGAAAGAGACATACATACCCAAGAACACTAACATATCAGTGCTGCTCTCAGATGTATTGGCTTTGTATTTCAAACGCACACTATGCTGGGTGTCATTTCATATGGGTCGTCATCACATGTTTTTTTATGTAATTATGAGATTATGAGATACTCGATTCAGTTTTTAACACTATTTTAACACGGTCATCATTAACAGTGTTGTCATCATAATAAAGTCATTGTCATCTTAATAAAGAAAGGGTAAAGTGATAAATATAACATTTAATTGTTATATTCATAACCCTAACTGAGGGGAAAGTGATAACTATAACATTTAAGTTAATGGATGTCCTTGTGTTCGCAAGCAGAAATAGACCAATGAGGTAAGCTATAATGAAGAATGTGGAATTCCATGGACAACTTGGAATTTAACAAAGAAGCAAAGACGACAATCACAGAATTCCGACATAACCTAATCAAATTCCTTGGACTATATACTCCAAAAATGCAGAAATTCTAATCACACAATTACGTCATAACCTAATGGTTTTAATCTAGCAGCCTAAATGTGACCGACACGTAAGAGTTAACACAACCTGGACAAAATACTCTTGGATTGTTGACAGCAAAAAAAAAAAAAAAAACAGTAATGTGCAGATTTGTTGTGTAAATACAGTACAGCGATACTCACTTGACACAGTCATTAAAAAAGTGTGGTTTGTCTGCTTGAACAATGACGACATCAAAGAATTCCCTCCAGTCCTTCCCAACCATGTACTTCATACCCTTATCCCTGCAAATGGAAAAGAATGACCATCGTCAAACAAGGAGGCTCCTCACATCTCATACCAGTCACACCACAGGGCTAACGTGGATCCTGGATATTGTGCATGTGTCAGCATTCATCACCAGAAAATAATCTTGATATTTACTTATAAGTGCACTGGGAATTTGATTTTTCAAAAATTGTCGATTACGTTGTAAAGGTGTTTCTAAATATGTAAATATTCATATACAGTATGCACATCAGTACACTTTAACTAGTGAGTGCACTCACACAAAGCTGAAAGGGCTGTTCGTGATCAGGAAGAGTTTCTTCCCATGATTCACCAGGCGGTGCAGGACAGCATAAGTCTCATCCCCTCGGAGGATGTATTTCTCTGGGGGGAAAAAATACAAGCAGACATTCTCAACCAACCTCAACTACTCAACCTTCAGCACTCTTACATGTCCATAGCAAAATACACTAATGTCTCAGACCACACAGCTGTGGGAACTGGCTTGATTGAGCCTCTGGGGTATGTCTGCCTAACATTATCATTACAGATAAAAAAAACAGTTCAACTGCATGGACTGCAAAAACAGTTCCCTGTGCAAGGAAATGGAATAGTCCAAGTATGTGATTTCCTGTGAAGCAGTGTTGCATAACGCTCTTCCTCAATTTTGATTTAGAAACTGATATCTCTGGTCTCGCAGTTAGTCAACAACATCTATCACTGCAGCACTTGTAATTCCCAAAGTTCTTATTTCTTATGACAACACAGTCATGTATTATTACAACGTTGTAAGACGCAGCTGGACAGACACTTGATAACTGGCTGAAAGGGATGGTTTATGAATAGAGGTGAAAAGACATTGCAGTCCTTGTACATTTAACTATTAGAGTAGTTAGGCTCATCTTTTGACTTTAATGTTAGAACACATAAAAGGACTGGAAAAACATTACAACATATCCCTTCATTTGTAAACTGACAGTTGTAAAACTCGTTTTTCAGCCTTTTTTTATTGCACCACTGAAGAGGGTGCTAACAAATGTGATGATCATAGAAGTACGGTGTTCTCACCGAGGTCTTGCATTATCCACTTGTACATGTACCCCTTTATGTGGACCATCCCTATGGCCTCCTGCAAAGACATTTTATTCATGTTTACACAGCAGATCATGACATTTTCATCCTCTTTTCCATACTCAGGTCAAAAGCACACTCTCTCACACTCCCACTTTCTCCCTCACAGCTTCCAGTCGCTGCCAATAAGGCGTCAGAGCTGACCACTAGAGACCGACTCCATTCGCATTCCAGTGCGAATGTACAGTACACCCTGTTCCTCTGTACCACAGTGGCTTTCACCAAGAGAGTGAAGGGAAAGAAAAAGCAAACCTTCACCTATTTTTTTTTTTTTTTTTTTTGGGGCTTTTTATGCCTTTAATTAGATAGGATAGTGGAGATTGACAGGAAGCGAGTGGGAGAGAGAGTCGGGGTGGGATCTGGAAAGGACCACGGGGCGGGAATCGAACCCGGGTCGCCGGCGTACGATGCAGGTGCCCCAGCCAGTCGCGCCACAGCTGGGTCAACCTTCACCTATTTTTGAAACCAAAGAGATCTTATTTGAAACCAGGATGATGATATGGGAAGCATGGAATGAGACTAACTTTTCCCATCCAGCCCCTGCAATTTATTACACTCTTTATGCAACTCCAGAATGAAGCCATTGAAGGGGCTTGGTTGTGTGGAAGAGCCAAGGAATGGGTGCTGCCAGATCCTGCAGTTAAATTGGGTCCTCAGCAGCACTGCCAGTTGGACTTAGTCACTGACTGAGCGAGCGACTCCTTTTCACAGCGATGGGGTGTGTGATGGGGGGGGGGTGGGGGTTGATAGGAATCAAAAAGAAAAGACCTCCCCCTGGCACACTGACCAAAAAGTTTGCAAACAAAAAGCTCCCCCTTGATAGGAGTCTGGACAGAGTAAACATCTAAAGCCCATTAGGGAAACAAATTGCATTGGATCACTGTCCAAGAAAATAAACAAGGTCAAATGCAAGTGCAGATCAGTAATAAATTACACATTCTGAGATTATATCCACTTCACAACAGCTATTATAACCTAGGTCGAAACTTAAGCCTGAGGGCAGCTTAGAAGCCACTTTTGTAAACTACTGGAACAACCATATGGGTTACAACATCTAAATGCAGAGGATGTTGACATGAGGGTCGAGGAGAAAAGGCCGAATACACTCACCGATACGTCCCTGTAGAGGTGCACGGGGTCGTACTCGATGTCATTGGAGATGAAGAAGTCATTGGCAGCAGCTAGCAGAGTCATTTCTGGGATTGAAAACACATCCATGTACTGTTTCATTTTGGGCCCCTGCCAGTTTGGGAGAGAAAGCACACAGAGCTGAACAGTCTATTACAAACGGGTGATGTGAATTTGAACACATGCTGGGAGTGGATTCGGTTAAACAAAGGCTAGCTGACTGCTAGATATCGCAAAATAAGGTCATGCAGAAGGATTTGAAAACAATGTCAACAAAATACTCTCTCCAGTATTGTTCCCTACAAAATTGTCAAGTCATAGATACAAGCATTCCTGCAAGCTTAAAGCTGCTGAAATTGAAGATTTGAAATGATGAAATGAAATTAAAATTTTCACTCAAAGCCAATCTGCTTCACTGGGATGCAGTACTTGCATTAGTGTCTGCAACCTTGATTATGACTAATTACCATTCTCAAATAAGAGAAGGGCACAAGTCAAATATAAATATAGCTTATAAGGATCTCTGCGTCTCCGGTGCATTTGAAGACAGAAGAACAGGCAAAGACCACAGGGGGACCACAATAAAACATGGACCTATTAAACCTGTCTGCATCCCTTTCTGTGAGTAAACACAAGTCTTCAGGCGGGCGTCCTCCACTGACCTTCCCATAAAACCCGCTGACTTGGTGAAGAGGGACGTGATTGGTGCCCCCATAAAGCTGCATGACCTCCTCATCAGGGACAGCCTTCAAACCCCTGAGGACATTAATCGGGTTCAAGTCAGTGAGATAGAGTGGAGGACAAGCCCACACAGCTTGCATTCGTTTAGTTATGAAATTTATTGTGAGGAGGATAACCCCTTCAGATGAGACATCTCGTTTTCGAGGGGGTCCTCGTGACACAAGACAAAGACAGTACAGCACATGTACATTCACACCCTCTAAAGCTCTCCCTCATCCCACCTCGCCCACCACAACCACCCCGCCGGGTCCTTAGTGAAAACCAGACCATGTATTAAACATAATACAGTATTAAGAGGCATGACAACATTTAGCCCATACACATATGTATTTACATACCAGTAAATACATATACACACATGATATGGTCCTATATACGCACACTTACACCCATAGTCACATACTGTATAAACACAAAAACACATGAGTAGAAAGTAAGGACAAAAAGTATCCCACATGGTAGTATAGAAAACAAAGGACCAGTCACACATGAGAAAAACATTTACAGGAACAGTTTACTTGCAAGGGTTTTAAAGGAATGCAAAGAAGTGGCAGATCTTAGAGACCCAGGTAGGCAATTCCAGTCTGAAGGGGCTTTAAATTTAAAGGTACATCTACCACTCTCTTTGGAGATGTTTGGCACAGTGAAGGAGGGATATTCAGTGTGTCTCAGTCTATAGCTGGGTCTATATGGAATTAAATAATCCTTGAGGTAAGAAGGATTATCAGTGTACACACATTAAAAATAATCTGAAACCAGTGGTACGGTCTTCTGGCTTTAGGTGATAATAAGTTCAGTGAGTCATACATTACACAGTGATGAGTAGTAAAAGGGCATCTTAGCACAAATCTGCATATATTATTGAACGCAACATTTAATGATTTTTGGTGTGATTCTGATGTGTTTTGGTAGACAACATCCGCATAGTCTAAGATAGAAAATATTAGTTGAGACACAATCCTTAACCTAATCGGTTGAGTAAAACAATTAATGGAGCGATACACAATTCGTAAATTACAGTTGATCTTTTTTACAACAGAATTAATGTGACACCTAAAGGAGAGTTGTGAGTCAAGCCAAAGGCCCAAGTATTTAATTTCATTAACTAGTATCAGTGGAGTATTATCTGAGAATTTGAGAGAAAGAGTGTTATCTTGATTTGATGTAGCTGATCTGGTGGGGAACAGCATACTGTGTGACTTTTTCTTGTTCAGACACCAGCAGACAGATTACATTATCGTGTTGCAAGATCCTTCAAAAATGTTGGCAAATGAACAGATTGTGATCATCCAAACATGTGTAAATAACTCGACTAACATGCTCAACACCTACGTAAGTATAGGCTCAACAGGGTGTTGAATCTTTCCGAGCCTCACAATAAACTTTATGAATGAAGTTTATATTGAGGCTCGGGGAGGATTAAAAGAAAATGGTGCACATAAACCAATGCATTTCTACCTTAAACTCGAGATTTATTACAATGAATAATGTGTGCAGATGTATATAAGAGTAAGAACATTAAATTGCACAGATTTCTCACCTATACACGGTCCCCATCTGTATATAATGAAAGGCATCTATTTTCATCAGAAGTCCCTATGGCAAATAAATATTAGTTATGAGTGTTTTTATCACAACAAAGCATAATGCATAATTCATCCTTAAGCAAACTACGTGAATTTTTTATTTAGTTTATATAGAATATTTAGTATTTAGTATTTTCTTATCTTCTACTGTCTCTATTGTACAGTGGAGTTTTCATATATGTATATACTTATATTTACTTTTTCTGCTGTAAGTGCATGTTGTGTGTGATGTCTGTATGCTACTGAGACCTGGCTGGATGTATGGATGTATGGATGTATGTGTATCTATCTATCTATCTATCTATCTGCAATTAGATTCAAACTCAACCAGTCATTTTTGTCCACGGAGAGAAAAGTACACGCTTGCAGGTCCGTACCTTGTGGATATCATAGTGCAGCCCTCGTGCAGCAAAGTTGGGGATGTAGTCATATTTGCTGATACCTTGTGGATACTGCAGGAGTAGGAAACAGGGAAATCAAACAAAGGGTATTGCATCTGATATTGAAAGGACTACAAGAAGAGAATCCACAACTAGGCCTGATGCCTGTATCCCATCTTTGGTATATGAACATTTTGAAAGTCCATTGTTGTGAAACTCTGCTATTGAAAGTTGGTGACCAACTTTATCTAATCTCTTCCAGGTCAGAAGGGGTCAATAAAGGCCCTCATGCTTTTGATTAGAGTGGCAACCACAGCAGAGTGCATTGTGATGTCCATGTTTGGGAGTTCTTTGTGGGCAATGAGACCTGAGGCAAATGTACCGGTAGGTTCATTGATTGAGCTCTGCTGCTATCAATAGTGAATGATCCATATCTGGTGGTATAGACATAACAGGATGCTGGGTACACTGATTAGCAAATTCTTCTACTTCCTCCCTTTAACAGTCACTTATCTAATTGTATTTCCAATGAACAATGAATACAATACTCTTTATCCAAGACCTGTTGTGATGTGTCTACAAAACAGAACATGGAGTAACTGCACTAACCTAGTATGAATCAACTTTAAAGTGGCTCTGTAATCTCATCAAAGGTGAATTGTCATCCTCATTTACAAAAATCAATTTGCTAGATGTTTCTGTGGACAGTTGCACTAGACATGTAGTGCAACTGTCCACAGAAACATCTAGCAAATTGATTTTTGTCAGACTAGACTCTAGAGGAACCTAAAAGATAACATATTATGCGTTATGTAGGATGTTTCACAGTGATGAGAGATTGGGCACTGCAGACAGACCTTGTAATGTTCGACAAGGAAGTCCCGTGCTTTGTTGTAGATCATTTCATCAAGGGCACTGGAGTACAGGGCCAGGGTGTAGTCGTAATCAAACCCATAGATATCCACTTCATCTAGATGAACTTCATTATTGGCATACATTGTGGCTGGGTTAAGCTGATTGCAAACCCCTGGAGGGATAAGATCTGTGGATAAAGCAGGAATAATACATTTTAATGTAACCCAATATTCTGGTTTAATTTTCATTTGATCTTAGGGACTGTACGATATTTAGGGGGGGGGGGAGGGCCAGTCGTCAGGGGGGGGAGGGCCTAAGAGAATTTTTTAAGCCTTAGGGGAAGGCCCAGGAGAAATGTTTTGGCCTGGGGGAAGGGTCGAGGAAAATTATTTTTTCCTGATCCATGATATTTTTTTCCCCTGATCAGGCGCGCCTGCAGGTGTACGTCCGTACGCACTGTGCGTACCATCAGGCTCAACAACGAGAGAAAATGTCCCTTGTGTGTGTGTAATGTGTATTCACACCAAATTGGCCCACCATACCTTCCCAACTATGGACAGTATCCCATTAGCTGCCATCAGGCTATTTACAATTTTTTATTACGTAACTTAGTGAACACTTATCAAAATTAACGCGCACACATTTTGTTTGAGCAGCAGACACAATACGCATGCAGGCATGTAGGCTACTTGTTTTCTTTTACTCGGCTATCTATCTATATATGGTTATCAGCACACAATGTTGAGCTAATTCACTAATTCAATACTCATGATGGACCTCAAGTTTAAACAACAGAAAGTATGGAGGCAGCAAAGCTAGAGGATTTATTCCAGATGGGCAAGAACAGGGTAGGCAATTGGTGTGCTTGTCAGAACGTTAGACTGCATTACAGCTGTTTAAAGCCAGACGTCAAGAACAAAACAAGGTAACTTCAGCCTGTATAAGGCTGTATCAAGTTGTCCAAATGAATAGGTCATAGTAGACGTTGTTGTTGTATAATTGCATGTGGATGTTGTTATGCTATGTAGGCTAATTGTTGCTGACCAATGCACGGCTAAACCGGGAAACGGACAAATATTGTCCACGCGTATTTTATTTTATTTTTTGCGGGGGGGGCGATGGGTCGGGTGTGCGTACCATAGCATTCATTCCTGCAGGCGCCCCTGCCCCTGATCAATGATCCGTTTTCGATATTTTAAAAGGTTTGTAGGCCAAAACATGATTCGCGTCTCTTTGACAGAGTGGGCGAGTCCAAAAAGTCGCAACCTACCCTACCTGAATCTCCCACAACTCCCCTCGTAAGCTTGCACGTCACCCATGGTTATGAGTCATAAACCAAATATTTTAATGATATTCGGGTCATTTGCGGGCGGGTCAGTTAAAATTAATTAAATATATATTTTCTACAAATAGGCCTACTTAAAATATCACGAGAAGGCTAGCATCAATACAGTAAAGGATCAATACAGTAAGTCAACAGTAAAGAAGCTGAAGACGCGAGTTAAAATAATAAAGACACCCCTTCAGGAAAAGCGATATAGGCTATGGGAAATATTGGGAAAAGTTCTTAAAGAAGATGACAGTTATGGTCTATGTAGGCCTACTTCTTGCGAAGCCATTTAAAAGTATGACAGCCGAAACGGGCAGCCTGCAGGAATAAATCTTATGGCACAGACTACACAGCCATATCTATCGGTATGTATAGGTTCGCGCATGCATAAAAGTTACCTTAGTTCGTTGTGTTTGTGACTTTAAACAGTGGATGTGCTTTAGTAAAGCATTGTGCTTCATTCAGCATTTTAAACCAGTTCTTACGCTACCGTTTTGACCAGCAATGTATCTCTCTTGCCTACCTTGCCTCCCCATTTCTATTTTCGAAAGAAGTATGTCCATGGCCAACTCTTATCCTAGTGTTCTAATCCTTGGTGGTTGCGTGCGTGCTTGCGCTCTTATTCTCATTCTCTCTCCTGCGCAAACAGTATGTCCTGCATGCCTTCGTGTAGTTCTACTGCATAAAGTTTCGCAAATAAATTAGTTTGTTTTACAGAAATGGACTACTGCATGCAGGCTATAACCAAAAGCACACATTTTGTAAATAAGCGGGTCGGATCGCGGGTCGGGTATAATTTTGTCCTAATTAATATTCGCGGTCCGAGTTGCAGTTGGGTTGATTAAAAAAATTAATTTGCGCAAATTTAAGGATATGCACAGGCTGTCCCAATTAATGCTACATAACAATTTGCCATTGTGATGACCAACTCTGCTTTTTGGTTTCAGAGATGATGAACAAATCTTTCCTAAATGCACAATTCTACTTTAGATGTGAGTGAGTCTGTATGATCCTTATCAAGCATTTTCACTTCGTACATTCACATTCACACATCTTTCTAGTCAACATGCAACAATTTTAAAGCAACACCAAAGAACTTTCCCTCTGTCGCACGCACGCTATTTGTTTATCCAGCACCAGCTTTGCAAATAACGATGTCCACAGACAAGGTAGAATATGTTGCACGATTTATGAAAGTACGATGTATTGCGACATCAGATGCAAGTCGTAGTTTCTTATGTCTCATTCCATCGAACTACAGACCCGCTACCCGATCTGGCAAACTTACATAGTGCGGTTATAGCCGATAGAGGGCCGCAACGCGAATGCAGAAGTGCCGTTCACCCTGTTACAAGTTGATGAACCACTGCAACGATTTTGGAAACATTATCTTAAGGTACAAAAAACTCTATGGTGTTGCTTTAAGAGTGAAACTGAGAGCGAAATGGCGTTCCATTGTCTGCATGCTTGGTGAAGATAGCAAAGTCGTACACAAAGGCAATCTATACCGTACCGTGAACGAGTCGTTTCATTTCATTGTATTTTGCCCAAAGATAAGTCTTGGGATCAACTTGAGGGGCTGTGGAGGAATACGCTCTTCCCGACCTGGAAAGCAATTCCTCGCCTCTCTTCTTTCCAGCTTGGTGCCTGTGAGGAGCTGGAGATGAATGGCAGCCTGCTGAACCACTCACTTTAGTGTCACCACTCGCAGCATTTTTGCTGCTTTTCTTTCCATTAACATCCAGACCACTCGATGCTAACGTGCCACATGTGAAGGCAGGAATCTTCGATGCTGTGCAAGTTGCTGTCCTGCGACTTTTCCTGCACAATGCACGGCCAAGCGCTCCAATTTTCTGGTAGGAAATGTTGAGTGACATCTTCTGTGTACTTCGCGTTTATCAACTCCAGCAAAGAAGACCAACTGTACAATGAAAACACCTAACGGTTACATATGTTCAGCGCTGCTCGTGGTCCCACTGCGGGTCGCTGAAATAAAGTTAAATGGTAATTAACAGCGAGGATTAGTAAAAGACTGAACTCTTTCACCAATCATCTGAGGAAGATATGTTGTTGCGTTTGTTCTTGACCAATGGGTGTGTACATGCCAGTCTGGCCAATACGTGGCGAGATAAATAGCAGAGAACTGAATGCGCATGTTTTTGATTGGTTAAACCAACGAGTCAAGCAGGCGAAATCTATGCCACCGCCTACATGTGGTACGTGACCGAAGTCTAGGAAGGGGGTAGATGCTGAATTTCGGAAGTCACCCTGACCAGAGAATGTCCTTAGAAGGGCTCTGCCCTGACCCACTGAGATGTTACGACTGGAAAATAGCCTGGGTGTTCCTATGCTGCCTTGCGCGCGATTTGATTCACGCTGCTAAGGCAGCCTGGAGACCATGGAGCAAATTTTCGCCTGAGATAGGAGACCAATCACAGAACAAGGAATGCACAGACGCATTTGATAGACATCCGTGGCACCCAATAAACGGATCTGGGCATTTTTTTCAAATACGAGAAAATTAAAGTTTGGTTTCCAGGTCTCATTGAGAAGTGGTGGCGCTAGCCAGGCTAACTGGAAAACAGAGGATTCAATGAATTTGAACATTAAATCGGGCATAATCCAACCATTCAATTATTGTATGAGAGGAAATGGAAAATTGATAGGCTTAGCTTATAAACAATGCAATATACCCACTACAAACAAATTAAGTACAAATTTAGACTGAACAGCGACAGATACGTGAATGTGTCTTTTATGCAACATCCATCATCCTATACCATCCAAGCAGCCTCCTACTAGTCAGCAACCTCCCTAAATCTAGTGGACCTAACCATAGGCAATATTACATTTTAGGGTTTCCGTGATATGGTTGTTGTGCCAATGTGATCATTTTCAAAAGCAATGGCAAACTACACCACCACGTGGTGTTGCCACATAGCATAGAAATCTAGACGCACCCTAGCGGCAGCAAATTACATTTGCTTCCAGGGCTAGTCTAACAACGCAACGTTGGCTTGTGAGCTCGAAAAATTAAACTTCTATCAGGCCAATCAAATCGTGTTAGGTGGGCTTAACATAATGATTAATGGCAGAGTTGCAACGGTTTGGCTTGAATTCTCTGCTACTTGAAAACAAAGAAGATGGATGTTGCTGTTGGCCAACAGTGTGACACGAGTTAAGCTTGTTTTAAAATGGCAAAAGTTTGAACTAGCCAACTAGCTCCGCTGGTGGGAAAACGCATTGGACTCAGCTGTCCTATTGCGTGCAGAGGAAATTTGAAAGACAACCGATTATCCCGCCCCTCGGACTGAGCACTGCGAACGGTGAGTGCCCAGACCCTACATTTTAATGTGGGTCTGGCTCGTCAGGCTAGTTGCCACATACACTAACCCTGAATTTAGAACCTCCACTCATGTGTAGTGCACTATGTCCTGAATAACTAAAGTGGTTATTCACTATAGTGCACTACATAGCAAATGAGTGGCTGTTCTGAATGCAGGCTAGGAAATAAAATAAAGCACGCCTCCCAAATACAGGTTACCCAGCCAGGTTGCATGTGTGTGTGGTGAGTGTGTCTGTGCATGTACTGTATGTGTTGGGCCAAAACTATTATTACCCTCATCAGCCATGTGGGGCTACAAGCACACCAAGTTTCTTGTGCACAGGACAGGTGATCGGTGTCCTGGATCACACTGACCAAATATTGAGATGCATTATCAAGATAACGGTCCTGCAGTGGCAGTCATTATACATCTGAACCTCTGAATGTGGCACATTCACAAATAACTGATATGACACACAAAAGGTAACATTTGCATATTTCGCACTTGTGTTACATTCATAGAGTTATCACTTCTGAGAAGTAATGAAGGTTAAATTAACAAAAAATAATAAAAAAAAACAAAAAACATAAATAAATATATAAATAATATTTTCAAACAAACAGAAAATATATTTCAATGAGCCTGCTGTTGCTTAGGCTATTGTTTAATTATCAGATGGACACATGGAGGTAAGATGTAAAATGTGTATTTTAGGGGCTTTCTGATATTAATATTGAAATGGAATTCTAGAATTATCTTCCATTTTCACAATTTGGAAATGCATACAATAAGTGAATCTTGGCACAGGCTCCAGCAATTCTCAACATGAAGGTTCTTCCCATTGATATAGCCTGTTCTCGAGAAAACAGAGGCAGACGGAGTCACTTAACATGAAGATTACAAAACAGGAATAACAAGTTTTCCCAGACATTCATACTGTAGTCTACTTTGCAGTTGACCAGTTCAGAGTACAAAGACTGCGTAGCATTACTTGCACCATAGGTGTTCACATTGTACCTTTCCAGTCTAAGGCATTAAACTGTCAACAGGCAGCATGGCAGCTGGAAATTCTGCATGTTGACATTCAAAATGCTGATTAGTCAAGAACATAGATCCAACAGCTACCTACAAAAGGTCCCCACGATCAAATGGTCTGTTAAGATTTTTCTTTCTTTCTTTCATTCAAGTAAATCATAATTCATTTTTCAGAGTCTGCCGACTTAGTTTAACATCATCTGTTTTGTTTTAGTTTATTCTTCCATTCTCGCTGTTAATGAGCCGATTTGATAAATATGGAACAAAAAAAAAACAAAAAAATCAATTATCATAAGAGATGTAGACAATCAAATGATTACGTTTGATGCAAAAGCAGTCTCTGTTAGGTCTGTCACCCAATATCAGAACCAACTGGACATCTCATTCAAATCGCCAGCATTATATTGCCTCAAGTTTGTGCCCTTAAAACAAACGGAAAAAAAAAAAAAAAAAAAACAGTTTTATCAGTTCAAAAAGAAAACAAATCTCCTTTGTGCACACACTGTGGCCAAAAGCACAGTGTGCACAGTATGTGCTTGGACAGGAGAAGCAATGAGGTTGATGAGGGGTGGCTGGTAAGTGCAGATAGTGAATGCTTCTTCGCGTCTCTCCTCTCCTCTGGTGGCGGTGTGGGTCCCCCCCGCGGCACACGCCATCGCAGCGGTCACACTGCTCCGTTTGGCAGCCTCCTCAAAGGGCACTGTGGTGGGTCTTCAAGGAGATCAGGCCTCCTTTATTTTGGCTGCAAGAGTGGAGTTCTCTTGCCGAATGGCCTTGTAGTCTTCCAGGATCTTCTCCAGGTTGGTGATGGTCTTTTTGCTGTTCTCCGTTTCAATCTGCAGTAAATGGATGGGACAGACACACATCAGTCTATTTCAAACAGTCTCAATCTGTTTGAAAAAATTTCAAGTTTCAGTCTGCAGCAAATTAATGGGGTCAACACACCAGTCTATTTTTAACAGTCTAGTTGCAAAAGCCTATTTTACTTTAGCAAAGAGTAAGAATGTGCTGCATACCAAAATGTGCGAAGCATTACAGTTTTATTTGAATTTCTGTGAAAGGAGCTATGTGGAATTCTGTTGGCTTTGAGTGGTCTTGAACGCAGCCACATGGCACTTTCATTGACCTGTGGGGTATTCCAGAAAGCAGGTTTACTGGCTTAACTGGGTATGTTAACCCAGAGTAAACGGTAAACCTGGGATTCCAGTTCCAGAAAGCAAAAAAATGATCAGGCTATGTAGTAACTATAGTAACATAGGCTCTGAACTAAACCTGGTAGGGGGTAGGTTTTGTTCAGGTTATGTTCAATTATGTTGGGTTATTTCAGTGCATGTTCAACCAGGCCGCTATTTTTACACTTGTCACACAATGGCGTTTCATTTTGACGAAGGTCCGGTTGACAAAGAAGCACAAAATCATGTAATATTCATCCGTGCAATTCACCGTGAGAGGGCGATAAGACCACGACATCACATGATAGCCTATCCATTCTTTTCCAAACGAGTTTTTCAAGAGCGCTCGAGTTTTTCAGCTGAATCCTAAATATACAGTAGGCTACTTGAAAATCATTTTCCATCCCTACATTACGCATGGTGGATTAGAATAGAATAAAATAAATATTTAATGTAGGCTAGCTAGCCTACGTCTTTGGCTCACCAGACAGATGGACAAACAACATCTCAGACACATTGAAGATTGGCTATAATTAAAACAAGTACAGTACAAAAAAGGGGAAACATAGCCTATAGAAAATTTATAAATAAGTTTAAATATAGCTGTACAGCTCAGCCAGCTTATGTTGTCACTAAGTTTGGTTAAGAATGCTGATGGCATTTGGGATAAAATATTTTTTTAATAGGCTACACACGCTCTCCGACTGGGAGTTTTTGTAGTGTTGGAGACGCAGAGCATATCGGCAAGCTGTCGGTCGGTCCGTAAAGTTTGCCTTGCGCTAAACCAGTTTTTATTCAATTTTCCAAATGTGCACCGAAATGTGTCCAATAGGCTACCCATGCCTTCCGACATTCACCCTTCCAATGATGGAGCGCAAAAGTTTAACTTGGCCCACAGCTGCAGAACCCGCGTTAAAATAGAAAATTAAATTTGGGATTCTCAAAGAATTCTATGGCCCACTCAATCTGTGACAAGATAGGCTAGTTTAAGAAAGCATAATTCAAAGCAGTCAATACAATAGGCTACGTGATGTACAGTGAATTATTCAATTGTGCTTTTGACATTAAATAGGCTATCCTAAACGTACGCATTTACACGGTCAGTTAGGCTATTCTCTGCCAAGCAAGGTCTCGGACGCAGGCGCTTAAGTATTGCTTTTTTTATTATTACAGTTCTCTCCTCCTCGTAAGCCTCGACTACTCCGCCTCTGAAAAATGGTTTCGACTCTCAATAGATGATGCCTTTATAAGTTCGCCGTGAACGCGCACAGGGTTGATTGAACTAACTGGTAACCGGTGCTTTGGAACCGACAGCTCGGGTTTAGTCGCCACAGGTTCAGACAACCCAGAGGTTAAGTTTTATCTCAGTGTTTGTTAAACCTCCTTTCTGGAATACCCCTCTGCACTGTAGTTAACACAACAGCCACACAGAGTCAGCTTGGTGCCAGCTAAGTTTGTATGCTAATTTCAGTAGGTATTTGGACAACACTGACCCATAGGTGTTTTTAACATTACATCAAAACAGTTGTTTCTTCTTGCTATTTGTATGTCCTTTTTGGATGTTTTGAACTAAAATAAAGGGTTGAAGGAGAAATTTTGGATTACTAACATTTATTACATAGAAGTGATTAACATTTAATTTTCTTATATTCTTTGTATGCTTTCTATACATTCAATACTGTGCATCAACTTTGCTTTGTCTGTCATTTGCTCTTTCCATGTCATGATTTTCTAATAAAGGTCATGCGACCCCTTTGTCACGAGTTAAGGGTATTCTGCCTTAGGCAGTAATATTAGGAATATCCCGACAGGAACTAAACTATGGTAAGAGAATGTTGACGGATGTATATGTATTGTATTGACCAATTATCTACTTACTTGGAGTAGCCCCATGACTTGCGTATGGTGCATGGATCACATGCTATGTCCAAGAAGTGTATATGTATTGTTGTATTTCTGCATGTATGAGGATTTTTGGAAAAGACCATTGTACTCATGTGATTTGTATTACCAATGTAATTAACATGTATAAGATGGGGTGCCACCGAAGCAATCTGCTCTACTTGTAGGAAGGTAGGCTTGTGAGCACAGCCGAAGAGCAATCGATAAAGGATCTGCTAAGAGAAGCAATCGGTAGGATTGGCTTAAAGCGCTTGATACGGGGATTGGATTGGTTGAGAACATTGCTATAGTACTCTTATAGTTTGCTCTGTTTTAGGCGTGAGGTAATTTGGCTAATAAAAATATATTAAAGGGACACTGCTATGGGGACTAGTAATAGTAAAACTGTTAAATTGCCCAAAGGTATACATAATCCTGGATGTTTAAAAGATATGTATAAGAAATATGGACCTGAATGTGTAGATGAATGTTTATTGAATAAGTGGAGTAGATGGACTGAAGGAAAATTTCCTTTAGATGGTACGTTGAGTTTGGAAAGGTTAACTGAATGTAGGGCTATGATTGAAAGGAAGGCTAGGCCTTTTAAGCATGATTTGTTTGATAAGTGGGAAATAGAAGCGGAAAGAGAGGAGAAGAGAAAGTAAGTTATATAACAGAAAAAGTTATGGAACAGAAAGAGCAGGGCCAGAGAGAGAAAGAGAGAAGGTTTGTGCGGAGCTATGGACATTTCAACTGAAGTCTATGTGCAGACGAGTGAACCTGACCTCCAGCCCTTAGTCCGTAAATCTCCACCAGCACCCCCTGCACCACAACTGGCTGTGGCTGTGGCTGTTCCTGCTCCTAAGCCCCTGCAAGTATTCACCTACTGAAGATTGGACTAAAATGGCTATTTCTCAGCTTACAACAGACTGCTAGAGAATTCTTGGGAAGAGTGGCAAACTTTGTGGAGGAAGGAGAGCAGGATTTAGGTGGACTGAAAGAAACGGTTGCTGGAATTGTGGAGACGTAGAACACATAGCGAGATATTGTCCGAAGCAGGGTGATTGGAGACAAGACGGGGATAAATCATCACAACGACGCCTTCAGGGTCCGGTCTGGACACAGAATGGAAATTCTGAATAGGACAGGGAGGACTCTGAACAGGGGACTCCGGGACCCCTCATCAACACTTCTGTATCACCCTTTATCCCCAACTGACTTTGAATGCTGCCGCACAACCTAAGCTAACTCTTTCTCTGAATGATAATGATGTATCTTTTTTAGTTGATACAGGAGCAGATGTTAGTACACTTGGAAGGAAAGATAGTTGTAAGTTTTTAACATTAAAAAGCAATAGAGTTATATATGTAACAGGAGCTTCAGGCCAATCAGTGGCAGAACCAGTTTCTACCCCTTTAGTGGTTCAATATGAACATCAGACAGTAGAACATTCTTTTCTCCTGAGCAGTGTTTGCCCTGAAAATTTACTAGGCCGAAATCTAATGTGTAAATTAAATCTTACACTTTTTCTTTCTCCTGAAGGAGTAGGTCTAGAAGGGCCCATTTATCTGTATTGTCAGAGAGTTAACCCCACATGGATAGGATATGAGTGTAAAGACATTAGTTTAGCATTAAAATCTCCGATCTCGGTTCTAGAAAAGACAGAAACCCCTGAGCAATTTCAGTGTACAATCGCATGTTTTCAAGGCTCTCCAGATCAGCTGTATGTGAAAGAGTGGTACCAGATAGGAAATAGTATTGAGACTATTGATGTAGCCGGCGTATTGACCTCTAAAATCTACTCTGCAGTAGTAGTAGACCTGTCTCCAGGTCTGAAATATTTGTTTGCAAACCCAAATTCTTATCCACATGTTGCATTGATAAAAGCCCAAGAAAATTGGATTGATTTAGGGCCGTTTGTGAAAGCGTGTGTGATTGCTAAAGATTGGACAGTGGTCCGAGATACCCCAAATTTGTTTTATTCACCATCACAAGATGCATATTTTTTCCAACAATGGTGTTCTTTGAAAGTTACTCCTGTGCAGAAAGGGCTCTCTGCATGTTTAATACCCTCATTAACCCAACCCGATGAATGGAGGGTTCTCTCTTTAAAAGAGAAAGCAGATCTGTTAGCCGCTGTTTCAGATAATCTCTGGGCAGCTGATAGTTATGACTTTGGGACTCTATCTACTGCTCAACCATTAAAAATATGCGCAAAAAACATTGTATTACCCGTCGAAAGCCCAATATCCGTTGTCGAAAGAGGCTGAGCAGGGGATAGAGCCCGTATTCAAATAATTATTGGATAGGGGAGCTATTGTGCGTTGCAGTTCCTCCCCAGTTAACACACCAATTTTGCCCGTTAAGAAGTCTGATGGCACTTGGAGATTTGTGCAAGATTTAAGACTTGTTAACGACGCTATTCACCCGAGGCATCCTATTGTGCCAAATCCTTGCACAATTCTCTCTAGTCTGCCATCCACTGCGAAGTTTTATTCTGTAATTGATATTAAAAATGCGTTTTTTATGATAAGAGTACATCCTGCCTCTCAATTTTGGTTTGCCTTCACCTTTAAAGGTCAAAGGTATACTTGGAGTCGTTTGCCTATGGGATACACAGAATCACCTTCAGTGTTTAATGAGGCATTAGTGGCCTGTCTGACACAATTTACTCCACTGGCAGGAAGTACTGTTATTTCTTATGTTGATGATGTTTTATTAGAAAGTCCATCAAAAGAATCATGCCTGATTGACACAGTGGCATTGCTGAAATACCTGGCCAGGGTGGGACTTAAAGTCTCTAAAGAAAAGTTGCAACTCTGCCAAGAGCAAGTTAAGTACTTGGGTCATATACTTACTCCTGGCTGCAGGGCCCTGGATGCGTCACGCATCACTGCAATTACTGGTTGTCCGAGACCCAGGACAAAGCAGCAATTGTTAAGCTTCTTAGGAATGATTTGTTATTGTCGTGCTTGGATTTTAGACTTCTCGGAGAAGGCACAACCTCTCCGAGCACGCGCAAATGCTTGTAAGAGTTTGACTGACATTGTAACTTGGACTGACGACTGTGAGACTGCTTTTGTGATTTTGAAACAAGCTTTAGCTTCAGCTCCAGCTTTGGGATTGCCTAATTATGATTTTCATTTGTTTGTGTGTGAAAAAGGAGGTTACATGTCTGGGGTATTATGTCAGTTGCATGGTGGACAGTATAGACCAATAGCCTATTTGTCAAAGAGACTGGATCCGGTAGCAAGAGGCTGGGTGCCTTGTTTGAAGTCTGTTGCAGCTGCTTCAAATGCAGTAATGGCTTGTGCGGATCTAGTATTAATGCATCCTTTGACTGTTCATGTTCCACATGACGTGCATGCATTGCTTTTACAAGCAAAGACATCACATCTGACAACTGCCCGCCTCCTCTCGTACCAACATGTGTTATTGACGTATTGACATACGTTGTACTACCCTCAACCCATCGACATTATTACCTACCGCCGAAGATGGCGAAAGCCATGATTGTTGTGATGTCATAACAATTTGTACTAAACCTCGTCCTGATATATCTGAGGAACCCCTTACTAACCCTGACTTAATTTTTATGTCGATGGTTCCTCATTACGCTTGGAATCTGGAGAGGTAGGGAGTGGCTACGCTGTGGTGAATCAATTTGAAGTGGTTGAATCTTACTCGCTCCCTCCAACTTTTTCTGCCCAATCTGCTGAGTTGATTGGACTTTTTCAAGCTTGTGTGTTGGCAGCTGGAAAATCTGTTTGCATATACACTGATAGTCGTTATTGCTGGGTAATTGTTCATGACCATGGAGCAATATGGAAAGAAAGAGGCTTTCTTACGGCTACTGGTAAACCTGTACAACATAAAGAATTCATTGTATTGTTGCTGGAGGCAATTCAGCTTCCTTCTGCTTTAGCAGTGGTTAAGTGTGCAGTGCATATTAGAGGCGCTGATGAGGTCAGCCTTGGTAATGAGAGGGCTGACTCGGCTGCTAAAAGTGCTGCGAAGGGGGGAGTTGAGAGGAGGATACCACCAGAGTTTTTAAGACTTTCGAACAAAACACAATTGTTTTTTAATTTGAATTTGCATATACCAGATATAGTGACATCAGGTCAAGCTTTAAAAGAAGCACAAAAATCGGCAGATACAAAAGAAAAAGGAAAAATTGTAAAAAGAATAATGATGATTGGTGGCTACATACTCCAACAGGCAAGCCTGTTTTACCAAAATGTTTTCATATAGTTGCTAAAGTTACTCATGGTTTAGATCATGCGAGTGCAACAGCTATGGTAAAAACAATAGAACAACTTTATTTTGCACTAGGATTCACCACCATGGCAGCTGCTTACTGTGATAGGTGCATTACCTGTCTAAAACATAACACCGCACCCACAGTGAGAACCCAAGGAGGGCATCACCCACCACCATCAGACCTGTTTGAACATATTATGATGGATTTTATTCAATTGACAAAATGCAGAGGTTATGAATATTGCCTTGTAATTGTGGATATGTTTTCAAAATGACCAGAATGTTAATGGAATATTGTAATCTAAATTGACTAAAATAACTACTACAACTGGGATGGATTGGGTGACTGCTCTACCTTTGGCTCTCCTCTACCTCAGAGGCCGTGCATCAAGATCAAAAGGTTTAAGCCCATTTGAGATTTTGACTGCCCGTCCCATGCCAATTCCAGGTTTACCTAATCCTAACCTAATGTAGTTGGTACCTTGTCTGGTTACATGCGAGAACTGATTGTTGCTCTATCTTTTGTTTCTTAACAGGTGCAGTTGACTTTGCCTCAAAGTTTTCTGGATACATACCCAGTGGAACCAGGTGCTTGTTAAGGACTTTCGAAGAAAACGCTGGAATAAAGAACGGTGGCGTGGACCGTATCAAGTTCTGTTGTCTACACCTACTGCAGTGAGAATTGCGGAAAGAGACTCTTGGATTCATTTGTCACACTGCAGAGTGGTGAAAGAACCGGAACATTATCATTAACAGATTGTGACTTTATGCTTGAGGTTGACCAGTGGAGGTTTTGGCAAACTTCACCAGTAGGCCTTTGGATATATGTTCCATCGGGGATAAGGGAAGTGTTGCAAGATCCTGCTGTTTTAACCTGCATTACAACTAGAAAGTATTGGACTACAAATGTAGGGAAGTATGCTCTGATTGTTACACATTTTACTAAGTACACATGTGAAGTCATTCCTTTTTGAGGGTAGGGAAATCAATTAGTGTGGTACACCAGTGTCCATTAAAATTAGTGGATTCAACCATCCATCATCCAAATCAGTGGTGGATATTAAAAGTAGAAACAAGATATCAGTATACATTAAATTAGCACTGTTTTATTTCCAGTTTAGCTAGATATTTCATCATCGCTGGACAGTGACCTGGGGAGGGCCTACAAACCCAAGCCAGCTCTGCTGTTGAAGATAGAATAAAGCTTTTGTTGTTTTGTAACTGGGAGTAGAGTGGGGCTAGTGTTGTTATTCTGTGTGTTCTTACTGATTATGCCCACTTCTCCAGAGGAGGAGATCTGTTGTACTAATAAAGCCTGTCAACTGGCTTTCCAAGCTAGAACAACTGTAGCAGGGACGAATGAGACCTGCTGGGTGTGCCAAGAAAAGTCTTTTCAAATGCGTGTTTTTCCCTACAGGACTTCTGATGATTCTGCATGCTCTGCATTTCGACTGTGTACTAGTAAAGATTGCCTTAACATAGTAGGTATGACAGGGATAGAAAATTTTTTAGGTGGTTCGTCCTTGAATATTATGTTAACATTAATGGATTCTGTTTGGATAAATAGAACTGGACAAAATATTTGATAGAATGATATTGAAATGTGAAATGAGTTTTACCCTGATATGATGACCCGGAAATGTTTTTGGACGATGTTATTGGAAATTGGATTTTTCTTTTTTATTTCTTTTTGATTACTAAAATTTCTTTGTGGCCTTAAGCCCCAAAGGGGGGAAATGAAGGAGAAATTTTGGATTACTAACATTTATTACATAGAAGTGATTAACATTTAATTTTCTTATATTCTTTATATGCTTTCTATACATTCAATACTGTGCATTAACTTTGCTTTGTCTGTCATTTGCTCTTTCCATGTCATGATTTTCTAATAAAGGTCATGCGACCCCTTTGTCACGAGTTAAGGGTATTCTGCCTTAGGCAGTAATATTAGGAATATCCCGACAGGAACTAGACTATGGCAAGAGAATTCTGAAGGATGTATATGTATTGTATTGACCAATTATCTACTTACTTGGAGTAGCCCCATGACTTGCGTATGGTGCATGGATCACATGCTATGTCCAAGAAGTGTATATGTATTGTTGTATTTCTGCATGTATGAGGATTTTTGGAAGACCATTGTACTCATGTGATTTGTATTACCAATGTAATTAACATGTATAAGATGGGGCTTCGCCCTAGAGAACTTTGAGTAGTGTTACTGGAACATGATGTTGCTAGTGACCTGCTCCCGGTATCGTGAATAAACCTGCAGTGGTTCCTCACAAGAGGATGCTTGGATATTTTTGACCTCAGGGTCATATCTGCCTTCCACAGCTTTCAATCCCACCCTGAAATTTCACAGTGCACTGCACAAAGATCAACCGCTTTCCTTTAGAAATCATCACCATCCCAATTTTCCACGTTTGAAAGAACACTGTTCTTTTGTGCGGTTCATTTACTTCACCCTTTACTGGGCACATTTCCTTTTTCAAATAAAAATTCCAAATTTTGTCAAATTCCAAACTATGTTTTTTCTTTAAAGACTTTTTTAAGATTTGTAAAACAATGTGTATTGTTGTTGGGATTTTGCTCTTTGATGCTTTTTGTGTACGGTCAGCTTTTTTGTGTATGCATAGAAGACACAAAGAGTATTTTCAATAATTCCATATTTTTCCACACTTTGTAGATCTATGCAAGCACCCTGCTCTAACCATTCCCTACATAGGTCTTCTTTGTCATTCAAATTGAATCGGTCATAAATGCAAAAAGGATACATTCATGTACCACATAGCCCAGGTATGATTCATATGCACTGGTATGATTCATATGCCCTGACATTAAGGTCACTCGGACCAGCTCTAACAATTGGCATAACCATCTCGTCTTATTTGAAATGAGAGCCACTCATACCAGACCAATGCTGTCCTCTGCTGGCTGTCCAAATCCACTGCAAGCAAAATGCTATTCAATTGTCCTCTGTTAAATTCAATATATTATTTTTTTTTGTGAACCTCCACTGAAAAGAAATATTATCTCAAGAACATTTACAGACACCAATGCCCACATCCAAAGATGCAAACCCATGGCTACAGAGGGAAGGGAGACTGACACTGAATATAAGCAGCTTGCCCAGTTTATACTGGATGATAAAGGCAAAGGGTTAGTACGGTCTGACTAGTAGGTACTTGGTTAAGTAGTGTGGTGCAAAACTCAAAGCCTACCTGCTCCTCCAGATCTCTGATCTCTCTCATGATGGTGCCTGTGTCCTCAATTGTTTGAATGAGTTGTGTACAGTTCTGATATTTAAAAAAAAGGACAGTGTAAGTCAGACAAGCAAGAGCTTCAACAGTTCTCAAGGTGCACCTCTCTGATAACACAATCGTAAATAAAAACTGTATTAGTTTTCAAAAAGGTTTGAGATGGATAGGCTCTTACCTCATGTAGGGCTGCCAAATATTTGTAAGACTTGCGGACCGACTCATCTTTCTTAGCATCCTAGAAAACACACAGAAGCATGTAAGACACCATATAGGACACTTAAACTCCAAAAAAGCTGAGTGCATTGTTGACTATTATTGTAAACGTATAGTGATGTACTGTAGAGTGTAAACCACTCACAAGACTAGTATGGAAGCAGAGGAAGGAGCTTCTCAAATGTTACATCACTGTTTTGATATGTACCTTGAAAACCAACTCATCTGTCACGGCAAATGTGCGGTCCAGCTTCCCAGTCAGACTGTTAATCTCTTTCTGCAACTCCTTAGTGTCGGACAAAATCTAAAATGACAAAAGGAATCAATAAATAAATCATGTACTTCAACAGAAACACATCAATTTCATAACCATCAAAATGAAGAGTTAATGTGGTGTAGTACCTTAGTGATTTCCTCTTTTTGTTTCTTAATGTTGCCGACAATCTCCAGAATTCTCATAGTGTATGCTGACCTCGAGGCATCTTTGGGCAATTTTTCATATTCTGTTAGCTGCAGAGAAAAAAAAAAACACTTAGAAAGTAGAAGAAACATTCGATCATGATTTATATGGGCAGAGTCTACCTTGTAACTGGTTTGTGATTCAATTTTATACCATTTAGAAAGATTTTCTCACCAACTGTTTGTAAAGTGCCTCCTTCTTCTTTGCCTCTTCGGCAGACTGACGGATTTTATCATGAAGCTCCTTGATTTCAGCCAACATTCTAGAAGATTCCACCTGGGAGAGAGATGAAAATTTGACATGAGCTGCATCACTTGATGCAAAGTTGATCACATCTGTGCATATGCAGCTACCATCTCCTGCCAATAAAAGCTAAAAAGATTAGGGATGCTGCTTTTTACCCTCAAAGCTACCACACAGTGTTAAACAAAACACTCCAATAGATGCTCTATGAAAACTTAATTTACAAAGTCAGGAAACATAAAAAAACTGGCAAGACTCCAACAATTTCTAACACTGGAAAAGGTAAGTAAGAAATGCTAAGTTTGCTAAGTATAAGCAAACTAAATATAGGTGGTGTAAAATGTAAGGGGTACCTCTTGATCGCTGCAGAGCTCATTCAGCCTGCGCTGTTCCTCCAGGAGAGGGGCTTTGTGTTTCTCCCATTGGGCCTTCAGACTCTCCAGCCTCTTAACACTAGCATCTACAAGGCTCTGCCACACACACACACACATACAGCCAGGATACAACAGTCCAGGTAGAGTTTGTTTATTCCAATTCAAATGGATTCAATAGAGTACCGAACTGTGACGTTCCGTTTCCACGACGGCAGTGTCACTGGATCCAAACAAACTTTTGAAGTGGCTTCAATAGTATTGAATGTAGACATGTGGCATCATTTCAAGTTAATAAATTGTTTTAAAATGTAAGCTATAGCCACTTAAACATGTTTTACCAGCTAGGCAGCAGGCAGGGTCGGGTCAGATTACTTTGAAATGTAATCCATTACTGACTACAAATTACATGGCAATTTTTGTAATCAGTAACATAATCAGTTGGATTACCAAAAACATGTAACGTAATCTGATTACTTTAGGATTACTTTTAGATTACTTCAATAAATATGCCCATTAAGTAAAAGACACCGCCACAGAACTGATGAAAGAATTCTCATTCTATTTTTCTCCACTCTTCTCCAAACATGCACAACTCATCTTAACCTTTATAAGGGCACACCTGGACAAAGAATTTAGCTTTAGCTGGATTTTTTTGACCCAGGGACATGGCCCGAGATTGGCATAAAAAAGGGAACCATTAAACCCAAATGACACCATGTCCATTTCAATTGTGGGGGTGAGAAAATTATTATTTTGGGATGTTTTTCAACCAGGGGGACCTGGTGACTTTCTCAAAGTAAACGGTAACACTAAAACAAGAGGCTACATTAAGATTAGGAGGAAAAGATCAGGCAGTGTGCCGAGAGACCTGCCCCAATAGTATGTAAGTTAATAAGTAAGTATATCTTTTGAACCCGTGAGGGACATTTGGTCTGCATTTATCCCAATCCGTGAATTAGTGAAGTCGAACCGGCAAGCCCAAAGGCCGAAGCCCTAACCAGTAGGCCATGGCTTCCCCAAAAGGCAGCATTTGAACATTAAACCACACAATGATCCAAAACATACAGCCAAACAAGGCAAGAAATGATTAACAGAGAACAATATTAACATTTTAGAGCGGACCTCAATCCGTCAAAAAAGTGAGCACAAGGCCAAAGTGATGGCAAATAATCGTTCCTGCCTCAAAACACAGATTGCTGCTAAAAAGGTGCAGTCTACAATCATTGTGGAGACATGAAGAGGCTTGGTGGGTATTATGAACCATTTTGAGAGCTGTGGTGGTAAATAAAGATGTTTCCAGTGATTGTTTAAAAAGGGTATGAATAATTTTGAACACGCAATTTTTCATAAAAATGTTAAAAGATAAACACTTTTTTGTTATTCCATGTTTTTACCACATTGTTTTGCAACCTTTTGGCATGTGCAAGTGTCATTTTAAGTAGGAACAAACATATTGGTCAAGAGAAAATCAATATTTGCCAGGGGTATGAATCATTTTGTTCTTAACTTTATCTTAAAAAAGTCTAAAAAGTGAACGTTTTGTCAAATTAAAAGATAGCTAGGCTATCATAAAAAAGTTGCATTGTTTGCATGATAAAATGTAATCAGGTAATTCCCAACAATTTAACTGTAATCTGATTACACAATTTTTTTTATTGTAATCTGGGCTGATTTTTGTAATCTGATTACGTAATCCAGATTACATGTAATCCGTTACTACCCAACCCTGGCAGCAGGTTAGCCACATAATACGGATTCCCTGGCAGGTGTAATAAAAAGAAACAAAATTCCAGTGGATATTTTACGTCTTATGAAAGACTGGCGGGCAACTGTTAAGAGTGACGTTTTTTGCCTAAAAAATAAAGCCAAGACATGTCCGTGAATTTAAGGATTTTAACCGCAGGCTGAAGTTAAATGCCAGTCTCTTTTTTTACGGAGGAAACCCATGCTAAAACAAAATATTTAAATAGATTACAGGGTTCCCGCTCTAAGTCAAATGTACAATTCCATGACTTTTCCCTGACAAAAAAAAATGAATTTCCATGACTTACTATGTAATGAATGGCACAATATACCGACCAATGATTTCAGAGCAGCCGCGTAGGGCTCAAGAATCTTTTATGAGATGAATAAATGGGCATTGAATAAACAAAGTTGGGCTACTCAAGCAAGCAGTAAAGCTAATAACCAGATATACACCAATTCTGCGTGGAAATATTTGTATTAATATATTTTGGCAAGTAAATTTTAAACTGCGACGACGAAATTCCCTGATATTCCATGACTTTGCCCCAAAAATAATACAATTTCCTGACTTTCAATGTCTGGAATACACTTTGCAAAATTCCATGATATCCAGAAATTCCCTGACTCATGGGAACCCTGAGATTAAGAAAGCCACCACCACTATGGTCACCTCTATGGTTAGATTGATTTGTTTTAGGGCTGGGACAACGCGTCGATGTAATCGATGACGTCGACGCAAAAAATAAGTTGACGCAAAATGTGCCCGTCGATTCGTCAAGCATAACGCGTGCCGCTAAATATTTTTCATTTGACACCTTCAGTGTTTCCCATGCATTGACTAATCTGTGGCTAAGTGCCACGAGATCAAAACGGGCCGTCACACGTCTATGTTGTAGGCTACTACAGTGTTTCCCACAGAATTGGATTCAATTTGTGGCGGTAGCTGACTTGGACAAGGGGTGGGGGGGGGGGGGGGGTTGAGGCGTTTGAGGGAACCCTTGCAATTGTAACACAGTTGAAAGGCTGCTGATGTGTGGATGCAATTCATAACGTTTTCTACATAGTTAAAATAAAGGTTCGTACTTCTCCTTGGGACAAGCACTTTTGAATTTTGGAAAACACTTTTCCATTTACATCGGGATTTTGCAAACATTCAGTGTCAGAGTCAATAAAATGAGCCCTTCAACGAAATTGACAAGCAGCTGTGAGTAGGCTAAGCATGCTAAATTCGACATCCAAACAGTATTCTAACGTTAGCTTTGAGATACTGCTTGATTTTATAACTTAACTTAGTTTCTCTTCAATGTAGCCTACTATGTTGTGATAAGACCTTAGCAGAGTTCACTTCAATGCAGCAGTTTTGAACAAATTTGCGCAGCATGGTCAGATGCTAAGCGGATTTAATAGCAATTTAGCCAAACGTCTTCTATGCAATGCTTCTATGTGGCAACAACAATCCTTCAACAATCGTGAATATTTTGTTAAATGCACATGCAGAGGAGTGGCAGCGGGCTACGAGAGAGAGCGGGGCGGGGCAAGGAAAGGCTGCGTGCGTAAAAAGGATGCAAGGATTTGACCTTATATTTAATTAAAATTAAATTAAATTAAATTAAACATAGAATATTAATCTGTGGCGGCCGATTTTTATTTCGTGGCACCCCGCCACAGATTAGTCAATGTATGGGAAACACTGTACTATTTAAATTAAAGATGAGATAAAATTCTTTCATTGAGCTGCACTTTGGGCTTCTATACTCTTTGCACACGCAGCCTTTCCTTGCCCCGCCCGCTCTCTCGTAACGAGCCCGCTGCCCCTCCTCTGTGTGCATTTAACAAAATATTCACGATTGTTGTTGCCACATAGAACTATTGCATAGAAGACGGTGGGCTAAATTCCTATTAAATCCGCTTAGCATCGTGACAATGCTGCGAAAATTTGTTCAAAACTGCTGCATTAAAGTTAACTCTGCTAAGGTCTTATCATAGTACATTGAGAGACTAAACTAAGTTAAGTTATGCAATCAAGCAGTATCTCAAAGCTAACGTCAGAATACTGTTTGGATGTCGAGTTTAGCATGCCTACTTACAGCTGCTTGTCAATTTCATTACTCATGCAGGGCTCATTTTATTGACTCTGACACTGAATGTTTGCAAAATCCCATTGTAAATGGAAAAGTGTTTTCCAAGACTCAAAAGTGCTTGTCCCAAGGAGAAGTAGACTACGAACCGTTATTTGAACTAACTACGTTATGAATTGCATCCACACATCAGCAGGCTTTTAACTGTGTTAGTGTTACAATTGCAAGGGTTCCCTCACGAGCGTCTTAAAGTGACAGGCACTCAATTAGCCCTACACTACTGAACTTTCTTGAATGCTACCTCTGACCAAGAATGCATTACACTACATTTGCACTTGTATAGTCTTTTATTTTGGAATTTAAGAGCAATAAACATATATTGCAATGTTAAGGAATTCATGTTTCTTCATTTAGATATGTAAATCAACATGTATAAATTGCTAGTAGTCAATTAATGGGGAGATAATCGAATCGAACTGAAAAAAATGAATCGTTAGATTAGATCGCTAGATTAATCGTTTAAAAAATAATCGCTTATCCCAGCCCTAATTTGTTTAGATCCAATGAAATTGCTGCATTGACAATGCTACGTCATGGCTTCGGTACTCTATTCCTTTACATAGTATTGTAGTGGGAGAGCACCAACCTGCAATTTGACAAGATTGTTCTGACCATCGGGCAGGAGATCAATCGTCTGTTTCTTCACTTTTACCAAATCCTCCTTCCTAGACTTGCTCTTCTCTAGTTCTTTCAGCTCTTCGGTCACCTGAGACACACAGAAGAATAACAACGTTGCTGAACATGAACACTTAATCCTTCACAAAAAAAAAATCTATTTAAATTAAGTTAAATCTGCTTGCAGGCTCCTCCAAAGAGCAGCATTTTGGAGAGCTGGGCCCAGATGATTGACAATGACAACGCTACAGCATTTCTTTGGGACGCAAACTCCTGACACCTGGTTAATGGACGTGGCTAGCTGCCTCATGTCTCCGCCCACTTCCTCCATCTGGACGGAGAGCTGGTGCAGTTGCTGCTGGAGGGCGGCAATCTCCTCCTGTTGCTGCGCCCGCAGGTCCTCCTCCGACTGGCGCGAGCTGGGCAGGGAGCTGGTCGCTGCTGCCATCTGCTGGGCACTCTTCTCAGGCTCCTGGAAAAAGAGGAGCAGGGAGGTGGGGTAACGATTGCCATGACAACATTTCTGTTAGCATGTTCACATGCATCACTCAAACTTAGTTAAACATTACTGTTAGCATCTTGAAATGAACTATTGAAACTGAGTTGCAGTGAAGATATAGGTTTTTATCAGTGCTGGTGGTCATCATAGAGACTCGTGTGAAATCTGTAAACAGCATAACAAGAGGTCAAGGACATGAAATGGGCCAACATCCATTTTTCAATCTTGATAGTCTGTATGTGTATGATTCTGTGAAAAGATAATAGGTCTTTTGCAGAGATTTGATACCTTAACAATCTCTGATGTAAGTACAAAAAAAATCCAAAATGGAACTTTTCCAAAATTAATTCTAAAAGAGAACGTCTTCAGTTACGCAAGCGCCTGGTGTAGCTTCCCCATTACACTTCCATCTCATGGCCAAATCAGGCAGAACAACATTAACTGTTGTAAGCCAGCTACAGAGCGTGGAAATGAGTAAGACAATAATAACTGTGTGTGACTTCCTGTGCGTCTTCCACTTTACTATGGCCATTATGATTACCATGTGACATGTTAAAATGCTGTGGAAACTATTTTTAACAGGACTGGATTGAACTGAACTGAACAGGACAGGCATGTATTATCTTATCCCCATTCTTCACAATAAAAACAAGACAATGTCTTGGAGAAAATCCATTGTTATACTTGAGTTGGCTTTTTGCTGAATGTTTGAAAATTCCTTTCTGCCCTTACATGTGACTAGCATTCCTTCCTGCATCCATATCCATACCAATTTTCCAAACTGATAATGCATTCTTTGTCTGTGTATTTATGGAAAGGCTCTTGGGCGTCTCTAGGTCTATCTGACAACAAAGATGGGTTACACTACAGTCAGTGTGTTGTGCATTGTGCAAGTGCCTCTAGTGGGGACCTTCTTAGAGCCAGGTGCAGTAATCACATTTATAAGGACACTTCTAAAAGTATTCAGAGATTGATGTTGCCTGTTTGTATAAGAGGAATTATTCCAGCAGTCTAGCAAAGGGCAGGAACGATTGCTGGAGTGAGTGATGGCAGAGCCAAACTAGTAAAAATCTTTATGTTGAAAGATATGGTGGTTTTTCATCTGAGCCATGTAAATTGATTTTACTGGCATCTGCCATGGTCCATCCAACTTTTTAATGCACATTTTGACCATTCAAATGAGAAATTCTTACTGAAAATGTTTGAAATTCCCATGAAATATTTTGTATTTCGATTTGCTAGAGGAATGATTAACTCACTATTCACAATAGGGTAAATGTGACTAAGGTAGCTGAACACAAGTTTATTCACAGAAATTAAAAGTGCATTCATGAGCAACTGGAAAGTGGGAAAAGTCTTACTTCTGAGTAGCAACGCCACTCCTGAATATGCATTAAATTCAGGACATTTCACTTTAACCTGGAAGCTTGTAGAAAGCTCCCAGGAGAACATTTTGATGTCACTAGACATAGTGAGTGACAGACAAAAAAATATACCTGTTCCATGCGCAAATAAGTAATTTCATTGTTTATTCACAGTATACTTAGCCTGGAAAATCTAGACCCTGGTAATCTAGAAAGAATCTAGAAAAGGGTCTGGCCACAAACAATGTAATGGCCCAACTCGAGGGGCGGCACCAAGCATGCATTTGAAAATCTCATTGCACGCAATTGGATAACACTAGACCAATGTTTACTCTGAATGATTCCGGACTTCGACGCAATTGGATAACACTACGACCAACGTTTACTGACCTCCAACAACGCAGCGCTGTCGTTATCAGTTTAGCTCAACTCTGGCCCGCATATATCAGATACGCCGATTTGACTGGTTCCCCGGGATGCAAGGGTTAAAAGTAACATGCATCATTGCTCATTGCCAGAGTGTCTCGCAGAGACAATTCCATTGTGCTCTCGCGAGAACTCTGAATTTCCAGGGTACAGTATACTCATAAGTGCAGGTGATTGCGATGTTAAAGAGTACTTCCCACTTTCGTGCAACTATGTGATGTTAGCCTACAACCATTAACAACGCCACCAGCTTGTTGTTGTCAAGTGAATATTCTCAACTTTTTGATCCCAGAGCTGTTCACAACCCCTCCCTTCATTTGCCATTCAATTGAGGCAGCCAATTGGAGCACATATCCATGTCAAATGTGTAGACCTCATCCAAAGCTGAATAATGTCTTGTAAAAAAGTACATGCTTTCAAATGGCTTTTTGTACAAAAAGCTTGCCAAGTTGTTTCTACATAAATAAATATCTGGGATTCTAAAGATGCACTGCTCCAATGTCCAGTTTTACAGCATCACCTCAAAGATTGCTTGCTTGACTTTGTACGTTATGTAAGGGATAACGGCCGCCGAGGTTTCCCGTGATGAAGCAGAGGCAAAGAACTCCTAGACGCACGTTCCATAAAATGGGACACCTCGAAGGCCGTTATACCGCTTATCACCTGGTTGCCACTATAGGCAACAGTCACACCTTTATAGCATGCAAAGGAAACAAGAGTGGTTCTGTTTAAAAAGAAGCTGACTTGTTCAGTTTGTTGTACAACTTTCTATGGCCTTAACAGTGATAGCATGGACAGTTAGCTTGTTTACAGTTGTTTCCATTGTTACAAAGCCTGCTTCCAGGCTCAACCATCGTCCTACTATGTATGTTATAGTTACCATTCATAAGCATTGATATGGAACGGTAATTAAACTTTTTTTACCAAATCTACTTCATAGGTGTCCCGTTATTCCGAATTAATAGCCACCCCACCAGCCAATCAGAAAAGAGTTTTTCTTCTCTCCAGGTGATAAAGTATATATAGCTTGTTCCCTGAGAGAGAGAAAAAGAGTGCGCACAAGCTCAAAAACCAAAGGCAAAAGTGCCCGTCCTAAAACATCTGATATTTTTCTTCCACCCCGGCACTGCCAAAACCACATTCACTCTGTCCACAATGGTCTGGAAGTGTTTCACTGGCAAACATGCATCACAGTTGGTCCAAGTGATAAGCAAAATGTCTGGATCATCTAAAATAGTGCCTCAAAATCTTTCAGACCAAAGCCCACTTAACCACTAAAAAAACCTCATAGGCCATCTAACTCCCAAAACCCTAAACTCACTGAACCATTTTTATCAAGTCTTTTCACCTTCCTTGTTGTGTCAGAGGTTTAATTTGGGTGAATAGTGCCTTAAAGGACAACTCCGGTCTAAGAACAGCCTATGATCTATGATGATAAACAAGTGTAAACCTTCGTTGGGGACCAAACTGACATTAATCAGAGTAGCTTTGAGTAAGAGTGGAATATGCATTTAGGAATAACATACAGATAGCCTTGGGGGCAAGTTCAAGGTCCCTACAGACACACCAAAGTAATTTTAACTTTGTAAGTGTACAGAAAGGGTTTAAAAAGGTTTACATAACAGTTGTCTCAATATTGCGAACAACTTTTCTGTGTGTCATCTTTGCTTTGAAGTCGTGCATAAGCAGTTTCAGAAACACTGATCTAAGGCATAATATTTTACCACATCTGCTCGCGGACCACTAGGGATAGTTTGCAGACCTCACTTTGAGAAACACCGATATAATAGATCAGAGCACAGTAATGGAGATCACAACAGCGCAAAGCAATAGCGAGGGGGTCTGACGATGGTCAGATAGATAAATAGATAGATAGATAGATAGAAGATAGAAGATAGATACTTTATTGATCCCCAATATGTATAAGTATAAGTATATATACTCTTTTGATCCCGTGAGGGAAATTTGGTCTCTGCATTTATCCCAATCCGTGAATTAGTGAAACACACTCAGTGTACACACAGTGAGGTGAAGCACACACTAATCCCGGCGCAGTGAGCTGCCTGCATCAACAGCGGCGCTCGGGGAGCAGCGAGGGGTTAGGTGCCTTGCTCAAGGGCACTTCAGCCGTGCCTACTGGTCGGGGTTCGAACCGGCAACCCTCCGGTTACAGGTCCGAAGTGCTAACCAGTAGGCCACGGCTGCCCCAAATGGATGAACAAAAAGTTTCTTAGGCACCATACTGGTCTCACTTTCTACATCAGTTACATCTAAAAAAATCTAAGACACAATTCTTTTGCTAGTTACAGGTTCTTCCCACCGTTATGTTCAAATGAAAACGATGCTTGGACCTCAGTGACAGAGAGATGCCAGCTCAAAGTGACCAAAGCCTGAAGTGTTGTGTATCCTGTGTACCTGTGTGAAGGTGAATTTCTCTGTGTGGGTGAATCGCGTGCCCTTCGTGAGGACGTCTCCTCCCGATGACGCCCCGCCAAACAACTGCAGCAGCTCGGCGAGGTCGGAGGTCGAGCGCTGAGCACCCTGGGAGTCAGGCCGTGGCTGAGCGGTCACTCGGAGCTGCTCCTCAATCCTCCGCTGCAGGCGGGTTCTCTTCCGAGAGCGATATTCCTACAGACCACAGGAGTGAGCACATCAAAGACAAGAAAGACATCAAAGACTGATGACACACTGAATAGAAGGAGATTGGACTGGCCCTGACCTGCAATCCTCAAAGCCTACTTTTGAGCTGCTTTGCTAACAGAGGAAAATGACCTGCTCTGAGATTAAAGACCATTTGAGAAGTGTCTGAAACCATTTTTTTGCAGATTGCATTTAAGCATTCACAATCCTTGGAGGGAGATCAGAGTTGGGAATGCTTCACAACCACACACTGACCAAAAGACACAATTACAGATGAAACTGAATAATACTTCATCTGACCTTTTACGGAAAAACTGCTTGCTCCAAAAAACAAAGCTCTTGTGACTATTTTGTCAACAATGCGATAGCAATGATGAATTTCTAAATCAAATTTTGAATGCTGTCACTGTGGCCGTATTATACTGTAACCGAGTCATTAACTTGGCAACCACTCTGCATGACTTCATGCCAAAAAAAAACTCTTCCTCCATACTCTCTGCTGCTTGCTGCTGGAGTCATATGCCACATATGAATAAATATGATTTAATTTACTAATGCCTCAGACTGAGGCTGGCCTACTCTTTTGCTCCTTGTTGCTCCGTCAGAAAAGGCCAACCCAGAGACCAGGGGCCTCATGTACAAAGACTTGCGTGGATTTCATACTAAAACATACGTACACGCAAACCTGAAAAGTAGCGTACGCACAGAAAAATCCTGATGTATGAAACTGTGCGTACGCAGCATTCCATGCAGCTTTTCTTTGTACATCCCAATTAACGTGAAATGAAGCATACATGCACGAGCATTACACTCCACCCTCTCTCCTCCCTCAATCACACTCATTCTAATATGCTAACTAGGACATTCGAGAGCGCAGACCTTAGCGAAGACAAAATGGCCCATCCCGCAATATTAATAACAATGAAAACTCATCTGTGGAACCATTCATACTCAAACCTGTTGCAAAGTTTAATAATTGAAAACATCAAATGAATAAAAAAGTTTATTTCCAGCGAATGCGAGGTAGAAGTGCTTATCTGACAAAATGACAAGAAGCTTACGTCTTTATCATCTGTAATTAATAATAAAACAAAAAAACAGAAGTGGCAGAGCATGGCAGTGGCTAGGCTGAGACCGTGGCAGAATTATTGGCCAGTCTGCAAGTAGGTGACAGTGTTCGCATAACTGGGTTTGAATGCATTTGGACCATTACAACATAACTGCATTTATTAAAAAATCATTAAATCAATCGTGTCCAAGTAGCCTACCAGCATCGTGCACCCGAATGGAATAAACTAAGTTGATCCAGGCCAACACGCCATAACATTACGATTTCTGAGTCAATATATTTGCACACAAGTGTGACAATGCGAATGCTTACTGGAGGAAAGTCAAAGTAGCCATGCAGTCAATCATACTAAGAGAAATAGCTTATATTCACGCTTATTAGTCAGCCTATCTATTCACATGCATCCTGTCCCATATGTATTTCTTTTAAAATGAAAACTATCAAAGATATGAAGGGAAAACACTCGGCAAATGTTAAGGCATGAAGCAAATGCGTGAAGCCGACCCTATTTATCACAGGTTTTGTGGAAAGCTCTTCAAAATCTAAAATGTTTGATAAGCCAGTCATCAACAATCGCGTAACCAAATATTGGCGCTGTGTAGGTTATGTTTCACATTTCCTTTTAATTCTTAACCTCTAATAAGTCTACAGTTGTCATTATAGATAGGTTGTTGCATAACTTAGTAGAATTTGCGCATGTTGCATGTCCAAATATAGAAACATAGGCTTACTTTCGAAGTGTTATCATTTTTAATAACCCACGTTTCACAATATAGCCTACTGTGCAAATAAAGGCCTAGACTCGCTGCATTGCCTCTAAGTGTCGCCAACTGACGATACACATTGGAAATGTGCGTACGCCAGACATGAAGTTTGCGTGGAGGACCGCACATTCTCACGTTCAAGTCAGTCATCGTACATCCGGACGTGAACGTGAGAAATGGCGTACGCAGCATTTTTGTGCATACGCAAGCTTTGTACATGAGGCCCCAGGTCAAGGTGTCAGCAGCACAGCTCTCTGCTGGGTGTGACACAGAAACTTCTGGGAAAGGTCAGCAGACAGCATGACATGAGGCGTTTGAGGAAGCATGGTACATTTCACACACTACTGCAGGTCTTTTTACAGATACAGTGCAGCCGGAAAGTTTAGACCCTTTCAAGTTTTCCACATTTTGTTATGTTTCAGACTCATCTTAAAATGGATTCAATTATTTTTTCCCCTCATCAATCTGCACACAATACTCCAACATTCCACAAAAAAGCAGGTGTTTGGAGTGTTTTGTAAATGTATAAAAAATAAAAGACTGAAATATTTCTTTTACATAAGTATTCAGACCCTTAGTTATGACACTTCCAATTGAGCTCTGGTACATCCTTTATCTATCAATGGTCCTTGAGATGCTTCTACAACTTGATGGGGAGTCCATCTGTGCCTAAATTAATTCACTGGACATTATTAGGAGAAGCACAAATCTCTTTATATAGGGTCTCACAGTTGATTGTGTATGTCAGAGTGAAAACCAAGCCACGAGATAATTGCCCCGAATTTATTTTTTTTGGAGCACTTTGGTCAACCACAGGTTGTTTTAAATTGTGCTATACAAATAAACTTGACTATGACTTATCACCTCATTGCATCCTGACATGGCCTATGTTTCACACCAAATGTAACACCACACTTGGTTTAGGCAATAAACCAACTTCCTACTCCAAATGTGTCTATGCTAATGTGTGATGTGAAGACATGGCCAGCTAAATAGTAGAAGACGGTAAAACTAAACTGAAACCAACCAATGAAAATGACTAAGTCGCTACACAAGATTGAGGTAATGCGAGATTGGTCAAAAAACACAGTACACTTTCTAGCTGACCTGAAATTCCTTTATCGTTTACCTCTAAGGTCAGACTGACCCATGCAGTGAATGTCAGCCTGTTTCAACAGAGAGCCAAAGCACATCGGTGCAAAAGAGTAAGTCGTTGCTTTTTTCCATCTTATATGGTTAACGTTAGTTTTCTTCCCTGGATCATACAAAAATGGAAGGAAAATAACCACATGCACTTCAATTCAAGATAGATGAGTTAGAAAAAAAGAGTGTAGAGATCACTATGTCTGAACACCAAGTTAGCGAATACATAGCCTAGGAGGCTATAACAATTAGGCTACAATCCTATGTGGTGGAGATGAAAGACAGGACAGCTTAATGGTTATCCTAAAGTTAGTAAAGTTTATTTTAGATATTTGTGGGTTAGGATGCTTCTGTAATACACTCTTCTTAAGTTAGGATAGAAAATCAGACTTGGGAATGGTTCTTCTGAAATGGCCTAAATCAGAACCAAACCAAACCAAAACCAAGTTACCAATGTTACCAAATAGTTAACATAGGATTTTCAAGTTAGGAGGTTTGTCTAATATGGCACCCGGACATTAAAGCACCATCACCAACATCTGTACAAATCTCACATAATCCATGTCATTCTGCTAGGAATGCTCAGTGCTTAGAGGCGCAGTCCTGACTAAAGGTTGTTAATACTTGCGCTTCACTGACAATCCCATAAACCCATTCCTTTCATGCTCCTACAGCAACGTTTATGATTGGCAGAAACAGTTTGCAGCTCTTTCCAAGCCACTGTTTGTTCCCTTTTTACTGAGCCTGGACTGTGTACAAACACCAGAGTTTTCTTATATCTTTTAAAGCACACACATTGGATGGACAGCAAGAGGAACATCAGGAGAATTGATCTGAATTTGATTAAAAGTGCAATAGGTTATAATCAATAACTGCACTTCTGCAAATCTTCAACCACCACAAACTCATCATTACAGTGTAGCCTAACGTCCCACATAAAACGTGGCAGTTTGCTGAGATTATATTCTGATGATTATGAAAGAAAACAGTGTTGAAGGAAAACAGTGTTGAAGGATTTTTCACATAGATCTCCATTTCTCGGGGTCATCGAATACACTCGGTACAAATAAAAAATGGTGCTACCTAGCTCGAGTTGCTGCAGCCAACAGCTAGAGCAGCCAGGCAGCTACAGTGCTCCACTCTGGGGGCATGCTTTTAAAAGAGAAACAGAGATCTATGTGAGAAATTGCAGGAATTTTCCTTTAACTAGATCTGACTCATAGGCAGCAAGAAAAGCCACATTTGTGTCGCCAGACCCAAATCTAGCCCCAGGGAAGAGCACTAACCTCGGGGGTCAGTCGGGACAGGAGGCCCTGGCTGTTCCACTCTAGTTCCCACTCCTGGGCGGCACTGAGCTCGGCGGCATGGTGCTCCAACAGGGAGGCAGGCACTGAGATTGGCTGAGAAGGTTGGGCAGTCACCACCGGCAAAAAGTCCCTGTAGTACTCCTTGACCTCTGTCATGGGTTCATGCAGATGTGCACGTACACACACACACACACACACACACACACACACACACACACACACATCAAAACACACATCAGAACACACACATCAGAACACACACATCAGAACACACACATCAGAACACACACATCAGAACACACACATCAGAACACACACGAAGGGTGGGGCTGTGTAATTCTGAATGTCAAAGCAATCACATTCTGAGGGCAAGTTCACACTTGTGCTTCTAATTGCATAACTTTTGACACCTGAGGCACTCTGCACAACAGCAACACAGCAAAAGCGCTTTGCATATAGCCACCGGCATGAGTGCGCAGTCACTTGCCACGCACATCAGCTCCCAAACGTTATATTAACCATTCCATACACAATGGACTTTGTTAAGCGGCGTTGACAGATAGAACTGAATAAACATCAACAGCAGCAAAGTTCGACACTGGTGAGGGTTGAACAGAAAACAATGGAATCAAACGTAACCAATCGTCGAAGGCTAAAACCACACTCATGCTGGTGCCGATGTGCGGAGGCCTTAAGTCCAATGGCTCTCAGGATGGAAATGCAACACACCTTTGGACTGCTTGTTCTGGGGTACTTTGAGCGAATACGGTACACTCAGAGGCTGTGAGTAAAACCTGTGACATGGACCACGGCTCTGAAATCACGGCAAAGAAAACAAAATACACAAGTCAAATCTCATGTTCTCATGCATCTCATGCAGAGAAATATCACTGCAAAAAAAAGCAATTGCAAAAAGCAATGCAACTACAACGCATTACATGTTAAGCCTCAACAAACAACAAACCATGAGGCAATAAGACCTCTAAAAATACCTGAATAAGTGAGAGAATTAAGATAGTTAAAGAAAGAGGATCATGGTGAGCGGGAAGAGATACTGTGATATGCATTGCATGGTTTTTCCCAGTAGCACACCTGTGTTTTGCACTGGAGAGGCAATCGACAGGTCGGAGGGAGCCAGGGGATGGCCAGCTGCGCTTTGATCTGATCAGCGATGGCCTTCTGCAAGAGCACAGACTTACCTACATAGTTCAAAGGCAAAACGGAGAGATGTCACCCACAACTAAGAACAAATACAACAAATACAAGTACAAAAGTACAAAAGTATCAATCAATCAATCAATCAATATCAATTATACCTGCTGGCTGATCTGAGGCCTCTGCACTTTCTCTAGGGAGCCTCTCAACCAGAAACATGAGCAAGGACCTGATCTCTGGTTCATTGCTGTAGAGAAACGTCTGGTAGCCAATCTCCCCCTTATAGCCCAGGTCCTAGGTGACACACAAACCAATATAATCAATAAACACTTCTTAACAGCGTACCAGCAACAATTCTGTTAGCAGGCTGTCGTGTAAACCATACTCCTGCCCTGTCCGCTTAGAATCTAGGCGTGACTGTTGCCTTCCATGGTTGTTGTCCTCCGCTTTAATGCCAGCAGCAAAGCAAACTGCTAAAACAATGCAGTTGTGAACTGTTTCAACAAATGTTGTTCATAATGATTTCTTTCACAGTCTACCAAGCTCTGTTTTTGTTATAACCAAATTCCCCGCGCAAATGTTGTGTTTTGTATGGTCTCATGCTTCACATTCACATGAGTTTTTTTTTAAAGCCACAGCTTAACTAACAAGTGCAGAATCAGTGTAATAACTGGTGCGTCATACATATTTCAAGCCCATGCAGACAGTTCATGCTTCACAGTATTGCCTTACTCTATCTGAACAAAGCAGAACATATCTCTAGGGCAAAAAAGCAATGATCATCATATTCCAGAAGCACATCTTGTTGGTTATATATTTTACTACAGTTGGGCTTGTCAAGCACTTTAACCAATTTATTTTGTAAAATTACTATAAAGACACGTTTTTGGCCAAAACCAAATTAACAAAAGCTAGGCAATCAAATACAAATGATAGTACCAATTCACTGTCATCAAACAACATTGCTGGACAGAAATCATGCTGCCTCCTCATCACAGCCCATAGACCAACCCACTCCAGCTCAGGTGTCTTACCTGAGAGGCCTGAGCTAGACTCATGCCCAGGCGAAAGCGGGCAGACATCCCTGGGGGCAGCAGGTGGGACAGGCCGCTGCCCAGCGCAGGGTCGATGACACGGAGGCATCGCACCACAGCCTCGACGATCAGTTCGCTGGTAAACTGCTTCACACTCTCCACATCTTCTCCTACATCCCTAAAGAAAGAGGATTATAGATCACATTCAATAGTGACATTTCAAGTAAAAGAGCTGAACAACATCTGCCACAACATTTGTAAGATGTCTCTATGGCATTATGTTGCCATAAGTAGTGTTTTATTCCCATGGGTGATGCTGACACCATGCATACCAAGCATTAGGGCAGAGATCACTAATAAGCATGTTTACAAAGACCAGACGTTATACCAAGCAAATTGGCTAATCAAATGCACACAAGGGTCAAAAGGTCCCGCAATATAGAAATGTATCCTATTGCTTGAAATTATCCAATCTTTCACACAACAAATTGAAAAGGTAAGTTGCACTTCAGTTGAATTAACATTTAACATTACTTAAGTTAGGTTAGGCCATAAGCTAACTGTTAGACGTTGAACACCTGAAAAACAAGGAACCTGTAAAAAAGTGAAGTGCAACTGAAGATAGAAAGGTTGTTCTGTCATAAAACAGTTCCACTGAATGGGTTTATTTGCCCATGAGAAATAATATCACCCGTTTGAACAATCTCATTTCACGTCAAGTTACTTACGTGCCAACCTGTCTGAGCGAATGAATCAAAATTCTGTCAACTTCCTCCATCGCTGCAACAAATTAGCAGCTTCGTGATAACTCTCTTCTGAAACGATAAGCTCCACCACCACAGCCGAAATGGAATTCATATGGTTATTATACAAAATCACTTTTAAAGCGTTAACTGCACATCAAATTAGCTTACGAGCAAGCTAGCTAGCTAGTGCAGGGTGGCTAGCTTCTAGCGACCAGAGGTTTCCAAAAGCCAGGGTAGCGAGGGAATTAGCTCAAGTATGCTAGCGATTCAAAATACACGTTCGTCCCATGTTTGTAAGAATGAAGCATTCGAATATCTTTTATCAGTGCTGTATTTTTCACCACATCGCCTGTTTTCAGTTAACTGTTCTGCTCCTATGTTTGACAATCGAAGAAATTCTGCATCTCAAAGTAGACAGGAAGTCATATGCATTCGCACTGACTTGTGGGATATTTGGTTTGAATCGCTTACAATCGCAGGAGAACGAGGAATCAACACCAGTAAGAAAACTACAAGCTAAAGTGCATTTCGCCCATGGGTCTCATGACCAAGACTGACGCTCAGACACGTGCACAACATCGAGTGGATATGGGATGGAGCCTAGAATCTTTAGTATTAGTATTGGGAAATACATAAGGGCACTGTTGTTTAAACTTTGTTCGAATGAAGCTTGTATTTGGCTTAAGTAAACTAAACTGTGCCTATTTAACACGTTTGTCCTGTTACAAACATCATCTTCAAGTTTGTTTTGGGGACAAATCCAGCTTTAGCATGGGAATTTCCTTAAGCAGCAAAGCAAAGCTATAATGTCATTTCATTGTGATAGATCTACTTCTCTAAAACAATTATTCTGTAAGCATGCAAAAATTGTGGAATGGTAGAGTTTTTTTTATGTATTCAGAGATGTTCAATTGAGGCTATTACCCCTAGTTTTTAGAGTAGCTTGGTCTAACTGTCTGCCGACTTATTTCAGCCTTCTTTTTTCCTGTAAAAAATTAACTAGGCCTATGTAGAGGTGCATGACTGGTTGCCAACCGTCCTGAGTTGTCCCGGACATCCCGTATTTTGGGTGATTTTGATTTGTCGCGTCAGGCACAGCTCCAGTCCCGAATTTCAATCAGCCTCATCGACCAGTTGTCAATGGCCAATAGGCTACTGTAAACGCACCTGGAACAAAGTGCCCAGTGCCGCCGCTACCACTACGCGCGCATCTCGCAGTGACTCGCACCAAGGGATAGATGGAGTAGGCTACCAAAATTTAGCCAGAGAGTAGCTTTACTGCAAACTGCTTTTTCACTCTTCTTAGAGAACGTTTACAATGTCAAAATGCACCAACAGCATCTTACATAAGGATGATACTTTTTGGGTCCTCTCAGTCTCATGCAGCAGATCTAACTTGAACGTTATGCTACTCGTTTTAATTGGGAACGTGAGCGCGCACAAGATGAGGCAGTTTCAGCTGGCTTGTCATTGTTGATAATTGATTTCTCCTTTTTAATATGATAAACTTTTAAAAAGAAATCATGAGGACAACAAAAACAACGCTATAGGAGATTTCGGAGTTATCTGTTCCCTGACCATTTATAAAATGTCAGAGGGCACTTTGACATAGACTGCATGCACTGTGATGGAATATGAAGAGTGGTCTTAGCCTTTGTGTAATGGAATTGGTGAGTCTTGAAGTCTTCAATAATTCGTTTCACTTAAACTAAGCATTTACTTGAAGCACATGATATGCCAAAATACATTCCACTCAGATAGCTGGTGGCTACCAGGTTAATTCACTTTTAATTGAAAATACCTAGCTTCTATGCTTCTATTTCCAAAGGAATGAAGGTTGTTTATACCAACTTAATAATATGCTTATCATTGTAAATATTGGGCTATAAATGTGGCACAAACAAGGTTAGAGTTTGTGACTAGTAGTAGTGGAGGTGTGCACATCCCCACCGGTGAGGTGCAGGGCAAATGTAACTAGAACTGCAAAGGAATGAAATGCCCGCACTCTGCTAAAACTCCCATATAATGCGTTGCAACGTTTCGACCCGACTGGGTCGACCCAGTCGGGTCGAAACGTTGCAACACATTAAATATATGGGAGTTTTAGCAGAGTGCGGGCATTTCATTCCTTTGCAGTTAGAGTTTGTGACTAGCCATAGGCTAAATTTGAATGGAGCTGGCAAAATATTATACACTGCGTACAGACAATGCTCTTACAGTGACAGTGCACCATTTATAAATGAGTTAAATAGCATCAAATCGGTAGTAGCCTATTTATTAAGAAATATATATTTTATATTTTAAAACAAAATTACTTTGTCAATATTGTCCTTTGAATAATATAAAGCAGTGTTTTTTTTTGTTTGTTTTTTTTTTGGGGGGGGGGGGGGGGGGGGGCACTGAGAGTGTCCCTCATTTGGGGTTGAGGAAGTTGCAACCCTATGCATGACTGCCATATTATACTGTAGTGAACTGAGCCTAGCTGGTTCATGACTGAACTCCCATAATGCTGTGCAGTGTATGTGTGTGTGTGTAATGTTGATGTTGGTTTTAGCAAAGATTGTTAAGGCGGAGCAAGATACTTCATCAGGAGCCACTTCCGGGAACCCGGATCGCACGAGGGGGGGGGTCAAAATCCCCCTTTATGCAGAGCAGAGGCAGCGACTGCTCCATTGAAGTCTATGGGCATAGCTCAGAATTTTACCACATATGCTAAGGTCTTAGTTCTATAGAGTTAGGAATGTGAATTTCGGGCACGTTTTCATGATCCTCAAACCCTTGTGAACATTTCAGGTACATTTTTAGCATTTTTGAGCATTCCAGTCTGGAGAAAATCGACTTTATATCAGGTGTGCGCTGGTTATTTATGCCGCTGCTGTTGGCGGGTTGCAACGTACGCTCATCAATACGTCATCGACACGCCTCTTTATGCAGACAGGATTCGATCCCCATTTCGCGCCCATAGACATGAACTACGACGAAGTATCTTGCTCCGCCTTAACAATCTTTGGTTTTAGTATGAGTAATTGCGTTTACCTTGTCATGTATGTGTTAGCTGTGGGATGACGACCCCTACTGGACGGGAGGAGAAAGCTGCAACTGATGCCCTGGCGATGATGAGTTTCCTGCCAAGACGGCTCTTCGACAGCGCGCTCGCCCATGGCCACCTGCTGGGCCCAGCAGACGGAGCCAGCCGGCAGCGTGACCGTGACGAAGAGACCCGCCCCCGGACACAAACCGGGCTGATGGCAGCATCCCGCCACTTGAACCCGCTCCACACGGGAGCGATGGAAACCGGCCGGTCCCCGGTACGACAGCGGCGATAGAAGGACGGCCCAGCGTAAAGTTGCCCCACTACAATGGCGAAAGGCCGCTGGCGACATACCTGGTACAGGTCCGGCTGGCAGCCGAGCTGAATGGCTGGTCGGCGAAGAGAACGGGCGTACAGGTGGCGTTGGCTCTGGAGGGGGACGCGCTACAAGTATTAGAAGACCTGCCACCGGCGGAGCAAGTAAGCTGGACCGCAATCGAAGCAGCTCTGCAACGACGGTTCGGCCAGAGAACTCGCTTCCAGACGGCGGCACAAGGACGAGAGACTGGGCAAGTTCGCGGCTGACCTGCAGCTGTATGCCCGGCGGGGCTACCCAACGTACAGCCAGGGTCTACATGAAGAGATGGCACTGGAAGCGTTCGTGCGAGGCATCCACACAGAGCGGCTAAAAGAACACCTTCGCCTGAGCGCCCCCAGCTCGCTGTCCGCGGCCCTCGCGGAAGCCGAACGGGTGGAAAACATCTTCCGCACAACAGAGTCGAGGCATTGCGTACGCCAGACATCGATGGAGGAAGACGGGGAGGAAATGGAGGTGAAGCGGCAGACCACGGCATAGCCACCACAACGCCGCCCACGCGAGTGGAAGAGGCCGGCCAGCGGAGACGGATGCCACCGGTGTGGCGAGCCGGGACACATCGCATGGTACTGCCCAGCCCCGGCACCCCTCACGCTCGCGCCCCAGTTACTAGAAGAAGGTGGCACGGCGGGAGGGGCTATGGATTGCATACGGCTGGGCCGGCGTGTGGACTGCACGCTAGACGGGACTCGGTGTCGCGCCTTGATCGATACTGGCTCCACCATCTCGCTTGTGCGCCCTGGTCTCTTACCCGGCACGCTGGTAGCCAGACCCAGAGGCTGGGAAAAGACAAAAACGCGCATCACAACAGTTACCGGAGAGCGAGCGGAACTGTATGGACAAAAAGTGGTGTGCGTGTGCATCAACGGTGAGACGGCGAGCCGCCGGCTTTGGTTGGCTAGCATTCAGGATGATTGCATTCTCGGCCTGGACGTGCTAGAGAAATGGGGGGCTGTGGTGGACATTTCCCGGTTCACACTACACTTGGGGACGAGCAGCGTAGTGTTGCACACGGCGGGGAAAACAGAGCATGAAGTGCGGAGAGCTGGCCGCGACGAAGAACTCTCCAACTCGCTTCACACAAGTCCGCAGGAAGCGAACTCGCAAAGAGTACTCGTCATCCCAGACTCCGCCCCTCCCCACACAAGCCCACGAAACTCAAGCCCGCGAAAACAACAGGTCTCATCCAGGTCCGCTCGCTGAGGCCGCCACTGCTCAGCTCACGCCCACCAGGGAGGAGCCAAGAGAGCGGGTTGAGCAAACACCACTCTCCGCTCAGAGAGCGCGGCCCTCTGTAGAGACAAGGCAAGCCGTAAATGAACTCTGCACTCGTAGCTGTGAGGGGCTGAGTGAAGCACAGGGTAGCCAGGTGCGGAGACTACTAGCAGCGTACACCGACATCTTCGCCGCAAGAGATGAGGACTGCACCCGAACGAGCCTGGTCCAACACGATATCGACACCGGAAATGCCCGGACTTCAGCCTCATCGCTTACCGTTCGCCAAACGACAAGCAGCTGAAGAAAAGATCAAGGAAATGGCTGCGGCAGGAGTGATAGAGCCAAGCAGTAGTCCCTGGGCTGCGCAGGCTGTACTCGTCCGGAAGAAGGACGGCTCGTGGCGGTTCTGTGTTGACTACAGGCGCCTCAACCAGGTAACCCGGAAAGAATCCTACCCGCTCCCCCGCATTGACGATGCGCTGGACAGCATTGCCGGCTCCTGCTGGTTCAGCTTGCTGGACTTACGCAGTGGCTACTGGCAGATTGAGCTAGCCCCGGAAGCTCGGCCGAAGACAGCGTTTACCATCGGGCAAGGGCTGTGGCAGTTCCGGGTACTTCCATTCGGCCTATGCAACGGGCCAGCGAACTTTGAGCGGCTGATGGAGCGTGTCCTGGCGGGCATTCCACGAAAGTGCTGCGTGGTTTACCTGGACGACATCCTGTGTCATGCAACAGACTTCACCGGTGCCATAGGACATCTGGAAAAGGTTTTCGACGCCATACGGGGTGCTGGGCTTAAACTGCACCCGAAAAAGTGCCACCTGTTCCGGAGGCAAACCGGATTCCTGGGCCATGTCGTGGGGGCCGCCGGAGTGGCCACCGACCCAGCTAAGGTGGAGACGGTGAGACGTTGGCCTGTTCCGCGCGATGGTGCTGAGCTGCGGAGCTTCCTTCATATTACCGGCTACATATTATTGCTACAGTCGCCAGCCCGCTGCATCGTTTGACGCACAAAGGCCAGCTCTTCGAGTGGACGCGAGAGTGCGACGCGGCATTCCGGCGGCTGCGGAGGGCGCTATGTGAGGCCCCAGTGCTCGCTTTCCCTGACCCTCAACTGCCGTTCATCCTGGACACCGACGCCAGCGCCGTGGGCGTCGGCGCCGTCCTCTCTCAAGCAGGCGAGCAGGGCGAGCAGGTGGTTGCATACTTCAGCCGCTCACTGGACCGAGCGGAGAAGAATTACTGCGTGACCCGCAGAGAACTGTTGGCTGTGGTGGTGGCAGTGCGCCATTTCTGAACCTACCTCTACGGCAAACGGTTCCTGCTGAGAACGGACCATGCATCGCTCACCTGGCTGCTGGACTTCAAAGAACCAGAGGGCCAGCTGGCTCGCTGGCTGGAGGCGCTCCAGGACTACGACATGGAGATTCAACACCGGGCGGGTCGCCTTCACGGCAACGCGGACGCCCTGTCCAGGCGTCCGTGTGCAGCAGACCAGTGCCAGCACTGCCACCGGAGGGAGGAGAGGAGCCTGGCCGCGGCTCAGCCGGAGCCCGCTCGTCGGCTACAGGCTGCATCACCGCTGGCAGAGAGAGAGAGAGTCGCTGTTTTCAACGCTCGCCAGCGTCGCGCCAATGAGAGGGTCAACACTCGCCAACAGCACGCCAGTGAGGGGGCCAACGCTCGCCAGCAGCACGCCAGCGAGAGACTCAACGCTCGCCATCGCTGCGCCATCAAGAGAGCCACTGCCCGCCAGCTTCATGCCAGCGAGAGAGTCAACGCTCGCCAGCAGCACCCTGAGGTCGTCTCGCCGCCTTCCGCTACCAGCTACAGTGATCGAGAGACCGGAGACAGCGCACCGCAGCCCAACGCCACAACACAGCACTGCAGAGAGGCGCAATCGGAGGACGCCACACTCGGCCGAGTGTGGTCATGGATCGAAGCCGGTCAGCGACCGCCATGGACTGACGTATCAGCACTCTATCCAGAGACCAAAGCGATTTATTCACAGTGGCCAGGAATAGTAGCACGTCAAGGACTGTTGTATAGACACTGGCGAGCTCCCGATAGACAATCTGACATTTTCCAGTTGCTGGTTCCTGCTGGATTACGAGCCCGTGTACTGGAACAGGTACATGGGGCAGTGGGGGGCGGCTCATTTCGGCATTGCAAAAACTCTTCGTCGGCTGAGAAGCCACTTCTATTGGCCGGGATGCAGGCTGGACGTTGAACCGTTGAACTGCATGTTCACTGCTGTGATGCCTGCACATCGAAGAAGGGCCCCACGCGACGCTCGCACGATCCGCTGCAGCAATACGCGGTCGGGACTCCCATGGAGTGGGTAGCCGTCGATATCATGGGCCCACTGCCAGTCACAGAGCGGGGAAATCGTTACGTGCTCGTAGCTATGGACTATTTCACTAAGTGGCCGGAGGCGTATGCAGTGCCAGATCAGAGCGCCCAGACGACAGCGGACAGACTGGTCACTGAGATGTTCTGCCGGTTCGGGGCACCGGAAGAGCTCCACAGCGACCAAGGGCGGAATTTCGAGGCAGAGGTGTTTGCTGAGGTTTGCCAGCGCATGGGCATCCGGAAAACGAGAACGACACCTCTGCATCCACAAAGCGACGGGCTAGTGGAACGGTTTAATCGGACGCTAGCAGTGCAGCTGGCCATATTGGCCGACCGCCGACAAAAAGACTGGGACTTACACTTGCCCCTGGTGCTCTGGGCATATCGCACAGCGGTGCAAGAGTCAACGAAATGCACACCGGCAGCTCTGATGTTCGGGCGAGAGCTACGCACGCCGGTGGACTTGGTGTTCGGTTCGCCTCCGGAAGCGGAGATTGGAGGTAAGCCAGGGCTGGAATACTACAAGCAGCTACGCGAGAGACTGAAAGGAGTACACGAGTTGGCCAGGCAGGCTGAGTGAAGCTGGAATACGTCAAAAGCGAGCTTACGATACGCGCTGTCGCGGCCAGGAATTCCAAACCGGCGATAAAGTTTGGGTGTACTGCCCAGAGAGAAAGAAAGGCATTTCCCCGAAACTCACTAGCCAGTGGGTCGGGCCGTGCGATGTCTTAGAGAAGCTGTCTGACGTGGTCTATCGTGTGAGACTGATTAAGCGTCGGAGAGTTGTGGCTCTCCACCGTGATCGACTGGCCCCGTATCGACCCCTGGCCTCAGCTGAGGGTCGTGGAGACTTGGACACTGATTCTGTGGACCTTGGTGACGATGGAGCTGTGGCTCTTACACCGGTCACCGTGCAGCCGTCCCCGGAAGTCACAGCCGCGACAGCGGGGCGCCCACAACGCCAGCGTCGCGTCCCAGCCAGGCTCAGGGACTGACGTAGGGTAAGACTTGAGTCAAAGGGACATAGACTAAGTCTCGGGGGGCTGTGTAGTGAACTGAGCCTAGCTGGTTCATGACTGAACTCCCATAATGCTGTGCAGTGTATGTGTGTGTGTGTAATGTTGATGTTGGTTTTAGTATGAGTAATTGCGTTTACCTTGTCATGTATGTGTTAGCTGGTATAGTCTTTCTTTATGTTGTACCTCATGTGTTTACCCCGTGTATTGTATGTGACTACCCTGTTTGTGTATCGTGCTTGTTTAATTGACCTCCCTTGTGTTGCCTGTGTGATGACGTTCGTGTGTTTTGGTGCGTAACCAATAAAACCATTCTGAGACAACTTTGCAGTTTGTTACAATACCTACAATGCTAGGAAAATAAAGTAGCCTATGCCATCTCAAGTCCACCCCAACTCTGTAAACTGCAAACTGGAGTACAGAGGTTGTGTAGACCTGGACAGATCACCTTTGGAGGTGGTCAGGGTCACATGTCCACATTCAGAGTCCTGGGCCACATTTGAAGGACTGCTTGCTCAATTGATGTCCACTGCACATCATACACTAAACCCTCATAATGAAGCATTGCATTGTGAGAAAGAAATAGTTGCAGCAGCATCTCTAAGCAGATCATGAAGAGGTACAGACCAAACACAACATCCTGCAGAGAAGACTTGCCATACACGTGGTGCTGTGGATGTCTTTCAGCTTTTCATAGACAATAATCTAGCAAAACTATTTTCAGCAAGGCTGTAATCATAGTATAGTTACTTTGCTACCCCCAAATGCAAATGTTGCCATTTCAGGAAAAACTCTTCATCTGACAGGCCTGTTTATTCGGATAAGCTACGGCGATGTCCATGTCCCATGTCAGTTTTCATGCAGGCAGTATGTGGTATGTAGTGAAGGGGACAAGACTGCATATGTCGAGACCGAGTCTTTAAAGGGTCAAGAAGACCGACATACCTGTCAACACTTTCCCAGGTTCTCACATATTTCAAGGTCATCTCCCGGCACCCTCCCGTTTTGTTATTTCTCCCGGAAAACTCCCGCCCAGATAGCAAGCATAGTTGGCCCGATTCTGGCTGAGTGCTGGCAATGTCGGCTGAGGTCCGAGTCGGCTGAAGCACAGTAAACACAGTCGGCCCGATCCTGGCTGAGTGCTGCCACTGTTGGCGGAGTTTCAAGTCGGCTGAGGCACTGTCCCCTTGAATCAAAAATGAAACATTTAGCGACAGACGGACACTAAACGTACATGGCCCAATTCTGTAAAGTGACTGTCGGCCCATTACCTGTGGAAGAGCAATAAGCAGAGCAACCGTTCAGTTTGAAACCAGGGCGGCGCGAAACTGTCTCGTTTTGGACACTGGCTGTGGTAAGTAACATAACTTTACATTTACCTGTTATTGCATGTAAATTACTATGAGTGTACGTATTATCGCAGCAGATATATTTCAAGCAACTAGCATAACAAGAATGGGTGTTTCAAGCTAACCTCCAGATTGACGATGATGAACAATGAAGCTAGCAGCTAGCGGTTATGACTTCTGTTGGCCTAATTAACGTTAACGTCAGTGTTGGTGGTTAGTAAAAAAAAAGCATTGCTGTAACGTTAATGTTAGCTACACTTGCACAATTATGTGGTTCATTTTGATCGAATTATTTCAGAAATATACAGCTTAACAATTAACCAGCATTGGTTGACTTGGAAGAGGCTAGCTAGCGATTGGTAATTGGGAATCTCTTTCTCTTATGCTTCAAGCAGGACTGCCTACAGTGCAGATTTGTACCAGAAAAAAGATACACAGCTTTGAATGGACCATGGTATAATGATTATTGTGCCAAAATCGTATATTATCACATATAGATATTAGCTGATATCTCCCATACTGGTAAAAGGATCTTTATCAAACTTGGTGTACTTACTCACCATAAGTTCTTGATGAAATTAGTAGGTGTTTAATGTCTTGGGGTCAAAGGTCAAGGTCACGTGAGGTCATAGTTGACATGCAATGTTTGTTTTATACCTCTCAAGCAGATTAAAGGATCCTCATTAAACCCAACAATTAATTATTCATGGGGTCACAGGTAGAGGTTAAAGGTCATGAGGTTATAGCTGTTGAGGCATAGAATCAACTATCTGAATTGACATTAAAAAAGATTAAGACATTTATTAAAGCAAAACAAACTTTATTTTCTGTATAAAAACAGTTGTTTCAACCTCCACATCTTATTTTAGTATTGTAGTAGTAGCCTCTCTGAAACCAGGGGAAATCTAAATAATTTGCTGTTTTAAAAATGCAAACATCTGTGTGAATACCTGTTTTAAAATAACTGTTTCAGTTCAGAGTTTTAGATTAAATCCAAACCATTTCTGTCAAACATCTGATAAACATTGTCATCTACAGCTATTTCCTTCAACTTAAATTATAACGCCAGACAATTTATGTAAATGTCTATGTTGATAGAATACTGTTAGAAATAAAAACTACCCTTGCATCGCATTGCAATAGTTATACTTTGTTCCCTGAAGTTGGTAGTAGGCATATAAACAACAGCAGCAGCGGACTGATATTACCTAGGGTTCTACTAGGTATTATGGTGGGTTTTCAGGATGTGAAGGGATGTAATCATGGGTTTCATAAAGTACTGGGGGTACCAGGATGAGAGGATCTCCTCCTTACATGGTTAAGGGAGAGGGTGTGTTATCAAGCTGGTGAGGACTGGACAGGACAGGGATGAGGAGGCCACTGTGCCTTACGAGTTAGGGCCTGTCTAGCTAGGAAGAGAATAAGATAAGGCCTTATTTCACCAAACTGGAAGGAACCAGAAAAACTTAGGGTTACACTATTTACATATGCTACCTATGCATTACATAGGTTTGCATATAGTTTTATGCATGATGGGAAGATGGTTTCCACCAATGTAAGCGACCGTGCTTGGTACTGATTGGTGAAGGGTGTTGATGGAGATGGTGTGAGAGGGTGGCACTTCTCAAGGGCTGAGGAGTATAAAATATAGTGTACAGTATAGCCATCCGTAGGGGAGATCTTGTCGGGGGCCCCAGCTGATGACATCTCCTCCCTATTGCTTTGATGGTTGGTCTGGACTTTGGTTGGGCTGTACTATCATTGCAATACGGTGAATAAAGATCAACAGTCTTCGGAAAATCTTCTATCTACATTGTCTCTTTCGGACGCCTTGTTCCAGAGTGCTAAATTACTAAATAGTCAAGTGGTAATTGTTAATTGGACAATTGGATTTGGAAGTGGACATTTTCTAGCCTGGAAAATCCAGACCCTGGTAATCTAGAAAGATTAAGGGTCTGGCCACGAACAATGTAATGGCCCAACTCGAGGGGCGGCACCAAGCGTGCATTTGAAAATCTCACTGCACGCAATTGGATAACACTAGACCAATGTTTACTCCACTCACATCCATCTGGGATCGCTTCCGTCGAGAGTGATTTTGGCACCAGATTTTATGGTAGAGCCAATCAGGACGCAGGGCGGGAGTTTCATAGATGTGACGTAGCGTAGAAGCGACTGTGAGACTGTTCTCAGCGTCACGGGTTGGCTTCAATGTGAGTGGTTGAAGTAGCATGTTAATAGAGGACGGACAAGTGGCTTATCCAATCCAATGCAAGGATTTTTGGCCCAGCCTTCTGAAACACCACTCCAATGGATCGATCCCAGATGGATTAGTGGAGCTAGGCGGAACGAAATTCATCTGGCGAGAGTCAGGTTAGTCTCATCATCCATTGCAGTGAAATGGAAAATAATGAATCAAGACAGTACAGAACACAACTAAATACTGATATTCATCCCAGGGGAAAATATTGCTTCTTACAACAGTCTCATCTTTCAGAAACTTAATTTAGAAAATGAACTGCTATCCTAATACTTTGTGTCCCTTAATGTGCTTTGTCAGAAATTATAAGGTGGCTTGTAACAAATTCGTATTTAATTATATTATTGATATCTACCGTCAAAATCTTCCAAAATATTTAGATATTATTTTTTGCCCACCCCTAACTTCAACTGAACAGATAACAACGGACATGCCACATTACTAACATCAAAACTGGAAGACAATGCTAGTCTTCAGGGTCACAGAAATTGCCAGGAGAAAGTGGACAACACCTTGTCCATGAAGGGAAAAACAGCAAGGGCCACAGTTAACAGTCATACTAACTTATGGAAAGTCACAACAGCAGAGAAAGCTATAATTTACAGCTGGAAGTAGCACTGCTTGTACTGTGGAAAGGACTGCATGGGCAATATTGAAAGAGATATTGGTCAGGTCATGACTATGCTAGTGGAAGTATTTCACTGTTATGTAACTGCTAAGCACATTTGCATACAGTAATTGCAATCAGATTCTTGATTCTTATATACAAAGGAGGGGTATTAAACTCATTGTGCTGTAGATAGTGACTCCCCATGTCAAAAACAACCAAGTCTATGTTGTGCAACATAAAAAAAGTTCACTATATTTACAGTAATTGAATTGAACATGGCATGTTGATTAGCATGTCTCCACCGTCTATAACCTTGTATGTCAGGGGATGAAACTGACCTTAACCTTTGACCCCATGGCCCTGAGTCCCTAAGTTCATCTAACTTGTATAGACAATAAATGTACTAGAGTTAATGAAGATCCATCAGTCTGCTTTGGAGATATGAACCAAATACTGCATGTGAGTTATTTGTGTGACCCCTTGTAACCTTGACCTTTGACCTCAAGACCTAAATTGTCTTGGAGAGCTCTCCTCCCTGGTAGCAGGGTGGGTCCTGTCCTGGTCATGCAGCTGATAAAAATCAGTAGGCTTATTTTAAGGTCAATTTGTGTTTTGTACTGGGTTTTTTTTTGGGGGGGGTAATCATGTTGATCACATACTAGGCCCCTTCATTAGCCTACTAATTGTGGCTATAACTAATTTAAATGTACACCTCTGAATCCAGGCAACATTGACCAGAGACCTGCAATGCTTTGGATGAAGAAGGCTACATTTGTGAACCATTTCTTGTGTTGGTTAAACAGGAGACATGAAGAGTTCTTGGTAAGTTGTACATTGATTTAATAGAATGTGTAATACATTTTTGTTTAGATGAGCCAAATAATAGGAATCAGCTTTCATCTAGGCCTGTGTTTTTTGATGTGTAATTTTTAGATGCTTTTGGTTTGCCTCATCCATTGTGTCGGAAAAGAACAGGAGTGGGGAATGCGCTGTTGACTGCATGGCCAACTGGAGCACCCACAAGGCTCTTGCAGTGTTTCCCATACATTGACTAATCTGTGGCGGGGCGCCACAAAATGAAAATCGGCCGCCACACATAAATATTCTATGTTTAATTTCATTTAAATTAAATATAAGATAAAATCCTTGCATTGCCATTGAGCTGCGCTTTTTATGCACGCAGCATTTCCTTGCCCCGCCCCGCTCTCTCTCGTAGCCCACTGCCCCTCCTCTGCATGTGCATTTAACAAAATTCACGATTGTTGAAGGATTGCTGTTGCCACATAGAAGCATTGCATAGAAGACCTCTGGCTAAATTGCTATTAAATCCGCTTAGCATCGTGACCATGCTGTGCAAATTTGTTTAAAACTGCTGCATTGAAGATAACTCTGCTAAGATCTTATCACAACATAGTAGGCTACATTGAAGAGACTAAACTAAGTTAAGTTATGCAATCAAGCAGTATCTCAAAGCTAACGTTAGAATACTGTTTGGATGTCGAATTTAGCATGCTTAGCCTACTTACAGCTGCTTGTCAATTTCGTTGAAGGGCTCATTTTATTGACTCTGACACTGAATGTTTGCAAAAACCCGATGTAAGTGGAAAAGTGTTTTCCAAAATTCAAAAGTGCTTGTCCCAAGGAGAAGTACGAACCTTTATTTTAACTATGTAGAAAACGTTATGAGTTGCATCCACACATCAGCAGCCTTTAAACTGTGTTACAATTGCAATTTGCAAGGGTTCCCTCACGAACGTTTAAAGTGACAGGCACTCAATTAGACCTATACACTACACCAGGGGTTCCCAAAGTGGGGGTCGCGGGACGGCGAGGGGTGGGTCGCGAAATGATTTCCATAAATCAAATAAATTTGGAAAAAATACAATTCTGAAAAATTATGACTGGATAAGATCACCATTCACTGTAACCACCGCAAGTCATCTGTCAGCCGGCATGGAGGACGCACTGGTTGAGCTGTCATGTGACCGCACTTTAAAGACAGATTTTAATTCCAAGACGCTTGCTGAGTTCTGGATTTCAGTCGAGAGGGAATATCCACAGCTATCCAAGGACGTCCAAGGACCGCGATGGACGTACTGACGCCATTCTTTGCACTGACATTAAAAACAAATACAGATCCCGTCTAAATGTGGAGGATGATCTCCGTGTGGCCGTCTCCACAATTAAACCAAGAATGGACTTGCTGTGTTCCGCGCATAGCGCACATCCATCTCATTAGATGAGATTAACGCTGAAACGTAGTTGCCAAAATGTAAATTTGCGCAGCAAAAATGTACATATGTTTACAACAGTTTGTGGACATTACCCTGACTGAGATATTCTTCTGTTAAAGCAACACCAAAGAATTTTTTGTACATTAAAATATTGTTTCCAAAATCATCAACTCGTAACAGGGTGAACGGCAGTTCTGCATTCTCTTCGCGACCCTCTATCGGCTATAACCGCACATATGCAAGTTTGCCAGATCGGGTAGCGGATCTGTAGTTCGATGGAATGAGACATAAGAAACTACAAATTTGACTTGTTTCTGATGTCGCAATACATTATACTTTCATAAAATCATGCAACGTACTCTACCTTGTCTGTATACATCGTTATTTCCAAAGCCAGTGCTGGATAAACAAGCGTGCGTGCGACAGGAAAAGTGCTTTGGTGTTGCTTTAAAATGGAAATTAAAGTAATGTTTCAAAGTTAAGTTTGCACATGACAGCAATAATGTGCACACATGGATATTATTTTTTGACTAAGGTATTCTGCTTTTATCATATAGTAAAATTCTATATGTAAAATCATAACAGGCTGCTCTGTTCTTTTGTGTTAAGCCCGTGTTTGCATAAGCCTAGTGCGTATGGCCGGGTGCGCACATTTTATTTTATTTTTTGAATCACATCCAGGGATAGTGGGGGTCGCCAGTCTCTGGCACGGTTATTTTGGGGGTCGCGGGTTGAAAAGTTTGGGAACCCCTGCACTACACCAAGACGATGCCCCCCCCCCCCCCCCCCCCCCCCCCCCGTTGTCCAAGTCAGCTACCGCCACAAATTGAATCCAATTCTGTGGGAAACACTGTCTTGTGAAGGAAGTCAACAAGCTCTTGTGCTTCAGGTGTGTATATGTGTTGACAAATATCTCTTGCGCTTGGTAATTGTCATTGGTAATAAATTATCATTTAACAACCACACAATGTCTTGTTAGCCCAAAATAACTACCAGGGAGGTGTTACCAAGACAGCTGCAGAGTCGCAATACTGGGCTTTAGTAATATTTTGTCAGACAGTAAAGGATAAATAGTTTAATGTTTTTCCCCCTGCTAAGATGACATGCTGTCCATGCATCTCAAATTGAAAAGGATGGATGGAAAGAACTCTTTGACCAACCCCCAACTGAGAGAGCTGAGGTGGCTATCAGTAAGTATATTTGAGTGGACAAATAGAACTTCTCTGACAAATGACATGTTGAAATCTTGCTTTAGACCTCATAATGATCTTGTAATATATGTTCTTTTATACCTTAATGCAGTTTGGAGACACCCCCCGACTGCTAGTGCTGCTGAAACAGGTGGAAGCAACAATGAAGCGGCAACAGAAAGAGAAGGCAGGTGGCAAAGGTTGCTGCTGTTGAAAAATACTTTGAGAGTGTGTGTGTGCGTGTGTGCAGCTGAGTAGGTCATGGTACATGGTACAAAAATACAGAATTTAAAGCACTAACACTACACTTAACTCACAACCCACAACTACTGACAATGAAATAACTCTTTTAGAGAAAAGTGTGTGTATGTGAGTGAGGGAGAGAGACAGAATATTTCTGTAAATGTTTAACTATGTTAATTTAGAATAATTTATTTCTTTGAATCATTATATAATTTTAAAATGTTTCTTTTTAATGAAAGATTTTTGTAGATAAAAGTAGCTTGTATATTTTAACTGGTGTAATTTCTAAAGTGTATATATATGTAAAAGCTTGTATAATTTTAAAATGTTTGTTTTATTTGCAAGGTTGTGTTTGTTAAACTTGTTAATAAAAGTAGCTTGTGCTTTTAATTACTAGTTCTGGATTTCTGTTTATTTTCAAGTACTTTTGGTAGTGGAGAAACCAGTGAAGAGTCTGGGAAGGTGGTATGATGCAAGCCTTAGTGATAAATCACAGGTTGAAGACTTGAGACAAGGTATTGCAAAAATTGACAAGTCAGGGCTGCCAGGTAAGCTCAAGCTGTGGTGTTTGCAGTTTGGTTTGTTGCCTCGGCTAATGTGGCCAATGGGCCCAGGGACCCAGCTGACATTCAGCCAACACTCAGTCAGATCAGTTTTATAGTGTGTGGGCCAGTACAGGCCCGGGGACAGGAGGAAATAGACCCCGCTGGGGCTACAATGGGTTAGCAGCTCATTGTAGCAGTAGCCCAGGCTTCACTAATCTATGGGCTGCACCCTACTTAGCTACAGTACGACATAATGAAAAAATAGAGAGCAGAGGCGGAAGATGACTCACTTGTGATAGACATGGTTACTGACCCTGGAACGAATTTGATTACGAGTAAGGAAAACATGTTTGTGGAAGCCACTAGTTCAGAGAAAACTGAGAAAAAGCTGCAGATGTGTGTGTGTGGTTGGCAGAAGGTTACAAGTCTAAAGGGCCTGAAAATTAATCAAGGGAAAAAGAAGTGCTTGGTAGAGGGAACACAGGGTCCCCGCATTGATAGCTATTTCTTAAGAAGTGCATCAAGTCAGTCGGTTGAAGTTCAGCGACAGGAAGAAACCCACAGTTCGCAGGACATCAGTACCCCTGTTGTTGAGGAAAGTTCTAGCACTGAGGCAGAAAGAGAGGCCAGTCAGCCAAGGAGGGAGAAGATTAATGGTCATAGGCCTGGGGTTAGATGGCCAGGTGCAGCAGAATGTAGAATGTGGGAAGATGTTAATAGTGATTTGGTCAGTATCCTGGGTCAGCTCAAGGGAACGGCTGAAAGCAAATTAGAAAAAATGGGAGACATTATTTATAGCTATGGTAAGGAAAGATTTGGGACTATTGAGATAAGGACAAAACGGCAACATGAGGTAGTCAAATCTAGGCGCCAGCAGGAGATAGATAAACTTATCAAGGAGAGGAGGCAGCTTAAGAAGCAGTGGAGAAAAGCTACAGATGATGAGAAGGAAGGTATTGACTGTTTACAGGCAGATGTGAGGGAGCGGTTGGCAGTGCTAAGAAGAGCTGAAAATATTAGGAAAAATAGGAAGAAGAAATCACGAGCTCGACTAGCATTCTATAAAGACCCATTTAAGTTTGTTAAGTCTTTATTCGTAATGCAGAAGAGTGGTAGTCTTTTGGAACCTAAGCAGAAGCTTGAGGAGTATTTAGAGGCCGTCCCGGCCTCGCGCACTGTCGGTGCTCGGGCCCTAATTAAACGTGCAAGGGCCTCTTCAGCCCCGGGACCTAATGGAGTGCCCTACCGGTTGTATAAGAGTGTACCAGATGTTTAAGATTTCTATGGCAATTAATGAAGATAGTTTGGAAAAAGCAGAGTATTCCCAAGGCTTGGCGGAGGGCTGGGGGAATATTTATTCCCAAAGAAAAGGACGCGGTGGAGATTAATCAATTTAGGCCAATTAGTCTACTGAATGTTGAAGGGAAGGTTTTCTTCAGTGTGGTGGCACGGAGACTGACAAATTACCTTGAAAGGAATAAGCTAATTGATACCACGGTGCAAAAAGCTGGAATTCCTGGCTTCTCCGGATGCTTAGAGCATACCAGCATGATTTGGCACCAAATTCAATTAGCAAAGCGTGAGAAGAGAGACCTGCACGTTGTGTTCTTGGATTTGGCTAATGCTTTTGGGTCTGTGCCGCATAGTCTGTTGTGGGAGGCCTTTGATTATTTCAGAATCCCAGGTAGCATTAAAAGCCTAGTAAAAGCATACTTTCTGGATATTCAATTATGTTTTACTACAGCTGATTACACCACAGGGTGGCAACAATTTGAGATAGGAATCAGGGCCGGATGTACCATCTCCCCACTTGCTTTTACAATGGCAATGGAGGTCATCATTAGGGCCTCAAAATGGGTAGTGGGTGGGGAGAAGTTGCAGGGAGGGCCACGCCTCCCCCCGATTAGGGCTTTCATGGACGACATGACAACCTTGACGTCAACCGTTCCATGCACCAACAGGTTGCTGGATAAGTTAAATAGTAATCTGCAATGGGCCAGAATGAAGGTGAAGCCAAGTAAGTCTAGGAGTCTCTCAATTGTTAAAGGGAAGGTAATAGATAAGAAGTTTGCTATAAATAAGGAGGTAATTCCTACAGTTCTGGAGAAACCAGTGAAGAGTCTGGGAAGGTGGTATGATGCAAGCCTTAGTGATAAATCACAGGTTGAAGACTTGAGACAAGGTATTGCAAAAATTGACAAGTCAGGGCTGCCAGGTAAGCTCAAGCTGTGGTGTTTGCAGTTTGGTTTGTTGCCTCGGCTAATGTGGCCATTGACAGTTTATGAAGTTCCTCTGTCAAAGGTAGAGAGGTTGGAAAAAATGATCAACTCCTTTGTCAGAAAATGGCTCGGAGTCCCACGCTGCTTAAGCAGTGTAGCCTTGTATGGGAAGGGTATTGTAGATATCTAGTCTGACAGAGGAATTTAAGTGTGCTAAGGCTAGATTGGAAATGACTCTTGCACCCACAGGAAAGTTGCACCCACAGTTAATGCAGGGAGGAAGTGGAACCCAGAGCAGGCAGTTAAGCAAGCTCAATCAGCATTGAAGCATAGGGATATAATGGGCCATGTGCAGCACGGGCGGGGGGGTCTAGGGGTGGGTGTAAGTAAACCCTTGTGGAGTAAGGCTTCTGCAGGAGAAAAGAGGAAAATGGTAGTGGAGGAAATGCATAGACAGGAGGAGGCTGTAAGATGTACTAAGGCAGTGTCGCAGGCAAAACAAGGGCAGTGGGTGAACTGGGAAGGGGTGGAAAAAAGACGGATTAAATGGAAAGATCTATGGGGCATGGAAGCTGGTAAGATCAGATTTATGTTAGGTGCTACATACTGTATGATGTGCTCCCATCTCCCAAGAATTTAAGTCAATGGTTTGGTGAGGATGATAAATGCATACTTTGCTCGTGTGTGGGCAGTCTCCACCATATCCTATCAGGGTGCAAGGTAAGTCTCACCCAGGGGCGGTATACGTGGCGTCATAACCAGGTATTGAAATGTGTGGCAGCGGCAATAGAGGATAAAAGGAGAGAAGTCAATTCATTAGCAGCTAGTAAAGGGGTAAGGCAAATTAACTTTGTACGTCAGGGGGATAAACCTTGTTCCGCGAAGGCCAGGTTTAAAACCGGCCAGTTGGAAAATGGGGCGGGCTGGGAAATGAAGGTTGATCTTGGCCAGCAGATGGCGGTACCTCCACATATAGTGAGTACTAAGCTACGACCCGACGTAATTCTATGGTCGGATTCAGAGAAGATAGTTTACTTCATTGAACTCAATGTTCCTTGGGAAGACAGAGTGGAAGTGGCCAATGAGCTGAAGAGAGCTAAATACACTGAAATAGCAGAGGAGGCAGCTAAGCGAGGTTGGAGTGCACGATTAAGGCCTATTGAAATCGGTGCACGTGGGTTTGTGGCCAGATCTGCTATTGGCTTGCTGTCTGAATTGGGCATTTGTGGTCGAAGTCTAAGGCAGGTGGTTAGTAACATGTCTTTAGCAGCAGAACGGGCAAGCGAATGGTTGTGGGTAAGGAGAAGTTACCCTTCCTGGGGCGCATGCTAAGGTAAGCTAACTGGCTCATTTGTTTTGTGTTTGTGATGGACTGTGCCTAGGTTGATGGTACTTGGCTAAGGTTTTTTATGGTTTATGGTTCAGTCCGCATCAACGGGACGGACCAACCTAGCCAACTTAGACCATGCCTAGGTTGGTTAAGGGTATTTGGATGTTTGTTGTGGTAATATGGTGGCAGCATGGGGCGTAAGCTAACTGGCTAATTTGTTTTGTGTTTGTGGTGGGGCCTAAGCTAACTGGCTAAGCTAACTGGCTAATTTGTTTTGTGTTTGTGATGGGCTGTGCCTAGGTTGATGGTTGGTTGGCCAGGGTTTTTATGGCTATGGTTCAGTCCACATCAACGGGACTAGCCAACCTTGACCATGCCTGGGCTGGTTAAGAGTATTTTGGGTATTGGATATTTCAATGTGGTAAAATGGTGGCAGCATGGAGGGGAGTGTCTCCAGGACGCTGGTTTCACTGTTAAGCCTTCATGAGGTGTTGTGGGCCTAACTTAACGAAACATCGGTGAATGAGGGTGCCCACTTGATAACCCCAATGACATGCTGCATACTATATACTGCTGTTGGATGGGCCATTTGTATTGTGTTTGTGACCATTTGTTGGTGGATTTGTGGGTAGTGTGCTTTTTAAAGTTAAACTTGAGCAGGGGCTTCTGAATGTGTTTTACCTTGGATTTTGGCACAAGGGATTTTAACATCTAATCCTGTGTATTAATGTAATTTTACTGTGTGTGGGCCACACCTGGGCCAGAGCAAATTCTTTGTGTCAGTTATCAGTGACTGGGCCATTTTTGGGCCGGGGACCAAGCCAGAAGAGGGCCAACACTCACACTACCCTGAAGCAAGGTAGTGGGCCGGTCAAATTTTGCTATGTGGGCGTAATTTGCATGGCCATCAAACTTCATTTTAAAATCATTGATCCATTCATTTTTTCTATTAGTCTGACATCTCCCAGGTTGCCAGATTGTGTATGAAATACACACTACACATCATGGGCATCGGAGGCATTCTGAAAGTGGGTGGGACATTTCAGCGGGGGGTATGGGGGTCCTCCCCCAGAAATTTTATTTTTTGGACTAGATACAATTTCCTGAATTCTGGTACATTTTAACAGGTTATTTAGATACTTCTATATAACAAAATAAAGCTATTAATTCAATGACCAATTCGGAACCAGCTTTATGGTATAGTTAACCATGCAGTTGCAATATCTGTTAAATTAAGTTATTTAATGCTTTGAATGCAACCCCGGAGTGGCTATCGGAGCTTCGGGAGGATTCCCGGTGAGCCGTTAACTTTTTGTGCCAGTCTGAATGTAGTGAGCTTAAATATATTGTTTCTGAAGTTCATTTGCTGCGCCCTCGCTGCACTTGAGCAGCCTACATGTAGAACGGTCAGCCTACATGTAGAACGGTCGCAGCCCCCTTTTTCCCCAAATATTAACAAAGTACCACTCACAAAAACTGTTCGGAAATCGCAACTATATCTAGTCTATATTTGCAACAATTAAGGGGAGTTTATGAGCGGTCCCTCCTCCAGTGGTACGGTCCTAACGAACGCCAGGGTGACACAGTTACAGTAATTGAGAGTTAAAAAAAAATCGTTATTCTTCCACCGTGCAGTCCAGCAGCTGTCAACATACAACATACAACGTACAAAATAAAAAGTATAGCATAATTTAAAAATAACTCAATAGGCTACTTGGCTACGCAATAAGGTTTCCATTACAGCACCGCGGACGTTCAATAAACGCATGCTGAAAGCGGATGGTTGTGACACTCTTTCAACTACATGGAACCAAATAGTGAGTGATCATCAAATACCTCCCCAGATTTCAGTGCCCATCAGTCCCAACATTTAACAATATAATCAAACAGTCCAAAAGTAAATTAAATATCAAACTAAACCGAAAATGTCATGCTTTTGAAGGCCTACCAGTATGCCGCTCCAAGAAACGCATGTCTCAAAATAAAACTCCCATAAGAAATAAAGGGCTGTCTCGAATACAATCCTGCCCCTAAAGGCCTGTACTTTGTCTTAAGACCCCGGCCATAATTTGAAGATTTACAGTATCTAAGTAGACAAACTGGCTTCAGATATCCAACAGAGTGAATACGAGATTGTGCAGTCTTAGCTGTGGTGACGTGGTGATGCTGTTAATGGGGAGTTTTACATAGCCTAGCGTAAACCTATAGGTTATTATTTATTTGGCCTACCTATAATGGTTTTTTCCTTATCAAAAGTGAGGAGGACCACTGATCTCTTCAACACTGCGGGGAATTTGGTGCTTATCGCTGTGTGTGTGACAGAAGCCGAATGGGAGAATGTGTGTAACAAAAAAAAGTGGGGGGGTCCAAACTAACAATTTAAAAAAGTAATGGCTCCGATGCCCATGCTACACATACACAATCACTTAGTTTCAATTTCAACCGTTTTGTCCTAGGCTAAAACCTGGCAACCCAAAACCCAAATAAGGAAGCGGGTGCCGATTGCGCAGCCTGAGTCTCGTCGTAAGCAAGCGGGCTAGTTGAATGGCGTACTCCAGAACTAGCTGTTGTGAAATATTTGGAAATGTAATTGATGAACACATCACATAAACTGTTATTGAGTGTTGTTGATACACTGAACATGTGTCCTCGGAACCAAATCAGACAGCAAGCAGCTTTGCAGTTTTGGAAGTAGGCTGCAGGCAGGCAGCTGGTGGATACATAACTAGCATGCGTAAGGTAATGGTAAGGTAAAAGAAACGACCGAAATGCAGTGTTGAAACACGTGTTTGAAACGTATTACATATGCAAACACAGATCCCGGTATAAACACTGCCCCCCCCCCTCGAAAAAAAATCTCCCGTTTTTGGAAAGCTAAATGTTGACAGGTATGAAGACAGTGAAAAGTAAAGAACAATCCGCACACTCAAGTCTTTGCAAACAGGTTTTTACTCTATGTGCAAGCTTTCGGTCAGATGACCTTCTTCAGGCAGAGTAAAGCACATTAAGTGAAACAGGTATGAAGACAGTGAAAGTTTACAACTCGAATACAGGACTTTTGCAACCAAATGCAGCCAACCACTCACCCACCCTTTTGCAATCAATCAGGCTACTTCAACCCTCTCCAGAAAAACTGCCATGCTGTTTGGACAAAGATTGTGTCTTTCAATCATGGGATATATTTTAACACCAGCCAATAATATCATTTTTATTAAAATAACAATATTTGTAATGGTGGATATTTTAGAATATACCATGAAATATATACAGGTACAATTAAAAAAGAAAATGGGGGAAAATGGTCTTGCTCTAAAATTACAACTAAGACTGGTCCAGACCATTTTTTTTCAATTATCTTTGCTTTTCGGAATTGAAAGCAAAAAATACTTGGTCTTGACTCGGTCTCTTGGCCTACATTGGAAGGAGGCAGACTCTGAAGACCGGACTTGAGTAGGCCTACCACAACACTGGGTATATGAGATAATGGCCTACATCAGTGTTTCTCAGACTTTTTCACCAGGGACCACTTAACCAATAAAAAACACTCATGGACCACCTAGCTAAAAAAAAGAGTAGTACCTACTTCAACAGTATATTACACAATAGGCCTACTCACTGAACCACCTTGCTTATTGTCTTTGCACCTTGCTTATTGTGTTTATTAGGATTAATAGGATTTAAACTGGCATAGCTTACATAGGCAGTCTTGCAGAACTGTTTGGATTTACATACAAGTTGGTTCAATATTGCATCTATACTATACTTTACCACGTCTGCGGACCACTTGGGATAGCTTGCGGACCACCAGTGGTCCCCGGACCACACTTTGAGAAACACTGCCCTACATATCTTTAAAGGAACACGCCACCCAAAATCAGTAGTGATATATGTTCTTACCGTAACTTTCACGAGTTGAGTCGTACCTCTCCCGCGTCGGTAGGTGCACTCAAACGCTCTGTCGCGCGGCGCGAATGTGTTAGCATGTTGCTATGCTAGCGGGCTCTGCCGTGGCCGTAGAGAGAGGCACATAGCAGTATTCAAACACCTCCACGTTTTACCTACTTAAATACAGTTGCACGAGTAGTTGATGAAAAATGTTAGGGCACACAACATGAAACGTGACGATTTTCCAAGCGAATAAACATGAGAACTACAATGTGTGGCGCAATAGCACTTGGGAGTACTTCGACCTAGCGTGGTAATATTATTTACACCTAATTGTAGATCCTATCCACCACAGAGTTTAGAATCCATGCTGGATCGACCCTCAGCCTCTCCCTCCCCTCTGAGCGAGAGAGGCACACACACTAGAGATGCGCTGATGGGCTATTATTTCAACCATAACTGCATAGCAAAACTTATCATCCATCAGCCATCCATCAGCACCAAAGTTTGTTGACCAATTTTCAAAACTGCACCTGCCCACCATCCGCTGGTTGTTTTAATGTAGGCTATATGGGTGATGCAGCGCTGCTGACGTGAGGCTAGAAAGCCCTTGCCTGTTCTAGAAAGACTGATCTAATGCAGCAAATATATTAAAAGGCAAAAGTCGTACATTGGCTAGGCCTATCCCCAGAATATCAGCAGCAAACTCAGTCTCTGTCGCGCAAAACAGTCTCCAAATAAAACGCACATCGGCCTGTTGCCTTTTCTGCCAGCTTGTGACAAAATATCGTCCAAAATGCTTGATTGCATTGCATTCTCCACATTTTTAGCTACATTTTCATGTACCACATCAGCATTTTTGTTCAGTGAGTCTTTTGTAAATTGCTTTACAATTACCGTCGGGCCTATAGGCCTATTGCCTGGCTTGCCTCAGCTTCGGTCACGTCCTTTTACAATTTTATCATTGTAATAAAAAACGCAATTTGCCACATAATGTCAGCATGCTCCTGGCCTACTAATTAATGCCTATTGTACTTTATTTTTTGCAAAAAGAAAGAAATCCTTGATAAAATAACAAGTCATTCACATTATAGGCTACTTTACACACTGTTATGTCAGGTTGACTAACAAGCCTGTTCTGAAGACTCCCATTCATTTTGACTGCACGAGCGCGTCTTTTTCAGACAGACATCGCAATTCATTTTATAGCAGGCCATCGGACAAATATGACGCCTCGATATTAAAGAAACTCCGACTCCATTCATTCTGAAAGTCCACCGCACAACAATGCAACGTGCATGTTCACATTTTTAGTAACAACTGCCAAACTTGCTTGCTTGCCTTACACATCTAAGTTTTCCAACTATTTTTCTTACCTTCTTTTTCTGCTGTGGATGTTAGTGAGTTTGTAGAAGTTTTAGCTCTTACGTTCTGAACATCTCGCACTGCCATCGCCCGATGTCATTTCTTAGTCATATCACTCTCTGTCTCTCTTTTAAATGCCTATTCCCTGAATGGTAGGCTACAATTATGTGTATTATATATAGGCTAATATCTAAACAAAATAACCCAGGCAGTCTCATCTAGGATATAACACAGGTTGAAGTTGGTTCTATGTAGTGATAGTATATTTTTTACTACCATATTTCTCTTGAGACTTAATCAGGACGATGCAGGTCAGAATCCAGGCTTTATTCTTTTCAATGAGGGGCCTAGTGCCCCTCAAGGGAGAAAAGTACATGTTTGTGTCACCCCATCATGGGTTTCACCAGATTCTCAATATTCTCTTCTAACTTCTCTGACTAACAGAGACCATATTTAAAGTTACACACAAAGAAGGAGTGACCTCTAGGTCCAACCCAGTTTGAATATGCAATAGAAAGGGAGGATGAGGATTAGGCCTTCATCAGGTCTGGTCAGCTTCTATTATCTTCTAATTAAAACTACCCCCTTTCCTGGGAAGTCCTTCAGAGGCTTGGACACATGCTGTTCTACAAACATTCACACCTTGGTGATGGGCAAAAGGCATAAACAATGGATACACTGCATACAGACCAAAGACACACACACAGGGTACACATGGGTACACAATCACAAATGACCATAAGAACTATACAGTCTTCAAGTCATAAAGACTTGAATCATTAAACCATTCACATAAAATATGAATACAAAATATTCCCTTCAATTCCCCCTTTTCAAGTCCTTAAAGACTTGAACATCTAAACTTGCTTACATAAATTATGAATCAGCTTATTAACAACAGAGGACTTTTAGGGTGTGGAAGGAGGTTACAGATAAAAATAACAACAGTAGAAAGACTGACATCGTCTATCATAGAAACAGCTAAGAAAATGCAACCCAAGCCAGTTTCCATTCTTCGTGTGGTGCACAATGTTTAGTATGTGTATGTGTGTGCAAAATGTGCTTAGGGCGGCGCTTGGCTCTATTAATAGGGGGCGTTCCCCCACACCCTGTGTTCCTCTTCTTTTTCTTCAATGTTTCCTTCTCCAGTTAAAGTATACCAACAAAATAAAAATTCTCTAGTCTGAAGGTCAGGGTCGACTACCTGGAACCTTCGGATCCTTGCTGTTTTTGGGGGTTATTCTGCCCACAGCAGGTCCACTATTCTACCAATCTTTCTCGTGATGTTCTGACTAAGGTCCTTTTGTGGGATGTTACACAGGACTTCCAAATGCTGCTCTCCCAGGAAAACTGAAGTCTGCTGGGGTCTCCAGGGGAGGTGTTGGTTGCTTTCCCCCTTTCGATAAGTTGTGTCTCGTCACACTTCTGAAGCCAGCGGGGGAAGTGAGATATGCGTCGTTAGGATGTTTCTGGGTCTGCGACTGTCTGAGTCTGTAAACAGATCTTGCAAATACATGTAGCTTTGGAGCAAAAGGTTTAAGCTTTCATTCCAGTACTAATAAGGAAATTATTATTCAGTGGAGTTCAACATTTTTCAAAGATGACGTCAGCTGCAGTCAGGTCTGTCTTGACCTCTCAGTTATACCTCCAAACACGCAAACAATACAGTACATGAACTTTGAGGCTTGTGATGCCTCAGAACAGAATTCCTAGTAATAATGTAAACATTTCTTATGACGGGTAACAAAACATCTCGTCCAAATCTAATAAACAGTGTTCTTGAGAAGTACAAGGTTCAAGTCCTCAACCTGTAATGTAACAGGCTATTTACACACATCACCATTGTTAAAAACCATCAACATGGTAAGGGTCTGTTTGTAGACATCAACTATCATCCGGTGATGGGTGGCTAGGAGCAAAGCTTGTAAATGTATGAATTAAATCATTACACAACGACAAACAAACAACATAAAAATGAAACTTCAACCCATATGTTTTCTAATGAAATTAAAATATATCAGCCGTTAAGGCAAGCAAACAGACCATCAGAAATTAAACCAATGAGAACAAGGAAAAAAATAAAATTAAAATAAAATAGCAACACAGCCAGAAAAGGCTCAAATGAGGATCATATAAAATTATCCTCCTGTTATCTTAGCACCTATAATGGATTTGGGAAATCTGTAACCATATCATCTGAGCAACAAGTATTCCTAGTCAGGACAAACTGAAAAGGAAATCAAATGAAATAAACCGTAGCATAAAGAAATAAAAGGTGCAACAGAATAACAAAAATAAAATTCAAAGTCAAAGAGAATCAAATCAAGGAAAGTATAGAAATGATATTAGTTACTACCAGCATCTGTACAGCCTAGGTGCTTTAAAGCAACAGAAACTTACAGAGTCAAGCAGTGTCTTGCAGTTTCACACGTCAACTAATGCTAATGTATGCTAATGTTTTCAGGGCTATTTACCTCCAAACAGCTTTTAAAGAGATTTTGCATTAGAAGTGAGGGTCAGTAAAACAAAACATTAAGCATTTAAAAATGACAATTTAAGGAATAAAACCAGTAAACTTTAGAGACAAAAGTATTTCAAGTCAATACCATCTATCTCCCCCTTTTTATAGTTTCTTAACTATAACCAAATAAAAGTCATTTCAAACATAAAGAAACTCAAGTTGTGGGTATGAATCCATTCAATTGAACATTTGCCCACATCAAACAAGGCGTAAACATGTAGCAAACATTTCCCATTGGCATACAAGCAAAAATAAAAATCTGTCTTAACATGTTAAACCCCAAAAGACAAAATAAAGAAAGACAAATGGTTGAAATCAACAATGGTTTATATCTCCCCAGTGAAGTTCCTTTGTGTCCATGGGGAAGAAGCTGGGGGGGGTGGTTATAGAATACAGTGGTGCTAAAACAAAGGCAGTGAGATAAGATAGCAAAAGGTGTGAAAACTTTTGACCCAAGAAAACAGACAAAAGAAAGAACATAATTTCAACAGTTCAAGACTTAAAATAAAGTAGGCCTAAAACATCATAAACAGCAATCAATTTCAGCTGGGAAATAAAAGTTACAGGAAAAGAAAAGGTACTTGATACTAAGTCCTTGATCCTGCTAAGATTATAAACTTGCAACAATTCCTCACCCATACATTTCAAAACAGAAGGACTTGAAACAAAAATGGAAACAGACACATACAAAGAAATAAAAAAAATTCACACACACAGGGCCGGCCCACACGCGCCTTCATTCATACTGGACACACACAGACACACACAGCTCCATGGAGCTGGAGGACAACTTTAAACGGGCTGCAAGAATATTTTCCTGCTTAAAAAACGGAACAAAAGAAGGCATTTTCGTTATGTGCTCTCATGTTAGCTCTGACAAAGACATCGAGGCGCCTCTAGCGGCAGCTAGTTAGCTCAGGCGTACTTAAAAGAGGCCTAACCATGCTCTCTTGAGGTTATGCTATGTTTGCACACTTGAAAAAGGTTATTAGCCTACGACATGAATCCTGGTTTCATCATCCATAATAAGTCTCCATAATTTAAAAAGTTATTATTATCAATCCAATTTCAAATTAGTTGTATTTTATCAATTTGAAGAACACAGTATCATATCCACTCTAATGTTTTTACTTTAAACGGTGGAAAGCGTCATTCGACGCCCCAACTATTAACTTACGCTTTCAGTGCAACATCTTTATAGGCTATTTCAAACTGTGATCTTAGTTACACAATCTAGAGATGGTTTCATACATCTGTTATGACCAGCAACACTCTTATGCAATTTCATTTTCAGGTGAGAGATCCTCAGGCGAGCAGTCCCCCTTTTTGGTAGACTTTTACAGAAGATTGGTCATTTCTCCTAACTACCCCAGAATTTTGACCCCAAAATTCTCAATAGTGTCCATAGGACCGACTGCATTTTAGTCTTAAATGCATAGGCTATTTCCAGAAACACAACTGTTTCTAACGCCGAAAGCTTAGATTCATGGAACCGATATGATATTTATTTCAATACCTAGAGCCATTTCCAGAAACAAAGACTGTTTCTAACGCCCGACCAGTCTGACTAGAACTGTTTAGGAGCTCCCTAGATCTCACCACCAGAAAATATAAATTACCTTACCTTAAGAGTGTGCCTTCAAACACGATGATGAAGATCTCTTTCAGCAAAACGTTGAATCCAATTTAAATCCAAAGTTTTTATCTCACGGTTGGAACCTCCATAACTGATAGTATATTTTTTACTACCATATTTCTCTTGAGACTTAATCAGGACGATGCAGGTCAGAATCCAGGCTTTATTCTTTTCAATGAGGGGCCTAGTGCCCCTCAAGGGAGAAAAGTACATGTTTGTGTCACCCCATCATGGGTTTCACCAGATTCTCAATATTCTCTTCTAACTTCTCTGACTAACAGAGACCATATTTAAAGTTACACACAAAGAAGGAGTGACCTCTAGGTCCAACCCAGTTTGAATATGCAATAGAAAGGGAGGATGAGGATTAGGCCTTCATCAGGTCTGGTCAGCTTCTATTATCTTCTAATTAAAACTACCCCCTTTCCTGGGAAGTCCTTCAGAGGCTTGGACACATGCTGTTCTACAAACATTCACACCTTGGTGATGGGCAAAAGGCATAAACAATGGATACACTGCATACAGACCAAAGACACACACACAGGGTACACATGGGTACACAATCACAAATGACCATAAGAACTATACAGTCTTCAAGTCATAAAGACTTGAATCATTAAACCATTCACATAAAATATGAATACAAAATATTCCCTTCAGTAGGGAGGTGAACATCTGTAGATGACTGAGAAATGACATCGGAAGACAAGGAGTGAATATGGCAAGAGGCAAGCCGAAGTCTGCTGACAAGGGCCCGACGGTAATTGTAAAGCAATTTACAAAAGATTCACTGAACAAAAATGCTGATGTGGTACATGAAAATGTAGCTAAAAATGTGGAGAATGCAATGCAATCAAGCATTTTGGACGATATATTGTCACAAGCTGGCAGAAAGGACAACAGGCCGATGTGCGTTTTATTTGGAGACTGTTTTGCGCGACAGAGACTGAGTTTGCTGCTGATATTCTGGGGATAGGCCTAGCCAATGTACGACTTTTGCCTTTTAATATATTTGCTGCATTAGATCAGTCTTTCTAGAACAGGCAAGGGCTTTCTAGCCTCACGTCAGCGGCGCTGCATCACCCATATAGCCTACATTAAAACAACCAGCGGATGGTGGGCAGGTGCAGTTTTGAAAATTGGTCAACAAACTTTGGTGCTGATGGATGATAAGTTTTGCTATGCAGTTATGGTTGAAATAATAGCCCATCAGCGCATCTCTAGTGTGTGTGCCTCTCTCGCTCAGAGGGGAGAGAGAGGCTGAGGGTCGATCCAGCATGGATTCTAAACTCTGTGGTGGATAGGATCTACAATTAGGTGTTAATAATATTACCACGCTAGGTCGAAGTACTCCCAAGTGCTATTGCGCCACACATTGTAGTTCTCATGTTTATTCGCTTGGAAAATCGTCACGTTTCATGTTGTGTGCCCTAACATTTTTCATCAACTACTCGTGCAACTGTATTTAAGTAGGTAAAACGTGGAGGTGTTTGAATACTGCTATGTGCCTCTCTCTACGGCCACGGCAGAGCCCGCTAGCATAGCAACATGCTAACACATTCGCGCCGCGCGACAGAGCGTTTGAGTGCACCTACCGACGCGGGAGAGGTACGACTCAACTCGTGAAAGTTACGGTAAGAACATATATCACTACTGATTTTGGGTGGCGTGTTCCTTTAAAGGCCGATTTCTCACTGTCACATTTTTCTCTACGGAGCTCCCCCTACAGCTTTGGGGTGCATATTTCACAACCGTCTCTTTGGTCTTTTCACTGGCTCTGCCATGATGAACATCTAAAAAATGAAGCCATCGCTGCTTGTTCTTACAGCTAGCCGGCATGGCTAACCAGTACTTGCGGGATGTGTGTATGTCCACGGAATTTTAAGTATTCCGTGTTCATCATGAAAAAAATATATACTTTTTTACTGATAATATTTGTAATGTTTTCTCTCTGGTGCATTCAGAGTGGACTAAAGAGAGATTGAACCATGGTAATCTGGCCAACCATAGGCTAAAATGGCAAAATGAAAAGAAATCAGAGCAAACATTCATCCCTAATCAATGCCATTAGATATAATAACTTATTACACGGCTCTTCACAAGACAAGTAGAACGCTCCATTGGCTTGAATGGGATTTCCCAAAGTTCTACAGCTGCGCGTCGGGGTCCGGTTCGCCCTGTCGGGACTTATTTTCCCAGTAATGACCGGCGTTCTATACATTATCCCTTACATAACCAGGGGAATAACAGGGTTATGTAATACTATTAGACTCTATTTTATTTGTATATGGACATTTGGTCCCCCTCGTCGCTAAATCTATGGCTATATGGCCTTGATTTTCAGAGACTGTCTGTCACACTCTCCATCACACTGCAGAAGAAGCTAAGAAAAGGATCAAAGCAGTGTTGAGAAGCACCACTCAAGAGAGACTGTATGCTGTGGCCACCAATGGAAAAGATGGTGAGTGAGATTACCAACTTAAATCAGAGCAATGCCAGACCGAACTTCCCGACCTCAAATGTTGTTCGGAAAGTTCGGAATGGCACCCAGGCTACTATTAATGACCAAATGCCCGAAACTGTTTTTGTGTAGCCAATCATGAAGTTGCGTAATATTCACGGAAGAGACATCTTTATGTTGTATTACTTGTCTAAAAGAGAGATGACAGATTAGTCTATAACTAGCCGCTACACAGCTGACGCTTCACTATGGGTGCTGGCTGAGAGCCTTCTGTGGCATGTAGTCAATGGGGCAACTCTAGGCCAAATTTCCCTAACTCAAATTTTGTGTGCGGGGTAAATTCAGGCTGCCTTCCAGGCCAGTGCTTAAAATTGTTGGACCCTTGTCACGCCCAACTGCACCATCCTAAGATTTTTTATCACCAGCTGCCTACTACACAGTATTTCATGTACGTACAGTATACAACGACATACAGAACAGATAGCATGATTAGCCTACTGTCATCAAGTCCCAAGTATTCAGTGCCTCAGTCTAATTGATTAGATGTAGAAATGTAGTTTTCATTAGGGTGTATTGCCCCTTGACACAGTTTCGTACAGCTGACTGCCATCATGTTGCTCAACTTTGTCATATCACATATTTTGTCGCCTGGTATCAGTCTCATTCAAGGTAGATTGGAAAGATGAAGTCTGCTTCTTTTTGGTCTAGCAGTATTATCCCGTTTCAGAATACGTCTTCAAGCCTCTAAAATGCTGATCCTAATAAGCACAACTCTGTCTCACAACTCATCTTAAACATCGTTCCCACACTCCAGTAAATTATGACAACATCTGCTAAGGTCTAAAATGAAAAAAAGATAATTTTGTGAGAAAAGTGACAGCTCTATTCCATATATGTGAATGCAAATATTTTATGCTAGGCTACATTTAGAGAAATATCTGATCTATTGAATATGATTTATTGGCTCAGAGTGACACACAGAATGCAAGCTAAAGCTAGCTAAGTTTTACGTTTTTGTCAATGGGGAAACTACTAAGATAGCTTCTCCCCTTATTGTTAAGTTAGTTGTTAGTGGGTTGTTTGTTTTTTTTTGGGGGGGGGGGGGGGGGGTTGTCTTTTACTGAGATAGGATATTAAAGAATGACAAGAAATGAGTGGGAGAGAGAGAGATCAGGTGAGATGAGATCAGGGAATGACTGCAGGTCAGATTCGAATCCCGGTCCCCGTGATACAGCAGCAGTTTATTCAACACCGCCCCCTTCTGTTTCCCTTTAAGAAAATCTCTGGTTTTATGTCTGAAGTTGTCCACTGCTGCGCAGTGCGCACTCAACTCTTAAGGACATCCTTTGCCAGTTTTTTACCTTAATATTACAGCTACAATGTCATTTTGATGGTAAACAAACTTGTAAGAATGTCGCTGGCAACGCCCCCAAGCGAAGAACCAGCATTGCTGTCGGTGCCCCAGTGACATTGCGGGAATCATGAAACATTACCTGGTATGGATCTTTGGAGATGGTCTTGTCTGTTGCTAGTCCTTCGGCACCAAAACAAATGCACATGTACCAGTGTCCAGGGGCTCAAGCCATGAGAAGTATTTACAACAGCAAGCTAAAATATAAATACTCCACAACACTAGGGGGAGCACATAAAAAAAGAAAATAACTGAAACTGCATCAGATACATTTAAAGGTAGGGGTTATGCTAAGTAGGGTACTCCTTGCATCATAAATACTCCCTTTCTGTACTGCCCCAAAATGATTATGTCGGATTTAATGGTCTAACTTCACAATTCAGTTCAGTCTGTTCACATGTTGTCGGGAATATCTTTCTAACTTGTTTATGATGTTTCCAAGCAAATATCTGATATTAGTTTACAGGACTTTTAAATATATCTGCAAGCTGCAATCATCTGGGCCCAAGTTTGGTGTGCATCCAAAGAATGTGGTAGCGATGCAGCACGTCATGTTTTGTTTTTGTTTGGATTAAAATTGGCTGCCGCCAGAGATCTTGAGCTATTGAAATATGTCATAGCAGTGCCCTTTGTGGATGACATTCAAATCTGGCATGCACCCAAAGAATATCATAGTGATGCAGGGTCTGCATTTTTGTGAATTTTGAACCTTTAGCCTACATCAGAAATCAGGCATGTACAGAATTAGCCACTGTTGGCTATATTGTTGAGTGAGCCAAATGGGACTGTGGGCACATATATCCAAGTGTAAGCGTACAGAATTTCACATGTTTAGTTCACAGTTTCACAGTTCTTGATACATTGGAGTGTATCAGTTACAGCACTCTTCAATTTTATGAAGCTTGAACATTTCTGTCACAAGATATTGAAGTGCATGAATGCTTTGACGTAATTGCTTTGCACTACTCTACCAATGAGTTAAGGTGGTATAAGTCCTATATGGCCCAACAAACCACACACATTTTTAAACTTTAGTCGCAATGTTGTTGACTTATTGGCCCAAAAGTGCTTTCTGCCTACCCGTTTCAGAGACACACTAGCACAAAGGTACCTCGGGACACACGTGGGGGCGATCACACTATGTTTCATGCGGATGTGTTAAGTCTATACATCATATCATCCCATGACCTTTGCTTTAAAAAAAACTGTGTTTCCATGATTACAAAACAGTATTGTTACAATTTCTGTTCTATTAATATAGCTTAACAGCTTGTGTTCACAATTGCAAAATGCCTTTATACATGGCGCCAGGCGCGCCTGTAGGTGTACGTCGTACGCACTGTGCGTACCATCAAGCTACTCAACAACAGAACATTTCCCTTGTGTGTGTGTATTCACACCAAATTGGCCTACCATACCTTCCCAAATATGCACAGTATCCCTTTAGCTGCATGCCATTGGGCTATTTACCATCTATTACGTAAAGTTAGTGAACACGTTATCAAAATTAACGTGCACGCATTTTGTTTGAGCAGGAGAGAGAATACGCACGCAGACACGCAATAGGCTACTTGTTGTTTTCTTTTACTCGGCTATCTATATATGGTTATCAGCACACAATGTTGAGCTAATTCACTAACTAAATACTTATCATGGATATCACAAGTTTAAACAACGAAAACAGAAAGGATGGAGGCAGCAAAGCTAGGAGTTATTCCAGATGGGCAAGGTAGGCAATTGGTGTGCTTGTCAGAACGTTAGACTGCGCTAAAGCCAGACGTCGCGTTACGCTAGAACAAAACTAAAGGTAACTTTAGCCTGTATAGGGCTGTATCAAGTTGTCCAAATGAATAGGTCATTGTAGACATTGTCGTTGTATTATTGCATGTGGATGTTGTTATGCTATGTAGGCTACTTTTTTGCTGACGGACCTAAAACGGACAAATATTGTTCACGAGTGATTTTTTTGTTTTTTTTGCGGGGGGGGGGGGGGGGGGGTGATGGGTGTGCGTACCATAGCATTAATTCCTGCAGGCGCCCCTGCATGGCGCTATATGCCACCCTGCACATTATAGAGGCACGCTGTTAAGGGGCTGTAGGCTATGTAGAGTTCTGTTGGATTCAAGTTTTCTTGAGTGCACCATTATTTTCGTGGCGGCACTCTTCCATTGACTGGCATTGCATTTAATACAGCGCCACACAAGGTAGAAAGTGGTATTGCAATTAGAGATAGGCCAGCGCTGGCTGGTTTTAGTGGATATCTGGGGAACAAAGAGCAAAAGCGTTTTCACATTTCAAATGTTTCTTAACCTTCTGTTGCTATTTTTTGAATGCTTAAACTAAAAAAGATGACAGCTTTCACAAGCCACACACACAAAAAAAACCCAGACATTTTTGCCTGCCAAATCTTTTGTGACTGCTGCACATCCAGAGAACAACGTGAAATCCCACAGTAGCTAAATCAGGCAAGGACATTACTATCAGCATAATGTAGCTTGGCAGAACTACAGTGATGCAATTTATGTTGAAAAGCTGCCTGAGAACAATATGCTGCAATACCTAGCCTAAATGTGCCAATGTATGTGGTTACTTCAGAAGTGGTAGGCAACTATATCTAGCCAAAGTCTGACATAAAAAGTATAATAGTGATGGCTACAAAATTCATTACTTAGAAGAGAAGAGGACGATTGTGGGTTTAAATACAGAGCAGTCAACAATGATCCCAGTATGTTCCTTCCCCATAAAGCTCAGTGCATTCCTAACTTCCAGTAGTTCACGAGTGCATCCAGGAATGACTCTATTCTGGTTTCAGCTGGCACTAGGAGTGACTTGTGACATCAGAAGAAATTTGAGACCCTCCCTTTTAGTGCCTTTCCTCCACATGTTCACCCCCCTATCTGTCTCTCCCTTCCCTCACTCTCTTTCTCCCTCTCTCTTTCTCTAGTTCTATAGTGTCTAAGTATTCTCCTTTTCTGCTCTCATTTACCACCTAGAGATAGACATTGTAATACACTGTTCCAAGGCAATACTACAGCAACTGGTTTGGGGAAAAAGAAACTTCCATTTGCAGCAAAGGTGAGAACTCTGCCTTTCTTTTCAGAGCTCCCAAGCCACATGGGCCATAAAAAGACACTACTCTTTTAGACAGGAAGGCTATAGCCGAGGAAACGTCCACCTTCAGTGTGAGAATGGAAACTTTCCTGTTGGCTAAAATCTGTCTACATTCCTTTCTGCACTTTCTTGTTTTTTTCTTGAATTAATTTTGGTATTTGACAGTAACTGTGGCCTTCTGTTTCTCTGTTTCTGTTGAGTGTGCAAAAGAACTGACTGTGTGTAGAGTAGTTCTCCAGTAATGTCAGATCACAAAGTATACACTATGTTGTTTTTAAATCAACTGTAAGGCAAGTAGTTTTCTCTCACCTATGCTAGCACCACACTGCTAAATGCCAATTGTGTACACATTTACAACTAAAACAGCAAACTCTTGGTTCTTGTTACGTACTTTGTGAAACAAAAGTATATCAAAGTAAGTAAATACTTTCTAACTGCAATAGCATTTGTGAGTAAATCAGGCATAATGTTGCAATAAGAATGCAACATACGACACTACATGTTATACACTTTTTAACATCTTTGTTATAATATAACATTCTGTACCTTTAAGTGAATAAAAGTAGATGACCTTAAAACTTAGCACTGAATTTGCCTGCTCCCTCTCACTCTTTTAAATGTTGAGCTACTCTGAAAAGTATGTAGGATCCCCAGAGGGGAAAAGCTCAACTAACCTAAGTGAAGTTTACGGTACACTAGGCTATTCAGCATGTAACATTTGGTTTAACATGTTATATGGTGATATTTTGGCTCTAAGCAAACTATATGCTAACCTCTATAGCTTATGGTTCTATTTGTCTTGTGAATATGGTAATTATTGTGAGAGTGTAGGATTACATTTTGTCCAACCCACAGGATGAAACACTATTTTATGTGTTATGCAACATCCAAGCTATACCCTTATATATGGGAGAAAAATAGGTCAAGATATAGTGCTTTTATTTTTGTGTCATTTGGACAAACTTAATTTGCTTTTTCCTGACAAGTTCCTGATAGTAACTTCAATCACAGTGGCAACCATTTTATTTTTGATGCAATTTCACTATTAATTAGCACATAGACATTTTTTACAGTTGTGTTTTGAATTGTCACTAAAATAGTAAAACTGTTTACATGACCCAGCCAAGCGAAATTGTGAAATTTCATTCCCCCCCCCCCAAGATTTGTTACTCTCATGTGGCATTCTGCGTCATTCAGTTGGACTATTCTCATGGAACTTCTCATGGAAACTTTTAAAACCCTCTTCCTTTTTGTAAATGCCCTCACTTATGAGAAAACAGTCTGTAACAACAACATAAACTTATGGGCTACAAATGAATTTGATACATTCAAAACATATAGGGCTTGGAATCCATCACTTGCCACTCATTATAATCCCAAAAGTCCTGAGTTATTGCACATTGTTCACTTTGTTCCACACAATAGCATTGCTAATGATGAACTTTGGGCACACACAATTTATTTTCACCAAGGGGCCTTCTGGCAAGCATATCCTTGCATATCCTGCCATTATTTTGCCTATGGTTAAGACTACAAATGTGCCCTGAACATTATGTCCAATGAGTGATGAGGGAAAAGGATTGTCGAAATGCCCATTATAACAAAAACATTGCCATCACAATTGCATGCAATGTGATCTCTGTCATTAGTTTTACTAAAACATATGTGGCAGGTCTATAGTGTTGAAGGCAGAATTTCCATACATCTGAAAATACATAATGTAGCTAAACCAAATAGAATGTGGTGTAGAATTTGTGAGCATGTCTTCTTTGCAAAGGTGCTTTGAATTCAGAGATGGGGGAGTGGGGGTAGGGCGGCATCTAGTACCTTCTAGGAAATTCTGAGATGCAAGTGTGGGCATGTCTCCGTAGTAAAATGTGTCTGACATAGAAAGAGCATTTGTGTCCTCTTTATGACGGAAATGTGTAGTGTTAAAATTATGAGCGGTAATTTGTCACTTTAGATAAAACTAAAACCTAACCTAATTCAGGAAAAGTTCAAATTTAGAATTTGCTGAGACAGGACAAAGCAAAGAACCAGAAAGTGACAGTTGGGATCATGGACATGAATGTACCAAGAGAGACCGTTGCTTTGATAGATGCCAACAGATGACCTTTGGGTTAGATTTAGGCCACGACAGAAAGTGTTTGCGAGAGTGTGAAATCCAAACGTACATTCAAAGTTATACTGGCTTTGGCCATGGGCTCAATATTCCATCTACAGGGAGATGTGATGGGGAAAAAAACGACCGCACTGATGTCAAAAGTGCTTTTGGACAGGAAAGGGTTAAGAATGGATGTTACCAGACACCCTTACTCCCCTCTCTTCCAAATGTTTTAACAGAGTGCTAAGAGGGTTAAGCAAATAGCTCATTGACTGCATCTGCACCCACACTGTTCAAAGGGTTCATTTGGGATTGTAAACACTGGGAGGTCACTGGGGAGGAGGACATCAGTGTTGAGTAGTGATCAGCACACCGATTGTCATTGTGGGTAAGTTAACTTGGGTGGAAAAATTGCACCAATGAGGTTAAATGTTTTATGTTAAATGTTTACGTTTTACATTACATTACATTTAGCAGACACTTCTTGACCAAAGTGACTTACTTGTCAGCTATATTACAAGGGATCACATTGTCCCCGGAACAACTTGGGGTTAAGTGCCTTGCTCAAGGGCGGAACGGTGGAAACCGGGAATTGAACCGACAACTTTCAGGCTACTGCACGCTAGCCCAGCTCCTTAACCACTACACTACCACCACCCCTTATTTTCTATAAGATGGTGTGTGTGGCTTGCATCATACCATGTCAAGAAACTTATATTAAGTCTTCTTCACTTGTCTGTGTGTGTATGTGTGTGTGGCTGTGGGTCAAATGCCCTGACAGGTTAAATACTTTCACAGGAGGGAGTGTGACATTTTGCATCTGTCTTGTTGAAGTCATACCTGTCAAGCATGTTTGTGTCATTTCTTGCGAGAATGTAACGAACAGCAGACCATAGCATGTTGTTAATGTCCTAATGTCTGCACTAGACATTTCAAATCTGTGTTTAGGTTGACATTGAGTAATGTCCCCTTTGTTGTTTTTTCTATCTTAGCCATCAAGGTTGAAGTCTTGTTTTGTGTCTTATCCATCCAAAATAAATGAAGTGGCTTATTACATTATGGAAACATAATGGACAGTACAAAGAGTTTGAGTCTTTTCCAACGGAAACACAGTTTAGCTAGTTTTTCTGTGCATATTTTCAGAGCAGGCCGTTTGAAAGACGTGATGTGGTGTTACGGTTTAAATGACATGAAAAATTGCTCTCTGGCTTTTGCATTCCCAGACTTTCTGATGATATGTTATGAGAAACAAGTACAACCCTTACAATTATACTTGACAAAGAATATATCTGCCACACAAATCTCTTCTTTTATTGACCTCTGGGATCTGAACGTGCTGAATGACATGTTCTATTCCGCTTATTGTTTTTGGAAAAAAGCCACCAATGATTTTTTTTTTTTTTTTAAATCCTCTAGATCGGGGGTAAAATCGAGGAGAATAATATAATCTTATCAGCGTCTGGTTATGTCGTGTAATACAACGCTGAGAACGACATATGGTGGGGAGTCACAGCCGGTAATGTGTGGCCGGCATCCAAACTCTTTTGAGCCACGTATCCATCCCCCAAGTAAAAATACTGCACTGGAAAAATACTGGACAGCTAGAGATGCATGGATAGTTCACATCAAGGGCAGTTTCCCTTGTTGGAGTCTGTATATTATTTGCAGGTGGAGCACAACTTGCTTGCCTGTTTAAGTATAGTTGCATATATTTTATGCTTAAATTGACATTGTCTGCATCAATTCACTTCTCTGCAGTAAAATTTCAAGTTGAAGGTTTAGTAAATACAAAATAGTTATTAACATGCAAATCAGTCTTGCTATTGTCTGATTGATTTTGTCCTGATATATTAAATGGCGAAGGAATAGCTCAAAAGACTAACCTAAAACTATACTCGTACTTAATAAAATATCTGATTTGGATATTACAACCAATTTTGGAATGTTTGTGGTATGTATTTAGTGTTATGTGTCCATTTTATGTAATGTAATTTATGCTTCTTAAATTTTAATTGCATTGAATATGTTCTAAAGGAATCAGTCGAAGGGAGGACCATCGTTTAGGGGTCTAGAGAGAGCTCTAAAGAATCTTTCCTTCTGATTAAAATAAAATGTAATCTCCTAAACGGTCTGCACAGTTGAGCACATCTTACACATGCAAGTGTATTCACAACCCATGTGTCTTTACCGTCAGTGCCAGATGCCATGACAGCAGTCATGTCAATCCCATATGTTAGTCTGCCCAGGCAGCCCATGTCACTGATAGGCAATGAAGGGAAAGGCAGAGCGGAAGTGGAAATCAATCTCTTTTTTTCCTCCCTCGGATCACCACATGTTGGAAGGCTGTGAGAAGCAGACACATGTTGAGTAGTTTAATCCTATGGGCAACATCTTGACAGGTCTCATGGTTACTCTGTGCACCCAGCCTTGCGATTTTTTTCCTGTTGAAATTCTGCATTTGAAATCCTGATGGATTACTGTTTTATTTTTTACAGAATTGAGCGCGGAGAACTCCAGAGCCACAACACTCCTAAAATCACTGTAAAACTGTGCATATCAAGACACCTGTGCCTTTCCTGTAAGAAGTATGGAACTCCAGAAGCTAAATGGTACCCATCACCATGACTTTCACCCTCTGGAAGAAGGGTAGGTTTCCTCTTTGGCAGACATTAGAGCTGCTCAACATCACAGTAAAACCAATACAAATGTTTTAAAGGGTTGTGTTCTTCTCATTCTTTATCTCTCACCATAGGGATTGTAACTCATGGTAGGTTGACTCTGATAGTGACTGAATGAGCTTGTGTGTCTGTATCTCAGTAGTCAAGCTGTACATCTACCAAGTAATGGCCATAACATTTGTACTCAATACCTCTGCTTCGGCTGACCAAACTAAATCTGATTTGATGTTCAGTTCTGGTAGCATAGTGAAGTTACTTGCCATTGAATTCCACTCACTGTTCTAATACAGGTTAAGGCATGCTTTCTCATAATTTGTCTAGAAATGTAGCCTAGAAATGTAGACACACCCTAGCAGCAGCAAATTTAATTTGTCGCACGGGCTACTAGAAATGTGCATTCATTTTGCATTAATTCTGCATTCATTTTTCATTTGCATTCATTTGTTTTGTTACATTCAATCATAATACCCAAGATGTTATTTATGACAATGTAATATCACAGTTGGTGTCCAGACAGTTTTGCACAGTATTTTGAAACATTAGCTTTACTTGTTGTCTTTCTCGTGTCGCAGGTTTGAACCCGAACAAGAGGAGTTCCTGCCCCACAAGAGTGATGGAGAAAAGAAATCCCAGTTTACAGATGTGAGTATCTTTGGCAGAATGATGTTGAAAGCCACTGCTATCAGTTATTGTGATGTTATGCTCCAGTCAAATTGATATAGTCAGATGTAGTTGTTTTTCGTCATTTCTTTTAGTTTGAAGGCAAGACCTCTTTTGGAATGTCTGTTTTCAACCTCAGCAATGCCATCATGGGTAGTGGGATTTTGGGACTGTCATATGCCATGTCCAACACTGGCGTCATCCTCTTTGTGTGAGTAACATAATAAGCACTGAAAAGATATAAAACTATGTACAGCTTATACACAGAGTTGCTTGCACATGAACTAATGCTCTTAGAAAGAAAACTAAACCATGAATCATCTTTATGAGGGTCACTATTGTCCATTGTGAGGCTGTGTGGCATTTTTGGCACACAGAATTGGCACTGGGCACAAAATTCATAACTTGTAGCAAGAAGTCACGCCTGATTGTGAGGGTCTTGACCGAACATTGTGTCTGTACACAAATAATCTGCCCTGGGGGCGATGGGGGTGCGGCTGGTGGCCCACGAGCTCCTCAAATCATATTACAGAATTTAAATTTAGCCCTGAGCTGACAAATTAAGTATGGCCTCGCCTGCGGACAAGGTGTGCATATGGGGTGATGGGAAGGGGGAGGGATTCAAACACACGTGCGCTGCATTGCTTACACAGAGACCTCACTAGCACTGCATGTGTCAAGGTAGCAGGAAGATAAAGTGTTTGGGAGCACTCTGTTGTGCTGCACATTGAGAGACAGGGCGAAACACGTGCACGATAGAGAGTCAAGTCTCAGTGACATTGCCCAATGGGAACTATCCAAATTACAGTCAAAAAAAGCAAGCAAGCAAGCATGGTACAATGTTCTAGTATGAGCATTGTACCAGGAAAGATATATATGTCATAGACATATGCCACTTCTGAAGTTTTCCAAAAAGGTTATACTGTGAAGGTGAAACAGCCTATTTCAAGTGTTTGACATATTATATAATTACCTAGCTAGCTTCGACAGTTGCTAGGAATAAAGATTTAGGCAGGATGATTTAGCTCTGAAAAATATGTTTTTGTGCTAGATTCAAGCATCAAAATGTACAAAACAAACAAAATGAGCATATTTAGAGCCTGGCATACATGCATGCTTCTGTCAGTTTTTAAGATTGGAAACTGTGGTAAGAAATTAAGTGAAATTAGGGTTGGAATTGGGCACCTTATTTTGGGACTAAAATCTTATGCACACTGGCCCTTAGTGTGAGGTGGTGTGATCGGCCACCCACATGATTTGATCTAAGATTGAAAACATATGACTTTGATTAGCCTGTTTACCCACTTGAAATGTTTGTTTTTCCTCGTCTCCAGGATCTTGTTGACTTGCATTGCTGTCCTGTCGTCTTACTCTGTTCACCTGCTTCTGAAAAGTGCTGGAGTTGTGGGTAAGGATTTTACAGGCGTCTCAGAAGCGCGGTAGACTACATGTACTGTAGTGTTTTTACCTTTTCATTTTCTAGAAGCTCTCACGACTTACAATAACTAAGAGAAATAAACTATGAACCTTGGAAATAAGATGTCTGATGTTAAGTAAGGAATTACTCTTCAGTCAGGATCTCTTAACTAACAATTCATCAATAAAACTATTTACCACAGCATGAGGAAAACAATGTTCTGTTCTTCACACAGGATTAGTACGTCATCTAGGTAATGTTAATAATCTAGTGCCTTTGTTTGAAACAATTGATGTGAATATTTCCCAGGTATTCGTGCATATGAGCAACTTGGGATGCGTGCCTTTGGTCAGCCTGGGAAGCTGTTAGCTGCTATGGTAATCACCATGCACAACATTGGGGGTAAGTCTCACCGTGGTAAACGTCTCTTTAGCTGTCACTACGCAGTCTCTATCAGATTAATCACTGACAAATATCAATATGCCAAAGGTCTAGCACCCAATTCAGACCTTTCACATCCATAACCATTGCATCATATATTCACCATATGAGTTTTGTTGGTCTAGCAGGTGTAGTATATTGACATTATCTCGTGAAGGAAAGAGCAATGGAGACAGACGAGGCCACATGTTGTTAAGCTGTACCAGGGACATGTTATTCCAATGTGGTGGGCTAATGTTGGACCTGGCACAAGCTGAAAACCACATGGACACACACTCGCTCATAATCACGTGGAACGTTGCTACTGTTACATAACATACCCTTGTGGCCTATAAAACAAATATTGAATTGTTTACCACCAAGTTTTTTGAACGTTACTGCAATGTTTTCTGCCTTTTGCTGAACACTGAAGGCACTAGTGCACACTAGTGTGACTCATGTGTTTTTGTGGCAACTGCTTGAGAGAATTTTTATGTCTCCTCTCAGCCATGTCCAGCTACCTATTCATTGTGAAGTACGAGCTCCCCCTGGTTATCCAAACCTTTCTGGGAAAGCATTCCAACACTGGGTGAGTGCCATTTCATTCCAGTAGTGTAAAAGTACACAATTCTCCCTTGCCACATATGAAATGACAGTCTATGCAAAGGCCCAGCATTACATTAAACTTGTATCAGTTTATAGTGATAGTTCACCCGTTCTAAATTTGATACACATCAATCTCTGCCTCATTACACAAGGGTAAAGAAGAGACTGACTGTCTATTTGAATTTACAAATTAAGCCTGCCATATGGAGAAACAGAGTGCTCAGTATAGCACTATTAATTACCAACATGTAGTTTCAGGATTGACATATCCTTACATGCATTCTTTTGGGAAAAACCCTCTCCACAGGGAATGGTTCTTGAATGGCAACAACCTCATTATCATTGTCAGCATCTGCATCATCCTCCCCCTTGCCCTGATGAAACAACTGGGTATGTGGGCATGCTTATAATAAACTGATAGACTTGAAACTGTCCACTTGCAAATGCCCTGCACCTTGTTGAGACACAATGAAAGCAACGTATGATTACAATTGCGCTATAAATAAATTGTGAATGTATTTGCAGGGTATCTTGGCTACACCAGTGGTTTCTCTCTGAGCTGCATGGTATTTTTCCTGTGCTCGGTAGGTGGAGTTCAGCACAACCAATCAAGTCACAGTTGAAAGTTATTGGTGTGAAGACATTCCCTTTCATGAAACGAAGGTTTTTTTTTACCTGTTCCAAAGATAGAGGATAAAACCAAGGCATATCGATCTGGTTGACTTGTCAACTCAGCTTCTTGTTTGAGTTTGTGTAATATAGGGCCTGTGGTCCAGACTTGGGTTCAGCCTAGTCTTAGACTAAAAGCTCTTTGTCAGTGGAGATCTTCATTGAAGTTCGCTTTTAGCCAAAGACTATAGGCTTAATCCAAGTCTGGGATGTCAGACCTTTAATATACAATACTGTAAATGATGCTAACAAATATAGGGGAAATACTGAAGCTTCTAAGTGAAGCTTAGAATAGTCAACTTTGAGTAATATGTCCTGGTAAATCTTATGCAGTGATTTTATAATAGCATCATATAACTATTACATTCACAAATTTTATTCACTCACTTTATGTTGACTATCTAAACAATTTGTAGAATGGAGCACATCCATGAGTGATTTCTGAGTACTGTACATTACAAGCTCATCTAAGCTTGTAACATAAACACCAGAGGAAGTTCACTATTTGACTGAACTTGGCCCAAAGCCATGGCTGCCTCCTCCGATCAGACATGTGCAAAAGAGCTCAGAAAGCTCAGTGGCCAACCACCACCACATGGGTTGGATTTCTTATGCTCCCCATAAATGTGCTGTTGCTTCTTGGCTGCACCCAAATAATCTGTGAAATCCATCAGTGTGTCACCATTGTGTTGCTCTACTGACGTTTGGAGTGCTGTGTCTGTCTGTCTCATTCTCATCACGCCTCTTTGCAGGTCATATACAAGAAGTACAACATCCCTTGTCCCTTTGAGACCTTCAATAGTAACAGCTCCTACATAAATGACACCGTTGAAGAGGATTGTGAAGGGAAGCTTCTCACTATCAATCAGCAGGTGAGGTAAATTCATATCTCATGGCTAAGGGCCAAGACGAGGAGTTCTAAAAGTGGCAAAGATTCATAGGAGTGCGTAAAATTACTCAGAATTATTTTATTTTATTTGGGGGGGGGGTAACTCAATAAGGAGTCATCACCACATAAGGTTGGAGGCTATTTATAGGCTTTTTGGAGAGGCTATTTATTATGCCATGAGATCTGTACATCTAAACTGCAAGCTTGTTACTAGAAACCGCGTGCCTGTTATAATATCATAGTCTTAGGACATCTCAAGATAACTTACTCTGGCCACTTCTGCCTAGTTACATCAATTGTTAATAATCTTGTCTTATACGTGCTATACCAGTGGTTCTCAAAGTGGGGTCAGCGAGCCATAGCCAAGGGGTCTGCATAATAATTAGCCTTAAGTGATGTGTTGTTAAAGTTTATCATTTAGTTTATTAACAATTAAGTTTATCAACAATTTGGATCTATAGATGGCGACCCTTTTATCAATAAAACAAGCAAATTGTGTCTCCACATTAACATTTAACTTGAATCAGTTCACAAAGAACCATTCTTACTGCTGCTTAGCTTAGCTAATTTGCTAGCTAGCTAGCACCGTGACCGTGGAAAAATGTTTGTCAGCTCGCATTGTCAAGTGACAAAAGACCAAGATACACACCTGCCAGAACACACAGGATAGTGAACCTGGCCACAACTTCAGAGAATACAAATAAGACTGTATATGCGGTTATGAAGGGTCCTCAGAATATCCCCCCCCCCCCCCCCCCCCTTGGACCCCAAACCTTTGAGACCCCCTGTGCTATACTAGCTATACCAGATTTGTGTATACATTTTTAAGCAAACTTGTGACACTGTCATTTTATGTAATACTTTTCACTACTCATTGCAATTATCAATATGAAAGTGAAATATTAAATAACAATTATGTTTAATTAATATTGCATGATCATTTTAATTGAGGAAAAATATAATTAATCTCTGATCCTGTGTTTAGACTGCCTACACAGTTCCCATCCTGGCGTTTGCCTTTGTGTGCCACCCCGAGGTGCTGCCCATCTACACTGAGCTGCACAAGTATGTCTTCTGTAAACTGTAGCTCACAGCATAAATAGTACTGAGCCGTATGCCGTACATCATATTAGGCTATAATGTATGCATAGACTTAGCGCATGTCTGTAGCACCTAGAATTTGCCCTTTTAAAAACCTCATTGCTTCATAGATATCTCTGTTCCCCCCACACCACACTTTTTGTTGTGAAACTATTTGCTTAACAGACATGTCAAGTAGGCCTATGCAATGACCACTCTTCTTGGTAGGATTTCCAATTAAATAGAAATTACTCCCAACTGAATTGTCCAACTTCATGTTAATTTAGAGATACTGTTCTAATTAGTTTTTTTGTTTTGTGTTTTTTTTTGTGATGGTGTTCTTCAGTGCTACCAAAAGACGCATGCAGTCTGTTGCAAATGTGTCCATTTTGGGCATGTTTGTCATGTACCTTCTCACTGCAATCTTTGGCTACCTCACCTTCTATGGTAAGAAAAGACCACTGACATAGTCAAATTCAGTCACTACTGGACATTTGATTGGCTGGATGCCAGGCACCAAAGACATATGTAATGAAATGACATTCAGGTCTTCGTACTCTGTGCCTTGCCCTGGGAATACTTGTACCTTGTACTTTGGGTGTTTATTTTATTGTACGTTTGCAGTCGGAGTGACGTCCTTTTTTTTGCACTGACAGGAAATGTGGAGGCCGAGCTGCTTCATACGTACAGCAAGGTGGACCCCATGGACACACTGATCCTGTGTGTGCGATTGGCTGTTCTGGTGGCTGTCACGCTCACTGTGCCTGTTGTGCTGTTCCCGGTGAGAGCATATTAGAAAACATTTACATTTATTCATTTAGCAGATGCGTTTATCCAAAGCCACTTACATATGTCAATTACCTTACAAGGACCATTGTCCCCGGAGCAGCTCGGGGTTAAGTGTCTTGCTTAAGGGCATGAAAGCCGGGTATTGAACCCACAACTTTCTGGCTACATGCTAGCCCAGCTCCTTAGCAACTACATGCTAGCTCCAGCCACTGTAGTGGAATAAATTTGACTTACGGACAAGGAAAATGCTCTTCAAAAAGGTTTACTATGAACTATGTATACACAAAGAGAAAAGAAGAAAATGGCTAAGTAGATCAACGTGTTAAAGTCCCATTCAAAACTGGCGCTGCTGGCTTGTGACGTCTTTGTGCTTCACTATGCAGCCTCTCGCACTGGCGAGCGTGTTAGCATAGTAGCGCACCCAACAGACAGATGCGAAGGTTCAGGTTTTTATGCGCTGTTTGAAAGCTCAGAATTGAACTCCTGCATGATGTCATGATTGGCAATGATAAGGACCTGCTGTGACACAGAGAGAACTGGAAAAAGACACAACAGCCACTACACTACCACCCCCCAACACCTCCTGAAAACCCAACTCTACCCCTCTTCTAGCACTAACAACTAGACATGCTTAATTTACCATGACCCTCTTCCCTATTCTGACTATTCCTCTTCTCCTTTCCTTGACCTAACTTTGCTTGAAGTGTCATTCTATTCTATGGGGGCAGTACTTATTGCTGCACTAACATGTCGTAGTCGTGCTGTGCCTTGATCGTTTCACTTTTTTGTAAGTCGCTTCGGGTAAAATCGTCAACTAAATTACCAAAATGTAATTGTAAGCGTATCAGAAAACATGAGCCCACTTACATACATAGTTTTCCATACCATACAATGTCAGAAAGACAGTGTCAAAAAGAACATGGTATGATAGCTGCAACGTTTATTCTGGAGTTAGCTTTGTTTAGTCTTGCCATAACAGACCACAGATTGCGTCCGTGTGCATTCTTGTGGTGAGTCATGATGATGAATCGTGTGTGTGTGTGTGTGTGTGTGTGTGTGTGTTCAGATCCGCAGGGCTCTTCTGCAGCTTCTTTTCCCAGAGAAGCCGTTCCACTGGGCCCGCCACATCGGCATCGCCGTCTGCCTGCTCTTTGTCGTCAACCTGCTGGTCATTCTCGTTCCCAACATCCGAGACATCTTCGGCATCATCGGTAAGAGGGGAGGACTGCGAGGCCGGGTTTCAAACTCCATCTCAACCAACTTCAGTATCGCACGTTTCTCAGCCCCATACTTATCTAGGATTGTTATGACATGTCTCTGTATCTTTGAAATCTGAAGTAAACGTGAAGTGACTGATATTTGCAGTGTCTCTCACTTTGAACAGGGGCCACATCTGCACCCAGCCTGATCTTCATCCTGCCCGGCCTGTTCTACATCCGCATCGTTCCCACAGAACAGGAGCCCATGAACTCCAGACCAAAGATCCAGGTAGGCCTCTACCGTATGATTCACACAAGCTTAGCAAAGGTGGGCCACCAACCGTATGATTCACACAAGCTTAGCAAAGGTGGGCCACCAACCGTATGATTCACACAAGCTTAGCAAAGGTGGGCCACCAACCGTATGATTCACACAAGCTTAGCAAAGGTGGGCCACCAACCGTATGATTCACACAAGCTTAGCAAAGGTGGTCACCAACCGTATGATTCACACAAGCTTCTGTCTCTGTGGAGACACAGCACACAGTAAGAGGAAATGACGTATTAATGTCAGCTAAGCAGGTGTGATAGTAATGAACAACACCTCTATATTCTCAAAAGACATAAGACATAAGACATGGCGTTAAAATGAAATTCGTTACATTTGCAGGTATTTACATGAATAAAAGATAATAATATCTTATATATATAAATATATATATATATTTATTTATTTATTTTTTTCTAAATCAAACATCCTCTGACTGCCCCCCTCCTCCCTGCCCAGGCTGCCTGTTTCACTGCTGTGGGCTTCATCTTCATGACCATGAGTCTGACCTTCATTGCCCTTGACTGGATCACGGGAGAGAAGAGGAGTGGCGGTGGACACTAGTACCACCCCCTGTCCAAGAGAGGTCTCGACGCCTGTCCCGGGGTCACCCTGTGGCCGCCCCTGACCCCCCGATTCAGGTCGGTCGGCCCAGTCAGGCAAGCGGAGTCAGCCACAGTGGACAGGCCGGACCCCCCTTCCCTCTGACCACGTCTTTACCTCCCTGTGTTGCGGTAAAAACCGTGTTTCCCGCCACCACCTTTGAAAAAAAAAAGAAAAAAACAACGAATGCTAATGTCTGTTAACTATGAATTTTCATGGTAGCCATGATAGTCGCAGAGGAAGTGGAAGTGTGAGGTCACGTCCCCGCGCCAGCAGTTTGGGGAGACGTCTCAATTGTTTCAGAGATGATGACCGTTTTTTCAAAATAAAATATGATTTAAAAAAAGCTCAAATAAAAACGACCCAGTATATGCCTGAGACAGGCCAAGCAAAATGGTCCAAGACAAAGAGGATGCCAGAATTAGGTGAGGAAAAAAGAAAGAAAAGAGAATAGATAGAGAGGTATAAATAAATGTGGAAAGGCTAAATTTATCCCTTTGGGTGGGACCTGGAATGTCCAAATGCTGTGCTCTTTCTCTTGCATCAGCGCTGCCAACACTACCTTTTTTTCTCCTGCTTGTTTTTTTCGCTCTCACCATGGAATCTTGGGCTTGACACAGCGCTGCAATGCTGTGAAACAAGATGTGGGAATAGAAAAGTAAACACCTCAAATCACTGTGGTTTTTTTTTTGGTCAGAAAATCACAATGCTGCTAGACCTGCAATAATGGTGTACGTGTGAATGGACATTGAAAAGATTATGTAGTCTGGTTCAACCCTTTATCTTGTTTCCGCTGTTCCAATGCATTAGATTAGATTCGTCAGGCTCTCAGTTGAGAGTCCAACGCCAACAAATGCAACATGCTGCACATCCCCCCCCCCAAATCCCTCAAAGATATGATCATTTTAATTGTTAGCTGTCGAGATATATCAGATCAACTGATGCTACTGTGAAAAACTGCTGGAAAATAATTTAAAGATGTAACCAAGAGAGACATTTGATATAATTAGCAGTAATTTATTTATGTCCAATATAGACCAGTCAAAATGAGGAAACATTGTTGTGCTTCAATGTGAAATGTTTTGTGAGGGGTGAGAGAGGAGGTACCAACATTTCTGTTTTTAGATTTTTTTTAAGGAGGATTTATGTTTCTATGTTTCAATGCAGCTATACACTACATTTACCTTGCTGAATCATACGCCGCTTTGATCTGTACTTTCTGGCAACAGGTTGTTAATGGATGACTTGTGAGAGCTGTTGTTCTGGAGAAGAAGTTAATAGTAGAGTGCTTTACAGGAGCAATATTTTAGTTGAAACTCTAAACTATCTGCCACAGCAGTGACATATCAACCACGTGTCATAGAAGATGTTGTATCCTGTCTTTTGTCATTATGATATCCAATGACACGGCTGTGTCATGTTCCTATTATCAGTAATCAATATGGCTGTTCTCAGAATTTCAGATGCCATTGTCACACGCTTAAATATGCGGTCATGGCGTTATATATTTTGATAGTTGTCATTACTGATACTAATAATAGAACACTGTTAGATGGATACATACTTTCATGACGGTAATGATAGAATATGTCATGTGCTAGACATATTTATGATAATGTGATTATATCAATATTATGATTGTGGGTTCAATTATATTGTTAATGTATTTTTCAACATCTGGTTGGTACAGTACATTCATTGGAAATGACTTTGCATGCTTACAGTACCTCAAGGCCTGTATGTATACTAAGCCAATTGACAATCACCGATCAACATAGATGACACAAAGAGAAAGGGGAGGAGGGCTATTAAACCATTTTGTCATAGACATTTTATAGACTTTATGAAATGATGTGAGTATTTAAAAAAATGTGTTTAACCATGCAATTCAGAGGAACAAGTTACACTACATCAGCTGAAGCTTCATTATGAAGTGATGAAGTGAAGCTAATATGCTTACTGGCGTATCATGTTGTGTGTCTATCTTAATTTCCTCCACATGTGTTTCTATGTGATGGCTGGCTATGACTCAACAGTAGAAAGAGCTGACCTATAAGTGGCTTGTCCAGTCTGGGGCTCTGTACTGTTGGTCACTGAGACCGTGAGACTCGATTTGTTTCATCATGAGCCTCAATTTTGTTTTAATAAAGGTGATTAGTCATCAATTGTTTCTGTGTATGAGTGTTCTTTACACAGTCCAGGGGGAGAGGTATAATGAATGGAAATCCTGTCAATGCCTTCAATATTGTGTTTTAAAACATTATTATATATAAAAGAATTGTTTGCGTACACATCTCCTCATATTTCTATATTGGCCCATTTGATAAAAAAACAATAGATTAATGTAGATCACAGTCATGGGCCACATTATTAGAAAAGTACACATTTATATTGGACATTCAGCCTGGTATGATACCCAGTCAACAACAACAAAAACAACAACATGTATAAACACAATCATATGAAAAAAGGGGAATCTCTTCACATGATGGGTTCAGCAGCAAGCGGACTAATCTCTGCCTTGAAAGCTCTTTCTCAGCAAACTGTCAGCAGTGCTAACTTCTCTCCCCTTTCCCACAGCAGGCCCAGGACTCATGCAGAGTGCACACAACAAGTCATGTAGCACTTTGTCTGTGTGGTTACCAGACTGACTTCCTCTTCCTCTTTTCAAGGCTCTTTCGCACTTATATCACCCAGTGTTAAAACGCGGAAGTCCTGTTAGCACCCTGTGTGTGTGTGTGTGTGTGCGCGCGTGTGTGTGTGTGTGTGTGTGTGTGTCTCTCACACCTCTCTTTAAAGAGACTTTAAAGTGTCAGAGAGGGAGGGGGTCCTGAGGTGCTTCTGCGGCTGCCAGGCGATCCGCGGCCAGAGGAGAGATGAGCCGAGGAGGGAAGACCAAATCGCAGGATCACGTCCACAGCGTGCTCTTGAGCATCCAGGAGAACGAGCGGGTGGAGGACCTGCTGGGGAGGAGATGTGTGGTATGCAAAATACTCTCTAATGCTCTTTCGGATTTGAATCCTGATGATACTAATTGTAAAAAAATTAAAAAAAACATTTTCATACTAATTATACTGTATGTCACCTAAAGCTTTAGCAATTAATGAAAAATACCCAAATCTCTTGAGAATGTTCTCATGAGAGCATCTGTAGTTGCAGTCCCACATTGTTACTGAGCGGTGCACTATTACTTCACAATAAGGTGACAGGAAACTAGATTTGAGGCCATTTCCTGGCATTTGGTGCCACAACATGTCAGACTCCGAGATGCATGATCTGCTGAATGAAAACAGCAATACATTTTATCACACACTTTCAGTCTTGACTTTATCTGAGCCTTAGACTAGTCAAATAGGAAGCTTCTTGCAATAGATGTCTTCAAAAATCTGTCAAATAAATTTAAACTGAAAAAATATTCTGTAGCTTTAGCTTGGATAACTGGGCCCCTCTTTTGTGATTAGCTATACATTTAGTCAAAACTAGAGTAGGAGTTTTAGGGGCTTATTTTTGTTTTGTTATGGTGTAATTTTAGTTTTAGCTACTTCCTGGAATTTCATTTCCCAAGAGCTGACCAGTGCCTTCTTTAGAAGCAATGCATGACACAGATAAGGAGCGGAAAAATAGGAATTAGTGGCGAGTTGAAAATACGTTGACCAGATGCTTCCACATTTTCTTCTGAGCAAGTTTTAGTTTTACATTTGCTTATCATCTTGATCATTGTGTCTTTTAAGCCTTTTCCATTGCATGAGCAATTAGTCAATGACTCAAGTACAACTGGAAACTTCAGAAATGTCCAACATGACGGCAGTCGTAGAATGTGAAAGGAGCCTCCTGTTTCCCCTCTCTGTCTTTGGTGTGTCTGTCTGTTGCTTTGGCCAGACGCTGGCGACAGCTGTGGTTCAGCTGTACATGGCCGTGCCCCACTCGCCCAACCAGTGGAGCCTGCAGCACACTGCCGTTGTGTGCTTCGTCAAGGACAACCCCAGGCGCTCCTACTTCATCCGTCTCTTTGACATCAAGGTTAGTGTGGCTCCACCTCTTCCTCTCTGCAATGAGGCTGACTGAATTAGTAGTATTTCCATCAGCTGTACCTTTCTAGCCATGTAAGGACAGGCATTGTCAAAGCCTCTTAATATTGTGTTTATGAATAGTTTTTGACCTGACACTTTCAGCAGGCAATAATTTAAAATCCACAATCTTATGACAATATTTGTTTTGCTATTTGCTATTGTGTGAGATTATATGCATGTTTATAATTTATGTTGAAACACACACACACACACACACACGCACACACGCACACACACACACACATACAAACACACACACACACACACATATATATAATTGACTAACTATTCACATCACATAGCATACCACTGCCTTTCCACAAGCTCTTGTCTTGTACGTCTGATCACTCCTGAGTGTGTGTCTGGTCAGTGTCAGTGTCTGTGCACTCAGCGAGCATGTTTTCATCAGGACGGCAAGCAGATCTGGGAGCAGGAGCTGTATGAGGAGATGACCTACGCCAACCCTCTGACCTACTTTCACACCTTCCCAGCAGACGTGAGTACCCACAGTGCCCTCTGGGGCCCTGCCGTCCAGTCAGACATGCAGCCCAAGGGTCAGCGCTGAGGAACGAAATTGTGCTGCAAATGTGTTGCTTTGCAATTTGTTTTTAATGGGGGCTGCTGGGAATGAGATTTTCCACTGTGATGGCTAAACTGAGCTGTTCTGAAGTGGTGCAATGATAGCCCCTAATATCACAATCATTTGGGGCACCGACACAAACTATTAAGGGCTCTTGGATTCTCCTACTGGGAGCCTACTGTGCTGTGTGTGACACAACTGGGGAAGAGGATGCCTCGTTTGCCTTGTAATCCAGCAGTGGACGCTTGTCTGTGCAGGACTGCCAGGTGGGTCTGAATTTTGCGAGTGACCAGGAGTCCGCGGCCTTCAGGGAAGCTGTGGAGGACAAGATCTCTCAGAGGGCAGAGCGCCAAGGTCAGTTTTGTGCTCAGATCAGGAGCATATCACACACAGTCTCTCACATACCAAACGGACTACACACAGACACACTCACTTACATACTAAACGGACTACACGCACACAGTCACTCACATATGAAACGGACTACACACACACAGTCACTCACATATCAAACGGACTACACACACACAGTCACTCACATATCAAACGGACTATACACACACAGTCACTCAAACGGACTACACACATACACACACACACAGTCACTCACATACAGTATCAAACGGACTACACACACACACTCACTCACATATGTAACGGACTACACACACACAATCCCTCACATATCAAACAGACTACACACACACAGTCCCTTACATATCAAACAAACAGATGACACACACACAATTACTCACATATCAAACGGACTACACACACATACACACACTCACTCACATATGAAACGGACTACACACACTCACTCACATATCAAACTATTACATATACAGTCTCACCCACTGGCTTATCTCTTGTATTGCAGAGAGGAGACAGCACAACACAAGGAATGGTACGTGTCCCATATCTCCCAAAGACATGTTCTGATCATTGTCATGTTGACGTCTAATGCCAAGTGTGAACTTGAACTGTGAAGTGTGAATTTAAAGTGTTTGCAGTTGATTAACGTTTATGCTTATTGCAGATAAACGCGGTCTGCCGCCACTGCCCCCTCCAAATGGTGAGTCATTTTTTCCATCTGTCCCTCACACTCAGTTTGCTTTCAGCTATGACTCAGTGTGAAAATGGAGAACAGCGTCAGAGATATATGGGCTAGATCTAGTTTCATAAAATTCTGTAGTGGGAAATGACCCATACATACTACACAGAAGATATGAATGGTGTAAAAATGTCTCACACTTTGTTTATTTATGTCAGAGCACAGTTCAATCGAGGTACATGGTCAGCTTACTCCGTCTGTGTGTATATTGTGTGTGTGTGTGTTGTGTGTGTGTGTGTGTGTGTGTGTGTGTGTGTTGTGTGTGTGTGTGTATGTGTGTGTGTGTGTGTGTGTGTGTGTGTTGTGTGTGTGTGTGTATGTGTGTGTGTGTGTGTGTGTGTGTGTGTGTGTGTGTGTGCCATTGGGACTAGCTCCAGGATCCTCGCCAGCACCCATGGCCAGCGTGGATGTCCCTGACATATCGCCATCACGCTTTCGCCCCTCTGGCCCGAGCTCTGTTCTGTCCAGCATCACCAAAGGCAAGAAGGACAAGAAGAGCAAGAAGAAAGGAGGCAAATTCAGCAAGGCCGACATCGGCGCCCCTAGTGGATTTATGTAAGATTGCTGTTCAAAACAGCAACAAACGCTCCTGCAACCATCCAACAATGTTGGTTTGCTTGCTTGTTGTTTTATACCTTCATTTGTCTATTTACTCATTATGTCAAGTCTTCTGTGCTCCTTTGCAGGCATGTGACACATGTTGGATGGGACCCAAATAAAGGCTTTGATGTAAGTCCCCTTCCAATACTGACAGTATAGAGTGAGAATTAGGAAAGACTCTCACCATTTATTGAGTGTAATGAGTAAAACACATACTGTACATATTATGAGCATAATGTACCATACTGCCTGAAATATATCTGGCAGAGTGGAGGCTAATAATAACTCAGGCTAGTTATTACAGTAAAGCATATGGTGAGCAAAATGTCCTCCTGTGTTCTGCTGTATTAAGCCAATAATGACGTCCACTGCGTGAAGTGTGAAGTGATGTTGTGATACACCAGCTGACTTTATGGGCCACCATAGGTTGTCACTTTGTACTACAACGCACTACTTACTACGTGGTTACTTGGCTGAGCTCATGATGTAAAGCTAATGTCATTGTCACTGCTGGTGGTGCCTTCCAATTCTCTTCCCAAATGACAGAGCCAGAACTTGGACCCAGACCTGAAGAAACTCTTCGCCAAGGCTGGAATCAGTGAGGATCAGCTAATGGACGCAGAGACCTCCAAGCTGATCTATGACTTCATCGAGCAGCATGGGGGGTTGGATGGGGTCCGCATGGAGATGAGTAAACAAGGTGTGTGCATTCACAGTCACCTCTCTCTGTGAAGAGGAGTTAAAGGTGTTCTCCTCAATTACAATTGGATACACTTTTTGTCAAATTCAGCAAATGTCTCTTCTTGGTCCTCTCTGTTGTCCATAAACAGTCCTGGCTCTGTAAATGAGCAACAAACAAAATAACTTTAGCTCCAACCATTCCATACAATTTACCAGGGAATTAGGAATGCAGGGATCTTTCGTTAGGATTGAGGATGTAGAACTATTTATGATCTGTTTAATTCTTCAGTATTTGTAAAAGACAGGAGATGTATCTCTGTTTTTCAGATGCAGACACCTCTCGGGGCAGATCTGACCCCCTGCCTCCGATACCCGCCAGTGGCCGCTCTGTTCCTGCACCCCCTCCCCCGCGTGGCGGCCACGGCCCGCCACCTCCCCCGAGTCATCCTCCACAAGGGCATGGATCCCGCAGCCTGGCGCCTCCCTCCAACCGTGGTCCGCTGCCCCCTCCTCCGCCCGCTGGCCGGCCGGGGCCCCCACCCCGCCCCCCGCTCTCCACCGCCCACCCGCCTCCTCCACCTCCTGCTCATGCCTACTCAGCGGGACCTCCGCCGGTGGGTGGGGGAGGAGGACCCCCACCTCCACCTCCTCCCCCGCCCCCCCCACCTGCGCCTGGCCCAGTGTGCAATGACGGCATTCCTCGGAGGCCGTCTACTCCTCCTGCTGCTCCATCCGGAGGAGGAGGTGGAGGGGGTAGAGGTGCCCTGCTGGACCAGATTCGGTCGGGCAGGAAGCTAAAGAATGTAAGATGGCTCCCACAAATCCATTTTGTTGTCTGCAAATCATAGAGGAATCATAAGAGCAAGTGTCTTCATTGTTAAGAAGTGTTTTCTTTAGTATATGCAGCTCCAAATAAAATGCCATTCTAATTAGAAACCTCTACTGTTTCGATTGCTGAACTATTTTCAATCCTTTTGAAGTTATAAAACCACAGAAGCACGTTTCCACGAATTGCTTTTTAGTTGTTGTTCAAGTCCACACACGAGCAGATTTAATCAAACTGTGGTTTTCACAGTTCCAAGAATGATCTGGATGTGTGCCATGAATAACAGTAAAGTGTCGATGGGCCATTTGTGGAGAGCGGCGGTGACTTTGTTCTTCTACCTGTGTCTATCTACCTACCAGGTGTCAGACAGTCCCGACCCACACCCCTCAGCTGCGGCTCAGCCTGAGGAGGGAATCGTGGGAGCGCTCATGATGGTGATGCAGAAGAGGAGTAAAGCCATCCACTCCTCAGGTAACACAGGAGCTTCTGTGTGTGTGTGTGTGAGTGTCTCTGTGTATGTGTGTGTGAGAGTGAGTGTGTGTGTATGTGTGTGTGTGACTTCATGATTGTGACCCAAAACCGACTCTTCCCTGTTAATGGTGCAACTGTGCCGTGTTACTGGTGGCAAGCTCCTACGTTATGTAACTTTATTATACGGCTCTTCACAATGCTAGTAGAACGCTCCATTGACTTGAATGGGATTTCCCAACGTTCTACGGTAAAATATTTTCATGTAATTACCGCTGCAAACATATAATTACCGCTGTCAATGGCAACGGGTTTTGTGCTACTGATTTAAGTTTTTCATATCACTCCGCAAGTAGTCCGGTCACTTCTTGCATTGGAACTTCATTCAAAAGTGAAAGCAGACGGTTGATCAGCTGTGTTCTAAAGAATGTTTGATTCAAGTTCAGCGTGTGTTGCAAACTATTTGTTTCTCAGCAAAAGCCACGACGAAACGGTAACAAATAAATGTAAAAAGACATATCGTGGACGTGGATTTCCGTTTTGGCAAGTAGCCGTGTAATAAGCAGGATAATGTATAGAACGCCGGTCATTATTGGGAAAATAAGTCCCTTCAGGGCGGAACAAGACCCCTCCGCTGCTCATCGGTGTCCAGTTCGCTCTGTCGGGACTTATTTTCCCAATAATGACCGGCGTTCTATACATTATCCCTTACGTAGTTAATGCATTAAGGTGGTGTAAGAAGTTGGATGTGATCCTAAGACCAGAGGCCCTCGGGTTGTGAAATCAGATTCAGATTTCAGATTTTCCTAATGTCCTGTTCTGTTCTGTGCCAGGAGATGAAGAGGATGAGGCTGATGACGATGATGATGATGAATGGGATGATTAAATTTGTCCTGCAGGTTACATTTCAAAGTTTTGCCTCACAAATGGGTTTCCATCATCATTTCGCTGTGCCTTTTTGTAAATATATAATACCTTTGCAAACATCTTAGATCATATAGGTCTTAAATTCTCAATATATTCTACACTCATGTTACGTAAAATATTAGGAATGTTACACTGTTTGATCATGAAGCAATACAAAGAAGCTTTTGATTAACTTTAGACATGAACATCAATACATCAATGTGGATGCATGCACATAGGAAATAATAATAATTAAAAAGTCCAACTTCATGTTGTCTTGCTTGTGTTCTGGAGATATCGCTGTGGTCTGTCTCTACAGGATGTTTCTGTGGTCTGCTATGTGATCAGTCCAAACCAAACCACTTCACCAAAACATAAAATATGTTTGAACTGACAGCACAGCACCCCCTCTGCAGGAGTGGCTGAGTACAGAAAAAAAAGTTGGACAAAAGCTTGCGAAAAAACTGTCCATGTGGCAGTTCACACTGCCAAACCATGACCAGCTTTTTCCAAACGGGTAAATCATTAAGTGCTTGAGGTTTTCTTTTTTCCTTTTTAAATAGCTGTCCATGTTGACACATTGTTAAGCTCTCTCAAGCTGACACACACAAACAAACACACACACACACACACACACACAACATTGAGTGTAAGTCAAATAAATACAAAAACACAGTGAAATTGCTTCCCCAAGTTTATAAAACAGTTATATATCTATTGAAATTCCAAAAACGCAAGAAATATAACAACAATAATAAAATAATATTTATTACAAACAACCACGTTCACTTAGTCTGGCAAAACAAACAAAAAATTAAACACATCTACAAATACTAAGAACAATTAAGATGTAGCTTGATTTAGTTCAATGACAAAACACCCAACCCAAAGCACAGCAAGACAAATAGGACCCATGCACGTCACTAGCCTCCTCTGTGAGTCTGTGGTGTGCCAGGGGAGGATTTAGAGCTTGACCTGGATGGAGGCTACGCTGATGGAGAGACTGCAGAGGGAGCGATGTACCCTCTGTCTGTCCAAGATTGTGTTCTTGAGAGAATATTTTACATCGCTCAAGTAAAAATGTGAGGAACCTTCCCTTCCCACATCTTTCTCTTTTTTTTTTCTTTGTGTGTTTTCATAGCATCTGTGTTGATTTACGTCTTTTGGACTGATCCGGAGTGTGCTTAAATTGGATGTGGTTCCTTTTGTCTTGTTCATGTGATTTGGTACAAGTGATATTCCATAGAAAGTGCTAGAAGAGGTAGACCTTTTCTCTTTTTTTAACAAAATAAATCCTGCAGCTAAAATTTCCCTGTTTCAAACAGTACGTCTTCCCTAGGAATTACATCTCTATTATCTCAATACCCTATTAACTGAATACAATGTTCATTGAGCAGAATTGCTGTGGGCCTAAAGTCTACCTTCCATTTGGAGCAAGTATTGAGGTTTGTTTATACAGCGCTTCACTTTCATCAGCTTCCATTCAAAAAGTCTACCTCTTTACTCTTTCCATGAATACTGGTCCTGTTTATGAACAACACACAATATTATAAGGCTCAACGAACCCAGTTCCCTCACCCCACCACCAAAGTGCACAACTTACAGGAATATGTACAGTCTCAAAATAAATATTTGCCATGGCGAGGGTGGAAGAGAGCAGAGGAGTAATGAATAAGAGCAGTATCTCAATTTGACCAATAGATGGCGCTGTGGTAATAGTATACCTAGTGCTACTACACACAAGGAGTGGAGGCTGAAAGACTACATTGTTCGTTACAAACATGACGCAGACACACTATCACAAGTCACTGCGAAGTCTGTCATGCTGACGTGAAATCGAAATGTGTAGCACCAGGGAAAATGGAGCACTGGTCGCTTAATAGTTTGATTTCACAATGGGGTGAGGGGATTCCCCAGTGTTTGGGCTGGGAAGGAGAGACACACTAAATGATATTCACTGTTATCTAAGCTACTTTTCCAGCACAGATGATACATGCATTAGTAAAACTGAAAACATCTTACTTGCATTTGTTTTTTTCAGGTAAGTGATTTACAATAACTACACTGGTTGACGGCCTTGCTGTAGGCTACTGGAGCCTACTGGAGTGCTTTTTTTTTTTTTGTGGACTAGAAATACAACAGTGATAAGGTCTCGGTATATCTTTGTAGGACACGCAGAACACATATAAAAGAAGACTACTAAACTAGCAGAGGACTTCACCTGCAATAGTATCACTTGCAGAGATTAAATTGATCGCTATATAAAAACATTGTTCAACAACAATTGCATATGACACTGTCATTTATCCAGTCCAATAGCCTGTAGTGCAGATCTGTACTGCATGGGAAATGAAGTCCTGCATCTTAGCAGTAGTCATAGTTTTGGTCCATAATTTAGACTTGTGTTCCAACTCAGTGACACATTGCCTTGATATATATATTTTGAAACTGACTAATTCAAAATCATGCCTTGTCTTGTTCTGGTTATTATAATGCAGATTTGTTATACAGATGTTTACGCACTGTTTACGCATGTTTCTTCTACAAAAAGAAGGGGTAAAAGATATCATGAGTTATTTCTACATTTCTAAACATATGATACACATTTAATATTTACTTGCTGTTGGCAAGTTCTGTAACAAATCATATTATCAAAAACCTAAAGGGGCACTTAATCTAAATGAATTTGAGCCAAATAAGAACAAGTGACCCTAACCCTATACACACACAGATGATAGGAGGAGCTCTAAAGGTGTTGACTTTAAAGTTACTCAGTGCCAGCACCTTCCTCAATGCCCAAATGAATAATACTTTACAATTTGAATGCAACTGAAAATTTTGCTGTTTGAATGTTAAAACATGGAATACATACTGAAGGCGACAGGATACATAAGGTAATAGAGGCCTTTATCCGGGCATTGCTCTGGCCTTTATATAAAGAGCCAGAGCAATGGGGATATAAAGGGACAACTTATCATTCCCACAATGTCTGTCAGGGCTCTATGATTTTCTACATCCACATATACTCTAATGCTTAGTGGTCTAGCCATGATACCTCCCATATTTTAGATTGCTGTTCAAGTAAAGCATCTTCACGTTGGCTACATAGTGGGCACCTTTCAAGTAATATATTTCCATCCTAATCCCTCAGTTAAACCACTTAAAAAACTACTGTGGAGAGTATGAATTAAAAACAATAAACAATTAAAAAAAAAAAATGTTTGAGTCATTTGAGTCACTGACAGTGACCGCCTTGATAATGATGACTTTGTGAGATGTCTGCCGGCGTGCTAGGACTGTGTGAAGTTTCAGAGTTCAACAGGTTCAACATGGTGTGGCATGCAGAAGACAGGGCCACGCCCCAATGGTATATCAAAAGGTGAGCAGAAAAAAACAGTACATCCAACCGTTTGAATCACAACACGATAGCCCATGTGCTCAAGTGACAACAGCTTTTACATGAAACCAGGCCAGGTTCCCCAAAAAGCACCATAGTGCTAGGGAGGGAGGGGGGGGGGGTGTCTGAGTGAGAGGGTGAAAGGCGATACACTCTCTTTGTTACACCCACCTTAGCTATTACAGCAAATGTTGTGGATGGGGCTCTGGGGTTGTACTAACACATTACGAGGGGGGACATGGTGGTCAGGGTTGTGTATCGCCCTGGCATCAGGGAGGATCCAGCCCTTCTCCTGATCAACTAACGCCACAGTCCAGGATGTCTCGACGTATAGCTTTTCTTAGGTCACTCAGTACAGTGGTCGCCACGGCAGTCTGTCCGTCTCCGCCACCCAGCAGCTCACGTCAACGCTCTGCGATGTACGCCAAATGACTCTGGAGCCTCTCTTCCCAGGAGTGAAGATGTTTGTGGGGGGGGGGGGGGGGGGTATAAGGATTTCAAGGTTGTGTGTGTGTGTGTGTGGGGGGGGGGGGGTATTTGTGCAGTGTCTGTGATACAGGATAGCAGGGCTGGAGGGTGTGGGGTGTGGGGTAGGTGTTAGTGGTCTTGGGTTTCCTGGTCGTCAGTTTCATCTGTGTGTCTCCGATTGGTGCGCTTGGGCTTCTGCGAGCGGCCGCCACCCCCAGCCGCATTGCCCGCTCCGGCGGCCTGCTGCCAGTAGGACTTGCAGTACTGGTTTATGAGGCGCACCTCTGGCTGCGAGGGCAGCTTGGGAGGGCGCGTCTGGGGCGGAGGGGGTGGAGGCGGGAGCCGTCGGTCCTGCTGCAGATGGTCGTGGTGTTGCTGCTGCTGCTGCTGCTGCTGCTGCTGCTGGTGGCGGTGGTGGTGGGGGTTGTGGCCGTGGTCCGGCAGGGACACGTCAGGGATGTCAGGTGCGGTCAGGGCCTCCACAATCTCACGGTCCAAGATGCGGAGGGAGATGCGGGCAACCGTGTGCTTGAAGTTGTTCTCGGTGGCCAGGCAGTGGTAGAGGCCGGCGTCCGACTGAGACAGGGACTTCAGCAGGATGCCGTGGCCTGTCCTCAGCACCTCCCTGTCACGGTTCAGCTGCACAAGAGACAAGAGCGTCAACGCTATGCATGGAAATCACAATCATGTTTGAACAGGAGCGCTTCCTGGACTCAAATAGGAGCGCTTCCTGGACTCAAAGCTGTATTTGAGGTGCTCTTTGGATTGGAAACTGATAATCCAAAACAAGAAAAAGCTCCAAGGCACTCTCTGCTTCAGAATAGTTAAAAAAAACTTTATTTTCATGGCTTGGTCATTTTAAACCTTTTAAAACAATCCAACACGTTTCAGTATCAAGCTAGTTTTCATCAGGCAATCAAATGTCCTGTGTTTGGCTCCTTGATGAAAGCTTGAGGCTGAAACGTCGATGCCATCACTAGCGACGTTTATTCTGTCACTATTCACTGAATTTACCTACGATAGAAAATAAGTGCTAAGATGGAGAAAGCAATGCTGATTGAAGTGTGGATTTGAGGTGCACTCTTACACTGCGTAGGTGTAAATCTTTTTGAAAAAATTGAATTAAAAAAAAAATAAAAGTCAGACATTTGATATGTCGGTTGATGACAATATGATTTATCATCTTACCGCTTTCCGCCTGCCATCCTTCTGGTAGAGCCATTTGAGGGAGGCCTGAGGCGACCTGGGCTGACACTCCAGAAAGGTGCTGCTACCCTCGACCCCAAACTGCACCGTCTCCCTTAGCCTCTTCTCTACTGGGAGGGCCACAGAAATCCAGATGTGTGAGAAAGCACATAGTTCACTCCAATCCAGCTCAAACACAGGAAGGCAGCACATGAAGGTTGGTTGATGGTACGGGAACCATTTTGTAAAACAAATAACACCCCCAAATTTCAAGTGTGTCGGAGAGAGAGCTGCTACTGGTACCTAAACCAAGTATTACTTTAATAGGAATGGAAGCAATTGAAGCAATCTAGTGTGCTCTTAAAAGCTATAATTACTACATTGTGCTTTATTGTGTTAATCCACTGAGAATTTTCCACTCACAGCACTAAACACGTTCTTTAACTGGCCTTGCACTGTAGAAATGCTTGTTCTCAACTTAACCCAACCATAAATACATGGATGATTTGTGACTAGATGAGTGACGTGTGACTATATTTGTGACAAATGTCCACTGGAACTAGAACTATATAAACTCCAGACGTCTGCGTAACACCTCATTCTGCGTGCGTGGAGTCATGAGCACGGGTAGTCACGGCATACCTTTAGCATTGAACCCTCTACACTGCCGCAGGGGGTCTCCATGCTTGATGTCCTGTCTCCTGCTTCTCCTAAACAACAGGCAGAGAGGGGAGAGAGAGAGAGAGAGGCCCAGTCAGCTATGTGGCCGAGGGTCAGACGGGGCGGCGCCGCATGAGAGGGCTTTTAGCGGAATTGGCACGCACCTTTTGGTGGCGGCCGTGAAGGGTGCGCAGCTCTCGCCGTCCCAGGCGCAGTAGGGGTCTCGCGCCAGGCAGCAGTCCGAGCACGCCTTCCCGTAGACGTCGCATCTATGCAGGGACACCTGGGTCAGGCCCCGCTCGGACGACACGTACAGCTGTTGCTGTAGGTCAAACAAACACACAAGGACGCCGCAGTTGTCGGTGATACAGCATACTGCAGGGACTGCACACAATCACTATTGGTTTCAAGGACTGCACTCAGACTAAACACATTAACCTGCTCATCTGCGTTAGGAGTGCGCCAGCGTGTGGCGTTTTCTGATACACTAGCGTCTGCTGACAGAGGCCCATGTTTGCATTCTGTTGTGGATACCAGAGTGGTCTGATATAGAAGTCAACTGCTGACAATAATTCTTCCCACATAAGCAGGTGCTGCTAAAGCTGCGAGCAGTATGTTTGTTTAAGCCGCTGCAGTATGTTCAGCAGCTGAATAAATATTTTTTGAACATACACTGATACATCACATTGACATTGGGCATGGACATGGAAATGGAATAACTCTGATGTTCAATGACTATTATTTTGATTTATGTGTGCTCAAACAAACTCAAATAAATATAAAGATAGGCATGAACAAATAACATGTAAAAAAAACTCTAAGGCTACGTTGACCTGCTCAGAGCACAGGCCTCTAGGCCTACATATATGGCACATTGAAAGATCCCACATTCTACATATGGATAGTGATTATAATAATTAACCAACCCTTTTTGAAGAAATCCTCATTGTTTTAACTGGAGCGGTAGTCTGGAAAAAATTAAGTGTAAGACAATTACAAAGTAGTTTACACAACATACACAGACTTCAACTGTAATCCGAGCTGAGATAATATATGACAGGTATGATGAGAGAGAACAGTGATTACCCTGAACACCTCCACCTCTTCCAGAATGAGTTCCTCCGTAGAGCTCAGGTCTCTGGGAAGGACTATCACCTTCTGGACGGTTCCAAGGTCTGGAAATGATGGACAGCGTTTTTAGTCAAACTTGTTGGAGTGCATTCCTCCTGTCCGGCAGGTGTAGTGCTTTAAACTCATCTTTTGGGATGGGAGTGAATGGTGTACCTGTCCCGAGGAAGAGCACCTCGTAGCGGCCGTCGGATGCGTCCACGAGGTCCACGGCGATAGTGGTGAAGCGGTAGTCGACGCCCGTGCGCACCACCAGGGGGCGCTTGTGGAGAGGGTAGATGGGGTGGTACATGAGGGGATGCGCACGGACAAAGTTCACCGCCTCGTCCGAGAACTCCTTTGTGGTGCGGACACCGGGTGTGAAGGTCCCTCCAGGACACTGAGGGTGAAATATGGCAGATTACACGACCCAGTCCAACCACATGGCTCATTCGAGGCATTTTTCTGTGGGAAATCCGTTAACCGTCTAAAGCAGCTAAAACTCTACAGTACACACGCTGCTATGTATAGGGTTGCTATATTAATGGCATGCTGAGTCACAAAGAAGCATTCATGCACTGCGTTTGCAACAAATGCGCTCAACTTAATCGCTTAAACAAACAGATGCCAATGGCGTAGCGGAGCACATCCTCTTACCGTTCCGGGCCGTGGGTAGGGGATCTTGCCCGTGTAGGGTGTCCACTGGTAGTTGTGGCCGTGCTTGTGGGAGAAGGGCCCATTGAAGACATTGCGGATGTCCGCCATGGAGTACACACACACAGCAGAGCCTTTGAACACTGACCTGGGGGGGGGGGGGGGGGGGGTGATTGACAGGCAGAGTGAGCCAGGCAAAGGTACATGTTTACACATTTACACATTTCTCTCAGCTCTCATAGAGATGCTGCTAAAAGTCTAACATTACTGGACAACAGAAAGGCCCTATATTATTAGTGGCTCTTTGGCTTGTTACATGGCCCCTGCCCAACTGTGGAATTCTTGAAGCTGGCTTTTAAAAAAAATACTTCTTTTCAGCCCAACAGAATTTGACTGATAAACCATTGCAAACGCTAACCGCAATATATTTTACTCAGACAACGAAATGATAGATTTATCTGTGGTTCCCTCAGCGATCCTTGGAGAATGGAAAGGAAATCCAATCCAATTATCTGAACAGTACATTGCAGACACGTAAACAGCCAGAGAGGGGTTTTGTCAGTGAGGCGAGACAAATAAAAGTGGTACCCGGCCGTGGAGAAGACAGCATACACTACAGGGTTTCGCTCGTCCTGAGTGGGCAGAATGAACACGTCCCCTGAGGAAGACATTGAATGATTGACATGTCATGAGTTGACTGGATGAGGAAACTGGTTGAGCTACGAGTAGACTAATAAGCCAAAGTGGTCGTGAACAGCGGGAGGTCGCCTTACGTAGCTCGTCAAAGTAAGTCTCCACTCCGTCGCTGCCGATCACAGAGCACACCAGACGAGCCTTCAGGAAGGTTGTCCATTTGTTCACTAGTGATCGTTGGCCTCCATCATCGTTCTGGAGCAGAAAGGGGGACAAATGAGATCATTTCACTTCTTTAAAAAAATCCCACATTATATAACAAATAAACAAATAGCAGTATTCTCTAGGAATTGGGGCAATAACCCTTTACAGTAATACTAGGTCTTTTTATAGATTTTGCAAAAGGACAGTCAACAAATCAAGAGAAGTTAAAATGCAATTTCAGTTTTAGGGTTTAAAGGCCTACCAGGCAGACACGTCCGACCCGCGACAGGACACTCGGGCTGCCCCCTCCTGCAGCATCCAGGCTTTTCTCCCGGAAGAAGAAATAGAGCTTGTCGTCATTTCTCTCGGCACTATCCGGAATCTTCTGGATCCGCACAAACACCGGGTCTAGGAACAGGCAAAGAATATGAGTATGAAGCCAAAAGAAGCAAACTTTTTGGTGACAGTGTGGGTCAGTCATTAGTGTCTGGCCATGCATTAATGTCCTCTGGTCTGGCCACCGGTCAGACTCACCATTGAGCCACCTGGAGTCGTATTGCTCTGTCCTGACAGCTGGCCGGTCTCCCAGGGTACGGAAGATGGCGGGGTCCGTGCCCATGAAGTCCACATGGACTCCTGCATACAGATTTCCATCTAATGACAGCAGGGATGAGGGGAATAACCAAGAAAAGGACAGAGAGAGAAAGAGAGAGAGAGAGAGAGAATGAGAAAAACAATGACTGATGACAGACTGTGTGTTGCCAAAAGCTAATTTAGCTAATCAGTACGAGCAGCAGGGGAGATGGAGGTATGGAGGAATGGAGGAATGGGGGCAGGCCTTACTGATGAGGGCCACAGCGCTCTCCTGACGGGGGTCGTAGGGACACTTCCCTTTGCCCGAGTCCGCATATCCAGGGACCAGTCGGAACAGGTACTCCTGCAGGGAGACACGCCCAGGTGAAGGGAAGGTGACAGTAGCATGGGGGGCACATACAGAAAGAGGTGTTAATAACGTCTTGTTTGATGAGATGTCCATGAGAGCCAGAAACCATGGTGACCCTGTGTGTGTGTGTGTGTGTGTGGGGTGACTACGAGTCGCTATGGTGACAGGCAGGTATCGTACAGTACCTCCGCTCTCCAGCCGCGGTTGATGAAGGTGCACATTGGCCGGTAGGCGCCTGTGCCACAAGCATACAGGTGTGTGCGGTTCCATGGCTCAATCAGACGAATGAAGTTGGCACACTCGCCCTAGAGTATGGACAGAGAGAGAGAGAGAGAGAGAGAGAGAGAGAGAGAGAAAGAGAGAAGGTGTATCATCAAAGGAGTGGACGTACTATTTCCCCAGCAGCTTTTACTCATTTCACACCTAAACAATACAACGCATAAACAGTGACAGTAAATCAATCAATCAATGTGAAGTGATGAATGTGAATTAAGCTATAACACAAAATGCACATTCTGTCGGCTATTCTAGATTACCTGTCCACCTTTTCCTGTTAGCCTGCACTCTCCTTTCCTCTGAGTTGTGGCAGGCCAGTGAATCTGAGGAAGGACAAGGTCACTGAGTAATTATGTTTACCCAAACTGCTGCTTCAGTAGTGTATACTGAAGTATATTGAAGTCCAGTGTGAGCAAGTTATATTTTACCATGGCATATTCTTGTCATATCAAGTATAATTATAAAAACATGGAGTTCGTACAATGAGCGGCTCCTTGTTGATGTTCTGCATGTCCAGAGCCACCACGTACTCCCGGCTGCCCAGGTAGAGACGGCCCTGGTCCTGATCCATGTGCAGGATGCGGTAGTCACTGGTGTTGAACGAGAAACTGAACGGACGGATCGTCTTGGTCTCCAACAGCTCTGAACACACAGACAGACAGACAGACAGACAGCCATACAGCCAGCCAGACAGAAAGACAGACCGATAGACAGAGTGACAGACAGATTAGAATGCAGACAGACAGTGGGGAGATCATTATAAGCACTGCACCCTTTCCAACCCAAAACAGTTATTGTGTTTCATTATCAAATGCAGTGCTTTTCAGCTCATTTAGCCTCACAATGGGCTATTGTTGAAATGTATTCATTGTTAGGCATGGTTGAGGAAAACCACAGCCCTTACTAGCTGAAAATCCCTGGAACATCAACAAAGAAAAGAAGGACATAGCATTCAGAGTGCTGAATTTAATTATGACTAAGAAATTGTGAAAATATGAAATTGTAAATATGAAACAAACCAGCTTATTAACTATAATTATGTCTTCTTCATCAAATGTGTGGATTGCAGTAAGTAAGTGTATTTTGCGGTGCTTTGCATAGAGTGGGTTATGGACAGCATAGAGCTCTGCAGCTGCACAGGCTTTCTCCCACCACGCCTCTCCACTCCAGTCCAACAGCAGATGGCACTAAAACCACCTCACCTCTCCTGCCTCACCAACAGCTTCCACACACACACACACACACACATACACAGACACACACACAGAGACACACGCGCACTCTCGCACACACACACACATGCATACACACACACACACAGACACACACACATCCATACACACAGACACACACACATCCATACACACACACATATGCACATCGCACACACCACCATACATACACACACACCGCCAAACACACTAACACACATGCATACACATACACACACACACACAGACACACACACAGACACAGACACACACCTCCTGGCACCTCCAGAGAGCGGAGCAGGTGCTGGGATGAAAGATGGGATCAGACGCTTCCCCATCACACAGGCCCGGCGCTACACACATGGGTGTGAGGCTCAATTAAAACACCTCTTCTTTTTGGAGAAACCACAACGCTACAGAACTCTAGCACTTGCTGTGGAGACAAAGGTGCCTTTGATAAACAGTACTCTTCCCCTCCACTCCATTCCCAACTATTCTACTGATGGAGAGAGCTTCACTGGTTTACTGTAAAAAGTGTAGAAGCACACAAAATAAATGTTTTGACCTGAGCCTTCATCGCTTTGCATCATTTTAAAATTAAAAGTTGGGGGTCATTGAATGTGGATGTGCTTTAAAGTGAGCAATGTCACATTCATATCACTGCATGAATAAGATACCTATTTTACAAGGCATGGTATCTTGGACAGAATAACAGACTGACACTGACTGAGAGAAAGCAAGAGGGAGAGAGAGGGAGAGAGAGAGAGAGAGAGAGATAGAGGGAGATAGACAAGGGTGAGAAGAGAGGTGTGAGAAAGGGTGGTTGACTTTAGATATAAATCTAAGCTCATGAGGACGTGAGGACATCATTGCCCCCGCATAGTCCTGCTTGCAAGTGCGTGTTTGGCGCGCGGGGCCTGGGCGCTATAGCGACACGGACCGAATCCATAAATTACTCATGTTAACCTCCCCACACCCGCAGCCTCCACTTTGATCTCTCAGGCATGAAAGAGCAGCCCTTCCAAATGCTAACCTGTCCAGCACCAGGCGCCCAAATTTCATGGAAATAAAAATAGCGTCAATGCTCGTGGCGAAAAGGTCACGGCCATTCACTTGCCGCCGTTCCTGGAACACAGTTTGGACAATACTTTCGGGCCCTGCTGATTTACCTTTGAACGCTGAGATGCTAAGTACAGTGGCCTTTTCTACGGATGGCTATCTATCACAATATGGCTATCTATCAAAATACTGTGCTATCACCACAGTGTTGCACCCTAGATGAGAATATTAACTGGCAGATAGCTTGAGAGACATCTACAAATTGAAAGAAAAACAACACAATCAAAGAAAGGTGAACATTACATGTATGTCTAAAGTCGGTCACTTTTATAAAGTTATAAAAATTATACTGAATTAAAAGCCTTGTATGTATAAAAAGGACAAAATATGTGCAATTACACACTGGCCAGTAAAACAAAACAATGAGTGAGATGTATGCAAGTAAATTGGGAGCTATTATGAGAATATAATCAACGATATGGTGACGATATAATTGTAGACGTCAGCTCCTATAATACACTCGCACGTCTCACCATGACAGTGTGTAGACATGCAATCTCTCTCTATTTATATACCAACAAGTAGGTGAATATGGGAGTGTATGTTAGTGACAAAGGGGATATGCTTGTGTGGAGGTCTACTGTCTACTGTGTACAGCCACATTTGTATGTCTCTCTTTGTGTGTTTCAGAGAGATGAACCAGTGTGTGAAAAATAGTCTAGTCATTAGAATAAGACAATGTGCTTCATGTGTGTCGGTCGGTGTATGTGTATGTCTGTGAATGTGAATTTGAATGTGAATGTGAATGTGTGTGTGTGTGTGTTTGTGTGTGTGTGTGTGTGTGTGTATGTGTCTTATTCAGGGGGCTCTAACTAGGTGGCGAAGAGTGGCCCGACTGTCTGTCTCTTGCACAGCTGTGGGGGTGATCCTCCAAACACGCCCAGAATGCCGTGCGTCACGCCTCCCAGGGGAGCATGGGATTCCTGGCCCCTGGCCGTGCCGCTGTCTGCCGGGCTATTCTCAGGGCCTCTCTCATCCCATTCCAAGTGGCTTTATCCCGAAAATCCGCCGTCTTTGGGCAAGGGGAGGAGACCATACGTGGTCCTCCGGAGGCAGAGGACGCACCTGCTGGGCAGAAAGGTCAGACCCCAAAGCACATGGCTGGGGGGTGACTACCTGCTAGAGAGAGGCCGACGGACACTGGACATTCATTCATATGTCTTGGGACTGCAGTAAATTGGGTGCTAATAATGTTGACTGCAATTCAGTAATTCCAGTTGCACCGATTTAAAAAGTGTGTTTTTATGCTGATGTACTCTGCCATGTCAAACTTAAATATATTTTACATATATGCAAGGATATGAATAATAATATTAAGCAGAATCTGATTTTGCACAAGTTGTTTTTGCCTTTGTTGGAATTATTAGGGATCAAAGCCATTCATATTGTTTTAGCGGTTACCGAAGATGACTAATTCTAGCCGGTAGATTGAGTATGTTTAAAACATGTGCTGGTAAAAGTGCCTGTAAGAGTGCAAGTTTAACGAATAACAGATGCTGAGCATAACATTCACGATACATTAACCAAAGCTGTTTATCATAAATGCCCTCTTATCTCCAGTGACTTCTCACCCCTCCATTTTCTCACACCAGCTGTTCATGATAAAAATGAGCTTTTTTTCCACACAAACAAGTAAACAAAAACAAAAAACTGTATCACTTCAAATAGGAAATGAGCACTGACATTGTAGTCAATTTATCTACATACGCCTATACATTCAGTGACAAAGACAGAGACTGATTCAATTCAATTCAATTCCACTCAACTCAGTTGGACTCAAACTAAGTTCACTTTGCACTGGTAATATTGGGCAGCATCTGACAGGGGCTTTACCCAAGCCCCTCCAAACACTGAGCCTGTGGAAGGAAGCTGCAAGTCAAAAAAGTACTTCAAAACAGAGAGAGCCTTGAGCAGCACCTAGCCCAGGAGGGGGTCTATCGGAGCCTGGGGCAATGTCTCCAGCTCTCCTCCATCTTCAAATTAACAGAGCTGTGGAGGAGGAAGGGTCGGAGAGGCTGCTGCGCACACTGAATTATTCACAGCAGCTGGAACAGTTGGTGCACCTACACTCTCTCCACTGTTTATCGGCGCGTGGAGTGAAGGAGTTTTTTTTTTTTTTTTTTTTTTAATCTCTTGTAGGCTTTGTACATGATTAAATGAATTAGTGCTTAGGGACTTAATTGGGTTGAGTATGACAAAAACAAATGTGGAACATTGCATTTATGGACAGGGAGGACTTTTGCAGAGTATATATTAAACTAATGTTGAAATATGACAAAACGAAAAACATGTTAGTCTCCTCCATTCCAGAGACAGAGGAAAAAAGAGAGAGAGAGAGAGAGAGAGAGAGAGAGAGAGAGAGAGAGTAGACCAAGGCAAAGAGAGGGAGACAGAGAGAAAAAGAAAGAGAAACAGAAGGAGAGAGAAGAAGTGAAAGGGAAGAGTTTGAGGGAGTCCCATTACCAGGGGTGGAATCTGGTTTGTGTTGCCAACTGGCCATGGCAATGGCAACTGAACTGCATGTGCATTTGAGCGTGTGCCACCGTGTGCCGGAGCCAAGGTGGCAGCCAGACCCTGTTGCAGCTCGAGATTGGTGCCTGCAGAACAAAAGTGGTCACATTTTCCACTCGCTACAAAAACTAAATGGTTGAAATTAGTGCAGCTCTCCGTGGGGAGAGTAGAGTTGAGTCTTTACCTAATTAGAAACAGAGTGAGGGAAACTTGATTTGGAGTTCATA
>NW_027468881.1:27537096-27647096 GCF_046254945.1 Alosa pseudoharengus | reverse complement strand
GAATCAGGCAGCATATTGCGCTACGTGACCAGGGCGACCGGCTGCGACAGGAACGCGTGCACTTGTTGCACTTGTTGGCCCCCACTCCTATAGGCAGTCTGGTTTTTCTGGTTTATTTTTGTATGCTGCGACACGTCGCTATGCAGGAGGACAGGGAGTCACCTCTCAAGGGTACAAATGAGGTGATGAGCCGCAATGGCGGCAGTATGTGGTGCGGACAGGAGAGGGGAGCAGAGAATGGAGAAGAGGAGGAGGAGGGGGGAGCCACAATGGCGGCAGTGTGTGGTGCAGACAGGAGAGAATGAGGAAGAGGAGGAGGAGGCATGAGCCGCAATGGCGGCTGTGTGGGGGGGGGTGGGGAGAGCGGTGCCGCGGAGGAGAAGAAGGGAATGAGGAAGAGGTGAGGGAGGAGGAGGAGGAGGAGGGGGGGGGGGTGAACCATAATGGTGGCAGCGTGTGGGAGCATGAGAAAGTTCTGGGCTGCTGGGCTGAGGGCTGCATGCAAAGCTGGAGGGCTGAGCTGCTGCTCACGGCGGCGGTGGCGGCAGGGTCTCTTTTCGGGGGCTTGATGGGCTTTTTCAGAGGCCTTGATGAATGATGCTCCGCATGTGGGAAATCACTTGCAATCAGAGAGCTTGGCCTCATTGGAAAGTCTCTCCTTTCTCCCGTTACAGTGTTTCATTGTCAAATATGGAGGAGTGTCTGTGTTATACTGATGCATGCATGTTTTTATATGTGTTAATGCACAATACATGATGACGATGTTAAATGCAACAGATATGATTAAGATTTGTATATAATACTGCAAGTAAACAGTTGGAGCTAAGAACTCGACCAATGCTTTAATAGAAAGGCATTTTCAATGGTGTGACCTAGGTTAACAGCAGCCTGGGCTTTGTTTGAAGGGCTCGCTTTAATGTTTGATGCGAAGTTGAGAGGGGCTTTTCTTGAACCTGAGTGTGAGAGTATGTCAAGGAATAAAAGAGCGGGCCAACAAAGGAAATGCCTTTTTCATGAACATGCAGAAAATAAAGTAAGCCTCACCTTTGAAAGACAAATGCACTCTCGGCGTAGAGCGGGGGTTGCCATGACAACCGTAGACACATAAACTCAAGAGGAGGAGGGCCTGTGTCGTCTCCATAGCGATGACAGCCGAGTTAACCTTCTGAGACCTACAAAAGAGGTTAAGAGAAGTTGAGAACAAAGTACAGCTTGAACAGTAGCTGCTGAATTCCCCATTTAGTCGGCAGCGACTCCCCACTCCAAGCTTCTTACAGCCTGCAAATGAGCCTGATGTTTTTGCAATCCAGGAGCTACAGGTCAGTGCACACCAGTGAGAAAAACAGCATCGGCCAAACATTTTTTTTTTTAAATGCTCTCAGTCAGCCCAAGGAGATTAGCCTACTCCCATATTGCACTGTAAAAATCACCCACGCAGAAGAATCGACCCAAATGAAGACAGGGTATATACGGTAGAAGGGATATAGAAAAATGAAAGTGCAGACCCTGTATGTTCTTCTTTCTTAAATACTTTAATCAAACTTATTCAATCAAACTCAAATACTGCCACATGTCAGTCAAATAATTTATTCTTAAAAAAAAAATACACATATTGAGCCGAGAAATTGACAATTTCACACATCTCTCTCTCCCTATCTGCAGACGTCGTCCGTCAGATGTTTGCTTTATCGCGGAGCGGAGCAGCTTGGCCTGCGTGTGTGGAGCCAAACTCCGCTCCATCCCAGGCCACTGTGACAGTAACAAAGTGCTGGATTGTGTGGGAGAGGGCAGCTTAGGGTTTCTCCCTGCAGAAGTGACACGCTCCAAAAGAGATTAGAGAAGTATGCACTTGGAGAAAGGGTGGTGGAGAAAAAAGAAACGAGGAGAGAAAAAAAGGGAGTTCTTAAACGCTGGCTGCCAAATCCTGCCAGCTAATGCAAATCCCTGTCACACTGTCTTGGTTTAAATCTTTAAATTCTCAGTCTAGCAGCGGCAGCAGGAACCACAAATAAAGACAGGACGAAGGCGCGAAGAGGGCACCCCACCCCTCTCCCGTTGGCCCCTCCATGTCCGCGTCTACAAGCATGTCTGTTGGGGGGGGTGCGGGAGGGGAGGCCAGGGAGCCTACGCGTAAAGACCGAACCGCTCTCAGCTCCCTCTGGTTGTACGCGTAAAGACCGAACCGCTCTCAGCTCCCTCTGGTTGTACGCGTAAAGACCGAACCGCTCTCAGCTCCCTCTGATTGTACGCGTAAAGACCGAACCGCTCTCAGCTCCCTCTGGTTGTACGCGTAAAGACCGAACCGCTCTCAGCTCCCTCTGGTTGTACGCGTAAAGACCGAACCGCTCTCAGCTCCCTCTGGTTGTACGCGTAAAGACCGAACCGCTCTCAGCTCCCTCTGGTTGTACGCGTAAAGACCGAACCGCTCTCAGCTCCCTCTGGTTGTACGCGTAAAGACCGAACCGCTCTCAGCTCCCTCTGGTTGTACGTGTAAAGACCGAACCGCTCTCAGCTCCCTCTGGTTGTCAGGGCTAACCTTCAAGAGGATCTCCTGACCGCACCTTGTAATTTCACAACGTGGTTCTTTTTTCTCCCAGTGACTGACCTTCTAGTCCATCCAAGACCAAGCCCTGTGTGTGTGTGTGTGTGTGTGTGTGTGTGTGTGTGTGTGTGTGTGTGTGTGTGTGTGCGTGTGTGGGTTCTGGCTGTCTACAGTACATCAAAAGACTTCAGAGAAGTCTCAGTCCAACTCAGAGATTTACATGTATAACAGTAAAGTCTGTGCAAACTCGTGCTGTCAGTAGCATCACAAGGAAAATATGTCACCAACGCTTGTCAGGGGATTCTACTGACAGTATGACAGATTGAATATAGTGGTGAGAAACACATTGTAATACAATTCTAAAATATTTCACTGTAACACAGGAATAATTACTGTGTATTTAAATAAATAAGGTCTCTCTAGACTTCTAAAAAGTTATTTGATGAAACAAGGGATACTTGTTGTCTTTATAAGGTTCAGGCATTTAAACAAGCTTTGAGTGACTATGACATTTAGACCACATCACAAATATCCATGTCAGGATTTTCCTACCGGGCAGCAAATTATAGTATTTATAGAGTAGCTATTTTCTTTCACTTAAAAATAAAATTAGCAACTTTCATTTTCTAAGATGTTCCTCACCCATAATTAGCAAAAACAGTATTATCTTACTTGACTATTATACCGACCATTCTAAATGGTTACCAAATAAGCTTATGAAAATATATGTGGGCAAGAGAAGTTAGCTATGTCACTTTGGGTGAATGAGGAGTGCATTGGGTTGAGGCACTTTCCAGCGGCACCATATTCAGCATGTGAGGATGAGGATATACCCAGCACATGGAGCATATGTGTGTCAAAGCATCGAGGAGCAAAAGTGAACATACGACTTATGTTTAGAAGTCTGAACATGCCTACTCTCTAATTATGAGCCACAAGTGGCTGTGTGCTGGTTATTATCAGTCCCAGGGCAGTATGAATTTCAGAAAGAGGACCACACCTGCGCAGTGAAGACAGCGTAATGAGCCTTAGCAATGCAAACAGGCAGAGTCTTAGAATAGCATGATAGATACAGCCTCGCTGAGAGCACTCCTGACATACCGAGGAGGGCTCCGGCAGGGCAGGAGTCACTAGGCCACATCTTCTCTGCTCACACGGGGATATTCTTAGTGCACTGAGCAGTTATTTATGTAAATTTATAACAGTCTTCAGAAAATTATATATCACTAAACACTAAACAAACGCCTCACTCAGAGGCCATTTGAATTGCCCTCTGAGGCTTCTGCCGACGAAAGGAAAGATATAATTTCAGAACAATAGGCAGGGTGAGTAACTTGACACTGAGATAATGAAATATTTGTATTAGGATTTATCAAATGTCATGCCTCTGAGCATAGGATATGATGAGCCATGGTCAATGAAGGCGCCACTTTATACAACACTGATCCAATATCTATACAATACTGCAGTGTTATTCACACACCAGACACACCAGCAATGTTAAGTGTTTTAGTTGGAGCTGCAGAAGAAATCCATCTGCAGCTTCTTATCTGAAACCCACGCCGTGTCAATTAGTCCCACAGCAGAGGCTCTGCCAAAGGGTTCTGGCACTTCGGAGGACCTTTGATAGGATATCCTACATCCAAAAAAGCAACAATAAAACAGGGGGGGAGAGATAGAGAGAGAGAATGGCAGGACAGCAAGAGAGAAAGAGGGATAGAGACAGGGTAAGATAGAGGGAGGGGTGTGTGTGAGAGAGAGAGAGAAAAAGAGAGACAAAGAGACAGAGGGAGAAGAGTGTCTGTAAATTACATTTGAGAGTATGAAGGTAGAAGACAAGCATGGAGTTTTCAACACAAGAGCATCTAACACAAGAGCACCTACGAGTCAGTTCTCAGGCCATGCATTATAAACGGATGCTTGCACAAAAGATTAATGTCCAAAAAAATCAGCTATATTTCACATTTACCTCTATTCTTCCACCAACAGCATGACCAAAAATGCATAGCGTTCCTACTCCTCCATATGTGCCTGAATCGTTTGCAAGACCTTGACAAATGGAAAATTACTTTCCATGAAAACGGGATAGATCATGAAAATGGCTTGCAAAGGGTATCTGCCCTTTGAAAGGACTGAACACATGGAAAGTATAGGTCATGCAGCAGAGCCGGCATGGAGGAGAGTGTAGGACTTTCACTACCAGGCAAAGAGATACACTCTCTTTTCAGGGCTGAAGGAGATGAAGTCTTTGTTTAGTTGTTTCTACCACCCCCCCCCCCCCCCAAAAAAAAAAAAACTATTCAGAGAGGCGCCCATTGAAGCGAATCACTGAACTGTCATGGCGAGGGGCCACTAATCCACTACGGGACAGAACGGTGTTGAATTTTAGGGTCAGTTTGTCGTGAAAAGCACTTTTACCTCTGGTAGAGAAAGGACTGCTGACTCTGAACCTGATTTCCACTGAGGAATGTCTTCTGTGTGGTGCAGACAAAGGCTGGCCTTGAGAATACCCCCCCCCCTCAAATGAACAGAGACTGAGACTGAGAAATCTACAGCTATGGTCCCAGAATCCTGCACGGCAGATGAGACCATCATCACTACGGCCACACGGCACAACACATTTTGCGCAGTAGGAATGTATTCAGTGTGTGAGTCCTTTTCTTTGTCAGCTAACGGATAGATCAGGATGTCAGAAATCATAACATGTACATGTATCTCCCAACTGGGATCTCAACTCACATGGTGCCACTAGAGCGTTGTCAGTCAGAAGGGGGTTAACTTTCACAGAATATCTCAGCTGGACCAGAAAAGACAAGGACAAATCACTTCCAATATCCATCGACTGGCAGAGACAGAGCAGGCTACTCCTCTTCATTTCCTCACTCTCATTTTCATCTATTTTTTTTCTCACAAAACAAACTCCTGCCTTTCTTTAAACCCTGGAAGCTTCTGATTTCCTCTTCACGGAGAGAGAAAAATGGAAGCTGATACAGAATCTGTTCACTTCTTAAGAACTGATGACTGTATTTGATTACTACAAAAAGGGAGGACTCTTTGTTTCCATTGAATTTTTAGTCAGTGAAGCAAAGCAGAGCCAGGACCTGGCAAGATGAGAGCAAAGTAATGAATCCCAAATGAATAGCCCCGTTCTCCCCTGGATTTTGCAACAACGCTGAAGAGCTGATGTCAGAGGCTCCTCAGTATCCAAAGTTCAGGTTTGGAGCGGATTGTTTCGTGATCAAACTGCCCTTTCAAGAAATAATTGATGTCAGATAATAGTATAATAACTGCCCACATAGAGTTAGAATTTAGAACTCACAAAGTATACATTTCTCAAAATGGCTCTGCTACATCTGCTAACTGACACACTCCAGTTTAGCCAAGGCCAAAATTAAATACATGATTTCACTTAGTTTAGCTTCTTTTTCGTGACATAATGTCAAACAACCCAGGGTTTCAGAATGTTCACTTAGTGGTTTTAGTGTTGACATACACAGGGAACATGAGGTAAATCTCATGGGCAGCTTGTAATCTTCCACAGTAACAACCAAGGATCTGCTTTTTTTGTGCCAGAAATCAATATATCCCTACATGCAGTGTAACAATAGTCATGCAGTGTACTAATGAAGTCACTCATCTCATAATGAGTTTATAAATAGTCAAGTATCCACAAATAAGCCGTGAAAGTAAATTAGATTACAGAGGGGTCATGTTTTGTTCAGTATTAGAAGATTGTGGCTTTGGTTTATGTACATGAAAAACAGGTTAAATGCTTAAGTTGCAATTCAAGCATGCCCTTCAGGAGCTAAATACCACAACATCTCCTTGATGTTTAGCAGGTAAATTGCGTAAAGCCCTGTAATCCTTTTTCCTGAGGAGAAAGACTGTGAAAGTCTGAGGCTGGGTGGAAGTTAAAGGAGGACCTCCTGAGCTGCTTTCAGTGAAGATGGCAGCTTTTTATGGCATCAAAAATGAGTCTTTTCTAAATATACCGGTAATAGTTTTCCGTGAGAGAGTTGGTACTAAAAAGTTCCAATGATATAGCTGTATTTTAGTTAAGATTATAATAGAATTTTGTCATGGAATCCTAACCAAATAGCTTACTTGTATGTTTTAGCAAGCTACACCCATTGATATAGACACAGTGCATTTTTTTTTCAAGACAGAATTCATAAGCTTTATCCTCTCCTAAATGATGTGGGTGTGAATTATCTGTAAGGCAAATTGTTATATTTCTACCGATTTGAATGTCCAGAGTAAGTTCTGATAGTAGTGACAAACTGCATATGTTTTTCTAGGTCACCTGGTCTCATGGGACATACGAGCCCATAAGGAACCATCTCTCTGTATGTGCACACCACATTACTGGCATGAACACCATCTCCCGTCTTCATACTTCAGTCTGCAGAGATGGCCATAATTATTTCCCAAGGAGGCTAAGTAATATGAAATGCACATTTTCTGTCACATTGAGCAGTCAGGTTGGCTGCAAATGGGTTTTGTAGACTGAACTAAGAGGTTTGTGGAAGGTTGTTGGAGATAACTTAGTTTAGTAGTGCACTCATGACTAATAAATCACTAGTCTGTAAGAACACTGAAACTCTGTCATGGTGGGTGTTGAGAACAACCAGTTCTCAACATAATCCAGGCAACACTAAATCATCTAAGCCTTGACACGTTGCACTGAGATTTGACAGACCCTTCCCTACTGGACAAGTCAGCCCAAATCCTGAGGTCATATTTCCTATGCCTGAGGGAAGACCCTCCCAAACTCTCCTTTCCTTTTTGGGGGGGTGCTGGAGGTTTAACCAACGCCTGTCAATTAGAGACAAATATGATTCTCCGGGGATGAAAGAAAGGGTAACATGAGTGTGTGGCTCAGCAATCAGACCCTTGGGGTGAGCGGGAACAGGGCAAAGGCCAGGCTTACTGGGGCAGTGCAGCAGTAAACCTCTCTCCTAAAGCCTACAAAAAAAGCACAATGGTAACAAAGCTAGCAGTGGCTAATTAGCTTTGCACCTGACTCTTAAGCCCTGAGATCTGGGGGTTTGAGCCTGGGGAGGGTGAATCTTCCTCATAACAAAGGAAGCAGGGTGAAAAGACCCCGAGGCTGGTCTGGGAGCGGAAGAGGTGACCCCCTTGTGGGCACCTTCCATCAAATTTGGACTTTGGCTGCCCAAACGCTAAGCCCGAGATTGAGGGGTTTTAGGCCAAGGAAGCTAAATTGTGCTCTTGGAGTCGCAAGCGAGCAGGGGCATAAACCGGAGACCCTGAGGCGTGCTGGGAGGCATAACAGCCAGTCCGCCTCTCCAAACAAGCCAGGCAAGGGAAAGGGAGAGAGAGCAAGAGGGAGCGAGAGGGGTGGCAGGGCTGAGCTGTCGACGCGAGATCTCATTAGCGCGACCCTGTCGGGGAGGAAGCCACCTGCAGCAGGCTTGGAAAGCGGCCCCAGGAGGAAAGGAGACTTGGACAGGGGGGTCCACCAGGGTCGGATTTCCACATCACGAGCACGAGAGGGGAGGAGGAAAAACTGCAACAATAATTTACAGGGTGCTCCAACACACTGCTGTTAGCAAAATAACGCCACCCTATGCAACCCTACCACCCAACCAAGCACCTCCACCGCACCTAATAAGTAGAAGCATAGCTGTGGTAAACAGTGTAGGAGCTCTTAAAACATTTATTTGAAAGGGAGAATTTAAAGCATCTGGGATGTGGGAGTGCTAAAAGGTATTCGCACGCTCTCTCAGGAGCTATCTTTTCTAAAATGAGTACCTTCTAAGCCGCACCGATATTTTAAATATGCATTTGCATGGCCATAAATACTTAGCCTGTGCTAGCTGCACAACATAAATTTCCGATCTTGACTGTTGCAAGTTCATCAATTGGGAAATTCAAATAAATACATACAATTAAAAGTCATTCACTCTCTCCCAGGCTCTTCTTTGGTGTTTGCACATTTCGACCTGTCAACAGCTCTTTAATTCAGAGGAGAGGACGGCATGTCTGCGAACAGAGGGGACACAAGCTTCATTTATCAGTGGCCGGTCTGCTGACACAGAAATGGAATGGTTCATTCACAAATAGCCCCATATGTCGACTGGTGTTCTATCTGTCTGCAGACATAAACGCTTGAAATAACATACACGTTAAGTACAGGACCTCTCTAACAGAACGACTGATTGCCATTGTGATTTCTTTTTTTACATCACGTCTAAAAGGAATTTCTTTATTGAGATGAGCCACAGAGAACTCCAACTGCCATAAACTGAGTAGTTGATTCATACAATTTGGAGCTCAATGGATCTTGCTATTTCAAACAGCGAAGGCGAAGAGGCCTTTCCCCAGGAAGAGGGTCTGCCACTCCTTGTGCGCTGGCCTGAGGTCCACTGTTTAATCCAGGCCGCGTGGTGAACTTTGGAACTGTCCGCTAAGCTTCCCCACTCTTAAAGACCGGATTCAGCACCTCTCTTCAAAAGGCCGCTAAGCTCTCGCCATCTTATCTGGTCCCCTTTGAAGTCCCCAGTGCCGATGACCGGTTCTCGCCCTTTGCACGACAACAGTTGGGTTGTTTTGCTGTTCCTATCGTACAAGACAATGATTTGTTGACTCTAGGCAGCAGCAAAAAAAGGAAACTGAAAGTTCAGTAGTAGGTATGAAAATATCCTCTATTAGGATGAGTTCAGCTATGCTAAACACTTCCTATTTCAGGGCTTTTTTCTTTTAAATTGCACCACAAGGTGATTTGCATTTTCTCCCTTGTGTATATGTCACAACAACCACCTCAAATCCATGGCAAACCTGTCTGCCAGTTTTCACATACTTAATTAACAGGGCGGCAGCAACCCAGTGTGAGCTGCCCTGTGTGACACTACAAAAGGGGCGCTCTTGCGTCATTTGGCATTTATGCACTTCATCAAGCATCCCGCCCATGTCTCTCTGTGTGTAATCCTGCCTCACCCACCACCCGCCTTCACCACACCCCGCCCCCACCCACCACCACCCAGCGCTTCATCCTTCAAAGCGCAGACCTGCTGCTGTAATGGTATAAAATGAGCGATAGAGCATTAGAGAGCCATTCCACTGGCAAGAGATCAGAATGAAGGCAAGTGATGGTTGGTGAAGTGTGTATGTGTGTGTGTGTATGTATGTATGTGTGTGTGTGTGTGTGTGTGTGTGTGTGTGTGTGTGTGGGGTGGGGGGTTGGGGCAGAGAGATCATCCACACCCTTACTCGCCCTCCCATCACATTCCAACACCTGTTTCAATGGGGGCTTGCTCTTTTCATTTGCACAATAAACACCGGATTCCTCTGCAATTATCTGAACTTTGTGTCCCGGCTATTTATATGCTCACAGCTGTTTTCCAGCATCAGATACTGTTTATGATGGAACATGATTTTATTTACTGCCCTGTGACGTCAACATTTGTCATCTGCCCAGGTACGGAACGTGATAGGATTTGCACTGTCTTTCGGAGCATTAAGTGATTGTGTCTCATGCATATCATAAGCAGCAGGTACCTTAGACCACCAGGGTTATTTTAAGCCCGCTGTATATTATATCCAAGGCTGATACAAGTGCAGACACTTTGCGTCAACCATCTGGCTCATGGCATGAAAACCGATAACAATGGATTTTTTCTCACAGCCTTTATTTCATTAAAAGTCAGCAACACCTATTACACTACATACAAAAGTGAGGAAAGAAAGTGTCCTTGAAGAAGTAATCAAGGCAAACATTCAATACTGAATCAACATGACTACAGCAGGGGCAAAGAAGTAGGATATAGCAAAAGGGTAGGGGTCAAATTAGACTTTAGAGACAATGTACAGTCCGGGGGTGGGGTGGGTGGGGTGGGGGTACTTGAACATGAATATTAAATAACATAATTTAAAAAAATATATTAGTATTCAGACATTGACGTCAGATAATAGACAGCCATCATCCACCCGTGACTGCACCGTATCCGCCTGCGGTGTGCTCTAAGCTTTCAGTCCAACACTGGGAAAGCCTAACAACCTTGTGGTTTTCTTTTGTGTCTGAATTTATTTTTATGAGTCTGGCCCTTCATGTCATAATTTATGGCTCCACACAGTGCGACTTTCTTTTGTCTCTTCTTTTGAAAATTCTCCCTGCTCAGTGAACACAGACAGTGTGACGGTCCCCTCTCTCAAAGCAACTGCGGTACAGTAAGGTCCTCCACTGGCATCAGCCCAAGAATCCCCAGAATGGGGGCTTAATACCCCCTGGGCTGACAGCTGCATGGATTAGCTACCCTTGCCCGCTGTCATTGACGCCCCTGTATTGTGCCTTTCCCTGTAAAAGCCGCACCAGAATTAGGCGGGAGAGTCATTGGGGAGGGGGCCGGGGGTTAGCATTCTAAAGTCATGTCAGGTGCTTTTTCGGTGTTTGAAGTCCTGGTGACATGCACAAGTGCGTTTGTGGCTTCCACTCTACAATATTTATAAGGTATTAATGCTATGTAATCACAGCCGACAAGTCACTGCACTGCCAGTAGCAGAGCAGCAATAATATTAGAAAGAACTCTGTCCTTCCTGCAAAGAGAAAGGGTATTGCAGCCATGGTCTTTGTGTATTTTTGGTACCATTGGGCTTCTGTGCAATGCTCATTCTAAATATGTACAAAGACCCTACAAATAGACACTCTGAAATTGAGTCTTAAGCCATCTGTGTGGCCATCCTTTGAAGCCTTTGAAGACACACAAAGGAATACAAAATAATATAAAATAATGCATGGTGTATATAAAAACATGTTTGTATGTAAGTAAACTATTACATAAATTATAAATAGTATATAAACGTTATATTATATATACCATACTATATATATCATACTATATAAACCATAACTATTACGATATCATAGCATCTATCAATGTATTTCTTCTTACCAAAACTGACTGCCAGTGAGAAAGCCTCGTATGGCAAGGACACTTGCTCCAAAAGTGGCACGCTGCCATAGTCACCAGTATCACTAAATTATCACTTTCATACCCTCTCCCCCTTCCTCTTGACCCCTGGGAGCCCAGACTGGCCCCCGTTTGACCCCCCCCGTATCTCGTCGCAGCCGTCATGACGACCGTCTCAAGAGGACTGTTGTATTTGCCGAGGGGTGGAGCCTGGCAACCGCCTGACTGCACAAGATCCTCGATGACAAATGTGAGACACAGAGTGTCGGGGAGTGTTGACGACTGGGAGTCAGAGCAGTAACTAAATGGATATCACAAAATCCGACAGCCACTTCACAGTCTACTCTTAATAAAAAGCGACAAAATACAAAGTTCTTTTTACAGTATGCCACATCTCATGAGGGCAGAGCTGTTTGAAAATGCCAGGATTAATGTCTGAAATGTCATGGCTATACTGGGTGGTGGTGTTTCGTGCTTTAGAGGCGTTAAATGCAATGACAATTATATGAAGGAAAAAGAGAGTATTGTAAAGCAGACTTAGTTTTAAAGACTTTGGAGATTTTACATAATTATCTTTAGTCTGGAAAATGAAACAGCTCCGATTTGTGGTCTAGGGACACTCCCTGGTATGAACAAGATAAGAGAGATTGCGAAACTAATTACAGACCAAGAGGAGAAGGATTTATGTGCGTTATTAGTGAAAATAATGTATCCTTATTTTAACACGAACATTTTATCAACACCAGCACCAGATTTAATTATCCTTATCAGGCAGTTGGAAAAAGTGGGAGAGTGACACCTAACCAAATGAGAGATTTTCTTTGACTCTACTGCCAAACAGCCTTTAATTCAAACAATTGCATTTAAACCTTGACCAAAGGTCTTTAATCTTATGGCAGGCTGTACCTCTCACGCACTAATGAGTATTTCATAGCATGTGTCTACTTCACCATCTACAACATGTCAAGAGAAAATTATTCTCAATACTCGTCCTCAGTGCAAAACAGCTGAAGGACTGCAATCAATTTTATTTCAGTTCCCTGTGTAATCAAAGCCCCTTGAAAATACAAACGAGTTGCTTTCTGTGTGCGAGAGAGGCTTGAACAAAGAAAGTCCATATCTCTTTGAAAACGCCAAAGTTTTGGATCAATATTTCACAGCAGACACTGAGGGCAAAGAGGCTGGGCTGGGAAGAAAATCAGAGGTAGACTATCCCTTGAGGGTACACACCTTCTCTTTGTGGATGCTAAACAGCAAGTTCTTAACCCTGAACAAACATAATAAAACTACCTTTGCTTCTTAAGGGCTGACTTCAATGCAATCTTCCATGCAACTAACGTCTAAAGAAATGCTGGCAGTAATAACTCTGAAGTGCTTAAAAACAGCATTTATTATCAGTTCTTCAAAATGGTTAAATATTTAATGACTTCTGACACATGAGGGATTCAATACTTTGTTGATACATGGATTCAGTCATCTAGTTATGTAGTGTTTTCTTTTTTTTACTTTGGAATAGATGATAGAGATGCTCAAGGTTACTCAAATCTTTCATTAATTTTTCTGATGTTGCTAAGAAAGTCAAAATGATAGATGTTCTTATGAAGTCATCCTTTAATATTTAACCCACTTGAAGGACATGGACATCATAACAGCTGTACAATCATAACCGCTAAGAGCGTTTTCATGTTTTTTTCTGGTATATTTGAGAATGTACCACTCACAAAGTGCAAGACTTTACGCTCTACCACACAGCAAAAAAGTCAAGAAAAGTGTTATGCCACCATTCATATCAATACAATATTATATTTCACCTCAAAATGGTATGGATTGTACTGACGGTGTGAATATTATGTGCATGTATAGGTATGTAAACTGAATAAATACATAAAACATATTATTGTGGGGTTACTGATGTGCTAGGAAGTCTATGACGTAGACCTATGATCTATGATGAGTAGCATTCCACACCAGTGCTGTGTATCTTTAAGCAAATATCATTTTAGAGGACATCAGAATGTCTTGAATGCATGTACATGTATATTATATGTATGTGATATGTATGTATGTATGTATGTATGTATGTATGTATGTTTGTAGGCCTATGGTAAAGCATAAGACCTTCTTGTTACAAAGCAATACTTGTACGATTAATAGCCTACAGATATTTCCTGTCTCTCTAAGTCTTGACCAGGGAGAAATTCAGGGACAGTTTCATGCAGGACATCTGAAATAATGGAAAGCTGAGGCGACAGCGATCTATGAAAATATGAGGATGGAAGATCGCAGGTCACAGGGCGATTTGCTTTTAAGTTAAGATACATAATGTATAACCACTTCAGCCAAGAAACCGACGCGTGCATGAATTATACAAGCGCCCACTAAAAAGAGAACACATAATGTGCATTTCAAATTTCATTGCTCTGTTTTCAAAAAGTTACAGTGTGATGGTAACTTCACTGAAAGTGCATTTAATAGGAAAATGTCTCTTTTAGAAACGCGAATATGCGTGCAAAGAGCAAATGGTGGTCCTCACAACTTGACAGGCTAAATGCAACTTTTATCAGCATACTTAACTGAACTTCAAACAACACAGTTAAGAAAGTAATTTTCAAAGTAGAGAAAGAAATTGCCAGAGATCAGGATGATGAGTGACCACACTGAAGGCTATCACAGGTTACACTCCATCATTCATAAGGATGCATTCTTTAAAGCTTTGCTTTAAACGAGTCCTAAAAATGTTCACTGTCAAGATCGTTCCATATCCCAGCTCAAAGCTTAGTTTTAAAACAAGTTTTGTCACTCTTTATAGCGAGACTTGTAGACATCGTGTGACAAATAATGATTAGGTAAAAAGCGACTTACTTGAAAAGCAGGTAGGATAACTCCTGAAAACTGCGGCGGTTGAAGATGTTACATATCGTGGCACTGTACGGATGTCCAATACCTACGGGTAGGCTATTACTTGAGCTACAGAAATCCCTTCAAATAACGACCGAATTTATTTTTGTTTTCTTTTGACAAACGTTATTATGCTGTATGAAAACCTGCTGAAGAGCAAAGCGTTTAATAGTTTGCGAAAGTTCCCAGAGAATTGCATCAAATTTCGTCAAACAGTAACGAGAGCTTGTCCGGGGTGACTAAGAGTGTCAAATTTTCATTTTGAAGTTTGTTCGCGTATACATATCCCAGGAATATTCCTTAACAAACTGACTTTTTTCGTCTAAGGCTTCCGTCAAGTACTGGCAGGTGTTGAGGGTTTGGTGTTGTAGCTCTCTCAGTCTCTCTGTCGCTGAGCCGCTCTTTCCCATTTCTGTTACCTCTGTGAGAGGCAGTCAGCCGTGTCACAGTTAACCAGATCTTTGCCAGAGCAGAACATCACAATTGATTGCGAAAAGAGTCAACAACCGAGACATACAGCGATGTCTGTGTTTTAGTTAGGCTACTTGCAAAGTGAACTTGTTTATTTCCAGTATATTTTAAAGGCTCTTTAGACTTTATCATTACCATATCCATTTGTACAGTGGCATTGTCTGATATAGGCTATTTGTCGTGCCCCTCTCTCTAAGACAACCAGGAATGTAATGCATAATCCACCTTACGTGTATCCACAGGGGGACCCATGTAGCAGGATTATAGGCCTAATAAACCATATAACCAATATAGTGGCATACCTTCCATATCTTTGTTTATTCCTGCATATGGTAGCCTATACGTGTACGGACGTCTTCTTTGTTGGTTTTCACATGTAGCCTACATTCTAATTTAAAAATCTACAGTGGATGTAAGTTTGTATTTGAGACATTTCATTGCCCATAGAGATAACTTCCATGTGAGGTTCACATAGGGATGAGCTACCATGTCAGGGGTCTGAGTCTGTAAAAACTGTTGAGATGGCTCGGAACAGGACTATTGGGGAGTAGGGGGTGTTTGGGTCAAGACCTCTCTATTATGTTATGGCAGTGTGACTGAGATGGCTGAACGGTCTCACAGCCCTGCAAAAGTACAGAGGGAGGGCCACAGAGTTATAAAGTTCAGTATGCTCCGCTGGTTTCATTCAGGTGTGAGGCCACTTGGAGAGAGGCCAGGAAGCAGATTAAAATGGTTGCAGTCACAGCACGCAGTCTGTGATGTGTCAATATACACAGTCTGTGAATGTGTGTGTGTGTTTGTGTGTGTGTGTGTGTGTGCATGTGTGTGTGTGTGACTATATGTCTGATTGACTGATTTACAGCTTTATAGGCTGTTTGAGTCTTGTATTTTCAGTGGAGAAAATATGTAAATATGTACTGTGCGCACATGTTTGGCAGTTACTATTTGAATAGATTAGACAGTTTTCTGTCAAATTACTGTCATTTTACATGTTGTTTGCAATTTATGTGTTGTGGCAGCTACATAAGAGTGTAGGAGTAACAGATAGAATGCAAGAGTTCTGGAGAGAGAGAAAGAATGACAGAGAGAAAGTAAGGAAGAAAGAGAGTGGTAGAGGGAGGAGAGAGTGAGACAAGAGTATAACAAGAGAGAAAGTTAGGTAGGGAGCTAAAGAAAGAAAGAAAATAGAGGAAAGAAAGGAAGACAAAACAAGTCAGAAAGAGAGGGAGGGGATATGGCCGAGGTGGCCTCTAGGTTCGTGCAGTGAGTCCTGAGGAGACCCAAAGCTGTCATTGTGTTCAATGGCAGCATAAGGGAATGGGGAGAAGTGTCTAGGGATTCCTCACATTCCTGGACATCCAATCTCTGTGGCACACAACAAGAGACCTAGGGGTAACCAGGAGGGGGGATTAGAGAGAGAGAGAGAGAGAGAGAGAAAGAAAGAGTAAAAGACCTCTCACTCCGCCTGTGTGTTCTCCCAAAATACACCAGGTCTCAAGCCTGGCCTTTGTGCTGGGGGTCACTCCACCATGCTGCAGGGCTGGAGGCCTATTGCCCTCTCAATCACGTTCACTTCACTGGGCTGGCCAGAGAGCACGGAGGTGTGTTGACCAACTTGTGAGGGCCTCTCTGACCTGTTGAGATGGTCACGAACACTCTCTTTTGTAACACAGGCAGAGGAGCCCATTGGGGATTACTGATATGTATGGATTGTGACAGCACACACAGGCTACTTTATGCTGTCAACAAGCTCAAATGTTGCTTGTGAACTTGTTACTTATCAAATAGCTGATTTTCTGTTATGTGTTAAGTGTGGTGCTGCTGCACAATCTTCTTTTACCATGGAACATGAAGTGAGAAAATGTGTGAATAATCTATCTATCTATCTATGTATCTATCTATCTATGTCTATGTATCTATCTATCTATCTATCTATCCATCTATTGCTATGTTGTAATGGTCACACATTTTCACTGTTTGTAACTGTAATATAAAGCAACATTTCAAGACTTTTACTAGGCCTTGCACAAATGACACCATGTGGAAGTAGTCATGCACACAACACACACACACACACACACACACACACAAACACAGACACACACACATACCCCACCCCTCACACAAATACACACAGTAGCACTGGCATGGTCAACAGCCCACCCCCCCCAAACACACACACTCTTTGCCTTTCACATCTGAACACTTGAAAAAGAAGTAATTTATAGACCATGAAGAGCAACACTGGGACGTTAACTGGTAGTCTGTTTTCTCGGTTGTCTGTAATTACACCCATATTACACTCTCCACACAGTGTTCACTCAGCTCTCTGGAACCCGGGGTCCATTTGTAACAGCAATCTGCCACATGAGGCAGGAAATACTGTCTCTGTGGCATAGGGCGTAGCAGTGGAGTCCACCCAGGGCACAGCTTTGGTAGGATATCCTCTGTGTGCACACTGACATGAGGTCCTCGTGCGGTCTCTGTGGGTGGTGTACTCTGTTACACCTTCCATCTTCCGCTGCAGGGAAATGACAGCATTATTCTGGGCAGGGTTGTATAGGTTCATGCCAGCCCTTAACATGTGGCACACCCTGTTGTGCCTTTGCGCATTTGCGTAATATTATGCAATAGACTGCATAGACTCTTTCACCTTTGACTTTACATTGTTGTTAAAGCATGTCTCCATAAGTAGGTAAATGCATTCGAACATGTGAGTTATTTAAAAGAAATACATTGATCTATCTTAGATTTCTAATCCATACCATCTGACATTTCAATCTATATATTCTGTTTTTCAGTCTTTGCCGTCTCTTCACTGCTTCCTGAAATATATTCTGTTTAATTTCTCCCCCATATGTTCACATATGCCTTGTGCAAACATATTGTGTCACGTATTGCTTTTTACAAAGCAGTGCGCTTGTATTATCTTTAATAACATGGATTAAGGTGGACACTGGTAATTTAGAGGAGATAAGATGAGCCGTGACCAGAATTGAAAACATCAGAACGCTGACTGAGTCATGGGGGATATATCCTGATGTTTTGTTTTTTTATGTGTGACCAGATATCAGGTTGGTTTCCTCAGAGGGAAATGGATAATTTCCCAGATCTGATGAGAACAGGAAAGAGGGTGACGGCCTTAAGTCCCCACCTGTATCTCTGGCTCGGCCGTTCCCACCAGACATCCACCCGTGACGGCCAGTATGGCTGGGGGCTATCGGCAGCTTCCTCACATGGGAATCCAACACTCTCAAAGTCATGTCCTTTCTCTTTACACTCTTTGTTTGTCATTCTACCTCATTCTTTCATCCTCCCTCTCTCTCTCTCTCTCTCTCTCTCTCTCTCATTGCATTCCTCTCTCTGTTTTTATCTGTTTCCACCTGTCTCTCATTCTTTTCCATTTAACTGTCTCTATCTCTCTGTCCCATCACCTTCAACCCCTCCCACCCTCCACCCTTTTTTGTTATATGATAGCCTTTAGAATGTACAGCACACTAACCATAGTTACAACAGAGGGAAATGACCTAAGGGAGGCACGCTGTATTTAAATGCAGTGATTGATTTGAAGAGCCCAAGCAGAAGGGGAAAGATCTGCTGTCCCACTTGTATTAGCTAGTGCCGAGCTGTTTTCATAAATGTTTCACACTGACAGGCTCTTTTAGCAGAGAGGTTAAACAAATTACCTCATTCTCTGTGATTTATGAAGAAAGATTGTGTGTATCTGTGTGTGTGTTTGTGTGTGTGTGTGTGTGTGTGTATGAGAGAGAGAGAGAATGAGAGAGAGGCAGACAGAGAGAAAGAGAGAGGGACAACACACACACAAGAGAAAGAGACAGAAAGCAAAAGAGAGAGAGAGAGAAATACATCAGGCATTTTGAACATCAGCCAGCAATTTAGGCGAAATTCCTTTAAGACTTCGAGAGCAAGATGGCAAAAGTAATGACAGTGCACTGACTGCAGAGATTGCACGGCCCATTTCTCTTGAGAAATGATAAATCTGTCACATCCTAATGTCAGTGGAGGAAACTGCCTAAACACAGCAGCTGTTAATGCTGCATTTACACCTAAAAGAATCATGCTCTTCCTCTGCCCTAGGTCTCGAAGTGAATTTAGTCTGATAAGCAGAAGCACCATTTTTCCCGCATCACTCTTGCTCTCTATCCTCCTCCTCTGTGACTTTAATGTGTGTGTACAGTATACTATTCAACATATTGTTTCACTGAATAGTCGTGTTCAATGACAGGTTCACCCTCTGACAATCCAGAGGAAGTGTTCCTCATGAGCCATTGTGGTTAAACAGCTTTCCACTGTATTTCAAGTCCAATCAACGTCCAATTACTTGGTGATGCTCTTGCCAAAATCCACACAGTCCATGTGTGAGTGACATTAACCAATCTAATGGATACGCGTATGAATTGCAATGAGCATATTCGACTGAGTGCCGAACGCATTGTTTGCAATTAATCACCGTAATTTATTTGAACGTTTTTTCTGGTATTCTTGTGAAATGTGCTGTTTGGTATTCAGCTTGCCACCGCCCGGCAATCAACAGACACGTTTGAGCAACAACCACATTCCTTTGAGGTTGTTCTCATTAAAAAAGGGGGTATTTTGGGCATTGGCAGCCACTTTTTTCTTTCTCTCTCTCGCTTTAACCAAATCACTTGGCCTCTCCTGGGCTCATTTGAATGATGGGGATGGGGAAGAGACTGGGGGGGGATGGGGTATTGAGGGGGAGGAGACGGGGGTCGGCCAATGCCGCCTTTTCTATAAGACTCATCCATCTCGCCTGCATATTTTTGTCAGATCCTGGGAGATGGGGGTGGGATGTGGGGGGGTATGTGGAGGGTGTGTGTGTGTGTGTGTGGGGGGGGGGGGCTAATTATCCAGCTATCCGTCTTTCTCTCTCTTTACCCTAATCTCTCTATACCCTCTAACTCCATCTTTGGGAGTGCAGTTTGTGTATATGTGAATGTGTGCGTATGTTTTGTGTGTGTGTGTATGAGTGCTTTAGTATGTGTGTGTGCATGTATTATCTCTGTAGAGCCCTCTGCTGTGTACGCAGGAGTAATGAATGTGTGTTGTCATGCGTGTAAGATTGTTTATGGAAGGGTGCTGGTATCATGATCTCTAGGTGACGTCTCTGTCTCGGTTAAACTCCAATAAACACCAACACCATTCCACTTAATTTCAGCTCATTGGAAAGCCCTGGACCAGAAAAAAACCAGCATGTCTGTGCATGTAATGAAAACATCAACCGACAAACACTGCCATTGTGTGTGTGTCTGTGTGTGGTCATTTGTGTTTGTGTGTGTGTGTGTGTGTGTGTGTGTGTGTGTGCGCATGGGTCTGAAAAAGCCCACAAGCACCCCAAATCTATCCTTGATGAGTTACTATAACATAAGATATATCTGTGACAATGTTGCCTGCATTAATTATTACATGTATTTTGACATCCAGAAGTGTTTAGTTGCCCCATGCCAGATGGGTCATATCATACTTAGCGCACTTAGCACCATGCTATCTGTAGTCATTAGGCATGAGGAGAAGGAGGGGGAAGCCAAATTCGCTGCTTGCATTATCATCTGCCTGTCCTCCAGCTATTTCTCTCAAGAATCATGACATGAAAGTTGTGGAAAGTCCTGAGCTGTCAGGATGCCTCAACAACTGCCATGCCCTGCGGTGCAAGTGTCTCCCTGCTTGAAATGGGATCCAGCTTCCTTTCATGTGGCGTGTGATGGGAGACACACTTTCATTGGAGCCAGAGACGATTCTGACAGCTCCCCTGCCATTCGAGGGAGAGCATCCGCATGCACCAGCCATTTCTAAAATCGCAGCGGGAAAGAGCGGCGCTCCTCGCACCCCAAATCGAAATGTTTTTTTTTATATATTTTGAAAGTGAAAAAAAATTATAATGACAAGGAGAAACGTTCTCTGTTTTACCATTGTTTTTGAAGGGGGGTTAAAGCTACATGTAAATGGGCGATGAAACATAGCCGAGCTGTTAGGCGCACATGGTTGACTTTGGCCTGTAGAAAGAAAAGAGTATTTTAATGGTGCTCAGTGTTCGCGGCTCAGACTCTTTCTGGAGAGCTAAAGGGCATCAAAGGAACATGGATTTAAATAACTCGCTGGTCATGCTCTTAAGCTGCTTACCAAGAGGGAACAAGAATCTATTCTTCCATCATTATATCAATAACTAGGCAAGGTGTTCTTCGGTTTCAACAAAACCAGTATTGTGTAAATGGGCCCTTAGTGAACCCAGTCTTTATCATAGAGATGAGATCGATGAGATAATAATATGCTGGAGGATGTTATGAAAGCAACCCGACAGATCTATGATTATATGACTTTCTGAGAAGACTTAAAAGAGCAAAATATGTAGAATTCTAAGTGTGTAATGTTAATTCCCTTGGTTTTCTTCAAGGAATATCTGGTAAGCTGAAGTCCCTCTTATTAGAGTCTAATTGTAAACAGAAAGTATTTGTATCTCAATCACAGAAATGTTTTAGTCACAATGACTCAAATTAATATAACCTCTCATGACCAGCTCAGAAGCAGAGTTCAGTTAAGCTCAAAAGAATTGGGCATGAAAGAGATTGTTTTATGACTTTATTGATCGGGGATTCAGCGTGATATCAAATATACTTGCTATCAAGTAGCAAGTATACTTGCTCAAGTAATATTGGTTTTAAATGGTTAGTTTCGGCCGATCCAAGGGTACAAAAAATCAATGGATTTCTCTCTCTCTCTCTCTCACTCAGACTCATATGTGCATTTACTTAGATGTGTCAGACAGACAGGCGACTATAACATAAGCACGTCCTTTATCCTGATAATCCCTCTGGAAACACAGTGTGGAGTAATGAGTCAGGCGTAGTTCATGTGTGCGAAAGTGCGAAAAACAGCATTGTCACTGACAGAGGAGAAGTGCACAGAGGCAGCATACATGACAAAGAGGTTCGCTGAGTAAACAACACAAATATATTTTGTACACACCACCCACACATGCATTCTAAATTATCTTTTCCTAATTTATCTGACATGCACAACCGAACAACAAAGAAGTGGAATGTTTAATTTAACTGTCTAACTAAGGGCTCAAGCCTTCAAAGTTAAGTTCTTTAGCAAGAATAAACTTGCAGCAATAAGGATCTTCTCAGGAGATGAGTTGAGAAAAATACTTTAAATCCTTGTTAAAGGTTTAGTCAGTATTCATGCTAAGCAGGAGTACTTTGACATGGAAGCTGCCTACTTCTCTGTGAGGTTTGAGAGAGAGAGAGAGAGAGAGAGAGAGAGAGAGAGAGAGAGAGAGAGAAAAAAAAACGTAGCGTATTTATGGATGGGTCTTTTCTAGGCATGATTTATGGTTCTGCCCGTGATGTGGAATCATAATTCTGAAGTGTCATTTTAACTCGACCTTATCGCTGCCTAGACCTGTCAAAAATCCCAAGCCTCCAGCTATGCTCTGAGAACTGTCGTGTCTGGCCGGTGTGCGAGTGTCAGAGTGAGAATAAGAAGCGCTCACTCTCCCCGGGTTTAATAGATATCTGGGTTTATTCTGAGCCATATTCGCATGGATTTCTCCCCTTTCCTTCATGGGCCTAAGAGATCTAATCAGTAATGAGTTAGAGCCAGCCTTACATGAAATTAGTTTCTGATGAGAAACATACTCTCTTGGCTTGACAAGAGTATTACATAGAGCAGGTTACATTCTGAGGGTCAGGGGTCAATTCTGTGTCTTCATTTGTCATCTGCTGCATTTATCAAGGTCACCACAGTGTAATTGGGTTCAAAATATCTCTTCACATACATCACTGATCCAAGTAAAAGTGTATAATACTGGGTGTAATTTGAGTGAAGTCTTCTTTGGGTCAGTGTCTGAACAGACGCCGTTCAACATGTGTAATATGCGATGGGCGCAGATTTTGATGAGGGCAGGGGGGTTATGTCCAAAGAGGGGTTATTCAAATAGGCACAAATGAAACAAAGTCTGCAGTACCAATGGCATAGTGATCATATGAGAATGACCAATACACTCTGAATGCTTCAGATAAAAAGTTGTTACCCAGGTGACAGGTGATGTTAGAGCATTATGTATTTCATAACTTTTCTGGATTGTTTTTGTATTTCATAAACTGTATGTATGTAAGCTATAGCAGGGCGCTTGTTGGTGGACGAGCGGCTGTTAAGACATACAGTCTATGATATTCATTCACTGCTAAATCCATTTCTCCAATTGAGCTGAGCCAATGATGCTTAGGTAATAGTGCACGCTCCATCCATGCAATGGTGCCTTTAAAACCTTTAGTACATCGAAAGGGAAAGACAAAGGAGTCAAGGGTCCACGTCCCACCCCCCTCCTGTGCCCCCCATTACTACATGTAATAGCTGTTGCATGAATCAGACCAAATGGGACAAAAATTACAGACTGTGTGTATGGAGTGCTGTCTAAAAGGAAATTTAAAAAAAACACTGACGGAGGTGATCCGTTTTCTGCTTTGACAAACCTTCTTTTAAGTATACAGATCAGAGTGGGGAGGACTGTGATTATGGTCTGCCTGTCTTCACTTCAGAGAAAGGCTGCCCATTAATAGGGCATGCTTTCCCTGCCGGTGAAGGAGTGAGAGAGAAAGCCCCTGAGGACATACCTGGCCGAATTCCCCCTCCGCATTTGCAGCCTTGTGTTGGTGTAATGAAAACATTGAGCCCATAAAACATTGAGCCCAGTGGCCGAGACACCTGTTTGGTGGCTGGAGGCTGAGGAGCAGGAAGAGGCCGTAATAAGCACCTGCCAGAATGAAGCACAGGCTTCAGGTTTTTTTTTTTTTTTTTTTTTGGGGGGGGGGGTAATTGTAAGTACGGGCTACTCCCCAGGAAGTCAAGGCAGGGTAATTATTTGGGTCAAGTAGTGACAGATAGAGGAAAACAATGTCATACATATTAAGCAACAGAAATGCTTGGTGCCATTTCCACAATGAAAAGTAGCTTCATAAAAACGGTAAAGTAAGTAATTATATAAGTAATTATATCTGACAACCATAACATTAAGAGGCTGGAGATACTATATAGTATAGTACTATAAGCATGTAAGAAACAATTGAATGGGCTTCTGTTAAATAATCTGTGCTTTGTTCTCCTCACCTGTTACTGCAGTGCAGCAAAGTAAGTGCATTTTTGACAAATAAAATATGTCTGTGTATATGTGCAAGTAATGTTCAGTTTTGGGTGTTAATCTAAACAGAAAATTGTTCTCTTAAAAATATCTTCTAAACTCTGGAAAGTGTGCAGGATGCAATACAATATATCACAGATCTTGTACATTGGCTTCAGATACTGCAGTAATAATAACTGGAGGAAAGCTGGAGTTTTGTGTTCATTACTGTAACTAGACCTTCCTGTTATAGAGATTGACATTACAGTTTTTCTCAATTGTTTACACACAAAAACTGGTACTTGAGACACAATGACTACAACATGTAACTCATGCACCAACCCCCTGAACCAATTCTGCTAAACTACAAGCACAATTCCTGCTTTACACTCAAATTGCAGTTCTAAAACACACTTTTTTCACAACACTACACACACAATGCTTTTGGCACAATTTTCATGAAGAAAAGGAACACACTGTCATTCAAATTCTAAAATTAATTGCCCTACTATGCACACTGACTCATCACATGGGCAAACACCTGTCACACAGTTTTACAATTAGCAACCAGAGCTTTAGCATAATGCTTGTGATGTGGATGAGGTGCTGTGGCCAGACCGAAACAAAAGAGAGGATGCAGCATATATATATACATATATATGCTGCATCCTCTCTTTTGTTTCGGTCTGGCCACAGCACCTCATCCACATCACAAGCATTATGCTAAAGCTCTGGTTGCTATATATATATATGCTGCATCCTCTCTTTTGTTTCGGTCTGGCCACAGCACCTCATCCACATCACAAGCATTATGCTAAAGCTCTGGTTGCTATATATATATATGCTGCATCCTCTCTTTTGTTTCGGTCTGGCCACAGCACCTCATATATATATATATATATATATTTTTTTTTTTTACTGTAACTGTATGCAGTAAATTATTCTGTGGTTTTGTATGTATACCACTGTATGTGCAACTTTATGTTGGTTGGGACGTATTGTGTACATTGTTTTTGTGGGGAAAAATAACATTTGTTACAGTGTATTTGTGTGATGATAAAAGGAGAAGAAGTGTTTTACATTGAGCACATCAGTGTTCAACTGGTTCTTATAAATGTCTATTCATATGATCGTTTGTGTGTCTCATTTGAAAACAAAATACAATTTTGAGAAGAAATAACATTGTTTTGAAAGTAAAGTTTGATTTTGCAGGAGAATTGAGGGGTTTTGCCCATTGTGTAAAAATAGATACGATGAAGACATAATAAATTATCACAAATAGCAAGTAAAATACCCAATGCTATATGTAATTTGTGATGACAATTCAATCTTTCAGTCTTTCAGAGAGAGAGAGAGAGAGATAGAGAATGAGTGAGAGAGAGAGAGAGAGAGAGCACAACATACCAATCCCATCTCCTTAATAATGTAAGGTTGTTTGTATTAGGTTTCACAGATCAGATAGGCTATATTAAAAAAGGTGTATACTCACAAAATACTCACAAATACAAATATATTTGAAAGGGTAACCTCTTAATCAAAGGGAAGATCATTGTAGTTTCAGTGTAAAAAAAAAAAAAAAAAAGTACATTTTCCTTCATAAGCATATTACATGTTTTGCCCTTTGCCCAACAGATTTGTGTTGCCATTATATCTGTCCCATATAATTAATCAATATATTTGCTGATGAATAGGGTTATTTATCAAAAAAATTCTGAATCATGTAAGCTTTCTATTGTTACAAAGGAGAAATGGCAACCACACCCATAGTTGCCAGACTGTCCTATGTTCTATGGCCCTCTTCTGGATATGGGCTGAAATAACACCCAATGATCAAATTCATTACATTAAAAAAAAAAACTTTTATGTGATATTCCCTGAACATACATCTTCAAATCGTTTGGTGTTTATATTCTGAACAACAGGATAAGTTATGAGTTGTACTTGCTGTAAGAACTGCCATGATGCAGCGGCATAACACTATGAATTTCTACATGTGAGCTCTATAGTTCACTCAAATGTGGGCTTTCTTCAAGCACATCAAGCACCACAGCCAGACACATGCCTCAATAAATAAACAATAATATGGGAATTGAGTTCTAAAGAGGTATTTATTTCATGAAGCAAAAAGTGCCATTCTCAAAATATCTACACATAGAAATGTACACAATAAGCAACCCATTAAAAAACAGAAACAGTTTGTGCTTTCAACTAAAATACAAATTCCTCATTTTTTGAGGTGTGGGAGAACCTTAAATCAAACTATTATATGCTCTATTTATTAGAAAAGCTCCCATGTCCAGGCATCCATGATAGTCTGGCTATGGGAGAAGGCTCTTATAGGGTGTCAGCCATCGCACCATGTAGTCCCTGCAAAACCACATTCATCTACATTATTTCCAACATCCTTCTTCTCTGACAGTCATATGTGTTTAGAGATACCTGAATACATGCATGTAGCTTTAGTGAAACATATGACTCACCTGTTGAATTTCTGTTTCTTTCTCTTTTGGAACTCGGTTTCGTCCACTGTCCACACCGCACCTTTCCCTCCCTCCACGCGCACAAAGCACTTGTGCAAGCTCAGATTGTGACGGACCGCATTCTGTTGGAGCAGTGCGCAGCGGTTAGATCAAGTATGTATATAGAAACTACGAAAACAACTACAGAAACTCCAAATCATTTTCACATACCCCCCCAAAAAAAATCCCAGTTACATCCTCACTTGCTGATATAGTGATCAAACAAAATACCAAAAAAGGAGCCGCAGTACCAAGGTACCGATTCACTGACTCATTTGAATCCCTGAGTTTCAATAACGATCTTAGTCACTGCACTACAAAAACTCCTCATTTAACCAAATGTTATTAATCTTATATTAAGATCAAACATCTAGTTGGTATTGTTTTTAGTATAAAAAGACTTACCAAGTGCTTTCTCCTTTGATCATTTTCACTTAATTTAATAAGAATTTGACTTTGCACTGGCAGCCAAATTCCACAGTTAGTGAAACCTTACTTTCAAGGAGCAAAACATCAGCCCAGCTCTGCACAACTAAGCACATTGACAGCCTCACACTTTTTGCAAAACGCTACACACATTGATTTACAATAAATACATTTCTCTACTTTAAATATCAGATAATGTCTCCTCTTTGCAATTTCAAGGTACTACATACACAGCCATGAAGCAATTGAAGCCATTAATGAAGCCATGAAGCAATTGATCAAACAACTATCGGTGTAAAGACACTTAGGAGCATATCTGTAAACTCAACAATCAGGCCTAAACACTGGGCAACAGGTGAGCCCTTGATGACAACATAAATTGAAGGCAATGTAGCACAGAGAGGAATAGGAAGAGACACTGTTTTGCAAAAAGTGTTATGAAATTGAAAACTGGGTCAAAGGCAGTATGGTTTTGCAAATTTGGACTGGGGTCATGTGTTTGAGTGACATGTTTTAAAATTGTGTGTAAGCAATTGAAAAAACTGTAGTGTTTTGAAAAAAGTCCTCAATGTACAAGTCTGATGTGTGTCATTTTTGTACTCTAAATTATTTACTTACTTGAACAATATTTCTGGAAAGAAAAACCAAGCATACACCATATCTTAGTAAAATGTGTTTTGCAATAGTACAGTAGTGTTTATCTAATTAAACACCATCAGATCATATGATGGATGTGTTTGTGATATGACAACAAAATAGAGTTTTGATAAATAATTGTATAGTTTTGATGGAAGTGTTTCATTTCACGAAAGATCTAAGAGATTCTGCTACCTAGGTGTGGTGTTGTGTTAATTGTGTGTAGTGTTTAAAAAAAAAAAAAATGGGCCCTGTTTTCAAAATTGTGCCTAAGCAATAAAAAAAACTGTATTAAATTAAGTCCAATTATTTGATGAGAAAGCGCAAGCTAAGTCTCTTTATACTAAAAACAATACCAACTGGATTTTTTAAATCTTCATAGATTAATTAGACTTGGGGCCAGGGGCGCAGGAGGCACGGGGGACGTGGGGGATATGTCCCCCGCAGTGCTGAAGAGACGGCCGTCGTCCCCCTCACTTTTGATAAGGAAAAAAAGCCTTTGGTTTGCGCTAACTATGTAAAACTCCCCATTAACAGCATCACATCACTAACCACAGCCATCTACAGTACTGTAAGACTGCACAAGATTCAATTATTACGGCACTGACGAGAGTCTAAAGCGAAAAGCGAATACAGCACTGCTATTTTGAAGGGGCACTGTCACAAAATGTAAGCAGCCCTTAGTGACAAATCCCAGGAAACTATTAGTCTGCAGAATGAATATGTGTTGCTTTTTTCAGGCTATATTTCCAATTGTAACCCCTTGTCAGTCAATAGTGAAAGTAAATAACTAAGTGTAAAACTGTTTTGTCGTTGCCAATGAGACCACGGCAAAGTTAGTTTAAGTTTGGATAAGTTTAAATAATAGGCGAGTGCAGATGCACTCTGCTAGTCACACACATGTTTTAATAAAGCAAGTAAGTGGAATCCTGGTGTTGCATACACGGTTTCACATGCAAGCAGTTTTCTTCTGACTGTTACAGTAAAATACCGATGCGCTGTTTGATGTCGCACTCCTTGCTCTTAAAGGGAATGACAGATGTCACTTTCATTGGTTTAATGGATGTCACACCCAAAACACACCCATAACTGATTAGGAAACATAAGAAAAACCCTTTTGAACAACCCTTTTTACGCCGTCAAGATAGCGTTTTTGGACTGGCAACACCCTACACATATTTAAACCATACATTTCAGACCGTGCATTTCAGATCAACAGTTTTTCACAATTGCTAAAAACACAGGTTTTTTGAAACCTTCCACCCTTTCTGAAAACTGTAAACACAAACCCCAAATCTCAAACTACAGTACATTCACAAAACCTCTGACAACCTCTGCAAAACTGAACAATCGCCTCAAAGTAGTTGAACCTGTGCTCAAAACCGAACATCATCTTCAGATCATCTCACAAACACTACTGAGCAGTCATTAGACACTACTACTCTAGCACCAGGAGAAATTTTCATTGTTTACAACACAGTAAATGCATTTTACATCCAAAAAAAGAAACAAAGCAAAAAGATTTAATAACTCAGAGGATTCAACATTTACTGTAAATCCAGTAAAAACAAAGTATTAAGAATGGGGGTTTGTGTTTACTGTTTTGAGAAAAGGGTGGAAGGTTTCAAAATATGTGTTTTAGCAATTGTGAAAAACTGTATATCGGAAAAGACAGGCATTTCAGTAGTGTAAATGAGACATACATTGCCGTCTACAGCCTACAAAGTACTCTGAATTCCTCACTAATAGTTTCTGTCCATTGTTGATATGAACATGCACTGTTCAGCAACCTGTTCACATTCTGAACTAGCTTATATTGGTTGCGTCACATCACTTGAAACAAGTGTGATGAATTTTGAGTCCGTAAGGCCAGAAATGTAGATACCTAAAACAGTGGAGGTCTCATGTTGACAAAAGCCATTGTAATCAACAGCAGCCCCATTTATAAATACACTGAACTAAAAAGTCTCTGGTTTTAGCTTTAGCTGCCATTTGGTCTCTGCTCTTGTTACCCTGCTGAGAGCTTAACTCAGTCCTGGGCCTGTCATGGACCACAGGAAAATACCTGAACTCTAAGTATATTTGTCAAAGGAGAAATTATAATCTGCTCATGTTTGATATCATTTTAAGTAAGTAAGTAAGTAAGTATAAGTATACTCTTTTGATCCCGTGAGGGAAATTTGGTATCTGCATTTATCCCAATCCGTGAATTAGTGAAACACACTCAGCACACAGTGAAGTGAAGCACACACTAATCCCGGCGCAGTGAGCTGCCTGCAACAACAGCGGTGCTCGGGGAGCAGTGAGGGGTTAGGTGCCTTGCTCAAGGGCACTTCAGCCATGCCTACTGGTCGGGGTTCGAACCGGCAACCCATTCTCCACCCTACAAGTCCGAAGCGCTAACCAGTAGGCCACGGCTGCCCCCATTTTAATGTCCTACTGTTCATACACCTTCAAACCTGAGCTCACCCGTGAGCTGCGCTTTATGCCGTCTCCTTTCAGTGGTGAGTCCGACGTGATCTCATATCGCGGTTCTCCTTTCAAGTCGTTGTGTTTAATGTATGGCATTTGTGCTTTCTTTGTGTTTACATTTTGCCACTTGTGGTTACCATTATGCATCACAAGTGCATCACCATGCAAAATGTGTTTTATTGCATGAGAATGTGTTTGGAGTTTTGCAAAAAGAGTCTATGAGATCTGTAAATTGTGTTTTATGGTTTAGTGTTTTAGACAAGCAGTTTGTTGCAGTGTGTGTGTGTATGTTACGTCCCTAGCTGTTTTGTGTTCCTGCTGTCTCTCTGTATTTTTCAGACACTCCAGCAGGGGGCTTAATTGCTGGACCAGCCCTATAAAAGGGGTTGGTTGACGTCACTCCAGGGGGGCCGGCTGTTTTTTGGTTCCTCGCAGAACGCCACAGCTGCCACGCCACGCTTTGTTCTCCGCTTTCGCCCACACTACGTCCAGGTCTCCAGTCCCTCTCAGGGGGTCGTTTCCAGAAAGCATCGTTTGCTAGCTTGCGTCGCAACCTTGGTAGTACGCTCCATCGTTCTTGGATTTGGTGTTTCTAGAAAGGGTAGTTCGAACTCTCAATCGCAAACAAGGACGCAAAGTTTGGTCGTTTGAACTACTGCCCCTAGGCAGTCGCACTTGTGTCGTTCCTTGGTAGTTCCTGTTGGTGTCCGGAGCGCCTAACCAAAAATCACAACCGCCTAACCAAAATTTGCGAAGTGGATGTTTATCTCGTGACTCAATGATTGATCTATCCTGTAGCTTAATTTTGATTAAGACACTGCTCCTCTACTGGGCTCATTCTTGCTATTTATGTTAATTAAAGTATTGCCTTGATTTTAGTATTATAATCTTCACAGTCCCTAACAGCAGCAGTGTTAAATGGTGTAGTGGCTAAATCAGATGACTTATTATCCCAACGTTGTAGGTTCGATTTTCTTATGATGTGAGATTGTCCTCTTGCTTCTCGCTACCTGCAGGTGAACTAGTGTGACACGTAGATTCAATTGTTTTTGACTGATGTATTGTACCTATGGTCTCTCGATGTAGAGTAACTATATGTAACTATATACATAAATATGTATGGTCAAAACCTATTGTTGTGTCTCGTAGGCCTACTTTTACTCAGAGATGAAAAGAAGAGATAGGATGCGAACTCCGGCCGAGCGCGCAGTGCACCAACGCGCTGCCGTTAAGCCACGAGACAGTTAATAACCTATGGGATACCCAGGTATTTGTCCAGGCTATATATTTTTTCCAACACAGATATATAACACAAATAATGACTCATATTGGTCTGCTTAAGTTAACTGTTTTCTATGCTTGCAATAGGTTTAGGTTTTGGCTGATGGCAATGACAATACCAGCATTAATCACTCGGTTTAGATTAGAACCATGTCGACATAGGCCGTGACAGAACATTTCTAGGGGGTGGGGTATTACACGTTGCCACTGTTTCCACCAATGATATGTATCGCTGCATCATCAACAACGCTGTTGGAACTATGGTGTTCGAACGTCGGAGGTAGCGAATTGCGACACAGGTACGATGCTTTCTGGAAACAGGTGTAACAGTGTCGTTGTTTGGTCGCAAGATTCGTCGTACCATTGTGGTTGAGCAACGTCGTTGCTAACTTTTCTAGAAATGACCCCCAGAGTGAGAGTCTGGGAGAGAGGCCTGGAAATTGGGTGGCTTCGTTTTTGGCCGCCTTCACTTGCTATTTGTTTAGAACATTGCTTTTTGCATTAATTTATGTCCTAGTTTAATTATAATAAATTATTGATTATTTTCAAATGTATGTTGTCTGCTGTATTTTGCCCTTGCTTTATTTAGCTTTGTTATAGTTCCCTGACCCTAGCAGGGGGCACAACAAAATGAGGGCTCGTCCGAGTCGATTTTTGATAAACTTTTGGGGGGCTCAGCCACTTTTGAATAGGCCTTTTTTCGTAGTTTTGAATGTGCATCCGTCCGCTTTTTTCTGTGACTCTAACTCTGTTTTACATGCGCTCTGTAACTGAGAAACGCTGGTAAATTAGCTTTTTGATATATTTATTGGATAACGTCTTAGTATACTGTCAGTATTTTTTGTAAGCGTCTTTGTCGGGCTAGACAAAGGACGTTGTTTTCGTGGCGTGCTGTGCTTGATTCGTCAAACCCATCTTTCGGGTTATTTCTGAATTTCCCTCTTTCCTTTGTTCGTGAGCCTTCGATTTGGTGGTGGAGGGGAAAATAAATTTAGTAAAGGCCCATTTGATAAATATCTTGTGACTATGTGAGTCCGGCCTACTGCGTCTTGTTAATCTGGCTATCACAGAAGTTGATTATTCGTTAAAAAAATATCCTTTGATTTTGCTTGCACTGTGTCTAAGTTAAAATGTCTGTGGTAGAGCAGTTTATTCAGAGTCCTTCAGAGGTCTTGTTGCAGAATTGTACGAAAGACCAGTTAGTTGAGATTACAGACCGGTATTCTATTAGCCTTACATCGGAACACAAGAAACTTAAGGAAACACTTTTGAAGGCAGTAGTTGACGGCCTGATAGCTAAGGAGATTTTTCCTGCTCAAACTGCAGTTTGAGGCAGCGAAGTTACGTGCAGACCGAAAGAGTAGAGTAGTCCAGGAAAAAGAGATTGCCAAAGAAATTGAACTTAAGAAGTTACAAGTTCAGTTGGAGTTGAGGAAATTAGAACTAGATGCGCAGGAAAAGCAGGCACAGCGTGACTATCAACACCAGTGCGACGAGCGCAATTTTGCTTTACGCAAGCGTGAGCTAGAGCTGGCGGAGAAAAGACTTACCGTCCCTCCACCAGTGCGTTCCGCCTATCCATCGCATAGCTTGCGGCCTTCTACTTCTCCTGTTCGTGTCTCTTCGGCTCCTTCGAGTTCTTATGTCGGTGTCTCTTATTCAGCTGCTGCTACTTCGGGTGGCGATTCTGATGCGCCTCCGCTTGATGGTGTAACTGGAGATTATGTTACTAATGTTTCGTCTGTACCATCGCCTGACATCGGTGGTGATCCTCTTGCTCCTGTTTCGCCTGTTCGACCACCAGCCCAACCTTTCGATGTTAGCCGTAACATTCGCATGGTACCACCATTCAATGAACGTGAAGTTGAGGTGTATTTCACGCATTTTGAAAGAGTTGCGGTAACCTTACAGTGGCCAGTTGAAGTCTGGACTTTGCAGACTGTGCTTAGTGGCAAAGCACAAGCTGTATATTCGGCCCTTAGTCTTCAGCAAAGTTCTGACTATAATGCAGTAAAAACGGCAATTTTACATGCATACGAGTTGGTACCCGAAGCCTACAGACAAAAGTTTAGGACTCTTAAAAAAACTGATGAACTTACGTTTGTAGAGTTTGCTAGAGAGAAGGGGGGAATATTTGATCGGTGGTGTAATGCGATCAATGCACACACGAAAGAAGATCTTAGAGAAATTATTTTGTTAGAAGAGTTTAAGAATTGTATTCCAGACGCAGTAGCGATGTATTTAAATGACCAAAAAGTGACAACACTGGAGCATGCTGCTGTCTGTTCTGATGAATTTGTGTTATCGCACAAAAATTATTTTCTTTTCTTCTCCTCCTCCTCCTCGTCGTCGATATTCAGCTCAGCCTTCCAGTCCGAGGCAAAGCTGGAGAAATTCAGAGTTCAGTAGGCCTAGGCCTAAGTCACCTCCGGAAAGTGAGTCTCGTGAATGCTACTACTGCCATGAGGTTGGTCACCTCATTGCGGTATGCCCGGTCCTGGAAAGGAACAATTTCTTCTCCAAAGCGGAAGAATGCGAAAAGTGCTGGCCTTGTGCGCACTGTAAATTCAGAACATTCATACTGGGAATTAGAGTCCAATTTGATCCGTTCGTCTTTGAAGGAATGGTGTCTCTCTCGGGGCGGGAGAGGGACAGTCTTCCGATCAAGATTGAGAGATACCGGTTCAGCTCAGAGTTTTATTGTTGCATCTACTTTACCCTTCTCTGAGAAAAGTTACCTTGGCTCTGACGTTTTAGTACAAGGAATTGAAATGGGAATGTTAAAAGTTCCGTTGCACACTGTTCATGTTAAGAGTGATTTGATTTCTGGGTTTGTTAACGTGGCCGTTTGTTCTCAGCTGCCAATGAACAGTATTCAGTTTCTTGTTGGAAATGACCTCGCACATGAGAAAGTTGCTCCTCAGGTAATTTCGAAACCTTCTGAACACACCGAAGTAGACTCCGGTTTATCTGACGTTTGTCCAGGGTGTGTAGTTGCTCGAACTCAAGCATGCAAGTCATGTTTTGACTTGTGTGATTCGTTTATGGCACTTGAGAATCCCATTGTGTGTTCTTCCAGTTCAGCGCGTCGGCCGCTGTCCACGGCCGATGGTGCTGAAATTCGTAAACCATCCCGGTCGCTGTCCACGCACAGTGGTGCTGAAATTTCAAACTCTGCTCTACCTTTGCCTGTTGACAGAGATTTGATAATGCGTGTGAGTCCAGTGCCTGTTGCTCCTGTAGTTTCCTCCTACTCTCTACAGGAGGATGGACTGAGTTTTTGTGATGTGCCTGTTTTGTGTCTCCGCCTTCCGAATTCAGGGAGTTTGGAAGATTTGCCTTGTTGTCTGCCATTTGCCAGGTTCGTGTGCAAAGGATGTCCAGAGGTTGCTAGAATCCTGTCTGGCTTTTTCTCAGATGATACCTTGTGGACTTATGTCCTTTGTCACAACATCAATCGCTATACCTGGAAACTTTAACCTGGAGATACGGTACAAGGGGGGTAATACTACAGACACTACAGAAGCAGACATTACCTTGCTCTTATCAGTAAGAGAATTTTGTGTTTGAAATTTCTGTGTTTTGTTCGTTTTACATACTGGGTTGTTTGATCAACATCATATGTTGATTTTTAGTGGTGGGGGTGTTACGTCCCTAGCTGTTTTGTGTTCCTGCTGTCTCTCTGTATTTTTCAGACACTCCAGCAGGGGGCTTAATTGCTGGACCAGCCCTATAAAAGGAGCTGGTTGACGTAACTCCAGGGGGGGCCGGCTCGTTTTTTGGTTCCTCGCAGAACGCCACCGCTGCCACGCCACGCTTTGTTCTCCGCTTTCGCCCACACTACGTCCAGGTCTCCAGTCCCTCTCAGAGTGAGAGTCTGGAAGAGAGGCCTGGAAATTGGGTGGCTTTGTTTTTGGCCTTCTGGCCTTCACTTGCTATTTGTTTAGAACATTGCTTTTTGCATTAATTTATGTCCTAGTTTAATTATAATAAATTATTGATTATTTTCAAATTTATCCACCGTTGTCTGCTGTATTTTGCCCTTGCTTTATTTAGCTTTGTTACAGTTCCTTGACCCTAGCAGGGGGCATAACAGTGTGTGTGTGCCAGGTGTACCTTCCAGGCTGAATTGTTGTGTCTGAAGTAGAGGAACATTTGCATGAACCAATTATAGATCTCGTTGAGAGTCCGCTGTTTCTCAGGAGCCTCCAGGATTGACTGGAAACACACGTAAAACACAGGAGAGGCGTCACATTAGCACCCTCCTAAACGAAACTGTCAAATGACTAATGACAACGTGCAGATTATGTGTTATGACCTTTATAACAGATCTGACTAGATCAGATGACTAACCCATCGTATTAAGCAAGCGTAGGTGTATGGAGGTCGGATATTGGCACATTTGTAAACATCAAAGCTGGAAAGCATATCTGGGGGGAAAAATGCACAGTTGTCAGTGGATTAACAAGTGTGGCATGAATGGCTCTCTCCAAGCCAGAAAACGAGTGATCATATAGTGGCGGTGTGTGACAGAGCCACCAGGTGTACATCAGATCTATCTGGTCTGGTCATTTATCCAGGCAGAACAGTGGGCGGTACCTGGCAGCAGGTGTGGGAGGGGAGTGTGCCATAATTTTGGAAGCCCCCGGTCCACTGGCTCCTCGCTGGCACACTCTGGCACTCCATATGCCCCCTCTGGGTCGGCCTCTCTCTCTGCCAGGCTGGCAGGCAGGGCAGAGCTGGCATTCTGCACAGGATTGCACCAAAACAGGTTATTCACTCATTCAGTCAGTGTTGTGTAAACAAAAAGGCTTTTACATAGGTTTGATATTTGACTTGACATTGAAGAAATACACAAAAATATTATTCTGTCAGCAATGCTAAAAGGATTTTTTTTTTTTAAAGAAGTGACATTTATACTGATTCATAAATGCTCACATGAATACAGTACAATCATAAGAACTACAGTATAACTACAGATGCAATGTTTGTGTATAAGTCTGTTGTTATAGTGGTGTACACTAGGCAAGATGATCCAGTTACTCACCGAGGTTGTTGATCTTGGGTCAGATAGGTTGAGGTGACGCTCCATGGCTTGAAGTTTCTGTTTCTCCAGCATCAACTTAGAACACAGGTCACCGTAAAACATTCACATCCCGTTTGACAAACGTGACACTTTTACACAACATTACAAACAAACAAACACAGTGACCGCACGGATAGACAGGCCTACTTTTTGGACTTTAACCGTTGTCTTGTTCTGAGATCCTTTGTCATGGTAAAATGCAAAGCATAGCATTATGTATAGCATATGATTATGCAGGTCAGAAGCCACTCTATGAAACCTAACCTGGATCTCCATGCGCTGCACCAGATCTCGCTGTACCTTCCATTGCGCGCTACCTTTGACATCGAAAGTGTGGTCACTGTCAAGGTGCCTGGCAAATTTGAGAGAGAGAACGGTACAGTGGCACAGTTCTCGTTAGAGTGTTACAAACTTACAGTATTTACATACCGGTATTACAAGTATTTCACCTCAGTGCAATTCACAACAAGATGACCGCAAATGCGTTTGCATATACGTTTGCATAAATACGTTATTGTTGTTGTTCATGATGATGTATGCAGTTGTTATGGAAATCCCGGTGTAACCGTGTAACTTACATTAGGAAATCTGCATAGTCTTCAAATTTCTCTTCACATCCTGGCCATTGACAGAGTCCGTTGACATAAAGTGGACTTTGGTTTTCTGAAGACTGGAAACACCTGTGCAAGAGAAGATATCAGGCTATGGATAAAATCATCACTGTATGCCTGCTGAGGCTTACAAACTGGACGTTACCGACTAAAGCATTTCACTTACTCACTCACTGCGTTGTCAGGTAGGCTACACTAAGACATTATCTGACCCAGAATCACAATTTGACAAAGTATGTACTTGTGAAGTGTGCAAGCCTTAGATCTTCTTTGTTGGCTGAGTATCCAGGACTGGGCTGTTTCCCCAGCACATTTAGACGGCTGTCCGACTGATGTTGTGAGGAAACGTCTGACCACGTGAAAATTCTCATCTGGAAATGAGTCTGACCATCTTGGCTGATCTAAAAAATGTAGGTTTGTTATTCATATTGCATTATAATACATAGATGTAGGTGCATGTATCTATCAAGTAAAAGCTCTTTATATAGCCTATACAGTACAAAGCCATCGTAAATTTGAAAGAGCTCTTGAAATCAGTGGTAATCAGTGTTAGGGAGATTATGGGCTTTGTCTTGACGATCAGAAACAGATGGTCAGAGGAAATACCACATTCGGGGTGGTTTTGTTATAAAGCGCCGGGCGCTACACGCAAAAAGGTTGTTCTTATGTTTCTTAATCAGTCATGGGTGTGTTTTGGGCGTAACATCCTTTAAACCAATGAGAAGGACATCTGTCATTCCCTTTAACAGCAAGAAGCGTAACTTCAAACAGCGCATTGGTATTTTGATAGTCAGCGGGCATTTGAAGGAATCTGTTTGCACTCGAGACCGTATGGAACAGGGCCCAGTTCCCCAAAAGCATCTTAAGCCTAAGAGCGTCGTAAATTCCCTCTTACGAAAGTCTTAAGATTTGCCGACTGTTTCCCGAAACCATTGTTGCTTAAGAACATTGTGAAAACACTCGTAGATCTACGAGTGCTCCAGAGTTCTCGTAACCGGCTAAGAGCGTCTTAACAGTACTTCTCACTGAGGTCACCAACAAGACATACAGAGGAATTACAACTTAGAATACATAATCCAACGTCCGTTCCCATTCTTTATTGTGTTTACCTGTGATGAATCAGATTTTAGCGTGACAATTAAATAGCATAGCCTACATTTAATGGTCATAATAATGTGATGAAAAGCGGACAAAAATGCAATCAAGTTATGAAACGAGACGTTGCCAGAATAGGTTGCCATTATCTTTGCTAAGTGAAAGCTATATTTTATTAGGCCTATGAGGTAAAAAGCAGAGAAAGAAACATGTGGTTTAGTCTGTAGGCTACTGCATCAGAATCTACACATTTCCTAATTTTCTTACTGGACTTCTTTCTTCTTCAAATGTGATCTTAAGTGACACCGCGAAAATGTATTGCATGGTGCAGAACAATCTAATCTTAAATAATTACAATTATTTATGTCTGTGTGTGGTATATAACCTACTTGGGATGCTTAAATGCAGATGTCAAAGTGTTACTATTTTCGTATTGATGTGAATTAATGTGTAGATCCGAAGTTTAAACGGTAGGCCTAGCTGTGACGTGCAGTCACCTGACATCACCATCAAATCAGAGGATATTTCAGAACTATTAACGTGGACAGCTCCCCCTAAGAGCATCTTAAGAGCAGTGCACGCGCGTTCACGCTACGAGCATGTTCGGGAAACAGTCGGAAAAACCAAACCAACGATCATAAGATGAATCGTAGAAAACTCTCTTAAGAGCGTGTCTCCGTCATTATCGGGAAACTGGGCCCAGGTATTTCACTAAACCATACTTTACTAAAACCTTTTTGTGACTAGCAGAATATAGCCTACATGCATCTGCACTCGTCTATTATTTGAACTCATAGGCAAAGTGAAACTAACTGTGGTCTCATAGTCAATGACAAAATAGTTCTACACAGTTAATTACTTTCACTACTGTATTGACTGACAAGGGGTTACCATTGAAAACATAGCCTGAAAAAAGCAACAACTACCCCAATAATGTTCCAATGACTGAATAAAAACCCTAAGGACATGTATCCTGCAGAGGAGCTGCTGCTTACATCTCGTGCATCTTCAGCTGTGCTTTATATGCGCCATTCGCTATAGACAAGGTTTTTCTTGGTCAGTGGCTTAATGATTTTTAGAGGGTATAAGTTAGCGATTTTTGGATCATGCCAGACCACACCTTCTGCCACACCCCTGGGCTCAAGGCTTAATAAAAGTGAAGCGCATGATGCAAAATTCGCCACTGACTGAGTGTAAGATAAGAATAAGCTTCACGTCACGATAACAATAATCTTTGTGCCGTGTTTCTGATCGTCAAAATAGAGCCCAATGTGTGGGATGAAGAATTTCTAAAGTACCAATGTACCAAGCACATGTGATGTGGGTGGGTGAGATATATTTGTTGATATTTTTTTATTTGTTTATATTTGAATTACATTTGTTGACATATAAAAAGACTTTAGAAGACTAAAGACTCTAGAAAAAAGAAGACAAAATAAAATGATATGTATAAAAATCATATTAATAGTTATGATCTAATGATATTTTGGCACACACCTTGTTGCAGTGGATGAGGAGGTCGTCTTAGGACTGAGGGTCTACTCTGAGTGACCGTGGGGGTCAGTGACGCCAGCTGCACAAGCTGTTTTCCCACCTCCTCACTGGAGCACTGGTAAAAACAACAACAATGTGCCATCAACAGGCCAAGCCCTCATACTATACAATCCTTTGGACCACTATACGGGAAAGATAAAGAGTCACTGTTAGGGCCTACAACAGACCCATGACCTTGCAGTACCAGTTTGAGGTCAATGAGTGTTGCTGGGTACTATCATCAGCCATGATTCAGCTCTGGAACCAACTTCCGGATGACATAAAAAATGCCCCAACTATAGCCAGTTTCAAATCTACAGTAAACTTAAAACCAAACTGTTCTCAGATGCTTTCTGCTAACTGATTAAATGCACTTCCGTTAATCAGATGCACTGTCTTTTAATTATTCTACTTTGTGTCTTTAATGTCTTTTAATAATTGTACTTTCTGAACTTCACTTTTTAAGCATTTTTTTTTACTTTTATCGGCTATAATTCTTTGCTTTGCGTTTGTGTACAGTACATTGAATTAACTCTGTGTATAAAATGCACTTAATAAACTTGCCTTTGCTTTGCCTTGCCTACTTGCCCTCACCTGTGAGGACGTGGATGCCTCACTTTTCCATTTCTGATTTACTTTTGTGCTCCCTCATTTAGCACAGCAGTACTTAGCTGTTCTACCGGCAGTCACACATGTGTTTAACCCATTCGCGCTGGATGCTGCATGACGCAACATTGACCCTCCCGCTGGATGCTGCGTAGCGCAACATTGACCCTCCCGCTGGATGCTGCGTAGCGCAGCATGCTTTTTATGTCATGTTTCTAGGTGCTACAGAGGCTTAGATATTAAATTTTGGTAAACGTTGACAATTTTTAGTATGTTTTCAGAAAACCCTCAGGAAATAAGGTTATTTAGTCTAGAATGCCATAGGATTCTATAGGCGTTTTTAGCAGGCATTTTAGGAGTAAATGGGTTAATACTTCACTCAGTTCTGGAATAGTTCCTTCTTCTTTTAAACTGGCAAGGGTTATACCTTTGCTAAAGAAAAGTACACTTAATCCAACTGATGTGAAGAACTACAGACCTGTCTCCCTTCTTTCTTTCTTGTCAAAGGTTTTGGAGAAAGTGGTCTTCAAGCAAGTATGTGACTTCCTTTATCAGAATAACTTACTACAGTAGACCCTATACAGTCTGGTTTCAAGAGTGGTCATTCAACTAAAACTGCTCTTCTGTCTGTGACTGAAGCATTGAGAGTAGCTAAGTCCTCTGCTCAGTCATCAGTATTAATTCTACTAGATTTATCTGCAGCCTTTGATACTGTTAACCATCACATTCTCCTTTCTATACTATCTGAACTGCGAATTTCTGGGAAAGCTCTTGACTGGTTTGAATCCTACCTTAAAGGCATGGGCGGATTATGAACCTTCGGGCCCCTGGGCCCAGATGTATTAAGGGCTCCTCACTAATAGTCGCATATGTGGGAGGGGGGGTTTGGGGGTCCTCTGCCAGAAAATGTTTAATTTGTTTAATGTGATTTCCTGTATTTTGGTGCATTTTGGGGATGGGCAATACTAAATTCAATCAGATTCATAGCCTACATCCTGATTTGTTGATATTGAGGCAATGATTCCATGCAAAGGCTTGGGCTTCAGGGCCCCCTGACCTCTTGGGCCCCTGGGCCTGGGCCCGGTAGGCCCGTGCAGTAATCCATCCCTGCTTAAAGGGCGTTCTTTCTGCGTGTTTTAGCAGGGACCTCACCACAGGTGTGCTGGATCAGTATTAGGGCCCCTGCTTTTCTCCATTTACACCACTAGGTGAGACCATTCACTCCCATGGATTTGACTCACTGCTATGCGGACACTCAACTTTACCTAACTTTACCTACCTATTCTCTTTAATGAAGTCTTATCAACTTTTGACATTCTTTTCTGTTAAATTTTATTTATTGTTTATTGTTTACAGTTACCTGTATACTATGCAGTTTCAGGTATTTTTGGCGACTGTAGAGCTCCCCCTAGAGTCGCGATATATTTTACTCTTGTAAATAGCCTACTTCTGGTGGCTTGTTCCCCCTGTACACAATTAAATGCTTTTGTTGTGAAGGCGAAGGATTAACAACAGGCAAAAACTATATTCAAAGACATGTATCTACTGACAAGGTAATGTTTCATGATTCTTGCGAGATGTCTTCTGGTCGACTATTCTTGAAGTTGCATGGCTGTTTCTCTCATTAGCGACTTGCTACGGCTATACTGTAGCCTATGGCTATGCTAGGTGAACGATTCCCCTATTACAAGTTCGTTTCTCATCAAATTGGCTTTGTAAAGGTTATTAAGGTGCAAATCTTGCATAGTGTACCTTACTGTGCATAGAAAGTTACCTGCTGTAGTAGTAAAGATGTCTGAGCTGACCTGATCAAAGGGCTGGACAGTCTTAACATGAGAGGGGCAGAAATCTGTTGGTAGAATAGACATTAATGTAATTAATGTAAGAATAAAAGTTGCAAACTAATTCCATAAACAGCCTGACATTGTAATTAAGTGTTTTCAGGTTAAACTCCCTCACTGATTTATGTATTAGGCTATAGGGTCCATTTGTCAATTTACATAGAAAGATATCATGAAAAACATCAGTTCCTCAGTTTGTCACATTTAACAACTTGGCCTCTCATCCTTTGATGATATCACTTTAAAGGAACCATATGTAAGATTGTGGCCAAAACTGGTACTGCAATCACTTTCAAATTACTGTAGAACGGTGTATCCCCTCCCCCTCCCCCCTGACTCGAGGTTGCCAACCCAGATGCCGAAACACTACTGACTTTGTGATTAGTAGATAGGTGGAGGGTGGCGCATCAGGCCAAAACACAACATGACATGACAAAACACAACATCAACATCAGTTGAGGGCTGCAACTTCACTTTTTAAATGACAATATCCTGGCCGGACTACTGTTGTCAGTGATATAAGTATTTGAAATTAACATGATTTTTTAATGTCTAGTGACATATCAGGGCCATGTTATGATTAATTGAAATACATTTCTTACATATGGTTCCTTTAACTAACTCCAGACAAAGTGCATCTACCATCCTCCCCACCAATGGCATGCTGCACATAATGCCATGCAGGTACCTGCACTGATGTGGTCATGCCTGTAGTCTGAAGCGAGTGCCTCTGTAGGAGTGCTGGCGATGAACAGAGCACATCTCCGGGCTCATCCTGACACACAAGCGTGGGTTCATCAGAGTTCACACTCCCACGCCGAGACCTCATACTCTCACTTTTTGGTGTTATACTGCAACATTACAAATACACACAAAGGGATTTCTGACTAATATTTCACCACACAACAGTGATATTCCTCTCATATAAAGAGGAAAATGTTCTTCATTGAAGTTTCTTAAAATAGCCTACTTTTTTAGCAAACTAAAACAAAAAAGAATTGCCAACCTCCCCAAACATTTTTTGTCAGAGTTTCGTTTTTTCAGTAACAATGTAAACAAACTTTTAGTGACAATCTGTAAAGGAAGTATGAGACATGGCACAAACATTCATATGTGAAGTGAAGATACAAATATAAGCTGATTTGTCAGTGTTCTGATTCAGTAGTGAGTAAAACAGTAACATTCTTTAATGTCCTTTCTTGCTCAGTGAGAACACACTAGTGGTAGAAAGTTGGAGTGATATTTCTTGGCTGCTCACAGGTGCATGTGTGTGGTTGCGGAGGCTGTGCTTTTGCACTGTTGCACTGACATTACCGCTGCCAAAACCACCAGCTCCATGTGTTCTTTTTTTTCAAGAAACATGCAACCCCCACTTTGATACTTTATCTCCAAAGTTCATTATTTGTATCCTCATGTCTAACAAAAGCAGTTGTTCAATATTACCCTGTCAAAAAAGCTGGGCTGGCACCGGCCATCAAACTTTAAATTTGCAGGAAGAAAAGGAAGAAAATAAAAGCAACAAAGACAAACAGGAAAAATAGTCAGAAGAGAAAGTGCAACACATTTTTGTGGTTGACACAGGCCTCTTTTCATTCACAGAAGAGAGATAAGATTTTCATCTGTGTTCAATCTTTACGGAAACTTTTCCGACTTAAAGTAAACATACTAATAATATGTAGCCAAGTATCTTATAAATTTGATCACTTTTTTAGTGACAATAACAGTCATCTTACATGAAACACACTTTGCATGTATTCAACTGTAAGCACAGCAGAATAACATCTAATAGTTCCTAACTGGCATCAACAGATACGATACTTACAGTAATACTTCATATAACACTTAACATTTATATCTTATTCTTTTATACATTTAAAGCTTATTCTTTATTATTCTATATGTAGTCAACCTTTGTGAATCCTAGATATTGTTCTTTAGCTGAATGCAATTTTATTTTTAGTGTCTTACTTTTTAGCTTTGTAGAGCAAACATCCTTCCGAATGAATTCTAAAACACATATTCTTATCTGTTGCTTTCAGTTTAAACAGTGGAAAATTACGCACAACATCCGTTGCCATTTCCTTTTAATGAACTGCGCTATAGCCTGACTTACACATTTGATAGAATATCATTCAGAAATACTGAATGATAAGTAACTGGTAAGTAACCAGTACGGCCTATGGTCCTTTTTTTAATACAAGTTAAATGGAATGCCTATTCTAATTTAATTAACAATCAGAAATTACCACAGCTTGAATACTAATGTGTCATATATATGAGTTTGTGAGATAATAATTACATACACAAATACATAAAAGACACCTACAGGAGTAACACCATTTTCACTATTCCATTAGACTTTCAACTATTTCACATTTCTATTACTCCTTTGCAAAAACTTTCACATATCCAGCCATTTGTCTCTACATTGCAAAACTAATTTTGACCCAGAGTAATATTAAGACAAGAGGAACTATTCACTGCAGGATGTAATTTGGAATCTATACTACTTTGGGATATACATGCAAATAAAACATATCAAAACAATGATAAATGCATGTAGATGAAACAATGACAAAAATAATAATTTTATTCTGGAATTGTGATATATCAGCCAACAACCCACAACACAAAACCAGCAAGAATATTCCTTGACATAAACAAGTGTATCAAGTAATGAGCTGTGTACTTCTGTTCCAGCTGTTTGATTTAAATCACTGATTGAGCTATTGTTATTATGCCCATAATAAATAACTACTCAAATAATCCACTTTTTGGAGTTGCATCAACTTGATTTGAGCAAAGCGAACAGTCCGAAAGAAAGATAACATTCCATTTTCAAGCTGAGAAGAGCATTTCCCGGCCCACACATACCTTCTCACGTTCCTTTCTGCCCACACAGTCGCCGAGGTGCCGCTGCTCAAGAAAGGTGATGTTGAACTCTACATAGGTGTACAATAAAAGTGATGCTGAAATGGAGGCAGATATATGTACTGCGAAAACTGAACTTGACTGACAGTAGTGGTATATCTACCTGTTCTGAGTGCAGGCACACTCATGACGTATTGTGCGTGCAAGTCTGTAAACTCTACATGCTGTCTAAAGGAAGTGGGTTTGCATGGAATACAATCAAATCACTTGGAAGTGGAAGCTTAGAAGCCCCTGCAATACAATTGTAACTGCACCTACTGTATATCTAAACTCAGCCCTTGTCTGCATGCATATATAATAATAGTGTTATTATATTCACTACAGTTTACGTATGTGTGTTTCAAGTTTATTGGTTAAATGTTATTTTAAATTTAAAAATTATATGACATATCTGACACATTTGACATAAATCTTTATATTTACAAAAATTATCTTTTCAGACGATGCAGCTGTCTCAATCTAAAACATGCAGGTTTTATAAGAAATACAAACCTGGAAATGGATATATAATGAATAATTATATGTTTCTATATGATGGAGTTGCAGATCATAAAATTTCACTCACCACAGGTGTCTTCCTCTAGCCTGATTATATAATCACCCTTAGGCGTATTTATACTGACAGGACAGAGGAAAAAAATTGTTTTTCAATCAAAGTGGGAAATGATCTCAGTGACCGCAAACGACTTCCTCACGCAAACACATTTAGGATAAACAATTTTACATAACTGCAAAAATACATTTTCTGAAAATTCTATGCTAACCTTTTTTATCTTTTATGTGTTTTTCCGAAATGTTTTCGAATTGCTTCACATTGTTTCAATGATTCACATTGCGCGCTCACACACACACACACACACACACACACAGTGTACTGTGACATTAATCTTTTCTGTTTCTGTAACGATTTCTTCGTTTTTCAGTTCCATAGGCTATCATCCACGTGATGGTTATTTGTCATAGGTAACACAAAGGACATTTTATGGGCTAAATTGTCAAAAGTACTACTTCAATTATGGTCTGACTCAATATTTCTAAACTGTTTTGCTCACTTTAAGAAACCTCTGACTAAGCTGACTTAACCAAAACAGCTGACCTGATGTTTCACTTACAGAGTTAAAATACAATCTATTGAAACTAAACATTCCCTCAAGCAGGTTTCCTGTATTACTGGATTTAAATACAAACTTACAACCAAAATACTTTAAAGATACATACAGTTCATACAGTACAAAACATTGAATACATTTAATCTCTCCACTCGCCTTTCTTTTTTAATATAGAAAGTACAGATAGAGCAGAGTCAATGCATCAGTTCAAGAACAAATGATGGAAATGAAACAAGGACATGGCTAAGTGTTGTAACTCAATTGAAAAGACTTTGATGTGATGTGGGTATGACATTAAGAGAGTTAAGAGAGAAACCAGTGGGCTTATGAATGAAAGGTAACGCGTGTGGGCTACTTGTTACTCTGAAACCAAAATACCTTTAAATGATCATAGAACAAAGAAACCAACTAACCTATGTTTGTCATCATCATTTATCAATATTTGCATTTTTCACATGAAAAGGGACAAATGGAAAAATCTGCGCATCAACTGAAACATACATTGAGAATGGATGTGGATGAACACTTAAAAGACTACTTTGGATACTTTGATGGCTTGACGACTGAGAAACATTAACAGGAGCTATGCACATTTGATCCCATATGATACACATAGTTGCCCTTGTGTTGTTGTTGAGGTTTTTTTTTCAGTTAAATGGGTCCATTATGGTTTTCATAAGAGAGGTCTCTAAACATAGTATTAGCGCCAAATTTAACTTGTGTAGGCTAGACTTGTTGTCATTGATCTGTTGATCTATATTAAGTAGCATTCATCCACATGCTTTGAATATACTGTATGTGCATTTGCAATTTTGGTTTGGATCTTGGTATAAGAGGAGAGACATTGATACAGGATAGTGATTGTTTGAACTGTGCACCAGAGAAATCCAGATGGTGATCATGAATGGCAATCTGTCAGAACCATCTATTGCACCACCATGAAGATTTGTCTTAATGTCACTGTAATATATCTTGTGCATGTGGCCAGCATATGAATAGGGAAATAACCAATAAGTAAATCAGGACATGTAGGCCTAATGTTATTAGCTGAAACAGAACAGTGTGCAAGGCAAAGTCAAATGGTGCGATTTTTTTTTCTTAAACCTAAACTGTCAGGAAAGCGATCATTTCTCGGAAATATAATGCTGACAACAGCAAAAACAATCAGCACGCACGTGCAACATTTCCACAAGGTATATGGAAGTTGGTGCTACGGTTAAAAAAGAAAACACCTCCTCATGCAAAACAGGTCAGTGGTAGCAACAGTGAGATATTTAATTGCACTGATCCCATGGTATTTTTGCATCATTAGATCACTTCAGACAACGGTTTCCTTTTATTGTGATCCCTTTTCAACCGGTCATGTAATGTTTAATGTGTTTTAAGTGCCTGTTTCACACCTGGCCTTTGGGATTATAATATAACTGAACACACTAGACAGCATACAGTACTGTACATTACTTAATGGAACATTTTCGTTAGATAGATAAAAAAAGTAATCAAAAAACAAAAGAATGCACATTTATTATTTAGCATGCACACACCAGTTTACTGTCGACAAAAAATATTCCTCACTTGAGGAATTACATGGAATTAAAGATCTTCAATGTAACTCGAGTTCCAACTTTCTCAATTTTTCAAGTGTTTATGCTCTTCCTCGCCATTAGAGGGCACTCTCAGCAAGAATGTGGGAGATGAGCTTTAGTGCCACATTCCTGCACAGGCCTTTATCTTCACACATTGGCAAATGACTAAAACCTCAGGACTGATGCCAGTGCCAGGGTCGAGTCATAAAGGTGATAACACCTTAATGCTGATAATGATCTGCATTTTAATATGAAGCGTACGGGATCAAATGTTTTGTGATAACGCTCAGATCTTACAAGCGAGGAGGTGCTTCCCCTTTCTGCTTTGGGCAAAAATGTGCGTGAGAACGTCCTAGATCACCTATGGACATGCGTCATCACAGAGTTGTTGTTTTTTTCCTGCCATGTCTGTGTGTAATGATTTAGGCAACTGTGGAGAATGCTGACATTTCCTTTTTTCGTATATGTGATGTTGCGGTTAGCACATATTGTTTAAAAATGACAAGTCATGTGCAAAAGCTCTTAACAGTTGCACAGTTAACTGCTTAATCAAGATCAAGATGAATCAACATATCTGACACTTCTGACTGGGTCATGTACACTTTACACTCTTGAATGTGTGAATTGTACATGCACCGATACTACTTTTTGGTGTACCGATACCAAGTACCTATACCAAAATGCTCTACAGCATTATTATTATAGCATATATTATTATATGGTGGATTATATATCCACCATAAGAATAAGAATTACCACACAAACACAATGAAATAGAGGATGGACTTTATTCTACTCTTACTCAGTTGTTTAAAAATAAAATACAAAGAATAATATGTATTTAACTAATAGGAAACTTTGTCCGACCAGAAATAAACAAAAATTATGTTTGTGAATGTTGCAATAAAGTGACACTGGTGCATGGTATCATGGACCTTGTATTGTTACATTTCGGGGAACAAGTATATGAACACCTATGCCTACCTATGATATCATGCCATATCGATACCGGCCTTGGGCATCAGTGGTATTGTAGTAAGTAGGTAGGTACCCAACCATATACCCTGTAGTGCATCCCTAATTCACACGACCACACAGACAGATGCATCTGCACACTTCATGGTGCAAATGACAGAATGAGTGTGTGTGTGAGAGAGAGAGAGAGAAAGAGAGAGAGAGAGAAAGAGAGAGACTTTAGAACTTCAGGCGAGTGCACAATACAGTACATTGAGAAAACGTCGTTGATAGTGTGGAACATTTTTAGCAAGTGACACGCCGTCTATGTCCACTGCTGCTGTAGCCGTTTCCTTTGTCAGCTGAAGCCATCTGTTCCCATGGCTTCCAGCGGTCTGGACAGCTGTTATCACAGGCATGAGGGCACACTGCAGAGCGCTGTGTCACGCAGAGACAAAACACCTTTTTACCAGGAATTTACAGATAGACCGAGTGTTCTTGCACCAAAAGCTTGCCAGGTGAGCTGGCTTACAACTTTCAGTTCGGAATGGACGGCGAGGCCAAAGATAATCATTTAAAGGGCTGGCGAGGCCAAAGATAATCATTTAAAGGGACGGCGAGGCCAAAGATAATCATTTAAAGGGCTGGCGAGGGCAGCACATATGCATGTGGTGGGCTGCACCTGTATGGGTGCATCTGTACAGTGTGCACTGTTTCTTACGCAATGTGCAAATGGCCATTTCCAATAAGGGCTAATTATATCTGTAAGTGGAGCAAATTTTTTCATTGTAAATCTTTTCATTGCACACTTCTTTGTTGCTGATTTGACAATCTTATGAGTCACCTGTGGCCATTTTACATTCAGGCAATTAACTGATGAAAGCTATTATTTTGCAAAATAAACACTACCAAAATATGCATAACATAGGCCTACTCTTGAGTTGTATTTTGGGGTTGACATTCCAGTTTAAATTTTAACAGAAATATTGTAATTGAGCTTCTGTTCACATATTCACATTAAGATGTTTCATAGAAATACACCCATACATTCATAAAAATATTCAAAATGCCTCAACATCCGATTTTCTCAGGGTATCTCTCAGTCGTCTGAAGTGACACGATCACAGGAGTTTACATGACAACAGCCATCAGCTCTCTATGCTTTAGAGAGAGGCACCACTTAGGCTGTCCTTTGCTTTGCCGACAGCTCCCGAGTCCCTTTTCCGAAGTTAGCCGAGCAATGACTGAAGCTGAGCGCAAAGACGAACGCCGCTGTGTCCAATTCACCATCGCATAACAGCCATTTCACATTGGTCATTTTTGTTTCCTCTTTTGAAATCCAGTGATGACTTCAGAATGCCGAAGACACTGAAATATTCCCGAACAAGGATTCGGGACCTGTCGTCGTGAGCAGGCCTTTTTTAAAAAAATTATTATTAGCATTTCTTCACCACAGAAAGAAGCAGGCGGATGTATTTTAAATATAGGGCGCCTACATGCACTGTGTACATATCTTCACATAGGATGACTATACTGTGTGCTCGGAGAGACTGCTCATACAGCCGGACCTGCTGATGGATGATTCTTGTTTTATCGAAGGGATTGCCTTTAACGTTTTGAATGGACAAATCGGATATCAGTATGGTTGAAAGAGGCGTCCTAGGTTTTGATCTCGGTCTCAAAACGAAAATGAAGATTCAAAGAAATCGTTTTGTTCTGTAGCCTACTGTGGTAGTCGTAATTTACCAGTAAATAAACGGCTCAAACATTATGATATAGCGTTTTTAAACGGCCGTTTGGCACTAACTAAGGACATATTCAGCCTACATTGAAAAGATTTTGAGGCGTCAATTTATTTATTTTATTCTGTCACTCTGTGATGGGAATATATTGCTGAACCTTGGGTGAGCTTTATGGAAAACCTGAAGACATGACATGCACACGAAAAAAGAGGAAACGATCTTTTTTGTTTTTTAAAACCTGTGTTTATTTAAGATATATGCAACTGGCATAATCGAAGAGTGACGTTGCTCGACAGTAGACTGGACATTAAACCAGGATTCGGTTGATTTTTTTGTACAGACGTGACCATTCCCCGTAATAATTAATTATTTTTTATGTTTTCAGTCATTTGTAAAGGACGTCAAGTCCAGCTGGGATTATATTTCGAATTCATGGTCATTTTGCTGAGCCTTTTGGGCCTTTTAGAGAAAACATATTTTTGCCTTTTTTATCTCTGTTATTTGTTTTATGTTGACTGCAACAAGCTCTCATCGCGGCCTGCTGCCGAAGCTAGAGCCATTGTCTCGAGGACAAGCTTAAGAAATCCAGGTAAGATGTTTTCACATTTACATGACATTTTCTTGGTCTCCTTAGTCTTACGTAGGCTGTATCTATAGGGTTATGTTTGTTATGATGTAGCCATAATATAGAGTTAATCCATCGATTCTCACCCACAATAGCCAGTGATGAATGCACAGAAGAGATGAATGCATGACTCCTTTGGTACATGAATACTACAACCATTTCCTACAAATTTGGGCCTGTATTATCCACTTGTTATCGTCCACCCTCTCTCTTTCTCTCTCTCTCTCCTTCTGTGTATGTGCGTGCGTGCGTGTGTCAGTGTGTGCGTGTGTGTGTGTGTGTCAGAGAGTGGAAGAAAAAGAGCATCTTTTCCGCATTCGTGTAGGCACATATAACATGATTTAGGCACAAAGGATAATTGTTACTCAGTGTTTACCATGGTATATTTGCTATATGGAGCCATATGTTGGTCATCTTTTGGGGGAAATATAATATACGCGCTTGACAATGTTGATGCAGGTCATTTGCACTTTTGTGTATTAGATGCATAGGTATTGGCTCTGAGAGGCGCGTCATCAGCTTTGCCGTAATAAATTATTTTCAACCTCAACAGCCTTCATGTCTTCAACCAGGGTCGATCGGGCACAGGTTGGGCCGTGCAAATAACTATCTACCCTCTTATATACACACTAATGTATCAGAATGTCGCATAACGCTGTAACACCCTGAATGGCCAGTAAGTAAGTCCATCTATTAGACTTCAAAATATAACACACAATTTTAAAGAATTTCTTTGTTTATAATTTCACCAGTGCGTTAGGTGTATTCATCAGTCGGAGTGAATCGGGCTCTGTTGGTTGGTGAATACCGCGTCGCCTCCTCCCACCGAGACCACGGTAGCGGTAGCCTACTCTCTGCTGTTGCTATCCAGTTCTTCAGTATAGCACAACCCCCTACCTCCAACCAACTCCCATCTCTGCAGGCTCCTCCCTTCATTATCCCGATCTCCCCGATATTAGGATGAGAACTCGAACTTGGAGTGGCAATAACTGTTCAAACAGTAGCCCAAACACTCTCGGTAATTAATGTTTGTTTAAATGCATGGTCACTGATTACAAAAAAGAAATCTCTGTGATGAAAGTTATCCAAAAATCATACCATCAGGTCGTGATTAGGGGTTTACTTGAAGCTTTTTACCCTCACCCATTACATGACCCTTGAAGCTTATTACCCTTACCCATACACTGCAAGCTATTGGTTACCCCCCTAATTTTCCTCAAAGTAGGCTAACTACTGACTATAATAGTATGACTAGCAAACTGTGAGCTGTCCTTCAAGACCATGGAGGTATTACCATAATGTTGAATAAGGGTTCCAGTCAGGCCAGTATGAATGAATGAACAAGTATTCTACATTTCAGTCATTAATATAATATAGGGCATCTTTGGGAATCCTGTAGACACGGGGAAATTAGAAAGCCACACTGACTGGGAATTTTACAGTGGAAAATGTAAACCTAGGGTTAGATTAGAATGTAGGCTTCATGTATTCCGCCCCATCCATATCAGGTGTAATGTCACACTTCACTTCATTCCACATTGTGAGATATTAAAATATCTGATTTATGATTACTGATCTCTGAGACCGATAGGTGATTCCAAAATACTAAAAGATGCCGCTTTCATATTTTGGCTTGAGTATAAGAAAGTGGTCCTTGACTTTGTAGGGATAAGAATAAAAAGAGGTATAGGTCACGTTTCATGTAAATCAATCATTGATAGAATTCTGAAACCATGCCTTCACGTTTGTTTGCCTGTGTGATCCTTTTCAGTAGCTTGTCATCTCCTCAGAAGCCCACCCTATCCCCACCTCCACACAAACATACATTTCAGAACATGCAGTTTTTCATACACGAACACACAGTAGAAGGCACAGGGTCTTGTAGCTTAGCAACAAGCTGCTGTAATTACTGTGACAGAAATACATTAGTATGCCTACTCTGAAACAATAGGCCTTCACAGTTTTTTCCTTCTCCTTTCTTGTACTTAAATACCCTCTATTGTCACCTGTATCTTTTCGGCAGGTAACAAATATTGGCGATGAGATGACCATCTCTGTGACATACCCAGACTGCAGCGTTTTTTGGGGTTTAGAATTGTTTGTTTTTGTCCTTGCTGGCATTCCTCACAGATAAATGTTTAGCCAGTGAATATTTTATCTCAACCACACACACAAAACGAGGTTTCAACATCACCTCCGATCGCAAGTGATCCATTTTCCCTCCCCCACCTCCATTTCTCCTCCCTATTGCTCTTTCTTTACACACACACACACACACCCCATACACAGATACCCTCTCTCTAAATCTTTCTTTCTCTCTCACACACACACACACACACAAATGGATGTTAGGTGTTGTATCCTGGCAACAAGCGAGGTAATTACCGTGACAGACTAGTTGCTGGCATGCCATGTAGCGTGTGGAGAAAACAGCTGATCAGATCCATGCTGAGGGGGACGGAGAAGATGTTCCACAGCATGCTACAGCAGATGCTTAGGGGAGTCGTGTGTCCTCCATTCAAGAAACAATTGATTGATGCATTTGAAGGTGCCAGATTAAAAGCTGTGCACTCTTTCCAACAGATACATGCCATATGAGTGACTGTGCATTTTAACCAAAATGCAAACTCAAATCTGAGCTGAAAAAAAAATAATTGGAAACCTAGTTGCCTAGTTGCTCAATAAAGCACTAAAGTAATGGCTACAGATACATTATAGATAGATAGATAGATACTTTATTCATCCCAAGGGAATTTTTAGGCATCCAGTAGCTTATACAACCATAACACAACAAACACACACGCACATATATCTCATATACATAAAAATCACTCACAAAAATGGCATATGTCATATGATACACAAACCATTAAGGTCAAGTTATGTGTAGCATCTGAATATTTCAACTTTGTGTGATTTAGTTAGAAATCAGACCATGGTAATGGTAGTCTGTGTAACCTAGCGGCACTGGAGGCCTGCGGCAGTGTTGCGCTCAAGTTTACATACAGTAAAAGGTGGCGTGCCATGAACTTGTTGACTACTGTATAATTAATGTAGGCTTTCCTTAACAGGCCTTGCTGTCCTGGTATGACGTAACATGACGATGTCAACCTAGCAGTATTGCATAGTACGAGCCAGGTCTACAAAAGGCCATATATTATAGATTGTACCTGCACCTTGATTTTTTGCAGTGTGGCAATCTTTTTACTATACCCCACTAGGCCTTAGATTGCCTATAATATCTGTGAGCAAGCTCAAGCATTATTGTGTTTCTCTTGGATACCTTTATGATTGCATAGTATAAAGAGCTCCATCTTCATACATGAAGTTGTTTTACCACAATATCTAGGATATTTAAATATAGATGTATTGTATATTGCATACATTCCTTCCTCACAGTCTGATATGCTACTTTTTGATATTAACATATTATACTAAATGTTCCAGTAAATCTGTCTGTGGAAATATACACCTACCAAACAATATGCACTTTCCAATTTGCCTAAAAGCAACTAAAAGACCTAATATCCATTTTTTATTTAATATTGTGTACCTCATAGATTTGGATACTAAATATTTCTAATGATATCTCTCATTTTGTGCTTAAATAACCCAAATACTTAGTCTGATGTCCCCCCAGGTCTTAGGTCCTGTTTGTTTGCTTGTGCATCCTATAGAATGTGCCCTGTGTTTAGTAGGCCTGTGTCCTGTCAAAAATCATCTGCCTGATTATTTCCTTTGTTTATAGGTGTTGTTGCTGGGCCAACAGGAAGGGGTGAAAAGTGAAGGTACAGGCAACGCGTCCGAGAGGCTCTTTGCAAAATGGGGCAATGCAGAATGAAGCTCTCTGCCTGCGCGTGAGACTCCAAAAAGAGGCAACCACGAGGACGAACGAAAGGTCAGCCGTTGGAGGAGGAGGAGGAGGAGGAAGAGGGGGAAGAGGAAGAGGGGGTGGCGTAAGGGGTCGTGGAAGAGGGAAGAATCAGAGAAGCGGCGGTCCCATTGGAGAAGAGGGCGCGGTGAGGAAGCAGGACGAGCGATGGCCAACGGCAACGAGAGCAGCGAGGGCTCCAGCAACCCCCTGGCGGCGGTGGTGGCGACCACCGGTGGCGTGGCGGGTGGCGAGTCCTCCTCGCCCGTCTCCACCTACGTCAAGCTGGTCCTCCTGGGCCTGATCATCTGCATCAGCCTGGTGGGCAACCTGGTGGTGTCTCTGCTGGTGCTGCGCGACCGGGCCCTGCACAAGGCGCCGTACTACTTCCTGCTGGACCTCTGCCTGGCCGACACCATCCGCTCGGCCGTCTGCTTCCCCTTCGTCCTGGTGTCCATCAAGAACGGCTCGGCGTGGACGTACAGCGTGCTCAGCTGCAAGGTGGTAGCCTTCATGGCCGTTCTCTTCTGCTTCCACGCAGCCTTCATGCTCTTCTGCATCAGCGTCACGCGCTATATGGCCATCGCCCACCACCGCTTCTACGCCAAGCGCATGACCTTCTGGACATGCGTGGCGGTGGTGTGCATGGTTTGGACGCTGTCGGTGGCCATGGCCTTCCCACCCGTCTTCGACGTAGGCACGTATAAGTTCATCCGCGAGGAGGACCAGTGCATCTTTGAGCACCGCTACTTCAAGGCCAACGACACGCTGGGCTTCATGCTCATGCTGGCCGTCCTGATCCTGGCCACGCACGTGGTCTACATGAAGCTGCTGCTCTTCGAGTACAAGCACCGCAAGATGAAGCCCGTCCAGATGGTGCCCGCCATCAGCCAGAACTGGACCTTCCATGGGCCCGGCGCCACCGGCCAGGCCGCCGCCAACTGGATCGCGGGATTCGGACGCGGTCCCATGCCCCCCACCCTGCTGGGCATCCGGCAGAACTTGCACAACCAGAACCGCCGCTTGCTTGGCATGGAGGAGTTCAAGGCCGAGAAGCAGCTTGGCAGGATGTTCTATGTGATCACACTTTTTTTCCTAGTGCTCTGGTCCCCCTACATTGTGGCCTGCTACTGGCGGGTCTTTGTCAAGGCATGCACTATACCCCACCGGTACCTGTCCACCACTGTGTGGATGAGCTTCGCCCAGGCTGGAGTAAACCCCATCATCTGCTTTCTCCTCAACAAGGACCTGAAGAAGGGACTCAAGGCTCACCTGCCACCTTGTTGTAGGACTAAACCTCAACTGCCCCGTGAGCCTTACTGCGTCATGTGAACCGAATGTTTGTTTGTTTGTTTCGTTCTGTTTTGTTTGTTTGCTTTAGTTCTTTTTAAGGTTTTAGGTGGAGGGTGGGGGATGGATAAAAACGTTTGGGGTTCAAAAGAAGTGGTAGATGACATAAGAAGGGCATGAGGAACTATTTGAGTTGTTGTGGCCTTTGATTCAGTGCAAGATGTTTCTTTTGTTTTTGCTAAAAAGGAAAGTCTGAATTCACCTCGATGCTAATTTTTCCCAGCGCCTGCTCCTTTAGGGAAGGGACTGGGTTTTGGAACGATGCTCTGTTAAAAAAATTAATGTAGATTTAAAGAATTTTATCCGAAGCATGAGAGCGGTACTGTTTTTTGAAAGCACTGAAAAAAAAACACTACTGAAGATCCAAAACCTCTTTATTGAATGTATGACTACATGATAAAGATGATGGTAAGAAAATGCATAATTGTTACATTTGGCTGTTAAATCTGGAAGAATAGTTGTCACAAAATATGTTTACTGAAATACACTCCTTTAAGAGCTTCCTATGCCCATATCTAGAAAAGTCTTCTAGTGGGGCAGTGATGCTCACTGTAAAACATGATTAACAAGAACAGCCTCAGTGCATGTATGTAACAATACCTTTGAAATAGAAAAGATACGAACTTGATAACGACAATAATAATAATAATAATAATAATAATAATAATAGCACCATTTCCAAGTTCTGATGGACTATTTATGGGTCAGATGATATATTTTACAAGTAAAAGAGTGAACCACACCTAGTTTGGGGACTAAATATTTATTCAGAATGAGAAAATGACCCTGATGGCGAAGTCAGTCCCTTGTGTTCTCATGCCTAGTGCCAGATGGTCCTCAGAGAATATAATGTACATGGAAAGAGAAAGAAGTGTCTATGACTAATAATTTCTCATCTGCTTGAATCAAAGGCATCAGGAACATCGCCAATTTGAAAGGATTAAAAAAAAAAGACTTTTATCACGAAATACAGCATATAATTTGCAGTGTAATAGTGAAAGAGTGAATTTGCTGCAGTTAGCTTCTTTTAATTTATCATAGGCTTTGTATTATTAAGTCTTTACCTATGTCTTATAATGATTTAATCATTCATGTAATTTAAAGAAAGATGATATCTTTCGTCGCATTGCACAAACCTCTTAAAATCCTCATGTCAGGAATGAATTTGTTTGATGAAGCTTGGACGCTGGATTCGGCTTCTGGTTATGCTGGTGTTCAGCATGCAGATAACTATTTGACTCAATAGATTGTTGGCCCAAATTGATTGACCACAACAGACTGAGCATAGCATCATCTGATGAGAGCGAATGTATTAGTTAGCTTGAGTGAGGCTCTGAGAAAGAACTGTCCCAACCCTCCCACTACAATTCCCTATGAAATACACCTGGGCCTGAGAGATGTACTTGAATTACTTGAATCTGTTTGGGTGCACAACTAGGCCAGTCAAGCATTCAACATGATGTTGTGTGGTTATGTTGCAGAAGTCATGAAGGAGCTATACCTAAACCCATTTCTCTTACCGGATTTCAAAAACTTAGTTTAATGTTTACATGCTGTACTTGTGTCTCTTGAGGAACAAAACATCAGTTTTACTCATGGTACTTGTGAATAAGACTGCAGCAGAGTTGCAGGGACAGTTACAACTGAAGTTAAAAGTGAAGTTAAAACCAGGCAGTCCAGATAAAAGCAAGTGAACCTGGGTGCAGTCCATGCTGAAAAAGAGCCTCTTACTTGATGGATTCATTCAAAAGGTTGATGAGTGTCGCATTCTGAGCTGATCGAGAAGGCTATAGCGGAAATATTCGGAGCTTTCAAAGTTTCAGTATTACCAGCCGTAATGACACAAACAAGATTATAGTCAAGGAGGGTCTTCTGGGGGCCTCTGAAGAATGTTTGGATTGTTCTAGAATTTATTCATCTTTGGTCTTAATTAGATGATATGAGCTGCCATGCAGAAATGGGAGGAAGGAGACAGACGATGCCTGATAATGATGTTTTTTGCACACAGCTTGAAGAATTGTTGATCAATTTAGCGTTTATCTGGCATTACATTGACTTGAAACAGAATTCCGCTAATGTGTAGACTGGGACAAAGAGATTGTAATATTTAAGTGAATGTTACAGACAGCCTGTGGAGATGGAACATGAAATCTGTTTATTCAGTAGGCTAGACTCTGGGTTTGGAAACGCCAGTTCTTTTCAGCACCCATGCACCCATTGTTGCAAAAGAACAATAATCACGGTATCAAAAAAAGCAAAAATGATTAACAACATGCAACAGGAAAAGTAGATGATTTTTTCTGTATTCTACATTAATGGCCTTACTCCATCATGAAGCAAGAGAAATCTGACAACTTTATGCCTATATTTGATGAAATTTACATGCAGAAAAGGCATAGAATACAGAACTGGGGAAAACACAACACTGTGTATTTGTTGCCTAATTGAGGACATGTCTCAATCCCCCCCACAAACTGGAGGAACAGAAAAAAAGATCAAGCATCAAATGGATCAAAGCAACTTGACAAAAAAAAATGTTGCCAAATTGTGACATAAGAGTGTCCAATTTTGCATAGCGAAAAAGCGCAGGACTTGAATACAAACTTATTTCCCATGGAATGAAAAGAAGACTTACTGGATTCTTGTGGATTATTTTAAGACTTTTTTTGTTTTGTTTTTTGTTTTGTTTTCTCTCTCTCTCTTATCATTGGGTGGGTTGGAGGGAGGACAGCTGGGTAGTGTTCATATTCAACCATGGAAACCAGGACTGGAAAAAGAAGCAGACTTTGGGTTGGTGTTGGGGAAGGTGCTTTGGGCTGGTGGGGGATATTGGGGGTGGGATGGGGGGTGATTTTGTAATGAGCAAAAATGCCTGTTAGAACTTTTTTTAGTTGCTTCAGGCATACTATCTTTTGTAAATTAACTGTGACCTCTGTATTATTTAATGTGTATTATATGGACAATGGACTTACATCAAACACAGTGGGGGTGGGGCTGACTCTTGATCATCATATTTTTACCACGCATGTGTGTGTGTGTGTGTGTGTGTGTGTGTGTGTGTGTGTGTGTGTGTGTGTGTGTTGACATTAGTATGAATGTGTGCATACGCGAGGGAGGGTAGGACGCGATTTACCACAGAAAGTCTGTGGGAGACTTGAGGCCACAAACATGGCAAATTTGAAAAATGTCACTCCTGTCATCAAACAGCCCAATCCTTTCCCCACTCAGTATTTCCATCTGCTTCGCATAAATTTCACAGATTTCTCAAAAAATGTTTAAAATTGAGGTCATCCGATCTTGACAGATTATGGTCAAAGGTCAAAACGGGGAGCGTTGAATTGTATTGTGTGGCAAGTTTCATACAAAATGGATCACAAACCTTGAGTACACTATGGAATAGCGAGAGGATGAGTGGTTTTTAATTAGAGTGTATTACATTTGTCTAATTCTTTACCAACATCGCCACAGTTAGACTGTAGTTAAATACATAATCTAATAATTGGAATGCAAAAAAGGAAAGGTTATATAGCATAAATGAATGCTGATGCTTAGCTCAGCTGTCCAGCCAGACAGCTGAAATATAGCATACACAGCAGTATTCTGGAGATAAATCTCTTACACTCTGCAGTTACTACATGGGGAGTCTCTTTTTTCAACTTACTAAGAATGAACTGGCCAAATGTCTTTATAAATAAGTACAATACTGAATAATCTAGAAATTGGTGCTTTAAGTCACAAAATGTACAAATTTACTTCCAGACACTCCCTCACAGATGACATTTAAAGTATGCAAGGATACAAAGTTTTCATTATTAAAATCTGGATAATACTAGTTCATTCATTACTAACAGTATGTTTTATTGCATTTACTTATTTTCATTACATACATATATATATATATATATATATATATATATATATATATATTATTTTAAATATGTATGGTCATTGATCCACCATACGTTGAGATAATATAGTAGCCTAATACAATACTACAATACTTATTTCAATTTTAAAATAAACTAGGGGAAAAAAAACACATTAATATAAAAAAATGCAGTGTAAAAAAATCTGCAGCACACTATAAATACATTTTTCAGGCCTAAAATTGAGATGGTCAGCTCCAACAACTACCCAGATCACAGCTGATTCTGGCGCACAGCTGATTCTGAGATCAGCTGCTTTCTGGTTACAGCCTCCATGCTACATTCAGTATCGACAATGAACCAAAAATCTGCCAATTCCTTGCCAAGGTCTGTGGTGAGAATGAGCATCTCATGAGCATTAGCCCATTTTTTTTGGGCTTTTGCCTATAAAGAATGACTTCACCCACATTTTATAAGTGTTGGTGAGGAGGAGGAGGACTTGTGTGATTCATGAGTCTCGAGTGAATCACTCAGCTTGAGGTGGGTTACTAACATGAGTCCTAACCTCATTTTACACTGTTTATCATCTCTCAGAAAACCTGTTGCTGTACCGCTGCACTGCCATTGCAGTGGAAATGAAGAGACAGGTATCTGACTTTATAAGTCCCTAAAACAAAACGATAAACACATGTTTTGAAACGCCATTATGTTCTGAAAAAGTGCCTGTTATTTGAACTATTAACAATGATGCAAGTTGCGTCACAGGCAACTCTCCATTACAGCTTTGCTTTGTTATTTAGTTGGAGTAGTACAACACACAGGCATCCATTACAAACATGTGCTCTCCACGGAGGGCATTGATGTCTAGTCTAAACTCTAACAACAAGCCAGTCAGGATAATGAGCAATACACCAGAATTGGTGAAGAAGCAAAAGTGCTCGGGCAAGCAGTTTTTATATCCATCAGGAGTCACATTTTTCATGATTGCATGATGTAAGGCGATAACATTTAAAGTCAACAGGAGAGAGGGCAACGAGTTGAAGTGAGTTTAAGAACCTATTATGTAAATTAAACTGGGGGATTTTTTTCCAAACATGAAAATAAAGGTTTACTTTTGTTGCGTTTTTGACTGTTAATGTGGCGTGCATTCTGTTTCAAATGAGAGATTGTTTGATCCCCTCCTTTTCCAATCAGGTTGTACGGCATACAATATTGGTTCTCCTAACAACTTTACATTTTCTGGTGTTCATTGCTTAATAATCTTATTTAGGCGATTCACGTTCCTCCCAAAGCAACCTGTCATGTTGTTTGGCCTTTAGTGATGCAGCTTCTTTCAGAATTAACCTCATCTTCAGCATCCGTCAGTTGCTGTGGCGGAAGGCGCCCAAAGTGGAGCAAAGGTTCAACTGCAGTTAAATCTGTGCCAGAGGCTGCTTCCTCATCAGAGCCTATAGATGTAGGACCAGTGATGTCAGGGATTTTCTTTCAAGCTCCTCTCCACTATCGCTATCTGGTGTGCTTCTCCCCCCCCCCCCCCCTTTCCCAGCAGCCCAGTTTCAACTGCCATGTTGCGAGAGAAACCATGGGCTAATGGGGCAAAGGATTAACCCAACCTTTGGCCTTAATCTGCACTAGATGGCTAATCAGGAGCAAAAGGCGCCGATGAGTCTGCAGGAATGCCCAGCGGCACTAGAAGCCAAGGCTGACCCCACTCACTGGAGGATGCATTGTCCTCCGTGGATTCGTGATATCGCTTGTAATGAAACAATTGTGGCCCCATGGTCAAATCTTGCATATTTACTAATGGGCTGATGGATTGATAAAATTAAGTGAATACAAAGAGAGGAAGATATCTATTAGAAAAATAGTACAGTGGGTTGGACTAATATGAGAATAATGGGAAGAAAGCTGTCTACTAAAAGGCCAATTAGGAGAGAAGCTTTCATGTGCGGCATAGTGTGCTCCTTCTGATTTCAGAATACACTAAATAAAACTTTGTTTAATGAGCTTTAAAAATTTAACAAAGCACAAAAAAGATGTGGCGGCAGCAAGCAGGCAGGCAGGCAGGCAGGCAGGCAGGCAGGGAGGGAGGGAGGGAAAGCACACCATCAACAACACGCTTCTCAAATAATCCAATGAAGCATCCAGTAAGAACCAACTGGCTCCACAGCGCTCCACTTCAGCGTCCAGACTGTAAGTGGTAGGCTGACTCGAGTCTGTTTGAAGCACGGGCCATCTGTGTGGGGTTGTGCTCCATTTCCTCGGCCAGTATTCCTGCACTCTCCCTCCCTCCCTCCTTCTCTCTGGCTGCGCTTAGGAGGTCTGATCCACAATAAATCCACCCCAATCCAATAAGGGCTCCGAGAGGCCTTTCCACGCGCATTCAGCAGTACGCCAGGACTGCTCTGCTCTGCAGTCTGCGCTCACTGCGCGGTATGGTGTGATGAGTTGGTTGTTGCCTAGTGGGGGGGGGGGAACCCCTGAGAAACCAGTGCAAGCCTAGGCTAATGCTAATTATGCACACTAAAGTAACTGGGTGACCTACTGAACAGAATCAGGCCAGGTAACAATGGCCTCACCTCAGCTCACCTGATCTGCCTATTCCTGAAGGTTCATTAAGGGGAAATTGAAAGAAAAAAATTAAAACAGATAAAAATATATTATTACAAAACTGATGTCCATGTTGGTATGTCAGTCAGAGATGGTGTCACATTACAGTTCAACAACACAGGCATAGCACAGGCTTTTTCACCTGGACTTCCCCTGACCACTATGTCTTCTCATCTTTTATTAGTGACCTGTATGTAGGCCCACATATGCATCTCCAGTACATTTTTTTTACTCCAACTGTAACTGAAAAACTGAGGCTCTCATTTCTTTCAACTGATGTACCAATTACTGGCCAACTAGTCAAATTACTCCATTTAGAGCAGAATTGTATACATATCGACCTAAGAGACAAAGACATGGCACCACCCACCCACCTACACAAAACAAATTTGAGATCATTTAGTGCAGACTATGACTTACAATGTATAGCATTGAGGAATAACAGTATTAAAAGCATAAAGCAAACAGGTACTCCGCATGGACAGATAACCGATTAGTGATGACTCAATATTTTTCCAAAATAACAAACAAAGGCCTTCACGCCAGGGAGAAGGGTTTGCTTTTTAGAACAACTCACAGAGCCGCACTCCCAGCCCAGGCATGGAGCATCCATCCACTGCCTGTAGCCGTGGGGGGCTGTGTGCTTAATCTGTACGAGTGGGAGGAGGTGAGAAGAGCCAGCACTGAAGGGACAAGGACGGACAAGTGAGTGGGCTGACCAAAGCCAGAGCAGTCACGCAGAGCCACAGGGGAGGGCTGTGCTCACCCAGAAACAAGGCCTGGAGCCTGCTGAGTTAAAGCCAGGATGACCCTGGTCAACATATGTTGGGCAAATTATTCAGAATGGGGTGATTAGCAGAGGTACAGCAGCGTGGATCAATTAAAAACAGGAGTCAGAAAGGACGAATAGGAGAGGAGAGTTTGTTTTTGAGGAAGTAAAAAAGGAAAATATACATGGCTTACAAAAGAGCCTGTTGGTGACCGCATGTGACGGTGGGAAGCTGGTGGGGGAAAATGAAAGGCAACTGCGCCATTTAGTGGAGAGTAGTGGAACTGCAACCTCAAAAGGTTTTTCTTGTGTCTAATGCAATGTATTGAGAAAAAAATGAATTCATACCTTGATAAGACAAACATAAAACATTTATTTAAAAGAAAATCCTTGAAGATGAACCATTAAATATTGACATTAAAAGACCCACAAGGAAAATAATCTAAAGTCACCAATTCATACTCCAGATTAAGTATGGTGAGACATTAGTGGCAATAAAGATTGCAAATTAAACAGAGGCAGTATCTTAAAGCAGGCCATGTTGGTCAGCTAGATGAAAAATGCAAACATTCTTCGAGCAGGTGTATCATATACTAATTTAAAATCTATATAAAGTAATAACTTTGTTTTTTTCAAATGTGTAAAAGTGTGTGTGTTTGTGTGATGAGGGAAACAAAACAACATATATATAAAGGAAATAAAAACAAACAAATAAACATATCTTTAAAAATATGGATTAAAACCTGTCATTAATTAATTTTGGCATGATGGATCAGTTCAAACCTCAACCTTCTCTGTGCCAAAGACCTTGTCCACTTCTGCTGTTCCTGTGTGTCAAAATAAGTACTTGCGACAGGACTCCACGCCACACTTGCACTCCACCCGCATGCGTTTCCTGGAGGGGCCATCCGCAGCGGCGAGACTGTAGTCCATCCTTGAGCTTTCTGCATCAACTGTGTCAACTGTGATAAAGACAGAGACGATGAGCACGAAAACAACAGAATGGAATGAATCAGCACAGTAAAAAGGAAAGCATACCTAGCAAGCACACAGAACATTCTAGTACATCAAATAATAAGGCTATAGAAAGAAGAACAGACAAGAAACCGTGATACTGGCCATTTAATCTGTCTAACCAGCAAGAACTAGATGTCAAGCTTCCATTGAAGATGCATATTTTAAATCTAAAAGTTAATCTTAATGACATGGCACTCATTCATGCCTAACCTGACACAGTGACACACCGAGGCTAATCACTTTCTTTCTATACAGGTAGATATTGACTCCATGCATAAACACAAAAACAAAAACTGATGCAGCTTCTCAAGATACATGCAGGTTCATTCAGTTACATGCCAGGTGCACAATGAAAATCCCTTTTCTCCATTGACCATTACTTTCTCCATTACAAATACCTTGTTTCTCTCCTCATTTTAATTGCCAACATGAGTTCTTCCCACAAAACCTACAAAGTGTTCTCAACCCCAATCAATGGATCACCTCTGAAGCTATTCAATATCTCCTGTCTCCTTGATGTTGGGACATGTGCCCATGTTCAGTAGCACTGAAGCCCCTTCTCACAATCTTGATTAAAGTAACTGAAACAACAATTAACCTGTTTGTAACCTCCTATTTGGTCTGTATTGAACAGGCAAAAGAAAAGACAGCTCTGTAATCTATGACTAAAGCTGAGAGACAAATGAAGCCCCCCCCTCCCTTTCATTACAGTCTGGGATTTATTTACTTCCTCCAGTCAATGTATCTCTTACTGTTTTATTCAAGATGCTTTTAATATTCATAATATTTAAAGTGCATGTCAAAATACATAATATTGTTATACAATACACTACTACACCACATGTGACATAGGTCTGCTACTCTAAACATAAGGGGAGATTTCAAACACAAGCAAGTTAAAGATGTTTTCATGTTTGTTCTACTGTAGACGATTGCACAGCAGTGTCTCACTGACGCTGTGAGCAATCAGGAGGGCCTCATGCTATTAGGCACCTACCGTGTCTGCTGATTGCCAAGTGAGACGACAAGGAGTAGCGAGATTTCAGAAACTGCAGTCATTCAATACAACACACACACACCTCACAGGATATTCCCTTATGAGACACAATAGCTCTGATGTTTAGGTGAACTAAGCTTACATAGGGAAATAACATGGATGTTTGTGGCGTAACACATATGCCAAAACCAGAGCTCACTTACTTTGCATTTTATAGTCGAAGGTCAACTCCTCCCCAGCCCTGATGTAGCGGGTGGCAAAAAGCGCTATCCTGGGCAGTCTCTCATCAAGGTTATCAATAAAAACATTATATACCTGCAGGTTGGGTTCACACTAGGAGATGGACAGAAATGCATCAACCACAATGCAACAACGTAATGACACAAATGTAACACAACTTGTTGTGGATTGGACATTCATTCTTGAATCCAAGATGTTCATATTTACAGGGACACTCCTGTGTGCACTGAATTGTTTGCATTTCACCTTTACATTTTAGGAATTGAAATTTAAAAAAATACATTTGCTGAACAAAGAAATCACCTTGTGACTCATTCTCAGTACATTATGACATAAGATGTTTACCTGACCATCAAGAAAACAGACAGAAATGCAGAGCCTTATAAACCATCAAAAAAATATGAGAATTGAATGGCATTAATGCTGCTCAAATATCTGTCTGAATACATGTCTTAATTTCCTGTTCTACAGATTACAATACCATATTACTTTTTAATGATTGCCATTGCTAAGTGTGCGTAGACATAGAATTTATTTTATTTCATTATTCAACTGCATGTTGTAGTACTGAACCGCATGCTGGCTAATGCTGGCACACTTTTTACCAGAGTACAACATATAGTTGCATAATAAAGGAAATACTCCATCAAAGTGTTTTTCTCCACCCTACCACTCCCTAAGATGGACTAACAGCTAGGGCTGTAACGATACACCAACCTCACGATTCGGTTTGTATCACGATTTTTGACCCACGGTTCGATACGAATCTCGATTTTTCTTTTTTTTCCCCTTTTTTTTGGGGGGGGGGGGGGGGGGGCTAGACATTTTATTAAATAAAATTTTAATAGCCTCCCTTAGAACACCAGAGGATTACAATATAATATATCTATTATTTTATATCCTGATATAAAAATATTTTTCTGAATGACTGATATTTATGACAGCACACTTTATGCAGATTAGCCTATAGCCTAGGCCTACTATTTTTTATTACAACTCTACCTCTTTAATTCAGCTGTCTGGTTGAAGCCTGGAAATATTGTAAACAAAGTAGCATATAGCTTAGCCTATCATAGTGTACTGATTGGACTGTTCAGTTTCCCCATGTGTGTTTAAGTTTCAAGGTAATACTAGTTCTCCTTGGGACAGGCCCTTTTGGGAAACGTTGGTATTGAGATGATCAGTCAACTTCAATGCAAGAGTTTTAAACAAATATGTGCAGCATGCTAATGATGCTAAGCGGATTTAATAGTAATTTAGCTAGTCGTCTTCTATGCGTCCTTGCTTTCACGATTGTGAATGTTTTATTTAAGTCGCGCGTGTTCATTGAGCAGGAGAGGGAGGGAGAGTGAGAGGGAGGGAGCGCGAGAGAGAGCGGGGCAAGGAGAGGGGGTTTACTTCTATACTGTTTGGTAAAGTTGCACACAGTCTACAATGAAAGCAAGGAGAGGTATGAAATGATTATTTATTTATTTATTTGTTTTTGGACAACGTAGGCTACCGATAAGTAAAGCGGGAGTTGTGGGTTGCTTTTGCGGCCGCCTAAGCTGCAATGCACTGCGTGAAACACTAGAAAGGGTGTGTCGCGATTCTGCCTTTTCACACCGCGACACAGTATCGTGGATATGAATGTCGCGATTTCGGTTTCGAATCGTAAATCGTTACAGCCCTACTAACAGCCCTGTAACTTTTCACATCTTGTGATTTTTTACATTAAATTATTTTTTTATTTTTCAGAAGGTATTCTTCTTACACAACAGCACAGTGGTGTGGTCTTATTAGGGCATACCAATGCACACCATCTATCCCACTAGCAACAGTACTAGACCAGGCTCACAACACCCAAGGGGACGCACAGCGCTTACACACGGGATCTTTTCAGAGATTGATGCATTTTGCCACACTTGTATTACATATCAAATTTCCACATCTCCGATCTTACTTTGAGCTCTGGAGGAGGTCTCTCTACGGAGACACTAATTAGGACCTGTGTAAACATGTCAGGTCATTTGACACTGAAACACCAAAGAACCTGTGTTGCACACTAATAAGATTCCGTTTAAAAACTGTCTTTGTCCATCTCACTTCACCTGACAAAACAAATGATCTGAAATAAGGTAGGTATGAATGTTTTTGTTGTCACTTGTTGGCACAGATTATTTATATATATCAGTATATGTGATGGCACATTCATTATTTAAATAAATGTGCCATGATGTTATTCCCATACAGTCTCACCTCTGTAAGCTGTTAAGATGAGTGTAAATGTATACTGTACATGACAGCTAGTATTTTCTCAGTTGCTTGAATTGTCAACCAAAAATGAATGGTAATCCTGGGATTCAGACATTTACTTCAAATGTGTTAATCTATTGTAAATGTAGGTTAAAAAAAACCTACAAGGGCAGTAGAGCTACTTAATTTTCTTCAAAGTCCTAGAGCTTTATGTCTACAGTATGGGCATTATGAAGGTTTACAGTTCTGGAACATCTGAGATTCACTTACACTGTGGTTGACGAAATGGGATACGTTGCCATAATAGGCTGCATCAACAGTGAACACATCATCCACATAGTCGAGATCAAACAGGTAAGTGGCACCCTGGCTATCATAGGCCTCCCCTCTCCTCTCTGCTTCTTCTGTTGTGATGATCTGAGATAGATAAAGCAATAACCAGAGTGAATGTCCAGGCAAATGTGTTCAGTCAAATGCAGTAATTCATGTTGCACATAAATCTGCCTTCCTTCTCAGTCATATTGCATGTAGGCCAGGGCCTATACTATGTGTATATTTCGAGGTTTCCTGCTCACACTGACTGGGGACATTTAAGTTTAACGTCCCAATCTCATCGTAGTTAACGAAGTTAAACGTCCCAATCTCATCGTCGTGTTAATTGTTCAACAAAACCTACCTCCCCAAGATACTCCATGACGAATGCGTTCCTATTTATGCGTTCCAAAGTGCGCACTCCCCAGCCGCGACCATTGTCCGTTCTAAAGATGCACAAGTTATGCTGAATCCCCCTTTGAACGACCCGATTGAGGCAGTTGGGGCCACATCTGCAGTTCGAGTTGCACTCGTAGATAGGCATACCGGGCCGCACGCGCACCACCCCTCTGTTAGTATAGGCCATCCGATGTTGCGCGAGTCCAGGGCAACAGCCAGCCACAGGGTGGCTGAAACAGTCTTTGCACTCACATCCAAGAGCTGTCGGAGTTATCTCCACGCCATCACCCACCTTGTAGTCTTCAATGTAGGTGAAGTATATGGGTGGCCCTTCCATGTCCACCTCGTTCTGAACGTAAATACGACCTTTGTGGCGGCTTTTCTTGTTTATCTGAGTCTCCCAGCATCTGAGAGCCTGACGCTGTTTGGCTTTTTGGATAAGGTAACCGACAGCTCTCTGATCCAACTCTATCGTGTCCTTGGTTGTCCGGCTTCTCTGTTGGCGTCGAAGCGCTGCCTCCACGTCGGACATGAATACTTTCAGCTGTTTCGGACATTTCAGGTTCTTGCGCGGCTCCCAGGTACTCTCGGACTCCGGATAGCCTTTCCATTTTATAAAGAAGTACTCCTTTCCCTGAGCAGACAACACAACAATTCACTGTCAGTGATGAGGACACACATTATGCGCATTAGAATGCTTATAGCGTTTGTTACGCTACTATGCAACAGGCTTATTAGCCTATATGAAACATGTAAAATGACCCTCTTGAACTCTGGTGTAGTGAGTAAAAGTTACTTACTTACATTTTTCTTTATGTAGTCAGCGATATATTCCACTTCATAGTCATCGAAGCTACTTTTTTTCACGTCAAGCTCGATACATTCTACCTTTGCCCGACGACACAGTGCTTGCAAATCAGTCCATGAAACTTTGCAAGCAACGAAGCATCCTGCGAAGACAACCACTACATCATTATACAGCTGAGGGACCACTTTGTCAGGTCCATAGAAAGTATTTAAAGTATCCATCAACAGTCTTTAAGCGAGCATACATGTTGTCTTCTGTCGAACTGCCAACAGTATTAACCAGGAATGTTTTGACTGCAGGATCGCTAAGAATTGTCTTTGTACCGCGTATGTATCACCACCATTGTCGTTTGCCAGCCTCACCCATACGCATTTCCTGAACTGTTTCCCATGTACATGTTACTGTGTCCATTTGCTACGAAAACTTTACAACAAAACTTCATGAAGAAGCAACATTCCAGCGTAGCTACAAACCTTTTAAATGTTGCGCCATCTTAATCTCCAGTGCCAGTGTAGACTACATTTTGACGGAGAGAAGGAAGTACTGGTTGCAGGTTAGTGATTGGTGAGAAATGTTACCAGGAGTAAGAAGAAAGCGCTCCCTATTGGTTCCGCTGAGGAGTATATAGGCACAAACGCAGTGACAAGCTCGTACGTGCGCTACCCAAAGGCTGGAAGCATACCTTGCAGTATCGTCTATGCTCTATCAAATTTTATCGTAAGTATGGGCAACATACCAACTGATTCAGTGAGGTTTATTGGTATTTACAACAATATGTTTTGTCTCTATCCTTGCTGAAACGATTTGTATAGAACTCACCTTGCATCATCAAAGAGAGACTGCACGTGGGTTTCAGAGGCAGCACAATGCAAACATAACATTACATCAGCACCTATATTATTCTTTTCATCATTAATGTATTTATTTGTTATACTGCAGAACTAAACATGAATAACATTATAATCATATTATATGTCAAAAATATCAAAAACTCTGACAAAACTTTGGACAGCTCCAGTGCAGGACACTCCCCTGTGGAACTTGACTGGAATTGTCATACTGAAATAAATGGTGATCAAAAACTGAAAAAACTAAACTTTACGGTTAGTGTTCACTACACAATAGTGGCATCTGTTTTTTCATCATAGTTGATTTCAGCAGTGACTGTCACTTTGGACAGCTCCAGTGCAGGACACTCCCCTGTGGACTTGGAATTGTCCTTGTCCTCAGTCCCATGTTTCTGACAGCCCGGGTGCAGAGGGAAGGGGAAGCGGTCCAGAGGAGCGTGTTCTATGCGGCAGAGGGTGTCCTCACTGTCGCTGTTGTAGCTGGGGTTGGAGGCGCCACCACTACCACTACCGGCACCGCCGCCTCCACACCAGCCGGGCCATGGCTCCTCCGCCGTGGGGGCGCTGAGCTGCACGCTGAGGGGCAGCATCTGCTCCGTCTGGACGGCCTTGTCCTGCTGCCCTCGGAAGAAACAGTCGTCCCCCCTGTCGCCCTCCTCGGGGCTGGGTTCCACTTTGCGAAAAATGTTGCGGGCGAACAGGCCGATGCAAAACATCTCCACAATGACACAGTAGTGATATATCACTGGGGGGGGGGAGGGGCAGTAAGCAAAAGTGCAACATTTATCCATTTAATCATCACACTATCAGCAAACTTCATTAAATTACAGTAATGGTAATTTAATAAAAGTAAGAGAGACAAGCTCATAAGCCAAAGCTTTCTGCCAGTTCTGTCATCTCTCGTTAGGTTACTTACACTGAGAGCGCATGAGTGCTGAGAACGGTGGGGTGCAGGGGACAACATTCAGGGCCCCCATGGTCTCCAGGATCCCACTCTGCAGTCCACACAGCACCAAGACCACGATGATGCATACAAATTTGGCCCTGAGGCCATAGCCATGCAGGGCACTTTTGGTTGCTTTGTAAAACAGCAGATATCCATAAAAAGACAAGAAGGTCGACGCGCCTATGATTGCATTCACGTACATGTTAGGATTTACTACCTCCACCTGTGAATGATAACAATAGCAATGCCCTGAATATTTCAACAGTCTTGACAATAGCATGAGGAAATTATGCCAAAGGTATGTCAATACTCATACATATTACATTATAAACTGTGCAACGTATACCATATTAGAATCAAAAGTAAATCTCAACTTTAATAAAGCTGCCTTCCTAGACACAAAACACAAACTAAAAAAAAAAAAATCAGTACTACCTAGCTCAAGCTGCTGCAGTCAGCAGCCAGGGATGGGCAATATTTCTGATAGATGTATTTAAAATAAGTATCTCAAATACAAAATAGTATTTTGTCATTTGTATTTTATTTTGTTGAAGAAAGAAGAAAGTGGCTTCGTATTTTGTATAAAATACATTATAGGTGTATTTTTGTAGTTTAAAAATACTGCCAAATATTTTTGGTAAAACCAATAGCCTACTTTGGTGATGTGATGACATCATAAAGGTGCAAAACAAGGAATGTAGCCTCTGACTGGTGCTGATTTAGTAATTTGCCCAGACTTGTTGGGATCATAATATTGAGATTCAGGAAGATGATCCAGTGCACGATGAGTAAGTTGTAGGTTGCTCACACACAATCCACTCCCTCTCATACCAACCTTAAGTTTCTTGAGAACTTTAATGATCAGTTTCTTGAGAATTTGAATCATCCAATCGGAAAACATGGAACCGGTTATGTGATCTTAAAGTTTAAAAGTGAGTTTAAAGCGATATCATACTCACTTTAAAGAGTATTTTTAGCACTTTCAAAATACAAACATGCAGTATTTATTTATTTGATATGGTGTGGCTAATGTGTTTTGTAGTTTATTTTGATACACTTAAAATTAGAGTATTTGATATTTTATTTTAAAATACATTTCGATGTATTGTTGCCAATACCCACCAATAGCTAGCAGCCAGGCAGCTACAGTGCTTCACTCTGGGGGCATCTTTAAAACATGCCGCTCAGAGTGTAGCACTGTAGCTGCCTGATCGCTCACACTGTCGGCTGCAGCAACTCGAGCAGGGGCGGAGCTATGTGGCCACGGCCACCACTGGTCAAAGCTTGGCCACCCTGCTGGCCCCCCCAGCTCCGTTCAGTGAAAAAAAAAAAAATTGCTGCCGTTTTCGACGGCACTTTGCCAACACTTTGCAAAGCAGGGACTGAACCAATTACTGCACTCTATCTAGCCCACGGTTGTGATCAAATCGTAAGTAGGCTAGTGCAGCAGTAGGACAATTCAAGTCATCTGTTACTTAGTAGACTAGCCTATTACTTAACCTCAGTAACAACAGGTGAGTTGATGATGAGTTGGAACATTAATGCTAATAGATGTTAGAATGTGTCACGATAGCCAAGTGAGCTGCGTTGGGCTGTCCTTAGGTAGGCTCTGACATTGACGTGTGGGGCTGATCAGAAATAATCGGATGCCCGCGGTAACGCTTTACAAAAATATTTCGATAAAATTCGGGTGAAATGCAAGCATATTAGGCACATATCTCCGGATGGCTCCAATAAAAGTAGGCTAATAGGGCCTAGGCTAGGCTACTTTATAAAAAACATAATTTGCTGACTGCGTGTGGTTCTTGCCATAGCAGCTGGTCAGGCAGAGGCAGGCTGCCTTTCCTGAGTTCTTTGTTACATTACTCCAGAACTGTTCATCGCAGCGAGATGAAACCTTAATTGCGTGACAGGGCAGAAGTGGGGCTTTCCAACGAGACTAAACTCTTGCCTGTGCGATCAAGTAGGCTATGAAAATAAATAAATACATTTATAGTTTACCTGCGCACCCAATTACTCGTTTGAATTACTCGCGAACCCGTGATCGCATAGATATGGCAAGCATATCAGAAGAAAGAGGAGACACAGGGCTATCTATTGGTACCAAGTATATCGATTCTTCTGGGCTATAAAAACAGACAACGTGACTGCAAATAACATCATGTACAAAAACCAACTCTCGTTTGAATTAGGCTACTCACAAACCCGTGATCGGATATGCCACGCATGTCAGATGAAAGAGGAGATAGAGAGCTACCATTTGATACCAAGTACTGTACATCCTTCTGGGTTATAAAACAGACGAAATGACATCAAAATAATAACTTCATATAGCTCGACTTACCCCACGTTTTTGTGTGTTGTGGTGGCAAGGCATGTACATAATCCAACGCTATCATGTGTTTCTCTATGGCAAAGTTCATACGGTTTTGAGATCCCAGCAAATTCCTGCATGGCATCCAATTCGAGACACACATTGCATCTCAATTTATTCGACAAAGAAACACCTTTTTGCCTTCACTTTGTTCATGACAGTAAAGTTGTTTTAGAATCATCATGAGTGTACACACATAATAAGACTGATTAAGTAAGGTGCATTATCATAATGTACTTTTTTATAGCATTGGCCTATTTATGGAAAACGATTTGGAGTGGACAACAAACTGACCTGTGTATCAGTGTTGGCTTTACACAATTTATTGCCATTATTAAAATAGGCTATCCTAATCTTCAAAACTTTTTGAGTAGTTTTCAAATAGTAGTTTTGATTCCCAAGTGCCACCCCAATAAAAAGTCTGGACCCAGCTGGCCCCCCCTATAAAATAATCCTGGCTACGCCCCTGAACTCGAGCTAGGTAGCACTGATTGTTTTTTCTCGTACTGACAGTAGGCTACTCAGTGACTTTGAGAAACAGAGATCTATGTGAAAAATGGCCAGGAGTTTTCCTTTGTCAGGAGGGGGGTTTACCTAACACACATACACAGGCCTACTGCACAGCTATGTACCAGCTAGCTACCATTACACTCAACACCAACCCATCTACATCCAAACTGGGTTTGAGGCTGCACACTGCGCAGATGCACAACCGGAAAAAAAACCTGACTTTGTTTGGGTGGGCAAGACACAATGCTTGGTCAGCACCATTGACTGTATAATTGTTCAGAATAGAATGTTGCGGCTTGGTCAGCACTTACTTCCCCGTAGTCATATTGCTCATCTGTCCAGAGGACCAGGGTGAGGAAGAAGAGGATGGTCCGCACCACGGATAGCTGAAGGACCGCAGCCATCATCCAGCCCAGGCTTGTCCTAACAGTCATAACATTGGACCATGAGACATCTTCATTTCATAACACACCATGAATAAAAATGGGGCACGAGAAATGACAGCACCTGTCCAAGTAGAGGACCGATGGGAGGATTTCACACCTATTTCTTTTGTATTTGCACATACGCGTTTCGGCGTGTGCCTTCTTCAGTGAGCACACTGAAGAAGGCACACACTGAAACGCGTATGTTTGAAGCCTGCTCCTATTCTCACTGACACCTATTTCTTTGCCATATGTGTCCCAATGGGGAGTGGAAGGTATCATTTGAGTTGCAAGGGTAGAAACACTGGACTGAAATAATGTACCGGTAATCAAAAACATCTGGCATATGGTGCACCTAGGTCTGGTAACTGCTGCACCTGTTCAGTGCATCCAAGGGCATTCTGACATTTCCACAGCGGGCTTTTGACGGCAGGTTGTTCTTTAAATGCTGCTCTGCCAAACGGGACCAGAGACTGACCACAAGAGTCTTCAAATGGAGCTTTTGATTGTATGTCAGTGTTCAACTCAGAAGCGCCACTGACAGGGGGCCCCCACAGAGTCCTTCCAATAATACTATATATTATCGGGGGGGGGAATTATTATCTGTCATAGGGCCCAAATTATCTATCAGCGCACCTGTTTCAACTGCATGCATTTTGTTGTGTGGGCAAGTTCTGATACCTGGTAATGCCAATCATTGGAAGGCAACAGCAGAAACAACATGGGAACGGATTAGGAGAGACCTGAGCTCCAGCCAACGCCTCCACCATTCTGCTTTTGCCTCCAAAGAAATCTGTTATCAGACCCATGAACTTCAGTAAAGTGATGGAATGGTACCTGAACAGAATTAAAAACATACACGATTGTAGTAAAGGGCAGTTGCTGTTAACATTGATCATATCTAGTCACTGACATGATTGTCATACACTGTTTGAACAGAACAGTAGGCACTGATTCACTGGTTGAAGTAAAACAATCAGTTTGTCTTACAGGGCTGCGATAAAATTGCAGAGTGAAGATGAACGTGGAATATAAAGAGCAATGATCGAGGTCAACCCAAAAACCTATGAGAGAGAAAAAAAGATGGAGGTCAGAAGCTTTGCACAAATAAGCAGGTGAAATTCTGAGAAACACCTCAGACTGTAAAAGATGGATATAACAAGACAAAAGCATACATGAACCATAATAAAATATGTCAAAAAAACGTACCGGGTACATTCCCAGAATCCACAGGTAGAGCCGCCTCCGCCTGGAAGAGGGAACATGCCTGAGGAAGAAGCCAAGCTCTTCCAGGAACAGCGCCAGCAGGAGTAGCGCCAGCACGGCAGGGATAAGGAACAGCCAGAGCTCATTCTTTATCACTGGGGCACACATTCAAACACATAACAGTCACACAGAACACTGACTGGCATTGGGCTGTTCTCAATAGTTTTGTACCTCTCCAAAATACTGGGTAGTTTATCCTAGGCTAGTGCTCGAACATTGACAATCTTATTTATATGGAATTCCAATCAAACAACCCCTGAAACAGCTACAGAAAATAGCCGCTGTAATCCACAGTTTGTAATCAAAACTTTTTGTTTAAGTTATACAGTATTGCATCATAATGACTGTGATGCTTTAACTTGAAGCCAATATTTTTTGTAGTACTTTCAGCAAAAATTGGATGATTAATACCACCACACTGGATTCTGAAGAGGAAGACACTATGCCTATTTTAGGGCAGGGAAACAGAGTACACTTTTCACAATAAATGTTATTCACCTCTGAAGAACTCCGATGACAAAGGGATTTCTGCCCCGACCCAGGTGCAGTTTCCCCGAAGCCCCATTATCTTCTTGGGGGGGTAAAAACGACAGTATATTTTAGCCCCACAGAAACACAACACACTCCATTTTGGTGGCCTGAAAAGTCCAAACAAAGAAATGAAGCTCTTCTTATAGTTTATACTCCTGGTGTGACAACCATGACTCACAAGTCAGATTTAATACTCACCTGAGCGATGGAAAGGGATTCAAAAGATGAGAACTTAATTTTAGTCTAATGGTGTCGTCCGTATTATGCCTTGGTGGTGTCCTTTTGTCTGAATGATACCTTCCTGATCAGAAAAGTTAATGTTTGACCACACACAGGTAGATTCTCAGGTATGGGGGCGAAGTCCATTCTGTGAGATATCCTATGTCAGTTATATAATCTTTGATGTGTGAGGTTTATCTGTTCATAATGGCTTTTTGTTATAGACTATGGCTATGGCTAAAATAACAAAAAGACATGACTTTTTATGTAATTTACTTTACTGACTGACATTTCATGACATTTTAAAGACAAATTGAAATTCTAATAATACTGGAGAATGCAGCTAAACTGGTCATTTTGCATGTCTTTAATTCAAAAGTAAATGATATGTTTTGCATATAAAAACAACAACAACGGGCATTTAAGCATTTAATAGAAAAATAAATAGATCTGATGAAAATGGTACATACAGTTCTCCCACAAGAAATACAAATTAGACCAATTCCAGATTTTTCCATCAATCTGTAAATCTAATAGCATACATAAAGAAACAGAGGACTATTATATCATACTTAGTAGTGGAGCACGGAAAATATCAGTCATATGACTGCACACTCCCCACTGAGGTACTTTGCTTGACCTACAGTATTGAAATCCAGACGAGCATGATTGACAGGCCTGTGATTTGTAATGGTGCTGTTGTCTGACTGTAGTGTGAGGGATGCTGCATTCTCCACTCAGTGGGACGTCAGCCGAGTCCCAAGACGCAGCGCCTCCTGTACATAGTCAGTCTTTTTGTAGGAGGTCCGCTGATGGTCTTCATATGAGCCAGTAGAACACAAAACAGCCAAGCATAAGCTTGTGGCTCAACCAGTTCAGTTCTGACCATTTTTGGATGGTGTGGCTGGCCAGATAACCCTGCAGTGAAGAGAGAGTTGATGTGGTGTAGAGGTTAGGAATGGACTACATTTATAGTACAACATCAATGCACTTATACTTAATTCAGTGAATCCACACATTTCCCAAAAACTTAACTGTGACATGTCTAATGCATGTCGGTACCCATAGGGCCTTACCTCTCCTGGGTCCATGTTGTCCATATCAGTGTCAAACAGAGAGCCCAGGTAGGTCAGGTGGAAAATGGCCAGAACACTAAAGGTTAAATTGATCCCATACGCCCACAGAGCCTGCAGGAAGGAACAAGTGAAAGAAGAGAATTCCTCTTCTGTATTTTCAAATTCAACAAATTCAAGGAATGATCCGGAGTTAGAACAACATAAGGTTCATCCATAAATAGACCCTAGGTTGTTTTTACTCCGGATCACGCCTTTAAATACAGTAGTCAATCACAAATCTGTATATCCTATTCGTAAATTATTCTGTATTATAAAGATCTCAATGTAACAGTTAATCTAAGTTAGGTAGTAAATCTGCAATCCTACATGCAACTCACAACATTTGAATTAATGAATATTAATTGAACATTAGCCCTCCTGCTCAGCCAAATAAACTCTGAAACTAAAGCAACTAGTTCATACAATACCTTCTTGTTTTGATGATTGCAATCAGGTGGACAAGTCTTTGACAGGATGCAGGCACTGAAGATGGCAGCCAAGCGCTTTCTAAGAACTGAAACCAGAGACTTAAGTGAGCCCACTTCTGGAAACATGATCATGATTATAATCAATCACTCACTCAATCAATCAATCAATGAAAAAGCTCCATTTGAAGACATTATCATCATCACCATCAGACAGAAACCTGATGTACCGGCAACACACCATATTGAAGTAGTTCTTATTATCCACTGTCGGACAAAGCTACCACTGATGTTTATTCCTGCAACTCCACATTGCATTGTCCATCTCTCTAGAAATTCTTCAAACATAAATACACTAAGACCTTTGTCTCAAGGCATCAAGTTTAAGAACAACTATCAGAATATAAAGGCACTTATCTTAAATATTTAAATAGGTATCCCAGAAGATCCCTATTACTTAACTTCAAGGCTTATTACTCACCAAATAATGAAACTATGATGCCATCTTCTGGGCATCTTTCAGTAGAGCTTCCCTGAATATCACATGATGATGAAACAAGGCTAACCTAAGTGTCTTTTGAACAAGTGCTGTTTGAATTACATTCATTCAGAAACAGTCTGAGTCTACCCTTAACAGTGGTCAGTTTCTGATAATAGAAAGGGTGTAAGTAGAAAGTACCGTGTTCCACATAGGTGATGAACCCAAGAGACAACAGGACTGCGCCAAGGTGGAAACTAAGTCCCTGAAAGAACAGAAACACACAATATATATTTTCCTTTAATTGTTGTCCCCACGTAGCTGGTGGCAACAGTCTTTAAAAAAAGAGATAGACAAATTTGATCTATGAGGCATTGGCAGCACCCTTAGCCTATAGAGAAGAGTCTGTCTGGATAGACTTTGATCTGGCAGAGTCTTCACTTCAAAAGGAATGCATAATGTAGTATAAACCTGAAGCTCAAGCACGTCCATACACTAAAAAGCTGTGCACTTTGAAACTTACGTAAAATCCACAGCTTTTTAATGTTTAAAATTCCATCAAAGACATGACTGATTTCGACAACATCAAGACTTTAAAAGATCAGTTTAAACAAAATATGAACAGAACTTCAGACTCACATGCAGTAAGGCACTGGCTGTGTAGGTGACCAAAATGGCAGGAAATGTTCCTAGTTTAAGTGCACTTTTGAAGACATCTGTAGAAACAAACACAAAGACAAAAAGACATGTCTAGAGATATTTCTGCCACAAAAATTGTGCTCTTGCTAAATCTGCACTCACTCTATATGTATGGTATTTCTAATGGAGTGTACATTGTTCTCAAATCAAACCATCAGCATTGTACTAAGTTAGTTTTAAAGGAGAATTCCTGTGTGATTTTGACCTAAAGTGTTTTGAAACATGATACCGAGTGTGAACGTATGTCTCATAGCCCATCTCGGCTTGTCCCCTGCACTCCGAAATCTGGCGCTAGTTAGCCGATGCTACCAACAAGGCGGTCAATGGTGGTGCCTCGGCATAGCCATGCAAATAAATCACTGTTTTACACCATTTACGAGGCTCAATGTATCTCCACACTTCATTGGTAGACTTCCGAGGGCCCTGACATTTAAAACGAGACATTGAGAACTTTGAAAAAGCACTGGTAGTTTACTTACAAGACGATTTATACAGACAGTATCTTCACGAAGTTTAGCGTTTGCAGCCATCTTGAATTTAGTCACGATAAGTCGAGCGATGAGTAAGAATGAACAGGTATGATAAGGGATCAGATTCCAAAAATAATTCCGGAAATGCATGGATTACAGTTTCTTCCAGTAGCAGCAACTGGAATCCATGCATTTCCACGGAATTATTTTTGGAATCTGATCCCTTATCATACCTGTTCATTCTTACTCGTCGCTCGACTTATCGTGACTAAATTCAAGATGGCTGCAAACGCTAAACTTCAAGAAGATACTGTCTGTATAAATCGTGTTGTAAGTAAACTACCAGTGCTTTTTCAAAGTTCTCAATGTCTCGTTTTAAATGTCAGGGCCCTCGGAAGTCTACCAATGAAGTGTGGAGATACATTGAGCCTCGTAAATGGTGTAAAACAGTGATTTATGTGCATGGCTATGCCGATGCCGAGGCACCACCATTGACCGCCTTGTTGGTAGCATCGGCTAACTAGCGCCAGATTTCGGAGTGCAGGGGACAAGCCGAGATGGGCTATGAGACATACGTTCACACTCGGTATCATGTTTCAAAACACTTTAGGTCAAAATCACACCGGAATTCTCCTTTAAGTAAGTTAATCATAATTCTAACTTGTTAGATTTAAAGCTACGCAAATGCTAAATTTGCATTTTCATACAACATTAGAATCTTAGCGACTTTGCATATTTGGAAAGAAATATTAATTTCCGTTGCAGGAAAAGCCTTTTGAGCACTGATAAACACTTACATGTATTCAACCAACGAGACATGGGAACATTCCACGACGTCACAACCTCGACCATGGACCGGGGTAGTTCCACATTTACAGGGTTTGCCACAGTCATGTCCCTACATGAAGACAAGGATACATCCATTGTGCAGTTCACTTCCATATTAATACATTTTATTTTATTTAGTTAGTGTCACTTTAAGTCAAAGCTGATTAACAGCACTGCAGGGCAACATTTATTCATTTATCTATCTCTTTATGTAACAGGGACAGTGCTCATTAATCAACAGTAAATAAGGCCGAGTTAGCCTAATTTCCCTCTGTTGTTGCTGTCCAGTTCTTAAAAAGGCAACCTAGAATAAACTGAGATTACCAACAGCTACAACACTAGACCAGACCAGTATAATGCGTACCAAAACATCTGTTCTCACTCCCCACTTCGTTGCTTACAGACACTTAAATAAATGTATTTGAGCCCTTCAGCCTCTCACCATTTGACATTGTCCTTGTGGTCAGTGTAGCCAGCCCCTGCCAGTGTGGCGGTGGTCTCGCTCAGGAAGCTCACAAAGTAGTGACTATAGTGGAAAGACACTGCATTCTCGTAGGCGTCAAGCCACCTATGGATAAAACATAATGACATATAAACATACATATATATCACACATACACACAATACTGTCTTGAATGATTTTATGGCATTTAATATGAGCTCCCCCATCAAGGCCTCAGTAATTTCTGACAAGCTAATTCCATGATGCTTAATAAAGTAAGTGACTTGATGTTCAGTTACCTGTTCAGAAATTCACCTCCATCTACTGGGATCAGGTATGGGAAGAGGTATGGTGCAATGCAAGTCGACACTACCAAGCAGAGCTGACACTTCACCCAGCTCCCAGAGATCTTTGCAAACCAGGAAAATTTCTGTGGAGAAATGTATAGTTTATAGTCATTGTCCGATGCACAGGAAATATTTCAACACATCCATCAGCTGAACATGCCTGGTTTAAAGCAGTCTGAAAAACAAACAGATAGTCTTGCTCACCAACTTGCGACTTTCGATTGCATCTTTGTAACTGGTGAAGCTGATCCAGGGACCAAAAACGACTGTCCCCACAAACATAATGTAGCCCATGAATTCCACAGGTGAAGGAAAAGCAGAAATTACCCCTCTGTCCAAATCAAAGGCCAATGAGATAGCCTTCATTGCTACCACCATCTGGGAACCTGGACAGGGAGTCAAATAAGTGGCACACTGCAATTCACTGCATCCATAGAGGTGTTGAAATAAACTCTATAAGGCTGTGGGTAAATTATCCAGACTTGACTGGAATAGTAGAAACTAGAAATGTTGCGCAAAATATTTCATTCACCTCTTATTTTTATCCAGATTGTGGCATCCACCAAATGCAGCTCCCTTAGAAACAAAAAGAGCAGTGAGATAATACTTAATAATTTAACACATACTCCTAGTGCGACTTACAGTTAAATAAATCCAAACATACCCAAATAAATACTATTTTCAAAAAAATTAAATCCAAGTGACATATGATAAGAATTTCAAAACCAATCAGTCAACACTCATCCGTCATAGTAGATCAGATAAAACTAGAATTGCGGTTCCGAGGAACTGCAAGAGTGGGTTTGATCAGTGGCACGGAACTCGGCCTCATCCAAGGATTCCAACGGTACCTCATTTATGAAAATCGGGCACACGGATCAAAAGTTGTCTGCATTAACGCAACATCCAATAAGCTAAAACGCATAAATAACATGGTTGCTATGCTGGTTGCTATGGTGGTCGCTAGGTTGACATTACAGGGGTGGTTTCTAGGTTGTTGCTAGGGTAATTAGTTAGTTGCTAGTAAGCCATCTTAAGCTGACTGCATAAAGTGATTATTTTAAGAGATACATTTTCAAACCAGAACTGTGTATAGGTCATGGTTAAAAACGTATCAGAATCTCAGAAATAATCACGTAATGCAGCCAGTTTAAGATTTTTTAAGAAGTCAGATTTTTTAAAGGCAATCAAATTTCTGCTGACTCTCTTCTGGCTGCGGTTAAAGGCCAGCGCCTCCTGAGAGGCCTGAAGGGTCAGTTCTGAGGTTGTTGGCTGCTGGAACCGAAAAAAGGACTGCATTTTCTTAAAAGACAATGTGACTGAAGTGCGGGCAAAGTTTGCACAGAAATGTACGATTTTTCCCACCCTCATCGACCTCGTCATAAAACTTGTTTAAATGATCACACGACGCCTCCTTGCTGCTTTGTTGTCTACATCAGCATTTCTCAAACTTCTTTGACCTGAGGCCCAGTCAAGGCATACTTTGGGGTCATAGGGCCCACCTACATGAACCCACCCCCTCCTCCCAACCCCTATCAAATTGTAATGATATCACAATTATTATTTTTATACTATATTGCCTACATGCACTTCAAAACAGTCAATGTTTAAAGTGCTAAGATTGTTTACAAAAGTTTGTGAAAGCATGCACATCAGAGTACTGCTTTACTAATGTAAAATATAATTAGGCCTACACTAGTTTCATTGTTTTTGCATTGTTGCATGATTGATATGCTATTTAATTACATTTCATTTGAATGCCTGAATGTAAGAATTCAGGAAACACAATACCAGCTTTTAACATTTCTGTTGTTAGTTTATGTAAATCACATAACACATGAACTGTTTACATACTACTGATAGCCCATTACTGTACACAATAATACTGTGCCCATTCATTAACATATATTAAACATCAGGCGTCTTGTTTACACATTTAAACCATATTTGCACTTCGAATTTCGCTTCCAAACTGTAATAACTACATCTACAAAGTCTAAAGAAGATAACCATGTAGTCTGTTCATAGATAAGATCAATTTTGACAGAACTACAGACTTTGTGAAAGTAGCCTAGTAGCCCTACATAAAAGGCTCCATTAACTTCATTGCAAAATCGCGGTTGGTCTGTTTACACACTAAAACCATATTTACACTTCGAAATTCGCTTCCAAATTGTAGTAACTACATCTACGAAGTCTAAGGAAGATATCTATGAACATACTACATGGTTAAGATACATTTTGACAGAACTACAGACTTCGTGAAAGTAGCCTAGTAGCCCTACATAAAAGGCTCAATTAACTTCATTGCAAAATCGCGGTTGGTCTGTTTACACACTAAAACCATATTTACACTTCGAAATTCGCTTCCAAATTGTAGTAACTACATCTACGAAGTCTAAGGAAGATAATCATGTAGTCTGTTCATAGATAAGATACATTTTGACAGAACTACAGACTTCGTGAAAGTAGCCTAGTAGCCCTACATAAAAGGCTCCATTAACTTCATTGCAAAATCGCGGTTGGTCTGTTTACACACTAAAACCATATTTACACTTCGAAATTCGCTTCCAAATTGTAGTAACTACATCTACGAAGTCTAAGGAAGATAAAACTGTAGTCTGTTCAACGATAAGATACATTTTGACAGAACTACAGACCTCGTAAAAGTAGTACCTAAAATCAGTGTGATAAATGGCCATCACGTAGCCTAAAGCATATAGCACTAGCATATGACAACAGCAAATAGCTAACGTTTACGTTAGCCTAACTTACTTATCGTTGACGTTGACCCGACACGTTTATAAGTTAGACCATAGACTGATAAGGACGTCCATCAAAATTCCGTGTGTATCCTGTGTATCTTTCGTGCTGCTATCCTGTTGCCTTTTCCCTGTTGTTCCGGCAACAAGGTTTTTACGCGATATTTGCCACATCCCAGAGAGTTGTTGTTTGGTGGGTCAGGTGACGAGCCGTCGAATCACAGCACAGCACCCAGAATGCATTGCAACACACCGTCTAGAAGGGACTCAGCGTTAGGTCGGCTTTAAATAGCATACAGAACCTTCAGTAATATAACGTTGTCTGTAAGCTCCACAGATCGTGGCAAGACAATTGAATTGATTGAGGACTTCTTGCTGGGCAACGATGAGTAACTTGATTAGTAAAGCTGCGTGGATATGCATGATATCTGTATGAAAATGTGTTTCTCAATGTAATAATACATACAACTGTACACATGACGAAGTTCAAATGGAGCTAGCTGGTATTGGACTGGGCTGAATGGATTGGTGAAATACTTTATTTATTTTTTTTATGACCTATATGAACATGGTTTGGCTTTTTTTACATGACCTTTACACTTAGTGCTGGCAAGGCATTGAACTGGGCTGAATGGATTTGGAAAATATATATATATATTTTTTTTAATGACCTGTATCAACATGGTTTGGCTTTAAAAAAAAGATGAGACAGCGCTTCGCGCTGTCTCATCTTTTTTTACATTACCTTTACACTTAGTGCTGGCAAGGCATTGAACTGGGCTTCATTCAAGGATTCCAACGGTACCTCATTCATGAAAATCGGACATACTGGTCAAAAGTTACATGCACACACCTTCATATACACAGACAGCCCAGCCCAGCCCATCAGAGCTCTGCCAGGTGGCTTAGAACTCTTCCAGGTGCAAGCTTAAGCAATTAGAGCTGTGATGTCACAATCGAAATTTGAATTCTGAACATTCCGCCATGCATTTCAATGGGCCCAAAAAACGCAGAAAAACGGGAATACCGCGAAAACGACAAGGGCCAGTGACACGAAATCAACAAGCAAGTTACACCGGTTCGGGCCTGAATTTTTGGAGTTCGAACCGCGTCGATAGCTCAAACGGTCTAGGAGCAGTAGTTCGGCCAAAAAGTGGGTGAACAGGAATAATAAATAACTAGAATTGCGGTTCCGAGGAACTGCAAGAGTGGGTTTGATCAGGGGCATGGAACTCGGCCTCATCCAAGGATTCCAACGGTACCTCATTTATGAAAATCGGACATACGGGTCAAAAGTTACATGCACACACCTTCATATACACAGACAGCCCAGCCCAGCCCATTAGAGCTCTGCCAGGTGGCTTAGAACTCTTCCAGGTGCAAGCTTAAGCAATTAGAGCTGTGATGTCACAATTGAAATTTGAATTCTGAACATTCCGCCATTCATTTCAATGGGGCCGAAAAACGCCGAAAAACGGGAATACCGTGAAAACGACAAGGGCCAGCGACACGAAAGCAACAAGCAAGTTACACCGGTTCGGGCCTGAATTTTTGGAGTTCGAACCGCGTCGATAGCTCAAACGGTCTAGGAGCAGTAGTTCGGCCAAAAAGTGGGTGAACAGGAATAATAAATAATAATAATAATAATAATAAGAAAACTTAAGAAGAACAATAGTGGGCTTGCTCCGCAAGCCCACAGCATGGCAAAGCTGTGCTTGCCATGCTGTGGGCTTGCTGGATCAAACCCACTAACTAGAATTGCGGTTCCGAGGAACTGCAAGAGTGGGTTTGATCAGTGGCACGGAACTCGGCCTCATCCAAGGATTCCAACGGTACCTCATTTATGAAAATCGGGCACACGGATCAAAAGTTGTCTGCATTAACGCAACATCCAATAAGCTAAAACGCATAAATAACATGGTTGCTATGCTGGTTGCTATGGTGGTCGCTAGGTTGACATTACAGGGGTGGTTTCTAGGTTGTTGCTAGGGTAATTAGTTAGTTGCTAGTAAGCCATCTTAAGCTGACTGCATAAAGTGATTATTTTAAGAGATACATTTTCAAACCAGAACTGTGTATAGGTCATGGTTAAAAACGTATCAGAATCTCAGAAATAATCACGTAATGCAGCCAGTTTAAGATTTTTTAAGAAGTCAGATTTTTTAAAGGCAATCAAATTTCTGCTGACTCTCTTCTGGCTGCGGTTAAAGGCCAGCGCCTCCTGAGAGGCCTGAAGGGTCAGTTCTGAGGTTGTTGGCTGCTGGAACCGAAAAAAGGACTGCATTTTCTTAAAAGACAATGTGACTGAAGTGCGGGCAAAGTTTGCACAGAAATGTACGATTTTTCCCACCCTCATCGACCTCGTCATAAAACTTGTTTAAATGATCACACGACGCCTCCTTGCTGCTTTGTTGTCTACATCAGCATTTCTCAAACTTCTTTGACCTGAGGCCCAGTCAAGGCATACTTTGGGGTCATAGGGCCCACCTACATGAACCCACCCCCTCCTCCCAACCCCTATCAAATTGTAATGATATCACAATTATTATTTTTATACTATATTGCCTACATGCACTTCAAAACAGTCAATGTTTAAAGTGCTAAGATTGTTTACAAAAGTTTGTGAAAGCATGCACATCAGAGTACTGCTTTACTAATGTAAAATATAATTAGGCCTACACTAGTTTCATTGTTTTTGCATTGTTGCATGATTGATATGCTATTTAATTACATTTCATTTGAATGCCTGAATGTAAGAATTCAGGAAACACAATACCAGCTTTTAACATTTCTGTTGTTAGTTTATGTAAATCACATAACACATGAACTGTTTACATACTACTGATAGCCCATTACTGTACACAATAATACTGTGCCCATTCATTAACATATATTAAACATCAGGCGTCTTGTTTACACATTTAAACCATATTTGCACTTCGAATTTCGCTTCCAAACTGTAATAACTACATCTACAAAGTCTAAAGAAGATAACCATGTAGTCTGTTCATAGATAAGATCAATTTTGACAGAACTACAGACTTTGTGAAAGTAGCCTAGTAGCCCTACATAAAAGGCTCCATTAACTTCATTGCAAAATCGCGGTTGGTCTGTTTACACACTAAAACCATATTTACACTTCGAAATTCGCTTCCAAATTGTAGTAACTACATCTACGAAGTCTAAGGAAGATATCTATGAACATACTACATGGTTAAGATACATTTTGACAGAACTACAGACTTCGTGAAAGTAGCCTAGTAGCCCTACATAAAAGGCTCAATTAACTTCATTGCAAAATCGCGGTTGGTCTGTTTACACACTAAAACCATATTTACACTTCGAAATTCGCTTCCAAATTGTAGTAACTACATCTACGAAGTCTAAGGAAGATAATCATGTAGTCTGTTCATAGATAAGATACATTTTGACAGAACTACAGACTTCGTGAAAGTAGCCTAGTAGCCCTACATAAAAGGCTCCATTAACTTCATTGCAAAATCGCGGTTGGTCTGTTTACACACTAAAACCATATTTACACTTCGAAATTCGCTTCCAAATTGTAGTAACTACATCTACGAAGTCTAAGGAAGATAAAACTGTAGTCTGTTCAACGATAAGATACATTTTGACAGAACTACAGACCTCGTAAAAGTAGTACCTAAAATCAGTGTGATAAATGGCCATCACGTAGCCTAAAGCATATAGCACTAGCATATGACAACAGCAAATAGCTAACGTTTACGTTAGCCTAACTTACTTATCGTTGACGTTGACCCGACACGTTTATAAGTTAGACCATAGACTGATAAGGACGTCCATCAAAATTCCGTGTGTATCCTGTGTATCTTTCGTGCTGCTATCCTGTTGCCTTTTCCCTGTTGTTCCGGCAACAAGGTTTTTACGCGATATTTGCCACATCCCAGAGAGTTGTTGTTTGGTGGGTCAGGTGACGAGCCGTCGAATCACAGCACAGCACCCAGAATGCATTGCAACACACCGTCTAGAAGGGACTCAGCGTTAGGTCGGCTTTAAATAGCATACAGAACCTTCAGTAATATAACGTTGTCTGTAAGCTCCACAGATCGTGGCAAGACAATTGAATTGATTGAGGACTTCTTGCTGGGCAACGATGAGTAACTTGATTAGTAAAGCTGCGTGGATATGCATGATATCTGTATGAAAATGTGTTTCTCAATGTAATAATACATACAACTGTACACATGACGAAGTTCAAATGGAGCTAGCTGGTATTGGACTGGGCTGAATGGATTGGTGAAATACTTTATTTATTTTTTTTATGACCTATATGAACATGGTTTGGCTTTTTTTACATGACCTTTACACTTAGTGCTGGCAAGGCATTGAACTGGGCTGAATGGATTTGGAAAATATATATATATATTTTTTTTAATGACCTGTATCAACATGGTTTGGCTTTAAAAAAAAGATGAGACAGCGCTTCGCGCTGTCTCATCTTTTTTTACATTACCTTTACACTTAGTGCTGGCAAGGCATTGAACTGGGCTTCATTCAAGGATTCCAACGGTACCTCATTCATGAAAATCGGACATACTGGTCAAAAGTTACATGCACACACCTTCATATACACAGACAGCCCAGCCCAGCCCATCAGAGCTCTGCCAGGTGGCTTAGAACTCTTCCAGGTGCAAGCTTAAGCAATTAGAGCTGTGATGTCACAATCGAAATTTGAATTCTGAACATTCCGCCATGCATTTCAATGGGCCCAAAAAACGCAGAAAAACGGGAATACCGCGAAAACGACAAGGGCCAGTGACACGAAATCAACAAGCAAGTTACACCGGTTCGGGCCTGAATTTTTGGAGTTCGAACCGCGTCGATAGCTCAAACGGTCTAGGAGCAGTAGTTCGGCCAAAAAGTGGGTGAACAGGAATAATAAATAACTAGAATTGCGGTTCCGAGGAACTGCAAGAGTGGGTTTGATCAGTGGCACGGAACTCGGCCTCATCCAAGGATTCCAACGGTACCTCATTTATGAAAATCGGGCACACGGATCAAAAGTTGTCTGCATTAACGCAACATCCAATAAGCTAAAACGCATAAATAACATGGTTGCTATGCTGGTTGCTATGGTGGTCGCTAGGTTGACATTACAGGGGTGGTTTCTAGGTTGTTGCTAGGGTAATTAGTTAGTTGCTAGTAAGCCATCTTAAGCTGACTGCATAAAGTGATTATTTTAAGAGATACATTTTCAAACCAGAACTGTGTATAGGTCATGGTTAAAAACGTATCAGAATCTCAGAAATAATCACGTAATGCAGCCAGTTTAAGATTTTTTAAGAAGTCAGATTTTTTAAAGGCAATCAAATTTCTGCTGACTCTCTTCTGGCTGCGGTTAAAGGCCAGCGCCTCCTGAGAGGCCTGAAGGGTCAGTTCTGAGGTTGTTGGCTGCTGGAACCGAAAAAAGGACTGCATTTTCTTAAAAGACAATGTGACTGAAGTGCGGGCAAAGTTTGCACAGAAATGTACGATTTTTCCCACCCTCATCGACCTCGTCATAAAACTTGTTTAAATGATCACACGACGCCTCCTTGCTGCTTTGTTGTCTACATCAGCATTTCTCAAACTTCTTTGACCTGAGGCCCAGTCAAGGCATACTTTGGGGTCATAGGGCCCACCTACATGAACCCACCCCCTCCTCCCAACCCCTATCAAATTGTAATGATATCACAATTATTATTTTTATACTATATTGCCTACATGCACTTCAAAACAGTCAATGTTTAAAGTGCTAAGATTGTTTACAAAAGTTTGTGAAAGCATGCACATCAGAGTACTGCTTTACTAATGTAAAATATAATTAGGCCTACACTAGTTTCATTGTTTTTGCATTGTTGCATGATTGATATGCTATTTAATTACATTTCATTTGAATGCCTGAATGTAAGAATTCAGGAAACACAATACCAGCTTTTAACATTTCTGTTGTTAGTTTATGTAAATCACATAACACATGAACTGTTTACATACTACTGATAGCCCATTACTGTACACAATAATACTGTGCCCATTCATTAACATATATTAAACATCAGGCGTCTTGTTTACACATTTAAACCATATTTGCACTTCGAATTTCGCTTCCAAACTGTAATAACTACATCTACAAAGTCTAAAGAAGATAACCATGTAGTCTGTTCATAGATAAGATCAATTTTGACAGAACTACAGACTTTGTGAAAGTAGCCTAGTAGCCCTACATAAAAGGCTCCATTAACTTCATTGCAAAATCGCGGTTGGTCTGTTTACACACTAAAACCATATTTACACTTCGAAATTCGCTTCCAAATTGTAGTAACTACATCTACGAAGTCTAAGGAAGATATCTATGAACATACTACATGGTTAAGATACATTTTGACAGAACTACAGACTTCGTGAAAGTAGCCTAGTAGCCCTACATAAAAGGCTCAATTAACTTCATTGCAAAATCGCGGTTGGTCTGTTTACACACTAAAACCATATTTACACTTCGAAATTCGCTTCCAAATTGTAGTAACTACATCTACGAAGTCTAAGGAAGATAATCATGTAGTCTGTTCATAGATAAGATACATTTTGACAGAACTACAGACTTCGTGAAAGTAGCCTAGTAGCCCTACATAAAAGGCTCCATTAACTTCATTGCAAAATCGCGGTTGGTCTGTTTACACACTAAAACCATATTTACACTTCGAAATTCGCTTCCAAATTGTAGTAACTACATCTACGAAGTCTAAGGAAGATAAAACTGTAGTCTGTTCAACGATAAGATACATTTTGACAGAACTACAGACCTCGTAAAAGTAGTACCTAAAATCAGTGTGATAAATGGCCATCACGTAGCCTAAAGCATATAGCACTAGCATATGACAACAGCAAATAGCTAACGTTTACGTTAGCCTAACTTACTTATCGTTGACGTTGACCCGACACGTTTATAAGTTAGACCATAGACTGATAAGGACGTCCATCAAAATTCCGTGTGTATCCTGTGTATCTTTCGTGCTGCTATCCTGTTGCCTTTTCCCTGTTGTTCCGGCAACAAGGTTTTTACGCGATATTTGCCACATCCCAGAGAGTTGTTGTTTGGTGGGTCAGGTGACGAGCCGTCGAATCACAGCACAGCACCCAGAATGCATTGCAACACACCGTCTAGAAGGGACTCAGCGTTAGGTCGGCTTTAAATAGCATACAGAACCTTCAGTAATATAACGTTGTCTGTAAGCTCCACAGATCGTGGCAAGACAATTGAATTGATTGAGGACTTCTTGCTGGGCAACGATGAGTAACTTGATTAGTAAAGCTGCGTGGATATGCATGATATCTGTATGAAAATGTGTTTCTCAATGTAATAATATATACAACTGTACACATGACGAAGTTCAAATGGAGCTAGCTGGTATTGGACTGGGCTGAATGGATTGGTGAAATACTTTATTTATTTTTTTTATGACCTATATGAACATGGTTTGGCTTTTTTTACATGACCTTTACACTTAGTGCTGGCAAGGCATTGAACTGGGCTGAATGGATTTGGAAAATATATATATATTTTTTTTTTAATGACCTGTATCAACATGGTTTGGCTTTAAAAAAAAGATGAGACAGCGCTTCGCGCTGTCTCATCTTTTTTTACATTACCTTTACACTTAGTGCTGGCAAGGCATTGAACTGGGCTTCATTCAAGGATTCCAACGGTACCTCATTCATGAAAATCGGACATACTGGTCAAAAGTTACATGCACACACCTTCATATACACAGACAGCCCAGCCCAGCCCATCAGAGCTCTGCCAGGTGGCTTAGAACTCTTCCAGGTGCAAGCTTAAGCAATTAGAGCTGTGATGTCACAATCGAAATTTGAATTCTGAACATTCCGCCATGCATTTCAATGGGCCCAAAAAACGCAGAAAAACGGGAATACCGCGAAAACGACAAGGGCCAGTGACACGAAATCAACAAGCAAGTTACACCGGTTCGGGCCTGAATTTTTGGAGTTCGAACCGTGTCGATAGCTCAAACGGTCTAGGAGCAGTAGTTCGGCCAAAAAGTGGGTGAACAGGAATAATAAATAATAATAAGAAAACTTAAGAAGAACAATAGTGGGCTTGCTCCGCAAGCCCACAGCATGGCAAAGCTGTGCTTGCCATGCTGTGGGCTTGCTGGATCAAACCCACTAACTAGAATTGCGGTTCCGAGGAACTGCAAGAGTGGGTTTGATCTGGGGCACGGAACTCGGCCTCATCCAAGGATTCCAACGGTACCTCATTTATGAAAATCGGGCACACGGATCAAAAGTTATCTGCATCAACGCAACATCCAATAAGCTAAAACGCATAAATAACGTGGTTGCTATGCTGGTTGCTAGGGCAATCATGCTGGTTGCTCAGGTGGTCGCTAGGTTAGAGGGCAGTGCCTCCTGAGAGGCCTGAAGGGTCAGTTCTGAGGTTGTTGACTGCTGAAACCGAAAAATGGACTGCATTTTCTTAAAAGACAATGTGACTGAAGTGCGGGCAAAGTTTGCACAGAAATGTACGATTTTTCCCACCCTCATCGACCTTGTCATAAAACTTGTTTAAATGATCACACGACGCCTCCTTGCTGCTTTGTCGTCTACATCAGCCTTTCTCAAACTTCTTTGACCTGAGGCCCAGTCAAGGCATACTTTGGGGTCAAAGGGCCCACCTACATGAACCCACCCCCTCCTCCCACCCCCCATCAAATTGTAATATCATCACAATTATTATTTTTTTTATACTATATTGCTATACATGCACTTCAAAACAGTCAATGTTTAAAGTGCTAAGATTGTTCACAAAAGTTTGTGAAAGCATGCACATCAGAGTACTGCTTTACTAATGTAAAATATAATTAGGCCTACACTAGTTTCATTGTTTTTGCATTGTTGCATGATTGATATGCTATTTAATTACATTTCATTTGAATGCCTGAATGTAAGAATTCAGGAAACACAATACCAGCTTTTAACATTTCAGTTGTTTACTAGTTTATGTAAATCACATAACACATGAACTGTTTACATACTACTGATAGCCCATTACTGTACACAATAATACTGTGCCCATTCATTAACATTAAACATCAGGCGTCTTGTTTACACATTTAAACCATATTTGCACTTCGAAATTCGCTTCCAAATTGTAGTAACTACATCTACGAAGTCTAAGGAAGATATCTATGAACATACTACATGGTTAAGATACATTTTGACAGAACTACAGACTTCGTGAAAGTAGCCTAGTAGCCCTACATAAAAGGCTCAATTAACTTCATTGCAAAATCGCGGTTGGTCTGTTTACACACTAAAACCATATTTACACTTCGAAATTCGCTTCCAAATTGTAGTAACTACATCTACGAAGTCTAAGGAAGATAATCATGTAGCCTGTTCATAGATAAGATACATTTTGACAGAACTACAGACTTCGTGAAAGTAGCCTAGTAGCCCTACATAAAAGGCTCCATTAACTTCATTGCAAAATCGCGGTTGGTCTGTTTACACACTAAAACCATATTTACACTTCGAAATTCGCTTCCAAATTGTAGTAACTACATCTACGAAGTCTAAGGAAGATATCTATGAACATACTACATGGTTAAGATACATTTTGACAGAACTACAGACTTCGTGAAAGTAGCCTAGTAGCCCTACATAAAAGGCTCCATTAACTTCATTGCAAAATCGCGGTTGGTCTGTTTACACACTAAAACCATATTTACACTTCGAAATTCGCTTCCAAATTGTAGTAACTACATCTACGAAGTCTAAGGAAGATAAAACTGTAGTCTGTTCAACGATAAGATACATTTTGACAGAACTACAGACCTCGTAAAAGTAGTACCTAAAATCAGTGTGATAAATGGCCATCACGTAGCCTAAAGCATATAGCACTAGCATATGACAACAGCAAATAGCTAACGTTTACGTTAGCCTAACTTACTTATCGTTGACGTTGACCCGACACGTTTATAAGTTAGACCATAGACTGATAAGGACGTCCATCAAAATTCCGTGTGTATCCTGTGTATCTTTCATGCTGCTATCCTGTTGCCTTTTCCCTGTTGTTCCGGCAACAAGGTTTTTACGCGATATTTGCCACATCCCAGAGAGTTGTTGTTTGGTGGGTCAGGTGACGAGCCGTCGAATCACAGCACAGCACCCAGAATGCATTGCAACACACCGTCTAGAAGGGACTCAGCGTTAGGTCGGCTTTAAATAGCATACAGAACCTTTAGTTATATAACGTTGTCTGTAAGCTCCACAGATCGTGGCAAGACAATTGAATTGATTGAGGACTTCTTGCTGGGCAACGATGAGTAACTTGATTAGTAAAGCTGCGTGGATATGCATGATATCTGTATGAAAGTGTGTTTCTCAATGTAATAATATATACAACTGTACACATGACGAAGTTCAAATGGAGCTAGCTGGGTATTGGACTGGGCTGAATGGATTGGTGAAATACTTTATTTTATTTTTTTATGACCTATATGAACATGGTTTGGCTTTAAAAAAAAGAGGAGACAGCGCTTCGCGCTGTCTCCTCTTTTTTTACATGACCTTTACACTTAGTGCTGGCAAGGCATTGAACTGGGCTGAATGGATTTGGAAAATATATATATATTTTTTTTTTAATGACCTGTATCAACATGGTTTGGCTTTAAAAAAAAGATGAGACAGCGCTTCGCGCTGTCTCATCTTTTTTTACATTACCTTTACACTTAGTGCTGGCAAGGCATTGAACTGGGCTTCATTCAAGGATTCCAACGGTACCTCATTCATGAAAATCGGACATACTGGTCAAAAGTTACATGCACACACCTTCATATACACAGACAGCCCAGCCCAGCCCATCAGAGCTCTGCCAGGTGGCTTAGAACTCTTCCAGGTGCAAGCTTAAGCAATTAGAGCTGTGATGTCACAATCGAAATTTGAATTCTGAACATTCCGCCATGCATTTCAATGGGGCCGAAAAACGCCGAAAAACGGGAATACCGCGAAAACGACAAGGGCCAGCGACACGAAAGCAACAAGCAAGTTACACCGGTTCGGGCCTGAATTTTTGGAGTTCGAACCGCGTCGATAGCTCAAACGGTCTAGGAGCAGTAGTTCGGCCAAAAAGTGGGTGAACAGGAATAATAAATAATAATAATAATAAGAAAACTTAAGAAGAACAATAGTGGGCTTGCTCCGCAAGCCCACAGCATGGCTTTCAGCCATGCTGTGGTCTTGCTGGATCAAACCCACTAATAATAAGAAAACTTAAGAAGAACAATAGTGGGCTTGCTCCGCAAGCCCACAGCATGGCAAAGCTGTGCTTGCCATGCTGTGGGCTTGCTGGATCAAACCCACTAATAATAAGAAAACTTAAGAAGAACAATAGTGGGCTTGCTCCGCAAGCCCACAGCATGGCAAAGCTGTGCTTGCCATGCTGTGGGCTTGCTGGATCAAACCCACTAATAAGGAAATGGTTCTGATGATGATCCTTACCCCACAAGAAGATAGATGAGGATAGCGAGCGAAAGGAAGGTGCCGCGACTGTTTGAGTAGCAGACCAGGAAGAGGGTGAGGTAGCACAGGATGCTCAGCAGCAACACCCACACCATGTGCAGCTCGAAGAACTGGTACAGGGCATAGAGCCCCGCAGCTGACGAGCACACATGTTTCACACTCGGTGGCAGCCCTGCAGAAGGATCCACAACAGACACAGGACAGTCAGGGCCATCTAATAGGGCTTCACAGAGATGGTCAAAATGACAATTTGAGAAAATGTGTTTACTTTTTAGACATATGAGAATGCAGTTTATAAGGTTTAACCATAGCTACAAAATGGTTGTGTGTTCAACGTTAACAATAGAATTGGGCAAAATGACATAGGCCTGTCCTAACATTTCACTGTTTATTTTGTTACTTACAATACAATGTCAATATAGGTTAGTTCAAGTGTGTGTGCCCTTGTGAGGTTTGTGTATTTCAAAACAGATAAACAGTGGCAGGCATTCTCACCTGTCCGACAGAGAAGGCGACACAGCACGCATACAAAGAGGAGCTGCCATACTTGATCAAAGCCCTGCTGAGCAGTGGGAAACACACAGCCTACTGCCAACTCCTGGAACAGCTCCCACCTACTGAATGTTGCCATGGCATCTCCTGAAGGACCTAGGGGGAGAAGATAGCAGGCTTAACCACACACACACACACACACACAAATTACACAGGACACAGTCGTTGTGACATCTGAGCTAAAACTATGGAATGTCAACTGCCAATAAATTAACAGAAGAAGAATATGAAGAATAGAAGGGGGAGTAGAAACTACATCACTTGCGGTGAAAGTGCTCAAAGTTACATGTAACCGTGCTTTTCAATGTTGCAAATTTACAGAACATTGCAACATTGTTTACAGACACGTATTTCCTGTCTACAAGTAGGCTAGTCATGTATCCTTTATGAAAATTGTAGGCTAACGACGCTAGCGGACGAAACAGTGGGCAGATTAATACAGCTATGCCTGCAGAGGGTGTCATTGACCTAGCTGTGGTTACGAATGCTACAGCTATGTTTAACCATGCATTGCGAACAATGAAATGTAACAGAGCTTTGTCCCGCCTTTGATCTTTTGAAAGACTGAAAACAGGACCGACTGCTGACCAAGAAAGCTACAGATTATGTATGCGTAAGGAAACACTGAGGTAACCACCACCACGCAAAAAATGACTTTATTTACTACGACTGAAACAAGTTGAGAAATATTCGCCGAGCTCCACAAATCTTTACTCAGGTTCATTATCGAAACTGATTCATCTACAGATCACATCACGACCATAACGCCTTCCGGGATTTGCAACATTATTCGCTGCTCGATGGCAAAGTGGTTTTAGTGTCCCCTGCACGAAATTCTGCTGTGTACTTGAAATTCTTGCCTTACCTCAGTCAAAGCTCACTGCATTGGAAATGCGGATTCCGGAAGTATCCTGCAAATCTCGACACGAGCTCGGATTCAGGGACATCACAGGGATACCTCCAGATGTTTTCTAAAACGTGGTATGCAAGTTATCTAGGCTCATAAAAGTCGGTGAAAGAACCAAGACCGATTTTTTTGTTAAATCAACCAAACTATGAGGGAAGTCTTAGCCAGTGGTCATGTCTGAAAATACATGTGACGCGAAAAGTCTTGCCTTGTGTGATGATTTTGTGTGATGCTGTGTGCGTGTAGGTATGTTGGAGAATGCCAGTGAAGGTGCAATGGTAAAAATCCTCTTCTCGATTATTGACCTGTTAGTGAAAGCACATATTATTTCAATGTAGCCCTACAGTAGCCTGTTTTCCTTTGAGATATATAACAGTTTCATTGAACGTAAAACAGCTTGATCGATCAGTTACACATAATGTACATAATGTTGACATAGGTTATATTTAATAATAATAAAAAAACTATCTATAATCCATTGCATTTTCTAATTCTGAAATAAGCATGATAACACCTCTCTCAGTGCGTAGTGCTTGAATGGTAGGCCAATAAGCAGGCTGCAGTACCATCAGCTGCTGGCATGGTGTCGCTCTTGCCTGCATAACCAAAGTCCTTCAGGGCTAAATTATTGCCTGCCTCTAATTCATCACTACCCCCAGCAGCAGGAGCCTATTTATACACTTGGGGGTTTGACAAGGGCCTCGGCTCAGGCTCCTTTTCAGAAGCAGCCCCTGTACTCGCTTCCCTCCCCCAGCACTCCTCTGTGCTGCTGACCCACATGGAACAGACATGGGACTTGATGAATTAGGCCTTGAAATATGGCCTTCCTCTCTCTCTCTCTCTCTCTCTCTCTCTCTGCCACCCTCTCTCTCTCTTTCACTCTGCAACACGCCACTATGCGATTGTGTCGAGGGTCTCTCAGTCATCTGCACTGGCACATGTATCGACAGTTTTTTGTAAAGTATGGGTTTGAAAGTCAGCACATAATCTGCATAAAGTAATTAACAAATGAGATATGCGTGGAGGTCGGTGGAGACTGGCGTAGAGGCATCTACAGGCCTGAACGGCAGAGCTGAGTAGGGCCTGATGGAGTGAAACACCAGGCTTCGGGGGGATAGCCCGCAGAGACTGAACAATCTCTACCTTATTGCTCCACTTAAAATTGCTGGAGGGGAAGTAGTGTGCTGCCTTATTTACTGTCCCAGTGGGTCAATATTATTGGGCCGAGGTAGGTAGAACACAGGGGTCTAACACAGAGAAAATAAAACCTGTTTCATAATCCTGCTGCACAGAGCTGCACACAAATTCCCAACATCGTATATCAAACGGAAGAAAATGAGCTGTATGCAGCTTATGTGTACAAAGCGGCAGCAAACAATAAATTGCTTCTATGCAAGAGCCACATATGAGGCAACATGCTGTCTAGTCATTTTGGAAAAGATGGCAGGAGCTTTTGGGGACAGTTTAACGCACTGTGCTGATAATCGCCACACGTATTGAAACACACCAGGTGAGAGGATGTTTTCGGTGGATTAAGCCTTTTGCAAGTACTGTCACCTGGAGGGTGAGGCTCTACAATACAGTTCCACATTCACATCACTGCTACTACCAACCCTTCCCCCATCCCCCTTTTGCTTCCTTTATTCTTCTCTCTCTTCTCTTTGCCATAGAAACTCAGGCGATTCCGTCTGCCCCCCCCCCCCCCCCCCATGCTGCTTGGCTCTTTCGTCCCCCATCCCCCAAGTGATGTAGAGCTGGTCCCTGGTACAAGTGTTTGACAGCACTCCTCTGGGTCTGTCAATTGCATTGCTTGAGCGAAAACAAAACATGTCTACTAAGCAAGAGAATTGTACTGTCAATGAACGATTGATGATAACAAGCCTCATTAGTTCCAATAGTTCTGAGAAACAGGGAGAGTATATGTGTGCAGATTCAAATCTACATACCCTATATATGGCATGCCTCTTCATTTGATTTTAATTGCTTTATAATACTACATCTGAAGTATCACTTTAAGAGTACAATCTTTTGTAATGGCTGATTGCCTAACAGACTGAGAGCGAAGCAGAAGACATGGCCATGCCACTGTAAAAATCAGACATCATTTCAATATTTTTCCACTATTTTCTCAAATTCATATTCTCCAAATGCTTCCGTTCCACACCAATAATTTTTTCTCCTCTTAAACGTCCCCAGATACCATCGCTTGTCTGCCTCCTCCGTATCCGTAATGTCTCTCCCATTCATTAGGCCGTGGGAGACAGGGCCTATGGATCATCCAGGACATCAGAGGAAATCTATTATCTCTCTCTGCCTAATCAGCTCTGTCTGTATCCTCCAATCACTGTCCAGAGCTGTGTTCCCAGTGCTGATCCGCGCGGGGTTTTCCTACTGTACACCTCTCCGCCATTCCCCTCTGCTTGACCTCCCTCGCTCTCTTTCTCTGTCTCCGTCTCTCTCTGTCATTACTTTCTCTTCTGTAGGTGCCATTAACACTGTTATTAACGTGGAGGTGTAATTAGGGGTCTTTAGCAGGTCAAATTATTGCCCTCGCTGGTCCTCATTATTTAGTGTCTTGCTTTTGAAAAAAAAGATGCACAGAGTAAAGCTAAATAGGTATGAGATGATGGATATGAAATGTACAGTATGTGTGAAACTATGTACTATGGTTACATGCGTGGTATGCTCATATAAGCATACTGTATGTCATATGTATGTTTGTATATGCAATGTATGTATTCAGTATATATTCTTTGTGTATCAGTGTACTGGTCAACAGTGCAATTTCACGATTAGATCGGTCATGTGAAAAGACAATTTATGAGACTATTGATTCAGATATAATATAATATGTATTTTTCTAGAGATTTGCTATTGCAATTCATTTGAAACAAAATGTTAAATGGAAGGTGCATTCAATCACAGTGGGCATGCAATCTGCAGTATTCTTTTTAAATATTTACACATTTAAATAGATTTCATTCAATGCTTTAGACATGCAATTGTGAACACATACACACTGATGCGAGTGCACATGCGCATGCACATACTCATTACAGAATTGCTGACAGCATAATACATAGGACACATAATAATTAATTTTCCTGTGCAAATGTGTCTTCTGTTTGGTAAGCCAATTGCTCAAATGTTGTTGTCTCAATTAGAGTAGCTGTAGCAAACATGGCACCCACGGAAGTGGTATCCATCTTTGCTTTGCCTCATATCAAGAACATTAAGCTGATACAGAATCTTCATGCGATTCAGTTTCCGGTATTCCACCATCTCTACATCCAATTTCCACTTTGTTCCAATTTGTAAATCTTATCAGCCCACATAAAGCATTTCCCTCTACAGACTGCAGATGTACAGCCAAATATATCTCCCTGCTCACCGTACCCCCATGAACCCCTGCGCTCAAACCAGGGAGGGGAGAGCGCTCCTTCTCATCTCCTAGTGACAGCCGACGCTGCCCCTCTCATCATGTCCCCTTCCCTGCCCTCCCTCGCCTGCCTCTCCTCCTGTCTGTTCCCCGTGCCCTGTCTGAGCAGGAACATTACAGATACCTCTATAATTGCTTGTCAAATCCTTCGCTATCTGAAATCCCGTGGCATGTCGTTCAGGATGGGCTGGGATGGTGTGAGTGTGTGTGTGTGTGTGTGTGTGTGTGTGTGTGTGTGTGTGTGTGTGTGTGTTTGTGTACGTGTGTGTGGTGAGGGGCTGTATTAGGAGTGTGTTGTTTACTCGTGACCTTCACATAAAAAGATCCCTCTCCTGTCCCATTCTGGATGTTTCGTTCAGACCCTCCACATCGTAATGGAACAGGATATCACATGCACCGAAAAACACATTGGGCTCTTGATGTGAGATAAGCAGAGAGAGGGAAATGTCGGGAAGGAAATCGCACTGGGCTGAAATGAAATGTCGCCTACTCTCGCTGTGTGTGTGTGTGTGTGTGTGTTTGTGTGTGTGTGGGTGGCAGGAGAGGGGCCTCTGCTGCTCACAGTCAAGTATTGTATGAGGGCCTTTGGCCATTAACAGGAATCGCTGTTAAAGGAACACGTGCAGATGTACATGTAATGCAAATAAATGATGAGCCCTGCACCATGAAATTGAGTCGATAGTAGGTGCCTTGCAACCAAGCATTGCAGATGAAACAGCGTTTGAATTGAAAATGTTACTGTCTCTGTGTAAACATGAGTGTGCACAGGCATGCACTTGTACACAGACACGTACACATAGACACACACACACACATACATACACACAGAAGCACAAACAGAAACAACATGAAATAATGAGATTTGAAAACAGATGTTGATTTCCCTGATGGACTTACAATGTTTATTATTTACAACACACCAGTACCATAGAGTCGACTCAGTAAATTAGTTATGAGCACATTGTTAAAATTCAGTCTGTCTCCCACTATTCAAATGCATTCCATACGCTCTAATGCATACTAATGTCACACTGATATATCTCAATGACAGAGCTCTCTATTCAGGTGGACAAAGCAATGGAAACCAGACATGGCGTAATGGAAATAATGTGTTATCTTTGAAATTACCTGGCACAGGCAACAGTGTATCTTATATTACCTTGTGTCTATTATTTTCTCAGCAAACACCAGACGGAAACTCACAGAGATAATTCACAAATATCAATTAATTTCTCTGCCAGTCTTTTCACTGTTTTCTAATCATTGTTTTTTGTGTCATTATACAACTCCAACACGTCCTCTCTCTCTTTCTCTCTCAAACCCTTGTGCTTTTACTCTCTCTCTGCCATTCCCCCTCGATTCTCTCTGTTACCTCAACATTAAAGAAACTAGTGTCATCCACACGTGGCGATGTTGAGGCAGTAGACAGTGTTCCACAGATAAGGTCAGCAAGGAGAGTTTAGCAGATGACAGATGTACTCTCTCTACAGGGAGGCCACATCTGTGTAGACGATCACTGGGTCAGTGAGCTGACTCCAACTGCCGTAACATTCTGTCACAGATTTTGCGTTATGAATGGATGGTAGCTCAGCATAGTACACTTCTATATCCATGTCTGTAGTTGAAAAAAAAGGATAATATCCTAACGAACCCAATATAATGTCCCAATATAATTATATTAATCCTAATATAATGGGATTAAATGGAGAATATATTTTGCTGTCTGTGTGTGTGTGTGTGTGTGTGTGTGTGTCTCTCTCTCTCTCTCCCTCTCTCTGTGTGTGTGTGTGTGTGTGTATTTATGATGCTGAGGGAGTGATGCATGACAGAGAGATGACTCAGGGCAATTGCTCTCTCTGTGATTAACAGCACTCACCGTCCTGTGATTGGTGAGCAAAACGGAAAGAGAGGGAGAAGAAAAAGACTCTCCCACAACACCCACACAACGCTCTTCACACCGCACATCACCCCACCCCACCGAATAATAACGCAGAGCAAATCCCTCTGTGTCTGCAGCATGACCTGGGACAGGAGAGGGAAGATTAGAGCCAAAAATATATTCCTGTGCAGACCTGGTGCTTTAGATGGAAGTAATAAGGAAGCAAATAGTACAGGAAGGGGTCAACAGATGATCTGAGGGTATTGTGCGCTCGGTGGTGTGTTGTGATAATCCGTGTCGTCAACAAACCAATCTGTTGCTGCAGTGCTCATAAATACCCTGATAAGAAAACAAAGCTTGAAATCCAGCCCTCTTCTGTTTTTTTTTTTTTTGGAGGGGGACGTTTGGGGGTACGGTATATAGTGTGGTAGCGGGGTGGTAAGGGAGCAAAACCACAGTGAGCGTAGCTGAGGATTATCAGTCGCATGCAGGGAGGGAAGCATCCAGTGTAATTTACTGTCCTGCCGTGTCAGTCTGTAGACGGGTAATGTCCTATTCATAAAGATATGGGCGGCCAATAACTCAGACCGAGATTACAGTATTATCTGACATTAGCTCGCGTGACCTTTCCCTTATTGCCAGTAAGCACGCCATATATTCTCTCCTTCAACCACCTTCTAGTGTGGCATCATAGCAGTGGATTCAAGTTTATGATCTAATGTTAGATCTGCAGAAAGCTCATTAGTGGCTGAAGATCCTTGTGCTTGATTGCATGTTAGAAAACCCCTAAGCACAGCAGCTAAGCAAAGGCTTATATGTGTTTCTCATTGCAAATAATGAGCATAACAAAAGCACATAGTGTGTTATTTGGTGACAATAGAGAGGATGCTAAGCTGTTGCTCAGGTAACAGGAAAAGGCAGAGAGAAAGATGGGGGAGAGAGAGAGAGGGACAGAAAAAGAGAGGTACATGGAATGGGGGGAGGGAGAAAAGGAGAGCAGCAAATAAGAAGATGGCAAAAAAAAAACCTGGTGGGAGGGAGCAGGCGAGGGGAGGTACCACCGCTGGCCCGCTGAAGGAGAGAGGGAGAGAATGAGCTGTAGCTGGTGGGTATTGGCTTCTGCTGTGGCTGAGAGCGACAGAGCGAGGGAGAAGGAGAGAGAGAGAGGGGGATTTGCCGCCGAGCCAGAATGGTGTCAGCCACGCCGTTTGGAATGCCATGCTTCTCGCGACCGGTCCCAGCCTTTGTGTGCGACCACGCAGTGAGAGAACCTGTGCTCAGCTTAGCCTGAAGATGCATACTGAGACGTGATCATCTGGTTTACGGCATGAATGAAAGCATTTGGTTTGATTTTTCTTTTATTGCAGTGTAATAATTCAGTCATCAAAGGAGCTTAACTAAACTGGATTATTCCAAAGCCTTGGAGAAGAAGCAAAAGAAAAAAGGTACTGCATCAATTGCATCTTTTTTCTCTCTTTTTTATTGGAAAACCCCATCACCTTGCACGACGGCAGGAGTTTTTTTTGTGGGGGGGGCCCATTTTCCCCTTCTGGACAAGAACTAGCTCATCCATTTAGTTGTCGAGCCCAAGCTCCTCACTCTCGGTGTTGCTCATTTTATCTGTGATTGGCTTTTTGCTCATCTTCGTGTTTCTCCACAGTTTTCCGGAAGAACTCAAGCAATCTCGGCGGCCTGTCTTCAAGATAAATTAGTCTGAGTGAGGGCAAGGTAAGAAATCCGAACATATCCCTGAGGTTCCAGGGAGAGGCAGAGAGAGAGAGAGAGAGGTAGGGAGAGAGAGAGAGAGGGAGAGAGAGAAAATCAAAAGAGATAAAAGGGGATAGAAGACTGTCAGGTAGAGAGCGAGGATGGATGGGTGACACTGGTTCAGACGAGTCGTGACAGGCGCAGTCACTCACCCCTCAGAAACTTATAGGATCGCAGCATGCACATCTGACACAGGCAGCTAAAAGAGGAGTGGGTGCTGTGCTAGCTGTCTGTGGGTGACAAATGAGAGACAGTCACCCATCTGCAGGGATCAGGGAAGGCACGATGCAAATGGAGCTCAGGTGAACTCAGGTGTCAAGACACCCATTAGACTCTGACTGCTATCTAGATGACTTCCCACTATGCCATGGTGCTTTCAATTCATTCACTTGGGGGAGTGTGCGTTGAGATATAAATATTAATGCCAGGATGCAAATGTAGATTTATAAATAAACTTTTTACTGAGAAGAATGTAATGTTGAAAATTATGCCTTATGCATTTTGGTGGCATACAAGTTAATTTGTCGATTGATTGAAAACTTTAAATTAAAATACACTCAACAGGTCTGCCACCATCACAAACTGGGTGGCAACATTACATTTGAGAGTGTTTAGACTAACTGCGTCCTCATATACTAGTGCTGCGAATGAATGCAATACCGAAGCCTATTAACAAATTGTGAGTAAATAAATTCAGCTTATTAACATTCATCTAAAAATAGCACAATTACATTGAGAGAAAGGAAAAGAAGAGGCACCTAAGAGATCCCCCTGGGAACTAGTCAGTGGATTGGGTTGTAGATATTTGCATGAAACCAGGCATTCCACGATTTAATTGCATTCTTATGTGGGTAATAAAGTGCTTTCAGAGGGACACTGTTGTGAATGAGCTCATAAAAATAAGCACATAACAAACGTGGTTGTCAGGGAGAACAATAAGCACATATGCTTAGGCATCTAACTGTGCAAAACTACACAAAAGCACATTTTTCTTCTAAAACGTTCTCAAAATCATTTGTTTATATTTGAGAAAAGTTACTGTAACTTCGATCTATTTGTACATTTTGAAGAACATTGAAACAGAAAAGTACAGAAATACATTTGGGCAGTGGACAGTTAACAGAATATTCAGAAACATTCTGAAAGGGGGGGGGAAAATCCTGTTTCATTCCTCCCACACATATTCCTCATCTTTTTTTTTTTGTAAATATCTGCTGATTGACTGATTCGGATCGATACTACATCTCAGTGGAAACTGACTCTATGATGCCTTGTCCAACTCCCAGCACCTACACCTTGGACCACTAACCGAGCACCCTGAAGGAGAAAGGCTATATATTTTTAATACCTCTCTCTCTCTGCAAGCAGCCCTGTGCTGAATGAATGCATAACACAGGCGCCAAGAGAAGATCAAAGGCATTCTCCCAGTCAGGGTCACACCTCAGATCTGACTGAAAGGCTGCTGTATAATTGGGCAGTGGAGTAATTGGACTCGGCCCAGCAGTGGAACATCTGCCCACTGGAGGAGAACAGGAGAGGACAGCGAGCGGCGACAAGAGGTCTGTAAAGTGCCGGAAGCCATCGCTGACTGTTCGAGATGGGGTGCAACATGTGTGTGGTGGACCGGCCGGAGGAACAGTACCGCATCATGTTCCAGGTGAGCTCACGGCCCGACTTCAACAACACATTCACACTGTGACCTTTGACCTGTCCTGTGACATCACTCAATTCAGATGTCTTCTCCCCTATTTCATGTTGTCTGACACAGTACAGGTGCTGAATGTAGGAGTAGTATAAATTGTGGGAAATCGTGATGGCATGGGTTGAAGGCTCAAAAAGCACACCTTCCTTTTCTGGCTCTAGGCGGGAAAATGGTTACATTCATTATACATGTATATGCATTATACATCTTAACAATTCATTCGCAGGTTATATGGATGGACAGGGTATAAATACACACACACACACACACACACACACACATACATACACACACAGGAAATGAGACTTGTCACTGACTGTAAAACTCACAGTGAGATCCATATTCATGAATGGGACACTGCTGGGACAGACTCCGTAAGGTATCCCACAGGCTAGGCATCTGGTCCAGAGAGACCGCCATCAGGTTACATGATTGATATTGACTCTTCAGTGGAACTGCTCAAGCACTAAGACTGAAAAAGGAACAAGGGAATCATCATTATGGATTCTCTGGAGTCTGATGGACTCTAATATGTCTTGAGAGGTCTGTTTTTTGTGTCCTTGGCTGGTAAAACATGTACACGTGGAAAGAAGCTACTTTATGGTTATTGTATTTAGCAGACACTTTTGTCCAAAGCAACATACAGAATACTTACTTTACTGTTAAAACCAAATTGAGGTTTTCGAGGCTGACGTATTGAACGTGTTGTGGTCATGTTGTGCTGTTGAGATTGCATTAAGGTCTGTTACATTAACCTTTGCTCTTGGCTGACAGCTGCTAAATGTCACCGTCTCAGTATCTTTGTATAATGTATAATTTGCCTGCAAAGGGTTTGTCACCATGCAAAGGGTTTGTCACGATGCAAAGGGGTTTTTATGCAAAGGGCAAGAGACTCCTCTGATGTATGTCATACAAATGTGGCTTCTTCCATCTTCACTTTTTATAAGTGACAGCCAAAATGCAGTGAAGCAGAGTGTGAAGAACACCCTGGCTGACAGTCTCTTGTTCTTATTACATATACAGCACTCTTTCAAATATTCTTTTAAAAGTCGACAAGTTTTCACCCAGGTCGAGCGCCCCTGTTCATGATGACTGGTCCAGAGCGCTTTCCACAAAGCCATTTGAGGTCTCCCAGGACCCGTATGTCACGGCAGAATGGTTACAGCTCCTTCTAAAAATAAAGCGGTTGGGGGGTGGGGTGAGGGGGGTCTTCCACTTGATCCTCCCAATTTCAGTTTTCATACCCTAGATTATTCTAACCCCCCTTTTGCTGCCCCAGGCAATTCACAGATGACTCTCCTTTAGCCAGCACTCCAGCTCCTCAACACGTCATAACACACAGCCTCTTCAGCTGTGACAGAGTATACATCAAAACCACACATGATCGCGTTAATGATATCATTAGATTGCTGTGGAAATTGGGGAGGAGGGGGGATATAAATGCCAACAAGGAAACGCCAGCTTCCCACTTCAAATTCATGCCATCACTTCGCCAGCTCACACAGTATGTTGCGCAGGCTGTCTCCCAATTTCCTAATGCGTGGATGTCGTTTTAGCTCCTGTTCGGTGTGCTTTCTGGTTGGCTGGATAATAATAGCAACCTCCGAGTCCCAGACAAGCTCAACTGACTTGCTCTACTGAGGTGATTATTGATGTGGAGATGGCACTGCACCTCCATGTCACTTTCACTCCTGCCTAACTCCAGGCTAACGAAGCTGGATACTGGATAGCAGGGAGACTGCAGTCATTTAGTATTCACGCCGCATGATGAGGGGGGAAAAAACACAGCCGGTGATAATGCTAGTCAAGAACTGACTTTGAAACGATAGATAAATATTTATGGTGGGGAAATATGGTGCAGAACTGCGCACCCCCCCCCCCCCCAAAAAAAAATAGAGAGAGAGAGAGAGAGCTCCTCTATGCACTCTTTCACTCTCCTAATCCTCCTCTCGACCCAGTCTCCACGTCTGGTGGTCTTCTCTTTCTCTCGCTCGCTCTCTGCACGGCCTGTCAAATTCGTCTCTATGGGATGCCGTTGCCATGGCAACTGGGGTCATTAAGCAAGACTTATATGCTTTCTCACAGTAAAGCACAGAGACACACTGACACAGAAAAAAATGAATACACAGTGACACAGAGACACACACCAGACACACACACACACACACACACACACACACACACACACATATTATGAATATCAACACAATGAAACAACGGATGAATTGATAGCCCACTTTGATGTCAATGTGAAAGGGCCTTTCCGTAAGAGCAAAACTTGCGATAGTAAACACACACATCCTTTAACACCCAGCAACACAATCCCCATCCTTTAATCCAACGGTTGACCCACAGTAGTCACCTAAAGTTTCACGAGCAAACACTGAAGCCCAGCTCAGGCCTCCTGCCTAGTCCATCCTGGAAGTTCATGTCATGTCAGTGCACCTGAGAGACATTACTGCTGAAGTGGACCGCAGGATCAATGGGCGTGAGGGTTCACTCGGCTCCCTGCAGAGAGTCATGAGGCAGGAGAGGGAGTTAAGGGCCAGAGCACCGGGGGAAATGGAGAGCTGATGAGCTGTAGATTGGATCAGACACTAGAGAGAGGGAGAGAGAGAGAGAGAGAGAGAGAGAAGGGGGTGGGGTGGAGGAGGAAGGTGCAGACAGTAAAGGGGGAAAGAGATGGAATGGGAGAGAGGTGAGGAAAGGGTAAAGGTAAAAGAGAGGAATGGGGAGAGAGGTGTCTCAAAGAGGTCTGGTAGCAGAATGAGTAAATGTACTTCAGCCAGACAGAGATATAAACACACACAAATGAGAATCCTAATTTCCTTAACCCAGACACTATTATGAGGCTTGTATTAAACATTATTCTGGGATCCATTTTCTGAATTGATGAATGCACACAAAAGAGGGGTTTCTAAGAAAAAGCCATGGGGTAAAAAAGGGGGAATTATGCAGCAGGCTACAAATTGCCTGACTGCTGGATATGTGCTCTTGTCTCTTAAGCCTCAACAGGCCTGAAAGCAATCAACTGATATGGTGATTACAATAACCAGAGGGCTTGGGATTTTAGCATCGCCATGGCACAACCACTGTTTTTTTTAAGGCTCTGAATTAAACTGTGGGAGGGAGGGCATTGGGCACTGGCTGCACAGACCGACGCAGATGCAGCAGGGGATGCCAGCGGCCGACCGGCCGGGCACAGATCTGTGTTAATTAAAGGCACGATTGGAGGAAAGAGGCCAAATATCAAGGTCAAGGTTAATAAGGGCCCTCCGACAGACATATACATAATTGCTGTCTCCTGGCATCATGTTGATAACAGAGACAACCACAGCAGCTACCTCCTCCTCCTCCTCCTTAGCCTTTTACTGTCAAATCATTACAAAGTAATTGTTATTCAGTTAACATAATGCACAGGAACATACTTGGGCAATGAGGGCCTATGCAAATATAATTGAATCCATATTTATGTGGAGCCTTCCTTCATGAGTAATTCACTGTTTTGGGTCCTCACCTCCGCAGGTAATGTGTCGGATTAAATTAGGGCCGGATCTTTGCGGACGTCCTCGGGGAAAGCTGGTAATGTCTCTGGACAGGGATGGGGAGGGGAGAGGAGGCGCGCTCCCATCCACACTGCCATGCTTGATCACAGTGCTGGCAGTGATCTCTGACATTTACTCACGGCCCAGTCGATCCTGCCCAGAATAATAAGCAATAAAGGGATTAATATCAACAACAATAAGTATTTATCCTCTCTCCCTCCCTCCCTCTCAGTGTGTGGGAAGGTGTAGGGGGGGGGGGGGAGTTGTCAGGGTGAGATGGCAAAGCGGAAGACGGGAGAGGAGGTCAAAAGGTCATTCATTTCGTGGGTCCAGGATGAATAGCATAAGGGAGATGAGAAGGCTGGGGAGGTCACGTTTGAGCGTCAACAGAATTAACCCGCCATTGATTTTCGGATCTCATGCCTGACTGTATAAATCTCCCT
>NW_027468881.1:27504596-27534596 GCF_046254945.1 Alosa pseudoharengus | reverse complement strand
TTAAAATCAATGTGGGCCCCCTCTTAAAAAATGCAAATCTGTGTGAATTTCATGCAAATCTCATGAAATCTGTTTGCTGGCCATCTGTACTTCACTCGCATTTTGAATGTTGCTGACCACCTTATTTCAGTGTGTTTCTGTGCTATCCTGTGATACCAGCTATTCGCTGGTACTGACACGTCATTCTACACTGTGCAAAAAAGAGAGTTGTTAAATGTTTCATGTTGAGCGTGTTTTGTCTCTTGTGTAGTACATGATATTATGGTTCAGCAGGCTGACTGTACCGTCTCTCCCTTTCTCTCCATCCCAGCTGCTCTTTGGAGCATGTGTACAGCGACCCCCATGACTACTTTGATGTCACTCATCATGAAGTAGACAGACAAGATGAGCTGGAGTATGAGGTCTGAGTCCCATTGTTTATTCTTCACTTCTTACAGCCCCTAAAACTACATTTGGATATTATTTTGGATATCTGTTTTATTTGGATATATCTGGATATATTGTTTATTTGTTCATGTGTCATACATTATGTTGCTTTCCCCCACATGTTTATATGTATTGCTACAAACACTTGGGGGATCTCAAGTAATCTTCTGACCATCACTTAGGATCATTCTCAGATAATAGCTGATTTGGGGCTGGACTCCCCACTGTTGTGGAGGATGCAGTGGATCACTGCAAAGGCTCCTGTTTGACACTTTAAGTTGAGCAGCTGTCTGAGTTGTCATTTATCAAAGCCACATACATTATACATGAGGACCAACCTCAGGGCAAAGCAGAGGTTATAGATCACTGACTTCTCTGCTTGGCTGTTCCTCTGTCTCAGGAGGTGGAGTTGTATAAGTCCAGTCAGCAGGACAAGCTGGGCCTGACCGTGTGTTACCGCACAGACGACGAGGAAGACCAAGGCATTTATGTGGGAGAGGTAAAACACTATAGCTGTCCTCAGCAACTGCATTTTTATCTTCATCAGTGCAGTTAAAGAAAGTCTTGTATGGGAATATTACATGAAATATCACAATATTTACTGTATAAACCACAGTTTTTTTTTAAGAACCTTTAACTTGAGCTTTCTACAGGAGGTAAAATGAAGAACCTTTAGAAGAAGAAGAATCTAGTGGTGAACAATCTAGAAATGTTCTAGAAAAGATTGGACTGATGTTGTGAGATTCTTACAGGAATTTCACCACCATTTAGTTAGCTTCTCAGGTTTTCACAAATTGTAAGTAGCACAGAAATCTTTGGGATTGTTAGACAAAAAATATGTTCCTATGATCTGTGCAGGTAAATCCCAACAGCATCGCAGCAAAGGACGGGAGGATCAGACAGGGCGACAGAATCTTACAGGTACGCACTCTCATCATGAGCACAATGCACACTACTGAGACTGAGCCTGAGAATGAGGATGCTCCACTACAGAGATTCCACCACTCCAGCACTGCCTACTCATATTAAAATGTCAACCAGCCACCGCACACAAAGACATTAAGAAGCACACCACATCCTGCTGAGATGTCTGAGACCCCCAGAAACATGTGTTTAAAAATAGACAATCCAGACAGCACCGGTTTTTACCCGGCGACAACAACCAAAAAAATGAGACTTATTGGGAATATAATTGACTGCGCTTTCCGCGTAACCATGGTTACTGGCCGCGCTCCAGGTGCTGGTGGCTCTTTCTCCCGGCATAGCGAAAGAGCATGAAAACACACCTTTAGCACCACTGTCTGGGGAACATATTACAGTTTGGAACAGAGTGCCACATTCATTAACACCACCACTGCCACCCATATCTCTTGGTCACGCTGAGGGTCGACTGCTTTATTTCATTTTCCTCACCCGTGGCACTCAGGTCCTGATTCAGTTGTGTGTGTTCTCTCTCTCTCTGTCTCTCTGTCTCTCTCTCTCTCTCTCTCTCTCTCAGATAAATGGGATGGATGTTCAGAACAGGGAGGAGGCGGTGGCCATCCTGACCCGAGAGGACAGCACCAATATTTCTCTGCTCCTAGCTCGACCCGAACGAGAGGTAAATATCACAAGCCCCTGTCATAATCACTGTATATCACACAGAGACATCCGTGTGGTCACACACACACACACACACACACACACACCACACACACACACACACACCTACACACACACACACACACAAAGAAACACACAGTCAATAGGCCAAGATGCCTTGTACACACATAGGCAGATATGAACCCTATGAACATAAATATCAATAAACCCAGCCAGTCATGCTGAAGGCATATTGCACTCACAAATTAACACACACACACACACACACACACACACACACACACACACACACACACACACACACACACACACACACATACACACACACACACACACGCACACAAATAAATACAAATCTAATTCAATCTGTCTTCTTTTCCTTCTGACTAGCCATCCCAAAACGAATGGCTTGTTTTGCTGAGCGTTGTGAAACGTGGCGTGCAGATCAGTCACAATGGCAATCATGTGCCGACTGCAGCCGAGGGGCTGACAGAGGCTTTCAGTGCCACTTCCATTAGCAAGTATTCCACGAGGAGAGAGACATGACGACGAGCTGGTTCACAGCTCTGGATGAGAACACCATTAATTCACGCTGAGAAAGACATGGAGATGGAGAGTGGGGTGGGGGTCGGTAGGATGATGGAGAGAGGACGGTTGAGAGGATGAAAGTGCGAGAAAGGGATGAGAAGAAAAATAGAGGATGGCAAATTGCCTTCAGGCAGTAGTCAAGGGCCCCTCTAGGACACTGCTCTGTGTTCAAACAGAACAGATTCTCCTGCACAAAAATAGAAAGCACTGGTGAGGCTATTGTATGGAGATGCGGTTAGGCACCAAGAATGATCAGTCCTCAGGCTACAGTTACAGATGGCTACGATTTAAAACTGCACCAGTTTTGTGATAAGAGTGACATTTAGATCAAACATCCACTTACAGGTGCACACTGCACACATTCAGTTCAGTGAAGAAACGAAATTGACATATTGACTATGAGTCCTTTCCTGAACAATAACAACACCAAGGAATACAAACAATCCTCTGATGCAGAGCATCTGAAGAGTTGCACAGCACGTTCAAACAGTAAACATGCATCGTCATCAGACCAAACAAATGAATAAATCTCAAAGCGAGCAAGCTTTCCATCGACTTTGAATGACTCATGCAGAAAATGCTGCAGTTCACTTCGGAGGCACAGTCTATGGTAATTCTGATTCGATACTAATTTAAATATGGTTATGCGCTGCACAAAACAAACAGCTCTCCACCCTTTCAGCCGTCCACTCTTGACTCACCTTACTTGAAACAAAAGAGGGAAAAGATTAATGGATGAGAGGTTGAGAGAGGAGAGACCAGGGTGAGTGGCAGAGCTTGAGGAAAATAATGGGAGGGTGAGGAAGAGAGAGACAGAAAGAGGGAGAGGGAAAGAGATAAGGGGGAGAGGAGGTAGAGATTAAGGGCTTTCTGAATCATCGGGGGACATGAAGAGAGTGGGAGGGGGGGGCTTTGTGAGTCAAGCACGCACAAAGAGTACAATCAATGCCGCGCTCCGTGCATACGGAACAGCCAGAACAATCCAAATTAAACTGGGATTGATCACAGTCCTAATAACCCCAGACGGGATGAGTCAATTGATGCCCTTCAAACTAGAATTATGCATCTCATTAAATCAAATGGTGCCTAAAACCATATTGATCTCTAGGCTTAGGCTCACGATCTCAGCGTCTGGAGAGAGGACCAGGAGAGGTTAATATTCACAGGTCTAATAGTGGAGGTTTGAATGTCAATAGATCCCATTCATTAAAAGATTTATGAGGCCGAGAGTACACGCCTGTGCGGTTTCACACATGAGGGAGGAAAAACTGGAAACTGTGTTCTTTTTTGGCACAATCACATCGCCACCTAGTGTTTAAATGCTGCCTAGCTGAAACATTGAAAAAATTTTCCTCTATGTTTGTTTATATTTTTTATGTCGTCAATGCTGTCGCCAATGTCAGCACATACCTTCCCTGTAACACTGGAAAGTATTTCTGTAGAGCAAATATGAATGAAAAATATTCCCATTGTTTTTCCTAGTCTGATAACCCTGAAGAGCTGGAGCTGGAACTGCCGGTGGGGATGGAGGTGGACAGCCTGACCACATCTCCCCTGTCGGGCATCTACCGGCTGCGGCAGATGGGGGTGAGCACAACCTCTGCTGCCACCACGCCACTCCACGGGGCTGCCGACGCCGAGAGACGGACGCCCGTTGCACACCTGGCGGGGCTCTGCACCAGCCAGGAGCTGGATAGTGGCGTGGGCCGCACCGACGAGAGCACCCGCTGTGAGGAGTCGTCCGAGCACGACCTGCTGGCCGACGATCAGACCACCAGCGCCTGCAACACCAACGCCACCAACACCCCCGCCAGCCTGCGCAAGTTCCGGCCTGCCGGCCTGGGCCTAGGTCCGGTCCACAGCCGCGGGGAGATGCCGTCCCCCCTGCACCTCAGGGAGCTCCAGTTCAGTGGCGATGCCCTGCCAGGGTTTGAGGGGTGTGGCGGGGTGGGCGTAGTGGGCAGCGGGGGTTACATGACGAACCCGGTGATGATGATGATGCCAGGGCTGACTGAGGAAGAGTGTGAGAGGTACCAGCAGCTCTTGCAGATCAAGTGCCAGTACGACAGGAAGAAAAAGAACGCAAACGCTCAGAGGAGAGAAAAGAGCGAGGGACGGGGAGAAGATGGCGGAGAGAAGAGAGGAGAGGAAGGCCGGGGAGAGGGGGATGTTACAGGGGTCTCTACGGTGGACGTGAATTGCAACGAGAACTTGAGCCTGTCGGAGCATGAGATGGCCCTGCTGGAGGAGGAGCTGCGTCACCTGGAGTTCAAGTGCCGGAACATTCTGCGGGCGCAGAAGATGCAGCAGCTGCGCGAGCGCTGCCTGAAGGCGTGGATGATGGAGGAGGAGGCGGCGTCGGGATGCGGCTCGCCCGCCCAGACGCCGCCACTGCTGGGGCCCTCCGAGGCGCAGCTCTCCGACATCAACGAGCTGCCCGAGAGAGAGCGCTCGGACAAGGAGAGCACCAGCGCCTACAACACGGGTGGGGAGAGCTGCCGCAGCACGCCGCTGGTCAGCGAGCACCTCTCGCCGCCCTTCTCCGAGCCCCCCCTCAGCCCACTGAGCATGCACCGACACAGGGACCGCGGCCGGGCCAGCAACCTCAACTGCTCCTACTCCCCCACCAGCTACAGGAAGTGGCAGGCCTCCACCATCGGCGGCAGCGGCAGCTCCAACCCGAAGTACCGGTCCTTCTGCTGGGAGTCGTCGCCGTCCAGGCGGGTGCCCGCCGACGGGGATACCCCATCTCAGAGGGCCCTGAAGGTGCCCGACAGGATGGGCGGGCGCAGTGCCGAGTCCAGTCCGTATTTTGCCCGTCGTCACCACAGCAGCAGCAGCAGCAGCAAGCCCCTAGAGCGCTACCAGAGCTGCATGCAGCTGGGTGGCACTCCCGAGGGCGGCGCTGCGCTGGAGAGGACGGTGGAGGGGGAGAGCGAGGCCGCGGTGGGCAGCAGCGGCCCGGAGAGTGGCGCCACCTATGGCCAAGCTCCAGTCCCGGGCTCCGACATGCCCCCCAGCCCGGCCAAGCTGAGCCTGAACCTGCCGCTGTCCCCGGCCTCCTCTCCGCGCATGGAGTGGAAGGTGAAGATCCGCAGCGACGGCACGCGCTATGTGGCCAAGCGGCCTGTGCGCGACCGCCTGCTAAAGGCGCGCGCCATGCAAATACGCGAGGAGCGCAGCGGCATGACCACGGACGACGACGCAGTCAGCGAGATGAAGATGGGCCGCTACTGGAGCAAGGAAGAGCGCAAGCAGCAGCTGCTGCGCGCCCGCGAGTACCGACGCCGCCGCGAGTTCATGATGCAGAGCCGCCTGGACTACCTGCGCGAGCGTGACTGCAGCAGCCAGGAAAGGGATCCAGCGATGGCGGGTCAGCAGGACTCCCCAGCACGATCCAGTTCCTACATCTTGGAGCTTAGCCAGCGGAAGAGCTCGAAAAAGCGTAACCGACGGATCCTGGATAATTGGATCACCATCCAGGAACTGCTAACCCATGGGAGCCGCTCGTCCGACGGGAAGAAAGTGTATAACTCATTGCTCTCGGTCACCACCGTCTGAGACATAAGGTTAGCTAAGGAAAGAAGCAGTGATAGCTTGTGCGAACTGAAGATGAGGACATTTTCAGACACGCAGTGAACACAAAGTACACTCCAATGTCGTTTATTAAAAACACTGCTGTACAATATACCGACCTTCTTCTGAAATATCTCATTTTTCCTACAGTGTTCAAAGTCATTCAAGCCTAACTGATATTATCGCTTTTTGTTCTGCTAGTTGAGAATCTACTAACCAGAACCTGTAGCCTATAGCAGGGCTATTGTGTGCTGTAGGCTAGTTGTTTTGCTTAATGCAATCAGAGGAAGCATGAGCTATTTTCAGTCAAACTTTTTATCAACCGTCTTTGCAAAAGATGTACTCTTCCTCTTGAATGTCTAAGACTTGAACGAACAATAACAGATGTACAATTCTTTCATGTGGATAAATTAATAGGTGGACGTGTTCTGCTGATCAAGGACAAGACAAGACAAAAACGCACCTGATAACTGAATTTACCAGTTTCGTCACCACCAAGAAAGACAAGGATGTGTCGAAGACAGAAGTGTCAAGAAGTAGATGAGACCTTAATGAAGCACAATAATTCTCAACACTCAGATATTAACCAGCCTAGGAAGCGATAGACAGCACAACTACTTCAGATGATAAAAGAAGCGTCTGAGAGACTAACGAGCTTCAACATGGTGCTACAGGTTCCATCAAGGACGAACTGAAAAACGAGAATCCTTTCACTTGCATGGTTTAAGTAACAGGTTATTGTACAGAGAAACTACACAGAAATCCTCTATGAAATTATCTATCAAATGTCAAATATCATAGAAGCATCAGTTCCATTAGATATACACAGTATGTGGCTGAAGTTTTTAACTATTGTTATAGCGTTGTGATTGGCTTTCCTATATCTGTTATTAAATTGTATTTTAAAAGTGCCATTTATGATGTAGATCAATTCTGTGTACTCCTTGAATGAGCTGTCCTTCCTCTGGTGTTGTTAAAGGTTCTTCCCAAGGACACATTTTAGAAGAAGTCATTTTGTATGTTTAATGTAAAACTGCTGATTGTTGTCTACCACCCATACAATAAAATCCAATGGACATCAACCTATGGTTACTGACGCTATGATAAACTTCTTTCTTCCTTGTTTCACATGTATCAGGTATCAACTACATGGTGTCTACTTTCTCAACATACTGATACTCACAGAAGATTGCACAACAATCATTTTGGACACATAAATGGAGTGGGCCTAGTTGAAAATGTCATATGCAAAGTACATCCAAGTCAAATATGCATTCTAACTATATGTAACTATGTAAAAGCTATACAAGTTACTATAAAATAATCCCATTTTGTTTCTGATGAAGTACCCAAATGTGTACAAATTAGCACTTGTGCTGCACTCTCATGTCCTTGCTGTTCCAAAACTTAAAGCAGCCGAAAAGCTGTAAACATGTGAACTTGCCTGCAGTAACTAAAAGGATTAATTCATCATAACTTATTCTTCTCACAGTAAACTTTCATATTCATACTCAATAATGGAAGTTTGGATTTGAATGAAAAAAAACCATACAGCAATCCAACAGCAAGAACATATTTTATAAGAGCAATAAATAATCACATATAATTTCTCTGAATAATTTGCATTGAAACCTCATACATATATACATATTAAATTCAATACATATTTGTTGTCTCAAAATAATAACTCATCTGTAGATGCACACAAATACTGGTACAAGTTTACAATTACAGGTCATTCTCCCAAGCCCCAGGTCTCTGGTAAATATGAACAGACTGACATTGGCCCATCATCCCTGGCAAGTTTACAGAGAGACATATTAAGGTACAGTTCATTCCCGAGTACATGTCGAGTATTTATACTGTATGTTGAGAGATTATTCTGTACATTTAGCTTTTATACAGCGCTCATTCATCGCAGTGCAGGTTCCACATGCAACAGGAGACTGGGATCACAAGGGGCAAACACACTGGCATTTCCCATCGAAGACAACGACAGCTAATGCACACAGCTCAAAGCGTCTGGACTGGAGCTCCTTTCCCTAAAGCTTCATGAACATATAGAAACATCATGTTGTAGTCTGCCACTCCAAAACGCGGCAAATTATCCACGACTGTTTAACACAAGTCCTGGAGGCAGGATTAGAGCGTTGGGGACGAACACCAAGGTTAGAGAGGTGTGGTGTGGATAAGGGACTGGGGGCACCTACCCGCCAGGGTTTCTAGGAATAACTCAGCAAATTCTCTGCACCTTGTCTCTCCCCGTGTCAGTGAATATATACAACACTGTTACTGTTCAAAGACCATGTTCAGTATTCAGAGGTTCAAATGAGTTAGTGTATCCCTGAATGGCAGAGAGCAAGTTTGTGAGCAGAGAACGACGGGAGGAGCTGTGGGAACTACTGTACATCTGAAACATGAACGGCCATAGGCCTCACCGCCAACCAACCCCCAGACAACTACAACTACTAAAGCAGCGTGTCTCGTGTCATGTCGAGCGTGTCGGGTAAAGGCTCCAAGAGCAGAATGTTTTACAGTATGTGTGTGTGTGTGTGTGTGCATGTGGTTGTGTATGTGTGCATGTGTGTGTGTGTGTGTGTGTATGTGGTTGTGTGTGTGTGTGTGTGTGTGTGTGTGTGAGAGAGAGAGAGACAGATAAAGTGATGTTGTGTACATTAGTGTGTGTGAAAAAGAGCAAAAGTGAATTCCTGAAAATAAGCAGGTGTGTGCAGTATGTATAAGACAGCAAGTGAATTAAAGTGAATGTATGTGTGTGTGTGTGTGTGTTTTTGTCACTGTGTGTGTGTGTGTGTGTGTGAGCGCGCACACCAGCATGCATTAGGCCTAATATGTGTGCAGAGACCCAGAGCTGTAGACCTATTTCACCCCAACTCCCTGATAGATATTATGGGGTTGTTATTAGTTGCAGATGTTTAAAAAAAAAAAACATTTGACACACAGTTGAAAAGGTGTGTCGCTTAAGGAAGCAGGTAGTCATTTTGATGTCAGAAAACAAATGGTTTTACAGCACACAATCACATTACATCAGTGATCCCTTATGATTAGCACTTCTGCTGCCCGCATACAACAAAGCACAGATTATAATACTAAAATAAGTCAAATCAAAAATTCTTTAAAAACTAGAGAACATTACTGTATTTTGCTGGAACAATAACAGCCCATATTAGTGATAGCTATTACACCGATAATATCAATATTAATGTCTGCAATGGTTGCCTTTACAGTTGCAATCAAAAAAAACAAAAACAAAAACATTTTGCTCCCACACAATGCATTTCACTCTCATTTACAATCAATGCATGAGAGAAGTGTCCATATTATATTTATATATCTATAACAATGTTACTTTCCATTCACATTAAAAAAGATAGGATTTTTTACAATAATATATTAACCATGATCAGACGTTGACACTTTAATTTTTTATAGGAATGAAATTATCCATCACAACTTCTCTAATCTCTCCCAATGACGTACAAAGTGGTGCAATGTTGCCCCTTAATTGATGTTTCTATCTCAACATATAGGCACTAAGGCTATGTACAATGACAAACAGCAAAATGGCATTAATCTGTGAGTTTACATCTTAGTTAAAGGGTATACACGGAATACGGTACACACAGTATCTAATTGCTAACTCACTCCAACAACATACCAACTTGAACTGAGAACTGATGGGGTCATCTTTCCTTGGACAATGATAGCGAATTAAAACACAATATCATTGATAAAAACAAAACAATCCAACTTAGTTAAAAACTGTTTACTTCCTATTTGTGCAACATAGGAAAAAGAGAAACTCATCCATGTCACCACCAATAACACTGATATAAAACTTCATATTATAACTTCATAACATTGTCTGACCAAAACTATCAATCTGTCATAATGTTAGTATGGCTTGCTTATTGCATTTGAGAAGTGACTTAGAGCAATACCTCAACAAACTCTCCATCATATACATTGGATTTGACACTTCAAAATTGCAGGAGTGGGTAATAGACCTTTACATGTTGTTAGGATCAGTCTTTGAAGTAGTTACGTCAAAAAGAAAATGTGTCCTCCATGTTGCAGAATCAAATGTCTGCCAAATGGCTCAAGACAAAGTAAATCAGAAGAGGCAAAAGAACATTGGCTGGAGTGATTAGCCCTGACCAGAACAACAGCTGATGACATTGACATTTCAAGGTCATAGTCAAGCCCAGACGTGCCAGCTTCATATGCTCTCAGTGTCCTTTAGGTGGGTGATGAAATGATTGTCATGATGATCAACATCACAGCAGGTGTTGAATATGATAATCCGATGAATCCAAATGGCAAAAGCCATGCGTTCTCTTGTCCATGCCCTGACAGCTGTCTGTGGTCTCTTAATATGTGCCACTGTGCATAAGTCCTTTATGACCACTAAATGAACCTGTATTCTCCAACCATGGCTGATCTAACCCGGGATCTGACACACACACACACACACACACACACACACACACACACACACACACACACACACACACACATACACACACACACACACTTACACATCCACACAGGTCATTCTGGGGCCAACCAGAGATTCAATACCAGAGTGGAATCTTGTCTGAGCCGTTTTATCAAAGAAATAGTGAAAGTTCACCTCCACAGCTACTCTCTTCCACTCTGGCAACCTTCTGTCATAATCTATTCTTCTCTCTCTCTCTTCCTCTCTCTCTCCCTCTCTCTCTCTCTCTCTCTCTCATGCACTTGTGTGTCTCTGTTGACGTGTTCTGAACTGTGATTAGCGGTACTTATCGTCCTCGACACGTGTTTGTTTGTCTCCAGCCTTATTGCGCGGTGGGTAAAAGCATCGTGGATGACTTTCGCTTTGCGTGTGTGTGTGGTGGCGGCGGCATGCACGTTCGCATCTCGTCCTCGTTTTCTTTTGCGGCAGAAGCACAAGCGCTATCCAAAACAAACACGCGAACAAAAAACAAAACGGAACAAAATGGGGCTTCGATGATGCTGATGCATGCTTACGCAGGTCGTTCTTGGTCGCGAGACGGAGCGTGGCTCAAGGTTCCGGCTATACGCTAGGGCAGCGGACGTGAAAGTAGCAAAGCCTCATCAGAGTGTGCTTCCTCTTCCTCCTCCTCTTGCCCGCTCCACCGCTGCCTCTGCGCTGCTGTTGCGGCTGCTGCTGCAGGGTTCCGGTGCCGCCGCTAAACTGGACCACCTCCCCACCCCTGGCTCTCACGCTTGGCCCTCGGGCTCCCTGGGCCCCTGACGCTGGTCCCCTCACACCACCGTGCTGATGCGGTTGACAGGCTTGGACTTGGAGCTGCCCATCGTGCCGCTGTTGCTGCCTGCTCCCCCCCCTCCCCCAATGCTGCCGGGGCCCCCCCCACCCGGGCCCATGCCCCCCCCACCCGGGCCCGCTCCCGGCGGGTGCGGTGAGAGCGGTGTGAGCGGTGTGAGCGGGGTGTGCGGCGAGGGCGGTGGCAGTGGCGAGTGCGGGGGCGGAGGCGGAATGGTGGAGGGGTGCGGGTACTGGGGCACGTAGCGCGCCGTGATGGCCGAGGGCGGCGCCTGTGGCGGCGCGGCGAACACAAAGTGCTGCTGGTGCGCGGGCAACGGGCTGTGGGAGAGTCCGCCGCCGCCGGCGACGCCGGTCCCGCCGCCCATGCCGCTGCCGCCCACTAGGTGGCCGTGGATGTGGGAGAGCGCGGCGGCGTGCGAGTGGGCGTGCGGGTGCGGCTGCGAGTGGGACAGCGTCAGCGGCATCTTGGGGCCGGGCCCGGGGCCGCGCACCGAGTGCGTCGGGTGCAGGGGGGTGTGGGAATGCGTATGCGCTGCGTGCATATGTGTGTGTGCGTGCGCGTGGTACAGCGGGAACGGAGACACGGGCGAGAGAGGGGAGTGCGGCGAAAGCGGCGGCGGGGTGCAGCTCATGCCCATGCCCATGCCAAGGCCCATGCCCATGTTGACGTAGCGTCCTTGCTGCTGCTGTTGCTGCTGCTGGAGCATGGCATGCTGGGCCATCTGCTGCTGGTTGTACTGCTGCTGCAGCTGCGCGTGGCTTGGCGCGAGCTGCGGGCGCCTGGGCAGGGAGCCGCGGTGCACCATGGTGTGGTGCATGCCCGGCGTGGGGCAGGAGGGCACGCTGACCATAGGCACGGTCTGCACGTGGTAGCGGTGGTGGTGGTGGTAGGGCGGCGGCGGCTGGCCAACGCTGTTGCTGTTGTGGCAGTACTGCGCGTGCAGGGCCTGCAGCTTGGACGGCCCGCCGGGGTCCGACTGGCCGAGCGCGGACGGCGAGAGCGGCGGCGGCCCCCCGCTGGTAGGCGGCGGCACAGGCGCCGGGTAGTGCGGCCCAGGCGGGACCAGGGGCGGCGGCGGCGGTTGCTTGGCGCGCTTGCTGCCAAACAGGGAGCCCAGGAAGGACGCCGAGCTGCTGCCGCCCGATCCACTGGCGCCCGTCCCCGAGCCACCGGCCCCGCGCTCGCCACTGCTGCTGCTGGACAGGCCGCCGGCGCCGTTGTTGCCCCCAGACGAGAGGGGTTGTTGTTGTTGTTGTTGCCCCGGCCCACCCCCCACCCCTACTCCGGGGCTCAGGATGGGGCGGTGAGGCCGGTAGTCGTCCAGGCCATAGCAGCTGGACATGGGCAGGCGCTGGTGCGGCCGGGGGCTACTGATGATCGAGCCCTGTTGACAACAAATCACAACAAACAGAGGATTAAAAACAGATACGTGTGGGTGGACGGGTGGACAGTCTCTCCATCTCTGTCTCTCTCCCTCGCACACACACAGTGGACAATCTCTCCATCTCTGTCTCTCTCCCTTGCACACACACACACACACAAATGAATGCACATTCACACAAACACACACATAAGCATACTGTTTACGCACACAAACACATAGCACACATAAAACATAAAGGTGAAAGGTAATGTGGATCAAAAATGGCAGGTGTTTAACTAATAACATACTGTATTGCAGAAAAAATGAGAAATCTCTCATCTGTTTTTCAATACGTATTTGTGTGAATAATTTCTGATTCTCAGTGTGTGTAGAGACTAGAGCAGGGGTGGGCAAACTTTTTGGTTCAAGGGCCACATTGGGTTTTGAAAATTGGCCGGCGGGCCGCACAACAACCACCCTCGCTCACCCTCGTCCAGTTTGCCCACCCCTGGACTAGAGAGTATCAGCATAATGAAGTGGTGGTTTAGTTCATTAGCAGCTGCCGTCAAGCAGGGCTTCTCCAATTATCCATTCAACATCAACTCATTAGAACAGCCACAAGCTCAAATCACAAAACCAAAACACAACACAGACTTCAGGTCTCAATGAATGAATGAATGAATGAATGAATGAAGAGGTGTTATCAGCAAAGCAACGTGTTATTCTATACAGTGTGTGAGAGAGCGGCAGTGATGCAGCATGCTCTCACTGCCTCGTGCATGCACATGCACACAAGCAGAGCCTGCTCAAACACACACACACACACACACACACACACACACACACACACACACACACACATACACACGGTTGTGATGGGCGGAATATGCTTGGTGCACAAGAAGAATGGTCATGCACAGGTGTACAGGATCAGTCCATGTTCGGCGAGCGGGTGGGGTGGGGTGGGGTGGGGTGGGGTTTGATTATTAGGAGAGCGAGAATGGGAGCAGTGCATTCAACACCCCTCTCGGACTTACTTCGATGGTACTATCCAAGGAGCCGACGCTGTTTCTGCGACCTCGTTTCCCTGCAGCCCAACCAAGCAGAGCAAGGTCAGGAGGACAAAACCCCCACAGGAGCCCACCATACCTCCACACACACACACACACACACACACACACACACAGACACACACACACACACACACACACACACACACACACACACACACACACACACACACACACACACACACACACACACACAGACACACATACAGTACACACACACACACACACACACACACACACACAGACACACATACAGTACACACACACACACACACACACACACACACACACAGACACACACACACACACACACACACACACACACACACACACACACACACACACACACACATAGACAAACACACACATGCTGGGAAACAGCACTGCTATAAAGCTGGCCTCCCTAGGGAGCACCTTAGCACACTGACTGAACCATCCCGTATTCTTTCTTCTGAATCCTTCCGTAAATATGTCCCCCATATACAGTATGACTGGTATGACATTTCCCCCTGGTATTGTTTTTGCCAAAGGCATTCAGTCTGAACATTTTTCCTCCAGCCTTAACCATCAGCATAACGTTGTCATGTACTACATCACCACAAATCCTCAGCTTGCATTCCTCTCTTCTTGCCCTGGTTTCATTCTCTTAGAAATAAAGAGGAACAAAAATTGTAAACCCCCCCACAAAAGTCGTAACTTTCCAAAGTCTAATTCACTCCAGAGTGCATTTCAAAGGCAGCCCTCACTTGCTGTGAGGCTTTCTACTGAGACGTCAGGCTTCCCAATCTGCATGTGGAGCAGCTCAGCGCTCCCCGCGCTGTAAACGAAGATGAATGGAGACTCATTTGAATACTGCATTCGTAATGTTGGCACAGCCGCTGTGAGCCTCTGAGACAAAATAATGCTGAGTGCCGATGAGTTGGTTTGGTATTGAATGCCGTGTTATATACAGTGATGGCCAAAAGTATTGGCACCCATGCTAAAGTTGACTGAAAAGAGGAATATAAAATCATCTTTTGGAAATTGATCTTAATGCCTTAAGTGAAAAATGAGGAAATATCTAACCTTTAAGGACACCAATTTTCTTAGTGAATGAATAATGTATCATAAATAAATAAATGTTCTTCCTTAAAATACAGGGGTCATAAGTATTCCCACCCCTATGTTAAATTCCCATAGAGACATGCAGATTTTTATTTTTAAAGGCCAGTTATTTCATGGATCCAGAATACTGTGCATCCTGATAAAGTTACCTTGGCCTTTGGAATTAAAATAGACCCACATCATCACATACCCTTCACCATACCTAGAGATTGGCATGGGTGTTATTTCAGTTAGCCTATTAGCTGGTTTGATGCTCATTGAACTCAATGCAAATCAAACCAGCTAATAGGCTAACTGAAATAACACCCATGGGGCTATTTTAATTCCAAAGGCCAAGGTAACTTTATCAGGATGCACAGTATTCTGGATCCATGAAATAACTGGCCTTTAAAAATAAAAATCTGCATGTCTCTATGGGAATTTAACATAGGGGTGGGAATACTTATGACTCCTGTATTTTAAGGAAGAACATTTATTTATTTATGATACATTATTCATTCACTAAGAAAATTGGTGTCCTTAAAGGTTAGATATTTCCTCATTTTTCACTTAAGGCATTAAGATCAATTTCCAAAAGATGATTTTATATTTCTCTTTTCAGTCAACTTTAGCATGGGTGCCAATACTTTTGGCCATCACTGTATATTGTATGTGCTTTACGGTGCCACAGTTTGGCAGCGGTTTTGATAGTTATCAATCTTCAGCTGTTTGAAGAGTGTGAGATTCACTACTATAGAAGCAGTGCAATGAAACCTTTAGGGGTGAATGAAAATCAACCCCCTGTCTAGTCACTAACTGTTCATGGGAAGAAGTTATCATACAACACAGCCAGCGTTTGGGATCATGTAAATGCAGCATTCACTTCATCAAACAAAAAACGCTTAGTGCCGCAGGGCAGTCAGTCTACTGTAGTTCCACTTTGTAGAATTTAGTGGCTGAATCCAATGGGATATTTGTATTGCTTTTAAAATATTTTCAGAAGCGAGTCCAACAACTATTATTCTAATCATTGTAATTACTATGAAATGATCAGTGAGAGTATTTAATGTTTGCCCGCTTTCATCCAATGTGGTAATATCAGATCCTTTTTCAGATAGGATCAAAGAAAATGTCAAAAATAATTATCAGGCAGTGACACATTAAATCTGTCTTAAAAGACACTTACTTGAAAACATTTAAAATTCACTAATATTAAGTTATTCATAAACAAGTCTTTAGGGAACAGTTCAAATTCTAAATAGCTAAGTGTAAATATGTTGTTATTTCATTCTCAGTCTTGAGGCAAAGGGAAGTCCCACAAAATGTAGCTGGGCTTTTATGACCCACTAGAGGGCGCTGTCACATGTGTTATGCAGTTTTCTCTGCTCTCTTCCACTCCCCCCCTCTCTCTCCTTCTCTCTCTCTCTCCCTCTCTCCATTTTGTGATTGAGCAGCATCCTGTAATTTGGGCAGAAGACACAGTGACACACTAACACAGCATTAAGCGTGCCCAGTATCAGTGGGTAGCCATAAAGCTTGGCCGCTCTTCCTCGCGGTACTTAGCTCCTCCACACAGGACAAGGAGACAGAGCCGACACAGTCTACACCTTACAAGTGATGACGCATCACCCCGTGGAGTGTAGCCTTCATTTGACACATTTGAGAAACGCGCATCTCAAGCATAAAGCAATTGCAACTTGCTTGAACGCACATACACTCAGTTGATGTTTGAAATAGGTACGATTTTTATAATTCTCTCCCCATGTGGTGGTGGTCAGGCAGAAGCCCATAGTGTCCAGGATCTAACAGGCCTCAGGGCAGCTTAGTCACAACAGTGAGTCAAACAGCTTTATCTGTCGGCACTCTGTGCTTTGACATGGAGCGATCATGACAGGCCGTCAGCTCTGAATCCCTTTGCCCTGGTTCAGCAACCTGTGAGTGTGATGTGTATGCAGGACTGGGAACGAGCAGAGCTGATCTCCACCTCCAGGTGAGTGGTCAGTAGAGGTCAGGGTGGGGGGGGGGGGGGGTCGTACCTGTCTCTGAGAGGTCTCGTAAGGAGGAGCTGAGGGCTGTGCGCTTCAGCCCCTCCGTGCTGGCGTACGTGTCATCCAGGCTCGGCCTTCCCAGAGTGCCGTTCACCGCCTCGCTCTTCATCCCCACGCCGCCAACTCCTCCTCCCACGCCGCCGCCACCTCCTTCGCTCATAAGGCCAGGCCGCATCCCACCTTTCTGCTTTTCCAGCTCAGCTGTGGAGAGAGAGAGAGAGAGAGAGAGAGAGAGAGAGAGAAGAGAGAAGAGAGAGAGAGATAAATACAGAAGGGAACTAGTGAAATTCAATTAGCAAGAGACAGGCTGAATTTAAATGAAAGAAAAGAAGGGAAACAAGAGACAGAAGTAGTGAGAGAAAAGAGAGAGAGAAGGAAGCTCGAAGGCGGCAGAGGGGGAGGAGAGAAATATTTAGAGACTGTATGTGTGAGAATGAGTGAAATTGAGAAGAGAGAGAGAGAGAGAGAGAGAGAGAGAGAGAGAGAGAGAGAGAGAGAGAGAGAGGGAGACAGAGTGAAGGCAGGGGGACAGAGTGAAGGCAGGGGGATTGAGAAGAGAGAGAGAGAGAGGGAGAGAGAGAGAGAGAGAGAGAGAGAGTGAAGGCAGGGGGATTGAGTGAAGGCAGGGGGATAGAGTGAAGGCAGGGGGATAGAGTGAAGGCAGGGGGATTGAGTGAAGGCAGGGGGATTGAGTGAAGGCAGGGGGATTGAGAGAGAGAGAGAGAGAGAGAGAGAGAGAGAGAGGGAGACAGAGTGAAGGCAGGGGGACAGAGTGAAGGCAGGGGGATTGAGAAGAGAGAGAGAGAGAGGGAGAGAGAGAGAGAGAGAGAGAGAGAGTGAAGGCAGGGGGATTGAGTGAAGGCAGGGGGATAGAGTGAAGGCAGGGGGATAGAGTGAAGGCAGGGGGATTGAGTGAAGGCAGGGGGATTGAGTGAAGGCAGGGGGATTGAGTGAAGGCAGGGGGATTGAGTGAAGGCAGGGGGACAGAGTGAAGGCAGGGGGGCAGAGTGAAGGCAGGGGGATTGAGTGAAGGCAGGGGGATTGAGTGAAGGCAGGGGGATTGAGTGAAGGCAGGGGGATTGAGTGAAGGCAGGGGGACAGAGTGAAGGCAGGGGGATTGAGTGAAGGCAGGGGGATTGAGAAGAGAGAGAGAGAGAGGGGGACAGAGTGAAGGCAGGGGGATTGAGAAGAGAGAGAGAGAGAGAGGGGGACAGAGTGAAGGCAGGGGGATTGAGAAGAGAGAGAGAGAGAGAGGGGGACAGAGTGAAGGCAGGGGGATTGAGTGAAGGCAGGGGGACAGAGTGAAGGCAGGGGGATTGAGTGAAGGCAGGGGGACAGAGTGAAGGCAGGGGGACAGAGTGAAGGCAGGGGGATTGAGAAAGCACGAGGGAGATGAAGAGTGGAGGAGGAGAGAATGAAAGATGAACCCTGAGCAGAAGCAGACACATTTTCACCGCTATCACAGCTAAACTCAGCACAGAGCGGGGCCCTCTCTCCCTCCCTCCATCGCTCCACCCCACCCCCACCTCTCCTCCTCCATCCACCACTCCTCCACCTCCACCCCCACCTGCACCCCTCCTCCCTCTGCTGCACTGCGCTGCAGTTTTTGACTCACACTCCACGCGGTACTTCTCCATCTCCTGCACCTCGGCAATGCTCTCGCGCAGGTCACTCACGAAGCGCGTGCGGTCCTGCTGGCTTGGCGCCGTGAACACGATCAGAACCTTTCTTTCGCCGCCCGGGATGGCCGACGTCAGACGAATCCCGTGAGGGTAATCTGGAGAAGGGTAAACACAGCACAGGGTGATATGAGGTGAATTAGAGTGACATACTGTATGGACAAACTATGGTAAGGCCACACTATACATACACAAGTCCACCTGTTAAATAGCATAGATGTAAAGCAACATGGACATACAGTATCATGACATGGAGACATACGTACAGAAGATAACACGATAAAGACACAGAAGCATTAGCAGTACACATGCAGTTTAAAGTATGTTTAACTACACAGTGTAAATAACATAGATGTAAAATATAATGTGGAAACCATTCCCTAATTAAACACCACACCCACATTTATTTATTTATTATGTTCCAAATGTGCATGTTGTAATATCTGTCTACCAGGAACACAAGAAGTCATTCAGTAATTCCTGTACCTCACTCTACAGGATGCAACAGCCATCAGAGCAACACTCCGACATGCTACCACAAAGCCGGCACTCATTTGAATACAGAACACATGTATCTACAGCCAGCAGACTCGGTGGAGATTTACAGTCTGGCAGTGGAGGGACTTACAGCAGCAGTCATGAGGCAGTCATTAAAGTGCTGGGGTTTTATGGCTCATGCAAAAACACAGCGATGAGTGAGTGTGTTTACACATGGGCTAGGTATTATTTACATCATGTATGTGGGCTACAGATGGCCATGTAAATACAGGGGAGCGTAGGATAGAGAGGCAAATATCAGTGACATTGAGAGCTTCACGCCAGAGAGGAGAGGAGAGAGGGAGAGGAAACAGAGAGAGAAGGATGCAGAGAAAAAGAGATACAGATAGACAGAAAGAAGTGAGAGAGATTCAAAGAGAGAGACAGAAAAGAATGAGTGAGTGAGAGATTAAAAAGGAAGAGAGAGAGAGGAGAGTGTGTATGTGTGAGGAAGAGTGTGTATGTGTGAGGGAAAGTGTGTATATATATGTGTGTGTGTGTGTGTGTGTGTGTGTGTGTGTGTGTGTGTGTGTGGTGTGTGTGTGTGTGTGTGTGTGTGTGTATGTGTGTTTGTGTGTATAAATAAAGCAGGAGAAACAGATGGAGAGACCAGATGGAGAGACGAACACTTACAGGAGTTCTGGAACATGTGAACCTGCATTTCCACCAGAGGAAAGGACTGTCTGAAGCTGTACGTCACCAAGGTCTTCTTCTTCTGAAAGATCTTGGTCACCTGCAAAGGGAAGGGGAACGGAGAGGGGAGGAGCACATTTTCATTTCCCGCATCAGAGATGGCAATGGGGGTTGGATGGGTAGGTAGTGGGGGCAGGGGTGGGGGATGAGGACGGGGGTAAGACGGGTGGGGTGGGGTGGGGTTGTTGGGAAGGAGTGGGGCTCCCCAGAATGAGGGCACGGTAATTAGGGTGCTGCGAGCGAGAGAGAGAGAGAGAGAGAGAGCTATGGGGATGAAACGCTGAAGGCTTGTAAATCCACCGGTGCACTACTGCTACAGATACTGCTGCTCCTGCTGCTGCTGGAGAGGAAGGGGGCTGCAGCTCCACACTGAGATTCAGGCCATATTTCAACACCTAGACATTTACATGGAGGTGTTCATTCATTCTGTTTGGGCTTTCTTCATGATGAGAACTTTAACCATGATAAAATAAAATGGAGTATATAAACAAAGTAAACAGAAAAAGGTGATAATCTATCAACTAAAGAGTGTTTTATTAATGGGTTATTTATATATTACCTGAACATGGTCTATTGCAGTGGTTCTCAACCTTTTTTCAGTGATGTACCGCCTGTGAAATATTTATTTCAGCCAAGTACACCCTAACCAGCGCAAAGCATTTTTAGTTAACAGCACTGTGCCATCAGTGTCTAATTTATTAAACTTTGGAACTGATAAATATCAATATATGTATTGTAGCGCCGAGGCTATTTACTCCCCTATGTCTCTGTTTTCCCGGCGTGTGCGCGTGTGTGTGTGTGCGCGAGAGTGTCTGTGTCTCCTTCTCCCTTCTGTGTCATAGAATGTGTCAATAAGTTCTGATGTGTTTTGATTGGGGGGAGGTGTCCGGGAGGGAATATTTAGGGGTTCGGATAGGTTAGCGATTGATAAGGGGAGGGAATAGAATAGGGGGTTCTAAGACGTCTAGTAAGTTTAGTCAGAGTAGAGGTGAATTACGTGCGAGTGGGTTGTGTTGTTGTGTTGTTGACCGATGCGAGTGAATGACGAGTGATTGAGACGTGATTTGTCAGGATCGTTTTTTTGCTTTGTATTGGACACCTCCTGCTACCCGTATCTTAGCCTGTACATCCTTTGAAAAATAAATTACCGGAGTTTGGAGCGAAATCTCAGCCTCCCCGTCTCCTAACTACTCGGCATTACAGTATGTATATTTTAAAATCTCACGTACCCCCTGGAGTGCCTTCATGTACCCCAGGGGTACGCGTACCTCCATTTGAGAACCACTAGTCTATTGACTATTTAAGGGAAGCAAATTAATCCATGCATTCACGTATGTGTGTGTGTGTGTGTGTGTGTTTGTGTGTGTGTGTGTGTGTGTGTGTGTGTGTGTGTGTGTATGTGTGTGTGTGTGTATGTGTGTGTGTGTGTATGTGTGTGTGTGTATGTGTGTGTGTGTGTAGCTGGTTGCTATAGTGGACTGTGTTTCTTACCACCAGCAGGTCATTGAAGAGGAAGACCTCCCTTTGGTGAACTCCAGTCCTCTGGGGTCGATTGGGGTCAGGGACCTCATAGAGCTGACAGCAGCACACCAGCCTGCGATGTGGCAGTGACAGCACCTGGCTCAGCACACACAGCACACACATCATCCGCCATTAGTCAAATATACACACAATTAGAGGCATGACCAAACACATACCGGCACACACAGTACCTGCACACACAACATATGAGTCCTCTGAGGCTATTTACAGGAAGGGGTATGCTTGATTAGAGTTTCAACACTAATGCACCTAATGTACCATGTCAACATATTTACATGAACACAGCACATACCAGCTACAACAAGCCAGTGCAGATGGTACACACACACACACACACACACACAAGCATGCACATTTACATACAATCAACATAAACAATCCAGCTAATCCACCTTTATCCAGCCAACACAAATCAACCCACCTCTTCTGCAGGAATACACACATGTATGTGACAGAACTACGTATAACTCATCAGATTAATCACGCTGTACTTAATCACCCTCCTCCCAAAACACACACACACACACACACACGTGGCAGTGTTAAGCCAAAATTAGCCTGTAATGTTAATGTTGGGTGTTAATTAAAAAATAATAATAATCACAAATGCCTCAGAAAAGCTTGCTAAATAACCCTCCTACAAACCACCATGAACCACCAATCCAAAACAAACCCCTCTCAGTACCCCTCACTCCACAGAGCCATCAGCCTGAATCCACTCAGCCTCGCACCTCACGCCACGCCTCAGTGACTGAGAGCCCTGCTAATATCCCCCGACAGCCCGCTGAGATCAAGCACCGGCCGGTCACTGTAAGCGTGAGTCGTCAAATGTGCTGAGGATCAGAGAGGACACTTCCTGCCAGCGTGGCCCGACTCCCGTCTATCTGCAGTACAGTGGACGCTCTGACGCACTAGCGGAGGAGGCGGCCATTCTCCACACTGGGGCTCGAGTCCAGTTTCAGCGCTGCTAACCAGGTGCTCTCTGGCGTTCTTGAAATAGCCTCAGTGGAAAACTGGTTTAGGGAGACCATTTAGGATTTGACCTCTCAGTGAGAGGTCATGCTGCTGAATATACGCTTTGTCATGTTATGTGCATTATGTCTGTGTTATCAAAACATGCATGGGTGTGCTATGGACTTTCCCAGCAGTATCATAGACACTCAGGCTGAGAGCTTAGAGCAAGTCACATTTCTGAAGTTCTCCGAAATGATCAATGGGCTCTACACTAACATTTTTTTTCAGGAGCACTTGTGAGCCCAAGTTAAAAAATTTAGGAGCACAGACAAAAATTTGGGAGCACAGTCAGTTCTGTACTTAACTTACACATAATCTAACATTATACTGCAGCTAACAGTTAAACATGCCAGTGCACCAATTGCGAATATTAAGAATGACTGACAACATTTAGGCTACAGGAAACAGGATTTTAAAGATCAGTGCCTACTTTATTTTCAGTCTGTTCTATTTTCCTACATTTTGTTAATGTAAAATAATATAATACATTGCCATATTTGCATTTAGCCTGTATATCAAGTATCCTGCCAAATGTAGGCTAATTTATTTATTTGTGAATCCATCTAGCTAATCCAAATATGTCCATGGTGACCTATCTGACTGCATACTGCCTAATAAGACTACTACTACTAAAACAGTCCATTTTCTCTTCCACAAAACCCAAAATAGGCTAATCAAGGATATATGTTTTATACTTTTAGTTTTTATTTGAAATATCTGCATTGATGGGGGCAGTAGGCAAACGTTAGGCCTACTTTCGTTTTGCACTTCAGCTTGTATTCGGTGTAAACAAACATACATGCGTGGAAGCCTGGAGTTGTCGTTCTACCTTTGAATAAAATGGTAGTATTACGGGAGGGTACTTTTGTGCCGGTTCGTTCGCTACAGCTATATTTTGCATATTGCAGCCAATACGTCAACTGGGCTAAAAGGCATGTTAGGTTACCTTTCCTTCTCTCACTGCATTCTCAGAATCTCATCCTGTTCCTCTTATATCCAATGAATTCGTTGGATAGAAGAACTAATTTCTTCAATCTTTGCATCTTGGCTGGCTAGTCTAACTTTCCCCTTTTTCTGCGCGCTCTTAGATTTGATAGAAGCGACTACTAGCGAGTCACAACGCGAAACTGCTAACGTTGATGGGAGGTGTAGTTTTTATGCTGCATTCGCGACGTGATTCTATGGTTTGCACCAGTAATGTTTCTCGATGTTGCTGTGTATTTTGTAGACAAACATTGACATGGTTAGAAGTCATTCGCACCAGTGCGCCTAAATATTTTTTTGCACTCGCACGGCATCATTTTTACTCGCATGTGCGAGTGAAATGGGCGCACTGTAGAGCCCTGCCGTTATGCATAATTATGAATTGTCAAATCTTACACGGCCAGAGCACAGACTCTTGAGACCAGAGACTCAAATATTAGCGCATATTGACTACACTGGCACAATCCACTGATGGATGAATGAGAGACCCCTGGGCACTGCACCACTATCAACCAATCCAATCCAAAATATCTCAATCCAAACAACATAATGCACCATATGCCAGACAATAATCTCATAAGCAACCAACACAAAACAACACAAACCTGCACAATTTTGTTGCAGACAACAAAACAGACAACAGACAAAATAGAGGTTAGAAACATCCTAGTCCTCAACAAAAGTCTACACTGCTTTTCAGCATGTAAGCCTCATCGCAAACAAACAAACAAACAAACAAAAGAAATAAACCAACGCCTCACCTTATGTTTGGACTTGTCTGTGTACAGCCCCTGACAGGCTGCCTGTCGTTTTTTTCACGGTTATGCAAACTATCTGCTAGCGAGAGGAAGCTTTTCAGCTCCCCTGTTGCTCAGGCACCCATATGCTGCCAAACTCAGGGTCACGGCTCTCATCCCAGCCCGTTGGCATTTAGAAAATAAATGACTTCGCCCGTAATTGTGGTCACAGCGTCCTTGTCTCTCACAGCATAGAATAAAGGGGGAAAAAAGTTTTGCCTGGAAACATCCAGACGGCACAGCATGGCGCTCTGTGACCTTATGCTGCGTTCACTTTTAAAATCTTTACCAAAATTACTTTCAAACATCCATTAAAGCAACACCAAAGAGTTTTGTGTACCTTAAAATAAAAAATAAAAAAATTCATCAACTCCTAACAGGGTGAAGTGCACTTCTGCATTCGCTTCGCGGCCCTCTATCAGCTATAACCGCACTATGCAAGTTTGCCAGATCGGGTAGCGGATCTTTAGTTCGATGGAATGAGACATAAGAAACTACAAATTTGACTTGCATCTGATGTTGCAATACATCATACTTTCATAAAATCATGCAACATATTCTACCTTGTCTGTGGACATCGTTATTTGAAAAGCCAGTGCTGGATAAACAAATAGCATGCGTGCGACAGAGAAAAGTTCTTTGGTGTTGCTTTAAGTGCTCACACCGCAGTATCTCTCTCCTTTGAGAAACAAATAGCCAAAGAGAAGTGTTGCCATCTAAAAGTCGTGTCAAACTTTGACACCTTCATACAGTACTGTACATCAAGCTTGAACAAAAACACACAAGCATGATTGGTGATCTGACCGCCAGAGCACTACTCACAGGCTTCTTCCCCACGACCACCCTCTCCACAGCTTGCACTTGAGACACATGGTCATCGTTGGTCCGCAGCTCCCATTTCTGGATGCGCTGGTAGATTCCAACGAGCAGGTCTCGAGGAATGTCCTGACCGTTGTCCACGCCTGGGAAGGAGCAGAATGGTGAGATAATGGCAGATAGGGACAGCCATCCCTTTGCTGAAGACCTATACAGCTTTTTGCTCTATGATTCCTCTATGAGATGATAAAGAATACAGCTACTATCTATTGATCATCTATGTGTGGAGGCTTACTATAAGGTCATTTTGAGTCAGTTTGTACATCAGAAAATGAAACGTGGCGATTTTCTAGGCTGATTTGACATGGAACTATACTCTCATTCCAGCATAATAATCAAGGAACACCATGGGCGCAGCAGCACAATGATATCATACAGCACCTGAAAATAGTCCCCGTAGGCTAACTTCCAGCAACAAGGTTGAGCTGCAGCAGAAGAATTTGTTAGTGACTGGATTATTACGCCTGAATGTGAGTATAGTTCCATGTCAAATCAGCCTAGAAAATTGCCACGTTTCATTTTCCTTTGGTCTTATTACAGTTTCTAACTTGAGAGGAAACAAGTTTTAAATAGGAAAATTACCGGAAATCTTAGTCACTTTTAAACATGATGCTAGCAGGCGAGATGCTAATGGTCTAATCCGATTCAATGATCTATGCTAGGCTGGAGCTAAAAGTGGTATCGCCAGACTCAGAGAACGGCTGGATTAACTGGGGAAAGGTAAAAATCAATTGTTTAAGTCAAGGGGAGGTGGAAAATGAGTGTAATTCCCCAAATGGTGGAATATTTAATGCTAGTATCTAAACCCATAACCTTCACAATACAGAGGAAAAAGCAGTCCAATGTTGCTATTAGAAGAAGTTGACAGTATGATCTCATTCATTACACAAAGAAGGACATAACTGAAGACTTTAAGATTACTGCACCTCGCAAGTTCTTGATGAAGTCCTCCAGCTTCATCTTCCTCTCTGGTTTGACGTTGGGGCTGTACATGTCTGTGTTGAGGAGGATGATGGCAAACGCCAGAATGAAGATGGTGTCGGGGTTCTGAAACTGTCGGACCAGCACTGGGTTGCAGACACAGTACCGCTGGCTAAAAAATAAATATACGTTACTGATGTAGAGCTAAACAAACCGCTGAGAAAGAAGGGTCATGTTAGAACATTACCATGTATTGATCTGGTTCATGTTTTTTTTTCTCTCTCACTTCACTTGTAATTGGCTGACAAGTAACCTACAAAAGTATAGGCGTAATTCGATAGCTCTCTGAACCGGTGAACTACCTGAAAGCCTCGACGAGTCTCTCCACCTTCTGGGCCTCCCCCTGGACTTTGATTTGAGCCTGGAACTTCCTCAGAGCGTCGTCCAGATCCATCCCTGAGAAGTCCATCTCATCCAGCACACAACTACAGGACACAGAAACACACTGAGTGAGGACAAATGAAGATCACATGACTGTGTGTGTTTCACAGGACAGATTCACCAGATTCAGATATACATGTATATAAAAATATTACTGTTAACTAGGGCTGAAACAATTAATCAAGTAATACATTTGTCTAACTATTAAAACAATCGGCAACTATTTTGGTAATTTATTGATAAATATAGAATTGATTTGAATCGGTTTAGGTTATTTTAATGGAGAAAAAACTAAATTATCTTACACCAGATTCTTAAACTTAAATATGTTCTGTTTGTTCACTGCTGACTGTAAATGGAATATCTTGGACAAAATTGTGTGTAAACAAAACAAGTCATTTCTGTGTTTCATCTTTAGGCTTTGGGAAACAGTCAATAACATTTTCTCAACACTTTATAGACCAAACAACTAATCGCTTAATCAAGCAAATATTCAACAGATATATATTGTAGACAGATTACAGTTTCTGAGAATATGCCCACAGCTGATTTTGATATAATATACAATGCTAAAAAGAGTAAGATGTTGATTATCAGTAGTAATAAAGACTGTTTGTCTGGCACTGCACTCAGTGTGTGCAGTGAGATTACATATTTGGGCAATATTATTGCAAAAGACCTATCTGATGATAAGGATATCTATAGGCAGCGTCGGAAGCTGTATGCTCAAGCGAACATGCTGTGTCATAAGTTTAGCAGCGCTCTGTACCTGTGAAGATCTCACTCTTTAGAGTGTATTGTACACCTTTGTATACTGCCTACCTGTGGTGTCGTTATAAACAAGGCAGCATTAGAAAACTCACAGTGGCTTATAATGACAGCATGAGGCTGCTGCTGAGAGCTCCAACAAGCTCCATGTTTGTCAGTGTCGCTGTTTTGGCTAACCCTGTAAGCTGTTCTGTCAGATTTTCTTCCAGACTGTGGAGCCATTGGCGAACTTGTCTGTATGTTAGACATTGAACATTGTGGAAGGCTTTGTATTTCTGTACTTTGTATTAACTCTGTGTGTTTTTATTGTGATATGGATCCCTCTGGGTCTGAAATAAAGAATTATTATTATATAGAATAAGATATATAGACAGATTATCCGATTATAATCATAATAATTAGTTGCAGCCCTACTATTAGTCATCTTTTATGGTGCATATGGTAAGAATGTAATTGCTGCTGTGGCTTGGCCATTGCCTTTCCATTGGAAGCCATTCAAAAGTCTTTGACTTCATTCCTGTCATTTCTGGCTTGATCTCCTCCATAGTGCCCTTGTTCACTTACTCCAGCACATCCTTGTTGAACTGCTTCTGCCGGTTGCCCAGGAACTCTCCAATCATCTGCCGGCTGAGGCCTTTCCGCTCCAGGATGAAGCGGGCAATGCCCACGGGTGTGTCTGACACGAAGCCCTTCTCGATCAGATACTGGATGCCCTTCTCTGGCTTCCTGAGGGCACGCCAGGAGGACACGCTCAAAATCGGCATATAAAAGAGCTAACAGTCTCAGAATGCACATTGCACACTCATAGGAATGTCAGATAATACTATGTGGAAAGCCACAGCATGAAGGAAAAAAGATAAGACTGCAATGAAAATGCACCATGCACACTTAGGATGGCTCAGAACTGAGACAAATGAAAGAAACCAATGTTGAGAGACAAGAGTAGAGAGAGAAAAAGGTCCATTATGGTTTGAAAACTAAGACAGGAATCTGAGAATCCTCTCTAAAGGCTACTGGGATCCAGAGGGAACTTAAGAGTCTGTTTATTGTTATCCTTTTTTCTGCCGTGTGCTGAGAGTCGAGCGCTGGTGCTTTGGATTTCAGATTTGCAACAGTGCTCTGGGGTGGTTAGATGTACACTGCAGTAAATCAGCTTACTTGACACAAGTGCATATATGAGCCTTTGACAGTCTGCCACAGAATTGAAGTCACACACTCTCAAGAGCTGACAGAGCCAAGTCTGGTAGACATTACTGGGGTGGTTCTTCTAACTGACAGGACTGCTTACAGTGCTATTGGCCCCTCTCCACACTGCCAATGGTAACTATAGCCTTAAAGGTGCTCTAAGCGATGCTGGGTAACGTCACTTCTGTTGACTTTCAAAAAAAACACAGAGCTAGGTCGCTACTTCCTCCCCCTCCCTTCCGTACAATTGAAACTCTCCTAAACGCACATATCGTCTGTGATTTGCTGGAACAGTTTGTTATGTTTTTATGGGCTAGGTTTGCCAAGGTTGTTTTTGTTGCTGTTTTTGGAGCCTGTGCTGTCCACAGAGATCACATTTTTTACAGTGTATTCAGGACACAGACAGCTAGCGTGAAGTTTGCAGTAAGTGACATAAAATGTTTTAGCCTAAAAAACGCGTGGCATCGCTTAGAGCACCTTTAACTATAAATCCAGATTTAATATCACTGTAGCTAATAACAATGACAGGCAACATCCACACCAGACACTATGGCAATTTTGCTAACAATAGAAATGCTATAGATACTCATATCGCTATAGTTACAGTTCATTTATTGTTGTTGTTAGCATTGTGGATGGGCCTACAGACGATAAGGAACACCAAGAACATATTTAACTCAGTGTTTTGCCTTTGCCTATCTATGGCATTCTGAGACAACCACAGACGAACATAATGAATGTTAAAGAGAAATAATACTGCATGTCAGCTGCAAAGAACATCAGAAGATATCATTCATTAAACTAGCAGCAAACATTAGGATTGCAATGGGATACACATCAGTGGGCTTAAAATTGACCCCTGGGGGACACAGTTCAAAGTTCAAACAGTTCAAAGTCCAACACATGACTGTTGATTATTCAAAACAAACTACATAGAATGCCAACCAGTGCCAACAGAGCATGGGAGTCCAACCCACTAATCCAGCTATGATACTAATGATCTCTAAGACCAAATATAGATCATGGAGGAAGGAAGTATTACCCATGACTTAAGCATGACCTAATTCCTCATTCCCATTGTTGTAGGGCAATTCCACGCAAAACTGTCACATCCATAACGCCAACACAATGCCATGGTATTTAGTTGCCGTTATGGATGTGACAGTTTTGAGTGGAATAGCCCTGTAACCACTGGGCCAAGGCTTTAGAACTCTAACTCTAGGCATCAACAGCTTTTAAAGGCCCTGTTCCTTCTTACATAAGGTTCTCCACCTTGACCTGTCCTAGTGAGTAGAACGGTGAGAAGGTCCTCAAGGTGTCTCTTACTTGTTGAAGAGGTTGAGGCCGATTCGGTACTGCCTCCTCTGCACCACGTCGTTGTTGAAGGCGGGCGAATCCCAGCTGTGGCGGCTCTCTCGCTGGTAGGTCTGCTTGCCCAGCGGGGGCATCGGCTCCCTCAGGCTGTCCCTGGACGACGAGCCCGAGCTGCAGTTGA
>NW_027468881.1:27482096-27497096 GCF_046254945.1 Alosa pseudoharengus | reverse complement strand
TTCAGCTGTAACTACCTGTTATGAAACACTGCCAAAGTGCAGCTATAGTAACCAATGGGAAACTCGAGCACTATGTTCTAATAACAAAGAACTTGTCCGAATCCCACAATGCAGTGACATGGTACATGACAACAAACAAAACATGCAAACACACACACATACACACACACACATACACACACACACACACACACACACACACACACACACACACACACACACACACACACACAAGCTATCCCCACACAGTTGTGGGGACAAAAATGCCAGCCCCCACAGCTGTAGTTGCTGATATCCATTACCTGGAGTGAAAGTCTGACGGGCGTGCGAGTGAGTGTGGCTGTGGCTGTCCAGCAGGGATTGGGAGACCACAGCAGCAGCAGCAGCAGGAAGACCAGCGGTAGGGGCGGCAGCCAGGCTGCTTCAGTCACATGGTGAGCACTGATCAGCAGACACTCCTACTGTGTCTCCACCCACCGAGGCAGCAGGACAACAACAGCCCACTGGACACAGGGCTCACGTCCATTCATATGTACAGCATGCCTCCACTGCTGCATCTGCTCATGGATCTGGTGTGGGTTTGAATGGCACATTTTACTATACTATTACTATACGCACTATACGCAGGCAAAAGAGAAATGATGATGGTTCACACACACACACACACACACTCACACACACACATGCATATACACACAATCACCAAAATAAACACACACACCTCTAGGCTGTGTCTATTGTCTGAGACCCAGTACGCCACACATGCCAAGGTATGACAAGGCACTGGGTGATTCAGTATGTGGATGATTCAAATAAAGCCGAGTGTGTTTCCCTATTTTAAGGCCACTCTGACCGTGCACATCAACAACTCAAAGCATATAAATGCCATGCTCTTTCATCAAGCATAAAATCCGTCTGCCCCAGTAACTTAGAGGGTCCAAGCTTCCACATTAAAACCCCTCCGTTCGTTTTTTACCCTCCTGCTAACATCATTACGCCACCGAGGGACCGTCATCTGCGCCGTCACTCCCTGCTGGTACGGAACAATCACCCCTGCCAGGAATGACAGAGCTTTCCATAATTCACAATACAGCACATCCATAATGGATTTGAGCCACTCGGGCGCCTTCATATTGAAAGTTACATGGCTCTCAAGAGTTGTTTCCAATAACTCGGAATTATTCATGGCGGAGCAGGACAAGGGAACACCAGCAGGGCTGACTCGTAGAGGCCCGCGCTCCGCAGCGTGTTTATTTCCGGCGTTCCCTGTGTGCCCCTCGGAGCTGCTCTGTGCCCCTGACCCCTGACACTGACTGGCAGGAAGGAGGGAAGTCTTTTTTTTTCCGCTGTCCAAAGGCAAAGAGGGGACGGAGTGGGAATTATAAATCAGAGGAATGACCTAAAAGCTCTGCACTTCCATACAATGGGCCATATGTGTCCTGGTTGGGTGTTAGGAGTTTACTGCCGTATTCTATCCATAAGGTTTTATTTTTTCAGTTTATACACATTCAAACATATGTTCAGTTAGCCAGCCCCACCTTAAACTCCATGCCATTCAGTACTATGGACTTCAAATAGCATTTGATTAATAGGTGCAAACTAGAGCATATTTATAAAGCATATGGAAGAAATTGAGATAATTGTAAGGGTTCTGTTTGGGGTTAGGTATAAAATATAATAACTGCATATAATGGGCAGAAGAAGCACATGCTACTCTTTATTACTTACAGCAGTACATAGTATGCTTGTGTGGAGACCATAATGAATGAATGAATATTTCGTTTACAAAGGTGCATAGAGGAGAGAGGAGAAATAATGTCTTCAGAGGAATCTGCCTCCTCATGCTTCATCCTCTTTGTTTGCAAAACAGGGTCAAAGGTCAACAAACACACCAGCACGAGTCCAGACCCGTCCGCAAGGACACCGAGTCACAGCTTGATGTAATTAATAATTCAGCGTGATTAATTGAACGGCTGTTAATTAAAAGGTTTTGGGCTGAGGCTTTGTCTGGCTGTGCCTTCCGCTAAGATCAGCAGCTGTGCTTAACCCACTGCTATCACACAAACAGTCATATCATCACTCAATCTACAGCGTTCCAAACTCGCTACTTATTTTAACTCAACCAAATCTGATTAGGCTGATAACCAACTTAGATTCTTGTCCAAGAAGATTGTTTTTCATGGTGTTATTTAAAACAGTTTACAGTATACATGTCTTGCATATTTGTAAATTGTGTTTGCATATACAGTATATGTACATATTTGTTTGCATATTTGTTTGTATATATATATATATATATATACATATATATACATATACAAAACAGATTCATATTTGATTATGTTTCTCACACATTTTTGTGTTATCTTTGTTTCCTCTTCTTTTTAAACATCAACCAGCCAGGCACTGCAAATGAAAACTAGCTTGCACGTCTAACCCTGGTACATTTACATGGCTTATTTAAATCAGCATGTTAATTAATGTACACTGTCACTTATAAATAAACAAACAACAATACTGGCTGAAGTTGTTATCTGCTATCTGAAAGGGTTCTGCCAATAATACTCACATAAGTTCATCTAGGATAATCGTTAGCATATAACACCAGTTGATGGTGTTGTCGAGCAAGTAATGACCATGAGGAGAATGATGCTGGTTATCATAATAATATTCCAGAGAAAACACTGATGGCTGATGTACACAGTTTGACGTTGTGGGTTGTAATGTAAGTGGTACCTCTGTTCCCTTTACAATGTAAACATGATGCTGAGCCTGTTTTGATGTGACATTAGATCTGTGATGAGAGAGGTGAGAGACAGAGAGTGACAGAGCTAAAGATACAGACACGCAGAGAGCCAATGATTGAGAGTGCGTGCCTGTGTGTGTGTGTGTGTGTGTGTGAGAGAGAGAGAGAGAGAGTGGTGGTTGGGGGGGGGGGGGGGGGTTGGGAGAGGAACCAGTCATCGATTTTACTGTGGTTATTGGATTCCTCCCACTGCCTGCTCACTGTAGATCTATGAACCAATTAATGTGTGAGAAAGACATCTGACACCACAACCAACACACAGACACAATGACAAGATCAGCCATGCATACTCTGCCATCACTAATGAACACAATGGATGCACCCTACTCGCCAGCATCCATAACAATGCACACCCATTTACAAACACACACACACCATGTCATTAAAAATACAGACACACACACACACACACACCATGGCACTAAAAATACAGACACACACACACACTCACACACCACACCAAACAACATACAAACACACACTGCTTGAGGGCATGTTTTTACAGTGCTGATGTGATACAGTATGCAATTGGCACATAATCACTGTGCTATCTACATGAAAGTACTTCCACTTCACCTTAGCTTCTTACAGTACTGTACATGTCTTTTCCCCACATCAACCACTACACTATCATTAAGAAGAGAGGCTACTACATATATTTCACACTATAGCATGACAAAACACCAATACCAACATAACAGGTAGGCCAAGAGTACCACACACACACACACACACACACACACACACACACACACACACACACACACACACACTAAAGTCATCATCATCAACTGTGAATCAATTCTGCACATGCCACTTTCTTCTGACCCACTCGTAACAGTTACAGCATTCACTGCCAGTGGGTACATGTATATTGACTTGTTGCCACACTGGTAGCCACATCCCTGAGCTATATCCATATGCCCTAACACCCAGTGCAGGAGAAGAGAAGACTGCAGACTCACTAGCAATCTAATCTAACTGTCTCATCTCTTAAAACACAAAAGGGTAGCTAATGAGCAAGCCCCAAGCTAAGCTTCACACCTAGAAGGTAAGCAGGTAAGTGGCAGCTATGCAGTCCAGCAGGAGAATGGATTCAAGGCCGTTATCTGCCTTCCTGCTTGGAGTTGCTGCAGGAAGTGAGGGAGAGGACAGAGGGGGTGGTGAGAGGTAGCTCAAAACCCAAGGACCATACGGAGGCCTGTGAGGGCCAAAATGGTCCAAGCCTCTTCTATATTTAGCTCTGTGTGTGAGTGTATGTGTGTGTGTGTGTGTGTGTGTGTCTGTATAGTTGCCAGCTCAGCCACTACTCTCTTTTGCTCAACTCCCAAAGCAGCATCAAAGAGGCATTCTGCACTGATCGCACCAAAATGGTAGTAGCAAAGGACCATTGGCTTTAACAAACAGCTGCTACCTACCTCCAGCACATGTATGGTAGTGATGGATTTTGCATATGCGTTGTAAGAAACGAAAGACAACTTTCTCTGAATCATCATCTCACATTCCACGTGTTTTCTCGGGTGCTTTATTTTTTCCTCAACCGTCAGCTGTGCTAGCGTTAGTGTGAGATCTGAAGGTGTCAGACGCTACGTGTTAAAAACTCACACTGGGATATTTCAGAAACAAAAAAAAAATACTGTCTGCATATATCTTCTATTTAAGTTGCTCTCACGTGTACACTAAAATAGAGCTTAACGACTTAACACTAACTGTTTTTTTTTCTCTCTCTGTCTCCTAACCAGTTCGTAGTCGGGTTGGGATGGGATCACACTCAGGGATCTGCGTGCTCTGTGTGAACAAAGGTTCCATTTCATCACGGTGAAGGTGACATACTCTCTGATGATGCGTCTCACGTTCTCAACCAATGAGCCAATGAGCAGCCAGGCTCCTGAGACACAGTGTAATGTGTCATACAGTGTCATGAAGTCATGTGGAGTTCAGGTCTGCGCGCCCTACGTGTGGCTCCACAGGTCAAAAAAAGACCAGGCCGCACTAGAGAGAAGGCCACCATCAGAAATTCAGAGACAGAAAGAGAGAGAGAGAGAGAGAGAGAGAGATCATCCACATTATTTTCTTGCTAACCCTCTACATTTCACTAATTATCACAATTGCTCAAAAGCAGATGAGCAGCACAGCCAACAGAGCTGCCTCTGAAACATATCTGAGTTTGTTAAAAATGTTTAAAATGTCCAATCCATGATAATTAAGGCCTTTTAACTATTTTGAAACAGAGTGAGAGAGAGAGAGAGAGAGAGAGAGAGAGAGAGAGAGAGAGAGTTTTTTTCTCATTTTGGACAGCTGCCTTTATGTCGTTGGAGCAAAAACCTACCAGGACTGCTGCTTGGTGTGTGTGTAACCTTTAACTCACCAGGACACAGAGAGAGTGACAGCGTGTGTGTGTGTGTGTGTGTGTTTGTGTGTGTGAGGGAGGGAGGGGAGGGGGACAGATAGATAGGATGAGAGAGGTGAAGGACAGAGCAAGGTGGCTCCTCATATCTTGGAGACGAGTCAGACCACCGGCCAACATGTCTGAGAGAAAAGAGGAGAGGAGTAAAGAGGAGAGGAGAAGAGAGGAGAGGAGAGGAGAGGAGAAGAGAGGAGAGGACTGAGGGACAGACAGGTGGCCCAGGCAGGATGAAGGCGGGCTGCATGTGGCGCTGTGCGGGGAGAGAGGGGATGTGAGTGTGGAGTGGAGAACGGGAGAACCAGGGAGCACGTGCCAGAAAAGCAGCTACCCCCGAGCAGAGAAGAACAACACGGCTGCAAGATTGCGGCTTCGGAACCGCCGCACAATCAACTAAGAGTGCATGCCATGAGAGACGGATATACAGTACAAACACACAAACACACACATAAGCACAGTCACTCAATACACACATGCAAACACACACACACACACACACACACACACACACACACACACACACACACACAAACTGCACAAGATCTACACATCCAGTGAATATCCCACCGCTGCCATAAGACTGGGCTTCGTCTGAATGACGTGATTGAAAGGACACTCATATTCCCACTCGGTCCACTCCGCCGGACCTGAATCCGGCGGAATTTATTGAAATGTCACCTGCTTTGTCACCCCCACCATTCTGAATCGGTCCATTGTGCATCAGCGGAGACGGACCACAAAGGAGGGCTTGAGCGTCGCTTCTCAAAGACCTACTCAGCATGCAAGCGGGGCATTCACATCCCCGCTGCCCACACCAGGAGATGAGACAAGCCAAGGGCCTTGTGAGGCTCCTTTCTCCACTAGTCCCTCATATAGCCGCAATGGCAGAAAAGCCCACAGACTGCACTCACTCATCCCCACCGAAGCCAACCATTTACCTGTTTAACTGTGGAGCACCTGAGGTGAACAGCCCTAAATAGAAACACTCCATCATGATGATGGTGCTTTCGTGGTAGGGGTAAAACATTTAAAGACTTTGACTTTGACAGCTTAAAGAGAAGAAATGAAATGGAACCTAAACACTTTTGCTAATGCTGGCTTAGTTTCAGGTAGATTGCAAAGACACAATACTTCCATAGGTAGTCTGTGCCCATATACGGGCTGTGTGGAGCGAGTCTACCTGGCATTAATAAGAGCGTGCGCCAGGCCTCCTGCTTCTTGCCCGTGTTCCCTGTTTTTAATCTTTCTCCAGGGGCCAAGAGGGGGTTTATCAGCAAGCTGCCACAGGATGCCAGCGTGAAATTAGAAATGCAGCCCTCCTTCAGAGAGTCTCCTCAGTGTCGAGATGGGTCATTAAAATGCCTATTTGATCAACTCGTTCTGTCAGTCTTAAATAGCACTTAAATGGCTGTTCACAAAAATGCGGCAGATAAGATGTGCTGCTTCAAAAGAGTATAGGCGACTAACTCATTAAACAAAAGCTGGCACATGTTTTTAGGACTAAGATCCTCCATTTCAAAGACCTGTATTGTCGCCCTAGCCAATAGTCCATCAATGAAATGAAACAGAGACAGGTTCAAGTCATATACTGTAAGCAACAGCGTTTTTGGAGCTATTTCAAAACCGTCTTTAGGCTCTCATTTGGACAGATCATTAGTTAATGTGCATAAGCATAACCATACATTCATCTCTCCCCCTGACAGATTAAATCCAAAGAAGAATTGAATAAGTATCTAAATTTAGCATCACACTACAAAGGAGTAAAAAGACTCTTTTGGAGAGTGTTGGAGCTGACAAGGGCAAAAAATCTCCACTGCTATAAAAACAACCCAGAAATTCTTCATCCTGTTTTTAAGGGGGTCTATGGGTGAAATCACCTCAAGAGAGTAGCTTACAACTAATTCTCCAAGGAGATGTCTGCTATGCCTCAACCATGAACACATACACACATACACACTCACACACACATAGATAAACATATGTGTAGAGTTATGCAGTGTGGCAAATTATGGGCCATTACCTGACTGCGTAGACTGACATTGGTACCATCCTGTACACGGCTTTGTTATCACCTCAGAAATATCCATTTCTAGTTGGATAGCACTGAGTTATACAAAATATCCTCAACTTGTACATAAATTGGCCATTATTCACCATAGATAGACTTCTAGCATTAATGAACTGAAGGTAATTACAACATGCTACAGTAGATGAAATGTGCAGTACATCCTCTGAGTCCAAGCATTAGTCTAGCCATATATCATTCCCAGATTAATCACTCCAAAGTGAGTGGATGGCCCTAGGACAGGTTGATTTCAGCAGGGCCAAAATTCATAGACAAGTACTTTAGTGGGCATGCATTTAATCAATTTTCAACACTCTAACACAGGCAATTGATATTCTGTTTGACTGGCAGGTTTTATGCAAAAGGAAACAACTTGTATATCTCTGTGGCAGGTCAACTGGGCTGTTCTAAAAAGTACTGTTATTCTCCTCATGAATAAGTAAAAAAAAAACATATGCCACCATTTTAACCTTGTTCAACGTTCTTGATATTCACTGAAATCCAACTGACAAAATACTGATTTGTTTATTTGATGTAAGACACAAGTAGTCTTTTCAGAAGTATTACAGTAGGCTATCTAATAAATTAGTGATTGAAAGATACGAATTTGTTAATTATTTAAAACTATGACAAATGCAACTGGCCTTCTATATGACATGGTAAATAAACATGATAAAAAATATTTGGGGTTAAAAAATCAATAGACAACCATAAAGAACATTGTCAATCAACATGATACAGGCGTTGCTTACCAGTATACAAGCTTGTTGTGGAGAATCGCTGGAGTCTTATCCGACGCACAATTAATGCACCACATTGTTGCTACCCCACGTTCGGGTGCGTAACCGCTATTCCTTCTTATAAACAATTTGGCTTGAGCTCTCACAGCCCCTCCGTGTGACTGCGTAAGAGGGCTTCGGTTTGATACGCATGATTTCTAAATTCATGTTCTGTCATTTAGCGAAGAGGTGATGAGAATCGTCGAGCCTCCAAGCTCATTTTCTCATCGCTTCCCACCTCAAATCGCTACCCTCCTCCCTCTTTCATTCCTTTGAATCTCCAACGCGGCAAACTCTCTCCAGGCTGCGGGCTGCTCGAGCCAGCGTGACACAGCAGTCACGGCAATAACACAAGTGAAATCTAAATATTCGTTAACAATTCAAAGGCAAAGGCTACGTAGGGAAAACTTCCAATCTCTCCATTCTCTCTCTCTCTGGCTTCCATGAATATCATTCAACTAAAACGTATCAAGTCAGTTTCAAGGAAACAACCCAACTGACTGAACTGAACAACCAAATACACGTAGTTTGGATGTTTTTACTTAGTTTAATTAGGCCTATAGGAACTATGGAAGACACTATTGATAAGATGTCACTGGTGTTTGCTCTCTCTCTCTCTCTGCCACACACAAATACAGACAACCAATCCGTCTTGTACACAAATTAACACAGAGCCACACCCCCAACATACACCATCACATGCTGCTCCAAGCACCAGCATATCTCTGTTCTGACATTTTTTCCCTCTGAGTCACATCCACCAACTAACTTATCACATTTTGGTTTTATCCTTGCCTCTTCTCAAAGGCATTTTACCTCTCTCATATATGGCAACAGCCAGGAGGGGAGCTCACCAACCTCCCATCTTTCATTGTCATAAAAAAACAGAAGGACCAGTTCGTAGCCCTTGCCTTAAGGTTTGCCTTCAGCATAAACCTCTATAATTCATTACCATTCCAAAGATGCAGCCATTTTGGTGCCTCAACCCCCCTGCTCTATCCATCATCTGTAGCATTTGTCTGCTCGCTCTCTCTCTCTCTCTCTCTCTCTCTCTCTCTCTCTCTCTCTCTCCCATGTACACCACCAAAATATTTAGTTGTTTCCCATTTTTATTTTGTAACTTAACAGACAAGTTTCCAGACAAATGGAGGTTATTAAAACATACTAATATTTCATTTCCCAGTGCCAGCCAGAATGTTTTCTGTGTAGCAACTCCACCACACATGGCTTTACACGTCCATAAATCCTCACCGCAGACGCTCCCATGTGACTTCAAGAGAGTGTGATGAGCCATGGAATTACTCATTATGCAAATGGATATTAATATCACTTAAAGAATGGTGAGCTAAACATACTGGATACTGTAGGTTACACAATGTATTAGCCAAGTCAGATGGAGAGTGGTCAATATAATAATGTCTGTGGTGGTAGCCAAGGCTAGAGTACCAAAATGGACTCCCTGGTGCCAGACCCTGATGGAGATGATATATTTTTATTTGGTGCTGACCACTGCTGGAGGATGAAGAATATGTATAGTTTCTGAGTGGCAAGTGCTAAAATTATTGTTTGACCCATTGATTGATGTGTTTATTTTTATCTACAGTACAAGACACAATGAAAAAAAAAAAAGAAAAATGCACGGATCCTGGGGTCCAAACACACACACACACACACACACACACAGTACACGTGCAAAAACACACACACACACACACACACACACACACACACACACACACACGCAACCACACACACTAATTGATTGAATGATCTGTATTAGCAGCTCTGCACGTCCGAGAGAGCACTATCAAGCCCCCCTGTCTAATTATTCATCCCGTCTATCTAGGTCAGTTGGAATTTTCAGTGGAAGTACTGGCACCTTAGAGCAATATTGGCTGTGGAAACCAAGCAAATATCAAGGGTGAATGGGTCAGACGTTGAGCAGCACTCCCCGCTCCATGCGTGCATTAAAGCCAAGCCGTGCCTCTCAGAGGTGGCTCAGGGTGGGGCCGCTCCTAATAGGTGTAAGAAATGCAAACTGTGCCTAAGAAATAAGCAGAGGAGGAAAAAGGGGGGAGCAATGAAGTAAAGTCAATGAATAATGGAGAGGTGTTTTTTCCTTTTTCTCTCTTGCTTTCTCTCTTCCCCCTTTCTGTTTATGCCTCCATTTCTCAGTATGTATTATTTAGACTTCAGCCATTCTTTTTTTTTGGGGGGGGGGGGATTTTCTCCACCTCCTTATTTGGCCTAAGCGGTTCTCCACTTAAACCTCTGCCTCCACCTCTTCCCTCTTGCCATCCACCTTGTCATCCATCAGCTTCAGCCCTGTCTGTGCCTGAGTATATCCACTGACCTCAGCATGGCCGATAATCACATTTCTTCTCACGTCACTTGAGTTTCTCACCAAATGCTTCTCATCAAATTTCCCTTTTTTAATTCATGTTCTTTCCATCTTATTTCTCAGTGGTATCATTTCCTCAACCTCTTCTGTCACCCCATCTTCTGTCTGTACTCATTTGCCCCATTCTTTCTCCTCCTCTACCTATGTGCATTTTTTTTTTCATTTCTTTATTGTCCTGAATCAACCACTACTATCTGTTCCACATGTGAAGCCTGTCTGTTTTCCGCTGACTGACAATCACTCCATCAACTTCAGCGTGACGGAAAAAAAAGCATACACATGAAAAAAGAGGGAGAGAGAGAAAGGGGGAGAGGGAGGAGGAGGTTGCTTAGTGACGGTTGCCGTGAAACCAATGTGGGAGGGGTGCTACTTGCTGGAGTCAAGTGTGGTGTTGCCGTGGCGACCAAGGCTTCACACTGTCTTACTGGATTTGGCACAAGATGGGAGGGCCCATGCTGTAATGTTGTATGGCTACACCAGTATAAATGTGTTTATTTGTATTGACATAGTACAACATGCTCTAAACAGCAGCACAGCCTAGAGTGCTATACAGTACATTATGGTTACATTCCAGTTTAATTTGTAGGCCTGTTTCTCCCATCTTATACAGAGAGAGGTCTCACAACACCGATTTATAAAGGAAGTAGGAAATATATTGTATGCTGGCAAAACAAAAAAAGCATTGTGAGTGTTTGAGACAAATTATGCATCCCAGAGGAAAAACTCATTTACCAAGATCTACTAGGAGTGAATTATATACTTCCACAACACAATCACACATGTTTCTGAGTGTGTGTTTGTAAAGATGGTGTGTAAGAAAATCATCCTTTGTTGAGCTGCTGTTGACAACAACCAAATGATTATGTTATTCTAAACATGGCGTTTTCAATTGTCTACTATTCAGTCAGGCAGACCATTTCAAGGTTTCACAGAGAAATAGATAACTCTCCCTACTATCACTAATTCATAGAATAACATAACAGGGAAATGTATTTGTAATATTTGTAATTACCCGTAATTTATTTCAAAAAGTGAAACTTTCATATAATCTAGATTCATGACACATAAAGTGAAATGTTTCAAGCCTTTTGTTTTATTATTTTAACCTTGATTACTCTAATGTTGATGATTAAGGTTTACAGCTCATGGAAATTAAAAATCTAGAATCTGAAAATATTACAATACAGAATTAATACAGAAATGTTGACCTGAGATTAGCTCTAATTAGCTAATTCAAAGTCTATCCTGAGCCTTTAATCTCTCAGTCTGTGCAGGGTCATGGACTTTCCCATGCTATTCTATTTTTTTACAGCATATTAAAACAGACACACTGTTCTGCTTTTTGCTTGTGGCCATGTCACCACACTCTGACATTCAGTTTTAGGTCGAACTTAGACAATGAGGAATTAAGCTAGTGATGATGGTAGTCAAATGTTTAATTAACTATCACATCCAGAAAGCTGAGAGGTTCCATTCAGTTTCAGCAAGATGAGAGTTAATGTCCAACTGATCTCTCAAGATTCAAGTGTGGTTTACTGCTTCCTTAAAAAGCTCCTCTCTGCGCTTGCTAATGCTTCAGATAATGGCTGCTTCAAAGCTGTGTCCCTAACAGATGTGTGCCAAGCTGCATGAACCAACACCATGCATAATTGTGCCGCCTAAACAAGCACATTGCCTAACAAAAACCTCACTTTTAATCAGATATGCTCCTCCAAGCAGAACAGACCTCATTCACCACAAGGCTTATCAGTATGTCAGGGTCGATTCGGGTTTCATATACAATACTGCAAGAACCTGTCAGGTTAAATTATGTTGAATACAAATCATAACCCGCATTCACTCTGTCAATAGTGGGCATCCATTCCTCCCCACATATCTGACACTACTGGCTATTTAAAAGGGGAGCATTGTGCCTTTACATTAAACTAATGTTGGTGTAATATACATGTACGTAGGGGGCAGACTGCTAGATTAACAGGACAACATGAAGAACAGTATTATATGCATGTAAATACAATTTTGGGTGTTTCTCCACAGCAATCCATATTGACATCCATGTTTTTTTACCCCCTTCCACAGACAATACAACAACTGAGTGGAATCAAAACCAGGCACATTCAAACAGTAACATACCAGATCAATTCAAACGGAAAGATATCAGAAACATTCAAACAACAACCTGCAGGATTGAGTGGAACTGTGAAAATAAAAACAGGGACAACCAGGGACAGAATATGTATGGAGGGAGATTTGCGTCACACAACCTATTCTTTCCACTCCAAATGTCAATGTGTTATTACAATTTCAGTCACAAATATTCCAGCAGATAAAATAACTGCATTTCAAGGAGACCTTGGATCTTTCTACTTCATTCTTCATACAATGTGTCATATTATTTCTCTCTCTCTCTTTTCACTGTTAGACAGGAGCACATTATGTAACAGGTGTTCAGAAAGTAGTTTGCTGACAGCTACTATCCACTCACACACACATCTCTTCCTGGTAACTGTCAACTTCACTTACCAAAGCCTCTCAGACTGAGCAAAGCCTCACTTTGATGTGCACATTCACCGGGTTGATATTTAACTCCCCCATAATATTTGCCCATTGCTCTCATACCACTAACTAACCGCATATCAAGTAGTCTGTTCCCTCTTAAAAAATGGATTTCAGACGACTTGCTGGTAATAGTGTGTTTGGCTTCCTAAGTGAACAGTAGGTGGCAATCTTCCACTTGACCACAGAGCCTTTTGCAGGCCCTTTAATCTTCTGAACATATTCTGTCACCCTCCTCCACCTCTGAATGGTATCTGTCTGGAGACTCTATATAACTCTATATAACTACTTAACCACCCCCCGTCCTCTGTCTCATACACCACACATACACCACACATCACAAGTCACGTGTGCGCAACTGAAGGGGAAAAAACCATACAGTTGCTGTGGAATTCCAAGGGTTACCGGCTGCTTTTTCTTATGTTAACAAGTTAAGCAAATGGGCCCCCTCTCTCTCTCTCTCTCACACACACACACACACACTCTCTCTCTCTTTCTCTCTTACACACACACACACTCTCTCTCCCTCTCTCACTCACAGACACATACATGTACACTCTCTCCCTCTTACACTTACACCCCTCCCCCTCACTTCATTCCCATTTCCCTGAAATGAAAGATGGAAGGCAGCGGTTCACTCAGGTTCTCTCCCTCTGGATCTCCTAGTGGTCTGTCACCAGGCTTGGCGTATGTCACTCCATCAATCTCCGTCTTAACAACACCCCCACCCCACCCCCACCCCACCCCCACCCCACCCCCACCCGACGGCCCTCCCAGCTTGCCTCTCCCCCTCCTGCCATCTCCTCACATCACCGCAGGTGGAGTCTGGCTGTTTTTAGACCTTTTATTGACATTTTGATTCTCCTCCAGTTCCTTCCATCACTAAAGAGATATGGGCATGATGTTGCAATTTCCTCTTAGCCACAGACCGGGTACATTAAATTAAATAATGCAACAAGACACCTCCTCTCTTCTGCGTCCTCCTGTTCTTCTTTGTTCGACACAGGGAGAGGGTTTTTTTGTGGCCTGTTAAGGACAGACACATGTAGAGAGGAATACGGGGGCACCTTCGCTCCGCATGAGTGCCTTGACTTTGCACAACCGACCAATAAGCAGCCAGATGCTGCCTGTAATGTCGGTCCAAAGTGGTGAATTATTGAGAGTGATTTCACTTCAGCGTTTCACACTTCACTTGTCTCTGGCCCCGATGGATTTTAGGTTATTTTTGCAGCTGCATTTACATACATGCAGCGAGAGAAGGCATTCACAATGAGACAGACATACTGCAAACCTTCCAAAGACCAAATGTTATGTATGTACGAATGGATCGGTCACTAGATGACAAAAAGAAAGAAATGAGATGTCCAGTAATTGAAAGCCATTGCTAAATTCTTGCTGAAGAATTAGCTTCTAGCATCAAAGATCAGACCATTCCCATTACACATAAGAATGGAAATTGATCCAGGGGTGTATAGATTTTGAGTGCACTATTAGATTTGTGCATATTTAGGAAATATCTCAACATACATGATATGCACCTTATCACAATTTTTCTGCAAGAGAATTTCAGTAATTTAACTATCACACACATGGGCCCTTAAAGACTACATTCAGCTTCCATATTAAACTGGCCTGACAAAGACTGTTACTGTAAGATATTGACGAGATGCATCAGTTTCACACACAAAAGATAAACCCCTCCAGCAACAAAACAGCATGAGCTTTCCAAGAAGGAGCACTGTGTATGTGCATGTGTGTGTGTGTGTGTGTGTGTGTGTGTGGTTTCAGAAGAATGAATGGGTGCTTACCGTAGCGCCTCCAAACAGCAGTCCCATTCAGACAGGAGAGCCCGGATAACAAACAAACCCTTCTCTTCCTCACTCTCTTTCAATCCCCGTCTTTGCCTCCTTTCCTCTCCTCCTCCTCCTCTCCTTCTCCTCCACTCCTCTCTCGCTCCCCCCTCGCGCGCGGTCCCCCCTCTCCCTCGCT
>NW_027468881.1:27459596-27477096 GCF_046254945.1 Alosa pseudoharengus | reverse complement strand
CCTCAGTGACTCATCATATTTATCCCCTTCTGTTTAAAAGCGCTGAATGCAGACATGACGGGAGTCTTGGGGGGGGGGGGGGGGTTTACATGTAAATACATCAGGCATCCACACCATTCCTCTTTGATCTTTTTTCTCATTGAAGTCTGTTTCATAATCTCACATTTTGGAGCCTTCATTCTAAAGGGGGGGTGGGGGGGGGGGGGGTAGAAAAAAAAAGTCAAGACTTGAGTCCCGACTGAAGGATATTTTAAAGCGGGTTTCCAAGGAGACGCGCAGCGAGAGGTGAGCCAGCGGAGCGGAGCGGGTCCAAGCGGCAGCAGCAGTAGCCGCTCCCGGAGTGTCACCGAGACGACGAGAGTACATCTGCTGTGGGCCTGGGATGAATAAGAGAGCCCAGATACCCGGTCCGGGCGGGCTGTCGGAGAGACACTTGATCTGGCACACCAAAAAAAAGCACAGACAGCAGAGCGTCTCTCGCTGGAGCAGAACGCAAGGCCCCCCGAGCAATGAGAGGAACCAGGGCCCAGCCTCTTGATCTCATCCCTCCCCAGCGCCAAAGAGAACCACACGGCCCCAGCTTCCTGATGCTCACTCCAGACTCTGACAGCTGTTATTAGCCTATGAGTTTTTGGCCAGGGTGATAACTCCGCCATAAGCACCGTATCATTATTAATATCCGAGATTCCAAAATGTGGGAGAACCAAACAGGACATTAACAAAGAATATATCAAATTTAAAAGTTACTACAGTGAATGATTAGAAATATCAATGCTTCTAAAAACATGCAGCAGAGCATAAGTAATTCACTCTGGATTTTCTTGTCTTTACCTTTTTATAATTCCATTTTTGCATCCTGCTATATCCATCCCAAATCCAATCAGAACCCTCTTCATTATGTGATGTCTGCCTTCTGCTTACAGTAATGGTTGTACCATTCAGTTTGGGCTCATAAATGTAACTGTGTCATTTAATCTCTTTATAAAAGTCCCCAAGCAACTCTTGTTTCCATGATAGTGTAATAGCTTTCAGTTTTGTGTTGTGTCCTTTTATTGGCACCCATTACTTTGTCATCTTCCCAACAGGGACACTGTTGTATCTCAGCAAAACCGAAACACTTAGAAACACTTTAACAATCAGTTAATCTTCCCTAACTGTGTGTGTGTTGTGTGTGTTGTGTGTGTGTGTGTGTGTGTGTGTGTGTGTGTGTGTGTGTGTGTGTGTGTGTGTGTGTGTGTGTGTGTAGCTATGTGAGAGAGTGAGTGAGAGAGAGAGAGAGAGAGAGAGAGAGAGAGGGAATGTCAGTATACTGAACGTGCATGAGTCTGCCCACCCATCTTGAAAACACATGTTTGTAGCACCCATACCTGACTCTGGAATAAGAGACAAGCAAAACTACTTCTGATGCTCATATCGTCTGAATAATCATTCTCTTGACAGACGGAAATAAACAAACCAATGAATAAAATACATCAACTTCACAAAGTTACCAAATGTTTTCCTTTCAAAAACTGAACTGGTTTGGACGTATGATATCCTGAGATAAGGAACACATGAAACAACCACAACACTGACAATAAAGGTATCCAGATCTTCGAGAGCAAATGACAAGGATCCAGAAACTACGAGGTTTTGTCATACTATTGCAACCAGTGGTATCGCCTGAAGCTTTGTAGAGGACTTAATCCCCTTCAACATACCTCAAGCCTCACCTAAATTATATTTTACCAAGCACCCATCCCCTATTTGTAAACAGTTCTTGTCTTTATATGTTTATATGAAAGGTGCGGTTATTTATGTTTACTAGCACAATGTTCATGAGTGTAAAAGGGGTAGGTGTGCTGCCAGAGACTCAAATCCAGAATGGTACAGTTGCCATGAGCCTACGGATGCCCCTGGTTGCAATTGGTCACTTGGATCTAGCTCCATGACCAGGTCTGCACTAATTACAGTATGTTGATGGATTAAACTGAAAATGGACATACACATCCTTTTGGTATGAACACAACACAGGGTGCTAAAATACACACTAGGGTACAGTATACTGTGTTCTTTTGAAGCATTGTCAGGATGAGGACCTGACATGTTTACTGTATGTACAATGCCAGAGGCAAACATGTGTAGTCCCTACTGCAGTCAAAGAAGAGATGGCACAGTCTAGCACATACTGTACAGGGTCCACACAGCTGCCCTACTAAAACTATGAGCGCACAATCCCAGGGGAGAGTCGGAGAGAGAGAGTTACAGAGGAAAGAAGGAACAACAGGATGGGGGGAGAAGAGGAAAAAGGAGACAGGATTCGGAAACAGGGGAGAAACTCAAGAGGACGGGAGAGAGGTAGTGAAAGAGGATGCTGGTTATCGTTAGTTTGCATTTAAGTATGGCTTTAGAGAGAACCAGTTCAATGGTTGGTACATAGGATGCATCCATCTTGTCACTTTTACAGCCGCAAAAAAATCATGTGATGGTAAACCATATCTTGTCCATATCATAAGTTTGCCACTATGTAATGCTTCATCGAGATATTGCATATGCTCAAATGTGTTCATATATGCGGGCCTGGTGGACCGTTTGGGAGCCATCTCATACTCAAAGAAGTCAACACAAAGATTCTTATGTCTCTTTTGAAAAGGAAACAGCCCATTCTAACACATTTACACATACCCCCATTTTTTCAGGGTAGTCAGTACAACTGACTCCTTATCACTGATTTCCTGACATAAAATTTGCCATATTATGCATTCTATGATTCAACACCTTGACAGAAGAGTTGCAACCCTTTTCTGCAATCTCTAGGGAAAAGAGACAGCGTAACCCAAGCGCTGCTTCTGCAGTGAGAGGCAAGTGAGAGGAAAATGCAACAAAGTGTGTTACTCAGCAGGGAGAATCAGAACAGACCAGGGGAAGTCAAAGGTGTGTGTGTGTGTGTGTGTGTGTGTGTGTGTGTGTGTGTGTGTGTGTGTGTGTGTGTGTGTGTGTGTGTGTGTGTGTGTGTGTGTGTGTGTGTGTGAGTCGAGTGAAGACAGGGAAACGACCAAAGGGCTTGGAGACAACACCACAGGAGGAGACGCTGGAGAAGAGGGGCCATTTGATTTTTTTTTTCTCTTTCGTTTTTCTTCTCCACTTCTCTTATTCGTGAACCATACACAGTCTTTGATTCCTGGAGCAGTCAATTTTGTCCTCTTATTTTTTCTTTCCCCCTCAGCCGACTACAAGTCATTTATTCTTTTATTATTAGTCGCAATCTCATTCTTTTATTATTTTTTTTAAATATTTTTGTTTTGTTTGTTTTAACAAGGGAGGGGACAAAGTTGCAGGTGACATGCTAGTGCAAAACGACGCGTGGCGGGTTAAGGGGGCAGCTGTCTTATCATCCGGGGTCAGTCTCAGCATCATCCAGCAGCCCCGGCAGAGAAAAGGCTGCGGCCGAATCCTTCGAGAGTCGCCGAGTCCCAACAGTTTGTCATTCTAGCATGGGCGACTGCGGACAGAGACATTTCTCCTGACAGGAGCCGTCGGTCCTCCTCAGCCCGGACGAGGAGAAGAGGAGCTCTGATGAGGAGCGAGGTGGGCAGGGTGAAAGTGGAGGGAGCAAGTGGGGAGTTGTGTGGGGGGTGGGGGGGGCAGGTTGCACAGGCGTGGGGCAACTGATCTGCTGGTTACCTAGAGGAGGGGCTGCTGCACTCTGAGGCAGGGCAACAGAACTGATGGGCGATGTCGTCATCATCCTCCTCTCTATGGGGGAAGGACAGGAGCACAGATGCAAAGAGACAGAGAGACAGAGGATGAGACAGGACAATAGGAGACAGACAGAGACAGAGAGAGAAAGAGAGAGAGACAGCAAGAGAGACAGTAATGCAGAAGGGAAAGAGAGACAGACAGACATGATTGGTTGCAAACCGTCAAGAGAGCACAGGTTACATGACACTGTCATACTTAACCAGTAAATGTGTAATACAGCTGTTAGCTAAGATGGCGTGGGCACTAACCTGGTTAAAAGGAAACCCTGATGTTACTGTAGTCTTATACTCAGCGCTAACTTGTCAATATAGTTAATATATAGTAACTGTGTAAATACTTCATAAATGTAGCAAGTAGTAAAGAGAAAGATTTGTTTTTTTATAGTAGAGCGTATGAGTGCAGTACTAATGTTAGAGCCATTTCCCAAATTATAAAATTCTTGAGAATGTTTATTCTCAAATACAAGTACTTTATCTTCACCTCAAAGAACCAGTGATTTGACTCTACTGAACTTTTTCTCTAGATATCCACTAGATGTCAGTCTTAGAGCATTAGTTAAATGTAGCTCCTCACTGTGTCCCATTCAATGGGAAGAACTTCCAGTAAGAGTCTGAAAAACGAAACCATCAACATTCCTTCAAAATATTTCTTATTCTATCCAAATCTACACTTTCTTTCTTCACTTAGTATTGGTCAAAGTTAGAGTTAGTCTGACCAAGGTCTGACCTCTTCAAAGCAAGACAGAAACAGGTATATAAGGCACAGTGGTTAAAATTGGATAGGTAGGACAAGGGGAAGCAAAGGAGGACACATGGAAGGAACACAGCAAGCAAGCAATTATCACACAAAGAGCAGTAGGAACACAGTGCGATGTTTAGAATGGCCTCGCAATGGAAAATACCAGCACGTTTGTGTGTGTGTGTGTTTGTGGGTGTAAACGTGTATCTGTGTGTATGTGTACTCTTGTGTGTGTGTGTGTGTGTGTGTGTGTGTGTGTGTGTGTATCTATGTACATCTAAGTGCACTAGCGTGTGGGAGGAACTGCATGAGAAGAGAAGCGTAAATGTGTCATTGGCACATATATAATTTTGGTCGTGTAAGTTGTGCTTTGAGTAATTGCACTCTTGGGAACTGAATGGGGGGAACTAATTGAATTGAGGTCACAGAACAGACCCACGATACTTGTGTTTCAGACACCTACAGCAATTCATACAAAGGTAAAAAGAGAAAGGGACTATTTTCTCTTATCTGAGGACAGGCTACTCATCAAGAGATGGAAGCTGGCTAGGCCCAAAAAGGTTTCCATCTGGGCATCTTCTGCTGCTCTTGTTTATTCACTACATCAACAGCAAAGGCAATCTTTTCATTTTTTTTTTTTAAATGTGTCAAAGTATAGCCATATCAACAAAAATACTTGTTTGGTATACTGGCTTTGATTATAAATCTGCAAATGTCAAACTCAGTCTCTTCATAAAGGTTCCACTGGCTTTTTATTGTGTGGAATTCCAATGGAAAAGTAGAACTATGGGCAACTGATAATTTAAATGATCAGTGAGTGATACACAACAATTTAATATGACTAGTATAGACTAACTCTACATTCTGTGGGAGCTGTATGCACAGGATGCAATGTCAAATGAGCTGAAGCTAAACATTACAGACACCATTGCAGTCCCCTATTATCAAAGGGCCATGGCGTGAGGGAGACATTGTGATCCAACACCCCATCATAAACTTGCACTAATAACAGGTTTGGCTGGGTTGTTTGAAAGCCTGGAATGGCTCTATAATAAGACTGTTTGATGAGGTAGGTGGATCAGAATGTCCCAGCAGGACCGAGCAGGGGACAAGGGGAATAGAATGGGGGGGAATAGCACTCCAGCATTCTCCATCATGCATGCCAGAACAGAGGAGGGGGGAGGGGGGTGATGGGAAATGGAGTCTTTTGTCAAACCTTTACCTTCACCCACCAGATCCTTCAGACACATTCACAAGGTAAACGTGTGTTTGCGGGTTTGAAGAGTGGGTGGACGTGACACTTCAACGGAGGAGGGAAAAGGGGGTGCGGGGGGTTGTGGGGAAGGGTGTGGTTGGGTTGGGGGTGGAGTACCGCAGGTTCCTGGACAGGACTCAGGCCCCTTACCTTGCCTGCTCCGAGGGCCTGGCTGGGGGAAGCGCGCATGGCGGCTTGGGCAGAAGGAGCCGCGATGGGCAGCAGTACTGATGGTGGGTCGAGTGGCTGTTAGCGGTCAGACTGGTGTGGAGGGAGGAAGCAGTAGCAGAAGGAGGAGGAGGAGGAGGAGCAGTAGAAGTAGTTGTGGTGGTAGTAGCATTGCAACGAGTAGTAGAAGTAGTAGTAGTAGTAGTACAGGTGGAATTAGGTGGTGACCTGACAGAAAGAAAGAGGAGAGAGAGAGCGAAAGAGGGAGAGAGAGAGAGAGAGAGATAGAAGTAGACACAAAGAGAGAAAGAGAGAAAAAATAAAGTCAAGAAAGAAACAAAAAGAAAACAGACAACAAAGACAGCCACACGCATACAGTACAAACACTTCAGCAATAGCAGCAGCAGCAACATCAACAGCAGCAGGAGAATTAGCTGTAGCAGTAGCACATGTCACATGGGGTGGGTGTGTGGGGGTGGGGGGGGGGTAGCAGATGAGCGGACTGGATAGAAGGGGAGAGAGGGGAGGAGGAGGAGGATGAGGAGGAGGAGGAGGAAGAGGAGGAGGGAGAGCAGAGCCGAGAAGAGGCACGCGAAGAACGTCGATGGGATCGACCCGAGCTCTCTTCCTAAACGCTGGATCAGCAGAACAGTAAGCGCCCATGCCATACGGCTCTGACAGCACAGCTCCACTCCAGCCACCCTGTCTAGACCCTCCAGATAAAAAAAGATATCTGTCCCATTTTATACAAAGATCTTGTGCACATCGATAATATCTTAAGTACCAAAAAGGACCCAAAGAATGACAAGATAGCCAAAGAGCTCCATACAGTACAATATAAGACAGTACTGCAAATTAAGGTGTATGAAGGTCATTGAAAGATTCTAGAAAATACCCCTTTTCTAGGACTGTACCGCAGCCAGAGATGTTCTGAGCATTATTCTGGAACTGTACCAGAGTCAGAGACCTCAGGCAGCCTGCAGTGACAACTGGTTATTTAACTACTGATCTCATCTACTTAACATACTGATTAAAAGATGACAGCCACCTATAAAATATTCATCAGTGGTCTTCTAAAGGCTACCGAACATCAGCACCAGCATAAGTGTGGTGCACTGGGCTTTCAATGTTCCATTACTGAGATTCCATTGTTTTCAATAGAACTCTGCACACCACAGTCAAACCCTTTCGTCGCCACCATGCAGAATATGATTCAGTTCTATTTTTTGTCGGCACCGCTCAATGAAATTGGCAAATGTTTGTCAATTGAAAATGTCAGCGCTGGTGTGCATAGGCATGTCAGCGCCGATATGCGGTGGGTGCGCTGCAGCATTTTTAGAAGTGGTGACGGTGGAGAGACTACCAACTTGAGAGAAACCCTCAAGAGGCTTCCACTAAAGCAAACCGATCAACTCGAGCCATGACGTGCAGCCCTACAGACCTCCCAGGCCCAGCCACTGGTCGTAGTGAGGCGGCAGCACGTACCCCCAGCCCCTGCTCAGAAGTCAAAATCAGGTCGATGTGCTTGCAGAGCAGATGCTTACAGATCTGAAGAGCACAGACCTGGTATCAAGCAGAGCCCAACTGCAGGGCATACTGTATGTGAACATCTGGGGCTACAAATATGACTCAGAGTGAGACTGATTCATTCCCTGTGAACAGGAGCTGTAGGTCACCCTGTGCATTTGCTGTAGTGAGTGTAAATAATACAGAGTGTACAGTCAGATTTGCCTTCATATTATACATACTGTAGAATGTTCCAGCATGTTTTTGAAGTGGAAGCATGTGGAATCTATCAAAAAGATTCATGGTCAATGATTCACTCAACTTTCATTGAGGCTGTTCAGCTGAATATGTGCATTATGTGCATTTAGATTGACAACAGTGGTCATTCAGATGATGCTCGTTGTGACTGAAGTTACCTGAAAATTATGCATAACTGACCAGCCAGACAACTGCAACGCAGAATCCTTGCCACATATCCTTGGATGTGGCATGGACAGCATGCTCGAACATGAAGGTCAGTGTGTTTTTTCTGCTCTTGAACAGGGAAGCTAAATGTAATGCATCATAATCACATAGTTGAGAAACAGCGACCTCTATCGTTGAGCTGTTCTCAGGAAGAGCACAATACTGTCACACCAAACAAACCAAGTAGTCATCCTCACAGGAGCTCTTCTAAATAGCTTGTCCTATTTACTAAATATAACATTATGTAGTGGTTACATCTGGATTTCTGTGACATCTGAACGTATAACCTACCAAAAAATGTATTACGGTTTAGGACACACAAAATAACCAACTCAGCACATTTCAAAAGAACCTTAGTGAAACAGTCATAGTTACAACTGGTTGCACAACTGCCTTGGTTACAGTATAAAGTTATTTATTTATTTGAGGTAAAATAAAAAAACAGGAAACTAGAGCAGACGAATGACATTGGAGCTTCCTCTGCTCTATGCTCTGCGTTCTTTGAAGCAGCCGCATGCAGGCCTGCAAACACCGAGAGCAGAAACCCAGCAAGGCCAACAGCCAGAGCAGCGACACACAAACACCAAGGGGAGAGCAGCGGGCGGGGGGGGGGGGGGGGGGGGGGGTTGCAGAGGGGGACAGATGATGGATTTAAGGCTTGACATAAGCTCAGAAAGAAACTCAACCAGAGGATAGAGGCTGAGGGGGCAGAGAGAAAGACAGAAAGAGCAGAAGAGAGAGAAAGATGGAGAGAGAGAGAGATGGAGAGAGAGAGAGATGGAGAGAGTGGGAGAGTGGATGGCAAATATTAGTGAATGATAAAGGGAAAAATACATGATGAAATGGTGATGGAAAAGATTATGAAATGCATCAAAGATGGAGGATTGTGATCAGAGAGAGAAGATAGAGGGGAATCATACTGTATGTGCATTTAGTAGCTGAATACGGGCGCTGGGACCTGGTATGTGCTTTATTTATGGGGCAGTTTCTTTATTTGTAATACCATTGCCACTATCACTGTCATGATAGTGACATTGTTTTATTACACATTTTATATGTGCTAAATACTTTGTGTTTTTTTATGATAAATGTGTCTCACAATTGATGGCTTCACCACTTCCATTTTTCACCTTGTTGCATAGCTGAGTCCAATTTCTTCATTCAGTTATTTCTTCAATTTTCATGGATTGGACACTACTGGCTGAGCTCTCCTCAATTCTAAACACATTTCTTTCGGGATCCTCTGCTTGTCTCTTTTATTAGGAGAGCCTTTTGCTTGGCAATTTGGCAATGCAATATTTCACGGACAAGGTGCTCAGTTTTTACGCATACAAGCATGAATGCTAAACATAAGGGCCTCGGTGATTGAACGCTCCCATACATCTTCATCAGTCATCCTTTATACTCTCTGCATAATTCCTCTTCCTGTGGCACGCTGTTGGCCGGCGCTAGCGCAGCATGCTCCTTTTAGAGATGATATCAGCAGATCCTTCGCCGCTCACGAGAGGGCCGTAAATTAAAAAAAACACTGAAACATGTTCAAACTGCAGTCGCTCTCTTTCTCTCATGAAACATGTTCAAACTGGAATCTCTCTCTCTCTCTCTCACTCACACACACATACACACACACACACACATACACACACACACAATCTCACACAAAAACCCACTCCAACCATTCATACCCATGGGCATAATGCTTGAGGTGTGTGTGTGTGTGTGTATGTGTGTGTGTGTGTGTGTGGTGGTGGGGTGTGTACCTGGCCTCCTGTCCGCTTTCCCCACAAAGCAGTGGCCGTAAGTGCCATCTAATAATACTACCACCTCACCCGCATGAAACAATGCACCAGCTGCTTGGCAACACACGGCAAGCCGTCAGCTCCCCCCCGATCATAAATCAGCCCTGAGCATGCAGCTACAGTACAAAAGGCACATACACACACAAACACACACAGACACACACACACACACTGACAGACAGTGCTTAACACTAGCTAGATACAAAACAGTCTTCTCACACTGTGTTGATTATACATTTTACAAATAACAGGCAGATCAACTGTTAACAGTGGGAACACCTTCGAGCCTTAACACTACTGGTGTTAAGGAAGTTACGGCAGGTGAAACGCATAGCGTGGCGCTTAAATGTATGTGGGCCGCTCAGGTCACAGAGAAAGATGGAGATGTGGAGAACTGTGTGGGCTGGGAGAACATGTCAGATCGCAACGAGGAGCGAAAAACGAGATGAACCTCACCACACAAATGTGAGGTTTCGAGCTTCACCACTCTTTATCCCACTAAAGATAGATATCCCACCGAACCACTACCCACAACCTCCCGCAGCTCACATGACCATTGATAAGGATGGAATATTCTGAGCAAACAAAACATTACGTACTATAAGTTAGATACATTACATTACATTACATTTGGCTGATGCATTTTTAACCAAGGCGACTTACAACATGGTAAATCGTTTAAAGCTTTTTAAAACAATTCTCCCAATAATTCTAGAACAATTTAAAACCATTTAAAAGGTAGAGTACAATAAGAACAATTGCATCTGTGAGTGCTGTTTTTATACCAGTTGGATTTCAACTGTCAAGTGTCAGTTCTAGTCAGGTGAAAAGTGCTAGAATTATCCAGGCTAGTTGTAAGTGCTACGAGAGGAGATACTCTCTGAAAAGCTAGTCTACAGGGACCAGATACACATGCATACTGTACATTAGAAAATCCTTGTCGGTTACATATGATTACATAAGAATCAATATTTTGGTGTACAAATGCTAAAATAAAATCATATCTCTACTGGTGACCTAAACTGTAAATAAAATGAAAAGGCACTGCAGCTCACTCAGGCTGATGGTATTACAGCTCCCACTATTAATCAGTAACCAAAAAACGAGATAATAAAAAGAGATAATAATGAATGGGGGTGGGGGGGGGGGTCCAGTGCCCTCTGGGAGACCCTTCTGTGCTAATGTGTCCAGATTATAAATACAGTGCGCGCGTGTCTTGGGATGCTGGGCTGAGTGACATCATCCAGCTCTCAGACAGGGACAGATGACTCGAGGGGCGGTGGATCTCACAGGGGACACTGCCCGCACGCTCCACTCAAGCAAAGTCCACTGCTGCTGCTGCTGCTGTTGTGCTTTTGGGTGCAGAGCACATCAGCGTTCTCTAAAAGCCTTGTTTAGAAACTGGCCTCATTGCCAGTAGTACTTAGCAGCCCGTGAGGGTCCCTGTGGACCGTGGATGTGAGATGGCTCCTACACCTCCTAGCTCTCCAGCGCTTGCATACTGTAGCTGGTGATTTTTGTTTTGCTGGCACTGCTGGCTGTCATGAGTTTGATAATTGCCAATCCTCTCACTGAAAAACAATCAAGAAATAGTGGGGGGGCTGGGGGGACTAACTCTTACCAGCATATTACAGAGGTTGAGTGGAGACTCCAGTTCAACAAGGGCCTTGGATACAATGTTAAAAGCCTGTCCAGATAGTCAGCAGTTAGGGGGTTGCTGTCAATAAAATGCAATAATGGATAAAAGGTTACTTGGCAAGGGGACAAAACTGTACATAACAGTGAACCTTCAGTTGTGTCAGTTGAGTTGTGTCTCTTGCTCTCTAGTTTTTGATGAAGGCACCCTGTGTTAGCAGTGCTGATAAAAATCGTCTGCTGCTTCTGTTCCATCCACCCCTATTGCCTCTGTCTGTGACCTCTGCTTGGCTCGGTTAGTCAGTGTGACAGCTTGGGTTTTGTTGTCCTCGTCAGAGACGCAAATCCCACGGATATGATTAAATTGTGGGAAATAGAAAGTGTTCTCTTCAAAGGGAGAGGATGATATAACTAAACTATCCTCCACACGGACTGAGGGTTGCGCGTCTGTGAGGCTCGCAACAACACTAGTCCGCTGCGACGTCTCAGAAAATTCCTCATGTGTTGACCAAAGTCCACGGCAAAAATTCAAAGGAGCATGCAGGTGACCACCACAGTCAGCTATTTTCACAGTGAGTTGATTTACAGGGCGAGCAGTGGCAGTGCTTATAAAAACTAATGGTATGGCACAGTGCGTTAAATGAGTGAAACTGTGGAGTGGGCAGCTCTGAAATTACGTTGAAAGCAGCGACCCAGAGGAGAACCACATGAGGAACATATAACTCAATCGTAGGCTGTTTTCCACAGAGTGAATTTCACTAGAGGAAGAGTGAGAGACCAGGCGACTCTACTGTAAATCCACACAACCCATTAAAGTCAACTCTTTTGCTATGGTGCAAAAGCATGTAAGATTACAAAAAATTTATGAAATCTTATAATCAGTGTACCTACAGATACATGGTGTGATATTTTTCACAAGACAGTTTGTTAAATAAAAACAAACAAACACACAAAAAAAAAACACAAAAAGCATGTTGTTTATACATCATCATCGTAAAACTTATGCAAGAGATATATTCCACACAATGAGCTGATTTCTCTCTGCAACTATAAACGTTAAAACACTACGCTCACCTTAACTGGCAGAAAACAATTAAAAGGAGTTAAATTCACCAGTACGCTGACATTTTTAGGTCACTCATAGAGCCAGAGGTGTGAGGAAGTCTGTTTGCATACAACACACACATCTTCATCGAGCTGCTGTTTACAAATACGGTTATTAAATATAGCTGCAAGCGGCGACCATTGGGGCCAAGTAGTACTGCAACAATTGCAACACATGGCGGAATTATAAGTTGTTCAACAGCTTCAAAAGGAGAGAAAGTTGGAATTGTAGGGAAATTTAAATCAAATATATGCTACATTTTTTTCTAGCAATCAAATGTAAATGATGTACACAAGATTTCATGAGAAATGGATAAACGGCCTCAGAAGAGACAGTTTAGTTTACCTTCCACAGAGCAGAAGACCAATGAGCCATAGCTGCAGAAGAGTTCAAAGGTGGAGGAACTTTGTGGCCGTACTTGAGCCAAAAGTGCAAAATTACAGCAGATTTATTATTGCCACAGTTCCTCTGCTTGGACCCCTAATAATCTGTACAATAAAACAATAGGGTGTCTGCTTGGACCCCTGACTACCATCAAGTAGCATGGGCTAGAAAGTTTTACAGCTATGATAAAAGGCGAATGAACAAAATGAAACTGCACAGCACGCAGGCAGTTTGGGGTCATGGTGACGGGAATAAAGTGGGTGAGAAAGAGGAAGATGGAGATGAGGAAGAGGAAGAGGGAAAAGGATGTGGTGGTGTGACTTGAGATTGACCGAGGGAGGGTAAAGCGGGGATAAAGTGGGTGAGGAAGATGAAAATGGAGATGGGAGGAGGAGGAGGATGAAACGGGGAAGAGGGTGCAGATGGTGTGACGGGACCAAGATGAGATGGGTTGAGGGAGGAAGCCCAGCTCTTCCCTGCTCAGGAGAAGCAGTGGTGGTGGTGGTGGTGGTGGTGGTGGTGGTGGTGGTTGCTGTGGTGGTGGTGGTTGCTGTGGTGGTGGTGGTGGTGGTGGTGGTGGTGGTGGTGGAAGCTCGGCACAGTCAATTAGAGGTGCTGTCATATCCCCAATGCTTTATTGGCATGGCAGCTGCAGCCGCCCCACATTTCACACATCACTTCCACTCGTCTTTCTCTCTTCAACACACACTCCCTACAACACATAACCACACACATACACACACACACACGCACACACACACACACACACACACACACACACACACACACACACACACACACACACACACACACACACACACACACACACACATGTACACATGACCCCCCCCCCCCCAATATCTCTCCTTCATCTTTGGCTAATCAGCCATTTTAATCATACTCATCTGTGATCCCATTCGCCCATGCTTGCCATTCTGCATTTCCTCTCTCTCTCTCGTTATCTCTCTCTCTCTTTATCTCATTCTTTCTCCCTCTTTCTCTTTCTCCTTCCACTGCCAATACCTCTCCAATTTTCTTTCTATCCACCCTTTTTCCCTCCCTCTCTTTCTGTTTTTCTCTCTACCCTTTTTTCTTTCCCTCACCCACACTGATCTTCACATACGTAAGCACTTGTGATAACTCACCACATTCCCATAGCAACCATTCTTCTGGTGAGGCACACACACACACACACACACACACACACACACACACACACACACACACACACACACTCTCACACACGCTTACGCACAAACCGGAGAGAGAAGGCAGCTCTGTATGAGTGTGCATGTCTATTTCTGTGTTCCTGACGGGTTATAGGGTACTGGACACTCAGTGGAATCCACTCAGTACTTTGCCTGTCCAGGTCAATGTGTTTTGTATGTGTCCATAATTATTCACTATTCCACCATTCAGTACCACAAAATTCTTAAATCATGACTACAAGTAATTGGACAGGTGGTGGGGTGTGTGTGTGTGTGTGTGGGGGGGGGGGGTTGTACCCCCCACCCATCCCTTGTCCAATTACTTGTAGTCATAATTTAGGAATTTGTACCCCACTACATACGCACACCTCATCAGAGTGAGTGATTAAAACATGACTCATGAGTATCCTAGCCGATGCTTTTGTCCACCCTGTTGGTCCAAGCGCTCGGTCACTCGGTCAGCACCACCAGTTCTCTGAGTTCACTTGGTTAATTAAAGCTGCCCCCTCCCTTCACCCTCTTCTCTTGGCCCTGGCCTTTTCGCACCACAGTTTGATGAACAAAAAGTGACACGGCAGAACATTCCGGCGAGGCCTGGCGGTATCCAAGCAGAGAGGCGTGAGCAGGACATGGCTGTCCGAGGCCACTGCTTTGGACCGAGACCGAGCACTGTCAATGTAATTTCATTTAAAAAAGGAAAGAATGAAAAAAAAGAGCAAAAACTAAACTCTTTGTGTTGGTGAGGCACACGATGTCAAATGACGCCAGGGGAAAATGTCAAAACGCCTTGGCCATGCTGCCAATTTCACCTACGATTATTTCATTTAACTCTGACACGAAACCCTCTCCGAGTCCCTCACATCACATTACAGCAAGCCAGGTCTCTCAGCTACCCCCTGTCATAGATATTCAGATCAGGAGACGCTCACCACATGGGCTGTAATGAACCTGATTTCCTGACATGAACGCATGACTGAGCCCATATAATCTGCTATCACACACACACACACACACACAGACACACTCACACACACACACACACAAATCTCCACAGCAAGTAACCCTCACAAGCTTAAATTAATTATTGCAGAACAATGTTAAAACTACTTAGCGAAATGATGGCAGTGGAAAGAGCCTTTTGTGTGAACGTATGTATACTACTGTACGTGTGAAAGATGGAATGCTGGAATCACCTCACATCACCCACTTCAGTCGGAGCACTGCACTGCACTGCACCATTCTAACCACCGCCGGTGGAAAAGCATGTTCAATGTGAGGTTGGTTCACAGAGACTGTTCAGAGGTTAAAGAGAAAACATGTTGTATGGCTATGCTGTGCTGAGAGAGACAGAGAGAGGGAGAGAGAAGAGCCACTGACTCAGTTGTTAAGGGCAACAGCACAAGACGAGGAGGGCAGTTGCCGCAGTAACTGGAGCGATTGATGTTTGACTGTGGTGTTTTCTGAGACCTGCACACGCGGCTGATTGTGAGAGAACTCTGAGAAACATGGCCTCTCCTTCTCCAGGACTCATGTTCCCTCTCTCGGTCCCCTGTCTCTCCTGCACTCTGCATTTCTCTCTTTCTCTCCATCACTCTTTGCCCTCCATCTCTCTGCCCATCCTCAGATAGCCAAATATACAGAGAAAGAGAGAGAGAGAGAGAGAGAAAATGAGAGACAGCGAGTGAGGGAGAATCCTGGAAGCTTTTTCTGTAGGTCAAGACTAGGGAGAACTAATTTATCACAATGCTAATCCTATCTCCGCCATTTTTAAATTATTCCTGGCACCGTAAGCTATATGAAGGCAGACATGTAAGACGTATGGGTCAGCAAAAGTCAATATCACCCCAAAATCCCTTGTTTTCCAGTGTGAAATAACCAAGTTGGGAGTTTTCATCTCATTCCATGCGAAAACCGCCAGGGACTAATCATTTATTGGCAAACAGCGCAGCGTGTTTAAGATTAAAGTCAACCATTTCAGTTTTACCATCGAAAAACATCAAGCGGCTCCATATTAGAGAGTAACTGCGCTGCAATGTTAACAACATGCCCAAAAGAAATAGCCTGGAACCCCAATTCACACACAAACACACACACACACACACTAACACACAGAGGAACACACATACACACACACCCAGGATCACACTACGCTGGGATGAAACAGTCTTGGTACAGTATGTGTGCCTTGCCCTGCCTCTGTGCAGACCAGTGTGGAGCAGCAGCACCAGCAGCAGCAGCAGGCACAGGCCCTGAGGTGGATTACTATTACGCCTCGAAACAGAATAAGCCTCTTGGGTACTCAAACACAGCAGTGGAACAAAAGGCTTCGGGCGGTCCACTGGCGAAAAGCCTAAAAGAGCGTTTTTAAATGGGGAGGGGAAACCCTACGGGGAGCATCCAGCGCCACACAAAACGGCACGGCTTGTGTTCTTTATTATTCTTATTATTATTAGTAGTATCATTATTTCAATGGGAGGAATAAGGTTGGAGTTAGCGTTGAGCAGTGTTCAGATTTAATGAATCAATGTGACCTTTCATTACGGGGTTCAGTGTTAATAATTGAGTACTAGCATAACTCAGGCTGCATTATTGGGCCCCAAATAAGGATCTTATTTATCATGGTGTTTTTGCAATATCACTGGTAAGTGGACAATTCAATTTGCATGACAGAAAACAGTAATGGAGGATGGGAAAATGAAAACGAAAAGAGATTGTCTGCCATGGTGGCATTGCAGCACCCATTTTGTGGTCCTTTATTGGGCTAATTTGATGTCCTTATCCTTCACCATAGTGTGCGTGACCTTGTCCTTCATAGTCGTGTACCGTATGACAGTGGCAATGACAAGTCCTGCACAAACGAGTCGCCAGAGAAGCGTTTATAAAAACACAACCGGTTAAGCACCACGGATAGCAGGCACCATGTCGCTGTTACACAACAAGCAATTTATTTATTTATTTATTTATTTGCTTTCTTTTTTTCTTGCAATAGATTTCATCTGAAGGTGTTACCATGACAACACATCATTTATCCTTCAGGATTCTAGTTCATTTCTATCTAGAGCTATCATGGAGGTTTTAAGACAGTCAGGTTTTAGGACCATGGCTGAGATATGGATTTCAATCATGAGAGTAAGGGTGGAGAGTGCACAATCAAAGTGCCTGCAAGAAGTCTGACATTTCATACACTGCAGATTATGCACATCTGACTAACTCATTTAATTATGCACTTCGACAATCAAAGCAGCCACCTAACCCATATCAGAAACACTAACATCTTGAAGGCCTTTCAGCAACGCATAATTAACTGTCATCAAAAGTCACAATAACGTATCAAACGTAGCCTGGCCATTTGCCATCCCCTTGGTACGCTTCGCTTCTACAAGGGTCTGGGATCTCGGCTATTGACGAACGTTTTCAAGCTGGATGCGTGGAACGATTGAAACGATTGGATCTGATTTCACCCAATCGCTAACGTTTGGCCGTGACGTACAGTATG
>NW_027468881.1:27434596-27454596 GCF_046254945.1 Alosa pseudoharengus | reverse complement strand
GTCAGTGAAAATGTATGCTGTGTGTGTAAAAAGTAGATTTAGATTTCATGGCACATGAAAAAAGACCAGTGATGGAAGTTTTTGTCCTTGTGCAATGAACACCATGATGTTATGTCTTGTAATGTAATGCACCAATGCAATGGATCAAGAGACCTTAAGTGCAGTTGATTAAACATATTCTTATTGGTTACTCTTAGTTATCCTACGACATTTGTGAGAACTGTAATCAGCCCCCATGTCCCTTGAGGTCCACCCCAGAACCCAGTCCCAGTGATGCAGTAAACGGCCCAGAGGGGTACTCACTGTCTGTGCAGAGTGGCGGCGGAGCTGGTGCTGGAGGTGTCATTGCGCTGCAGTCTCTCCCTCTCCACAGCCACGGTTCCTGGCGGCACCACCCGGCTCAGGACGCTGTGGGTCCGGCGGTCCCGCGGTGGCACCGGTGGCGGGGGTGGCGGTGGCGCCGGGATGGGCACGCTGCTGTTATGGGCCTGGATGGGATGGATGGGATGGATGGGAACAGGAGGCGGCTGGCACGCGTGGCCGACGTGCCCCACGACGTGCCCCACGACGTGCCCTGCGACCTGACCGGCGCCGATGCTGTCGGACACGCAGGGCTGTCGGTCCAGCTTCAGGTCCTTGTTCTCCTGGCTGAGGCGGTCCAGTTGGACCTCCAGCTCCTCGATGCGCCGCCGCTGGGTCTCCAGAAGCTTCTGCTGGCTCTCGATGATATTGTTGAGCTCCAGGAGGTACTCGACAGCCCGGTTCGGGCTCTCGGGGCTGCCCTGACCTCCGGCATCCATGGCTGAGGTGCCCCAGATGATGCGTTCGCTCGCTCACCTCAGAAAACAAAACTTTTCACCCCTGAGTTTGGCACCCCCCCCCCCACACGCTCGGTAAGTGGGGGGGAGAGGGAGAGGCCTGGAGGGGTTTAGAGGCAGAAAGTTCTGTCTCCCTCTGTTTCTTTCACTCTCTCTCTTTCTCTCTCTCTCTCTCTCTCTCTGTCTTTTTGACGCACAAGAGAATCCTTCCCCAGTCTATAAGAAATTATCACTCAAAAAAAGATGGATACTTTCATAAGGCAATAACCCATACAACAAAATCCCATGCAAAGCTTTAACTAGAGAGAAGGGAAAAAAATGAAAGTCTTTGACTGACCGTTTTTTCTTTATACTTTCGACATACTTAAGTCCACACGTGTAGGGTATCTACAGTGAGTGAGTGAGTGTAAACAGAGTCACAGCTGGGAGGAGAGGCATCTGTGCATTCCAAGTCCATACACACGTGTTTGGGGGGAGAGAGGGCTGTCTGCTTTCACTTCCATGGTTCACAACACAAGAGCAGCATCCAATACACAGCTTCCAACCAAAGTTCTGAAAACTGACAGGCAATATCTGCCAAAGGTCTGTCGGATGGTGGCTCCGAGGGCTGGATGGGAGGTTCAGAGAGAATGCATATGTCTATACCCTACTGGCTCGAGAAGTGCTCCTTTCACATGAAGTTAAATGTCAAATGTCCCCAGAAGAGCAATGTTTTTTCCCCAGTATCCACTCTTCGTGAGTCATTCCTTGGAGAAGTGGTTTCGGGCCATTTCCAAGAAGCCTCTGAGCCATTCTTTATACAGTGATGATGACGAGGGAAGGGCAACAGAACAAGGGCAAAAGTTGATCTCCCCCCAAAAAAATCCACTGCAATACCAAATTAGCTGGTTGATGGTTTGCGCATGTCTGAGTGTATCTGATGCCGAGCTCTACCTACCTCCTCCGATCACTCACTTCATCTCCTGACTCCCTTCGTCTTTCAACTCCCCATCCATTCCCTCTCTGAACATTGCATCTCTGCTCAATTCCCCTAAATAGGTGCTTGAGTATTCATCTAATTTCCCACACCCACATTGTTTGCATTGTGACTCTTCCTCCATGAATTCACAAAACCATCTCCAAGAAATGCATTACTACATGCATCACACTGTCCATGTGTACTTAATCTTCCAGCTACATACATACTAACACCGCTAAGTCTTCAGAAATCTTACGGAGACCCCTTTCACAACCTCTTCTCTAATGTAAGCATCAACTGGACCTGCCAGATTTGTACTTTTTTTCAGGTACCTCTCTGAAACGTTCACTGTACTATTCTTGGTTTCAATCACAGCTCAGACGCTACACTTTTCATTCAAACTGAAATAATGTCTTTGCGCACGATTATACTTCAAATTTCCATATTGTCTGTCCAAGGGAATGGGTTGAGAAATCCTGAATCCTAAACTGGTGTGTTTCCCTTTGCAGTCAGTACGAAAAAAGGCAAAGGCCCAGGGAAATTATTATTGACCATGTATTAACATATTGCAACGCTTTATAGTAACCTATCACCGACTACAGCTCTCTATGACTTTCCCTTATCTCAAGGGAATTTCAATGTAATAAACAACTGAGAGAGATTTTTCTATCTACAATTATTCTGTAACAGACGAATGTAAAGGTGTCTCTGGTGCATTGATCCAGCTTAGTGCAATTCCGCCTCTGCTGAAAAACGCAGGATACAGCGAGGGAGCAGAGACTAGCCTACTAACTACCGACACGCAGCGACTGTCCACTACACAATAGAATTACATTTGGATGTAACAAGATATGCTACCTGATACGAACAGCTAACATAACTTTCGCAGACACAGGATTCACCGACACTTTGAAATCAGTCCTCATTATTGTTGTATATCCTTACGCAGAAAAGCTTGGTAAATGATATCCCTCACAATTAAATCTTTCACCTCTGACAACTAACAGTATGACTACATAAATTGGGCAAATTAAAGCTGTTGATATTTACCCCCCTCTTCTTCAATGTGAAGTCTATTGAGATGATGCATTGGCAGAAAGCACTAGTCCGTGGTCGTGTCGTTGTAAATGCATCGGCGATAATGAGTTTGCCTCTTCCCCCACGGTGTCTGCGCGACTCAGCTGCACCTGCCGCTCCGCACCGCCATTCTGTTGCACCGCAGACTGTCCAATTGCGCTTCAGTTCCTCCTACCCCTCGCTGGCTTACAGTGCTTCTGCTAGCCGCCAGTCCTCCAACAGGAGGATGGCTGCATGCGGCTGAGCTTATTTGGGTGAGTCAGAGGCGAATGGTTTATCTTTCCTCCCAAAATCTCAGATGCTGTGGATGGCAAGTAACGATACATGATAGAGAAACTAACCCCCATGCGTCGGCCATTTTGGAACCAAAAGACACTTGGCTCACCGGGGAAGGCTCCGTGGTCAGAGCCGAAATGATTGCAGTCTCTCTCTCTCTCTCTCTCCACCTATATCTCCTGCTCTCTCAAACAACTCAAGATGCAAAATGCGTGGTGCATTGACTCTGCAGAAAGCAGAGATTTGTCCTGCAATTCGTTTCTTTCCAGTCAAACCCAGCGCATCGGACATTTTCCCAATCATTTGATTCTACAGGCTTATACCAGTGGGAATAACACCATAATATTAATGAAGTGAAACTATAATTACTGATGCAGGTGTATTTCTTACACTTGCCGTTGTTATGGCAACTCCAGGTGAATGCCAGTCATTTTTGCAAAGGACTCACTCTGATGAGAACCTGTATAGGCTAACTTAAATCAGAAAGCTAAAAACTTGAGGCATGTCGACCTCAAGTTTTATAGTGCTGTGTTTTTAAAGCACTACGATTCAATCAATCATTTATCAGCAATCTATATACATTTTTTTCCATTTTATTTCAGTGTTTCATCTTTTCAGTGTATCAAATGTAAGTGGTTTAGTTCCCACTCTATCCTTCTATAGCCATGTTCCACCTACACATTTTCTCCTCAGCCCACGCTGTTCTCTCTCGTGCTCGCTAGCTCTTTCTCACAGAAATGGGCATTGAAACACACTTTCTCCCTTTCTTTTTGCCTTTCACTTAACATTACTCTCATTACTTGTCACACAGCTTCTCTTCTTTACTCTTCACATCATTTCTTTTGCCATCTCTCTCTCTCTCTCTCTCACACACACACACACACACACACACACCTGTTCAGAGTTGTTCTTTCAGACAAAACTGGAATTCACAGGATAGAGGAACATTGTTAAACAGGGATACAATATGCCCACACAGCACTAACTGCTAGAGATAGAACAGTTAGCACTGAAGAAAGCTGTGGTCAATGAGGCAGCCATACTGTATATCTTTGTAGGACTATGAAGAGCTACTGTACAGCGACTGTGCTCATCTTTAAAAGCTCACTGATTTTAACATGGAGGCTATGGTTGATGTGAATACAAGATATGGAGTGATGTTATCCACATTTCAATGCTTCAGTGATTCATTGGGGCACTTGTACACTTGCAGGTTGTCCAGCTGTCTTGACTTGTCACAGTTCAGGACGCATGGCAGTACTCATTACATACAGTACTCCTCAAATATTATAGAGGTCATGCAATACATTACCGAGGACAGACAAATAGTAGTAATAGATTAACACACACACACACACACACACACACATATTCACATGACTGCATGGGAAGTGGTATTGTAATCTTTTCACATTAGATCCAATAGTAAATGGTCTTTAAAAATGGTCCATGCTCCTCTGTTGTTCACATTTAAACAACCACTGTAATGCATTTGTTCACTATCCAAAGCTCTCCAATAAGATTTGATGAATTGTAAGGGAAATATGGCCAAACAGCACATTTCCACTCAAGCACACAGCTCTGCAATCAAGCATACTGAGCTAGGTTGTGTGGTGTTTCATCATATCATGTCATCAGATGCTTGCTCTTTTTTTAAATTGTTCCTCTTACATAAAGTCTTAGGCACAGAATATGGTGAAAAGGCCAACAGGCCTCTGGGAATGCATTTATATGCATACTGCAACTGATCTCTCGACATTTGAGTTCTGAAAGATTGTTTGTAAAAATAATTATCTACAAATTTGTACGCACAAAAACACTTGTACAGTACTGTATCTATATAACCAATCAATATTTGGCTCATTTTGATTGAACATGGACATTCTGTCTTTGTTAGGATGAGATAGTATTTTCTGGATTATTGAAGCATGAGAGAGAGAGAGCATACTTTGGGCCATAACACTATTTAGAGAGTAAAATCAGAAAAGTGAATATTCAACAATAAGGCCCAAAATATGTCTATGCCATAGGCCAGGGCTTTAGCGACGAGCACAGTGCTCCAGCAGAGACCCCACACTGGCTTCATCCAGACCCTGGAGGAGATCACACATGCAACAGGTGCCAGACACTCCATTAGGTGCTGCAGGGGCGATGTACAATATCACACAGTGCTTATGGGTTGGCATTTACTTCCTATACTACAGCTGTTGCTGTTTTTCCCATGATGTATGACAGCATACAGTATGATATCAGGATTTCATACTGATTTTCAACCTGTTGCATTATTTAAAAACGAACTGAAAGAAACGGGTCTATGTCTTAAGGCAATGTCTGTGTCTGAGTCCAACACTTGCACTTGAGCAGCACAGTCAACGTGTGTTGTGGTAATGACATCCTCGGATAGGATGGTCGGGAGGCATGCTGTACAGTGCAAAGGCACAAGGGCCCTTCATCAAGGCCATCGGCGTCGTTAGGAGGGGCTTGATTACAAAGGTCGCCATGACATTTCCTCTTTGAGCTTGAGAGGCTTCTTGAGGAGGGTTCTGGGGGCCGTGCATTCTATCATAGGACACAGGATAAGGGAAGAGAGGCTGGGACGCATTCTTCTGTGTAACAGGACAAGGTTAACCCTGACAGATGATGCCCTCCACCACATATCTTCCCTCTTTCACCCAAGCCTCTCAGTCACACACACACACAACACGCATGCAAGAAGGCACATGCAAGAAGGCATACACAAGAAGGCACACACAGATACACACATGAAACAGGAACATGCATACAGACACAAACACACACACTATCATGCAACCCCTTTCCCCAAACACACATATACCATGCATATTCACTCTCACACATAAAACATACACACATCTGCATGCGCGCACACACACACACACACACACTCTACTTAAGCAGCATGGCCTTCTGTAAAGTGTAATTAGGCAGGCCAATTACCAGCAGGAAGAGATGAGAAACGTCTGAGGTATTCCCCAGGGGTACTCACAGATGAAGTGCTGACAAAGTGCATCATAAGTATGATTAACATGCTAACAAATGTGTTTGGATGTGTGATAATGGCTTTGTGTCCAACCATGAGAGTGTGTGTCAGTAATTGTGTGTGTGTATGTGTGTGAGTGGTTGAAAGAGAGAGAGAGAGGGAGAGAGAGAGTGTGTGTGTCGAGGGAGGGAGGCATTCAGTGGCATTAGACACATTAAAAGCGTTTAGGAATCTTCTGAGAATCAGCTCTGTTGAAGTAGATTTCACTGTGTGGTTCATCATGTGACAATACAGCCCGAGGCAGGGCAGGGCTAAGGCAATAGGCCCTCGGTGCGCGGGCTGTTTGTTTGTTTGTGCGTGTCAGAAGCGACTGAAGTGATTGTGACTTGCGCGTGTGATTGCCAAGTGCCTGTCTGGTGGGAGCAAGCTGCTGCCTGGTCAGTGGGGTGATGGTCCAATGTATCCTTTGCAGTACGCAGAAGAGCACAACAGGGGGGGGGGGGGGGGGGGGGGCGATGTTTGTGGGGTCTGGTTTTGTTTTACCATTTGATAGTTGAGTGGCCAGTGCAGCATTGTGTGTGTGTGTGGGCGAGGGAAAATTGTATACTGTATTTTTTTTGTGTAGGAGTTTTGCTTTTCCCAAGCTGTTTAACAGCGCATGCACGCTTGTCTACACGTGCGTGTGGGTGTGTGTGTGAGAGGGAGAGTATGTGAGTGTGCTTGTGGGTCTCTCTGTGTGTGTGTGTGGGTCTCTCTCTCTGTGTGTGTGTGTGTGTGTGTGTGTGTGTGTGTGTGTGTGTGTCAGAGAGGGACTGAAAAAAAATCATGACAAAAATCAGTTCTATCAAACTCAAAGATGATTTCAACATTGTTTTTTTCTTCTTAAATGAGCCACTTCCTCTCTCACTCATGTTTTTTGGGAAAGTTTGGCCAGACACCCTTTTCCTACAGTGTGAAAAAAGGAATATCTTGAATGAGATGTGATTAATAAATAAATAAATAACCAAAAATAAATAAACAAGGCATCACTGAGCAGACCATGCTGCATCTAAATGACTGCAGTGGCAGAAATGTATTCTAAAAGCATCATCCTCCTATGGACACGCGTTACATAATCCACATCAAAAGCGCCATCTGAGCACTTACATAAAACATGGGAACCCTTGTGGCTTTCCACACACACACACACACACACACACACACACACACACACACACACACACACACACACACACACACACACAGAAAGAAATAGGAAAACATTTTTACAAATCACAACACCTTTTGATCTCATCATTTTTATTTCAGTAACTGCATGTCATAGTTGATAATTCATTGTTCCAAACTCCCTGTTGATGCATTCAAAAAGAAAAAAAAGAAAAAAAAAGAGAAATCAATATTGTCATACATAACAAGAGCGATGATAAAAACCTGTACATCTGTCCAATACGTGTCACATGTATTTATACTGTATATATACACAGGCTCTCAGCTGTAGCCATTGCCCTGACAATAAAGTACAGGTCAGATCAATGGCTACCTATGTGGCTTTATGTCTGGGGGGGCAGGATCCCAGACCTGGTGGCAAGAAAATCTGCTAGGCAACCATCAGCTTTTTTTCTTTTCTTCCACCCCCGTTACTACCCCCGAAATGCAATTAGAAAAACAAAAGCTTTCCGCCCCTGCGTTTAGGTTCTAAAATCTACGCAGGAAGACCCTGCTTCTTTGCATCCTCATGCCTTGGCACCACGTTATTCATATGAAAAGAAATCACACTGATTACTGTTCTGTACAATGGCTGACTCCTTGCAAGGCCGTTAATGACAAATTCAAGTCAGGTGAAAAGTTCACATTTCCTTTTGGAGCACTTTCGTCGATTTCGTCGAACAAGAGTAAATGTACATCATTGACATCCTTTTTTAGAAAAAAAAAGAACAATGCACATCCTTGACATCATCAAATCACTAACTGAAAAAGGCGCAGCGCGACAGAGCACTGTTCCCAACTCCCCGACGACATGGTATCAAAAAATTTAATTGCATTATTAGTACATTATCAGTAAGCTCAATATGGCTCCTCTCAAAAGACCATAATCACAGATGGAGAATCTGTGACAACCACTATAAAGGGCCCACTGAGAGGGGGAAAAGAAGAGTTCTGATTGGCAACCACTTTCTCCGTTTTGGCAAGCATGCTTTACGAGATCTCGGCCCCTTCTGAATGAGTCCAGGACTTGAGGTTTAGTTTTGAAAGCGGCAAAAGTCTGTTGGCAAAGGCCCCCAGATATGCTGAGTCACCGGTTGGACTCAGACTACAGACAGAGCGGTTGACTCGGCATTGCGGAGAGTTGCGAAATGAATCGCATCAAGCTGTTGTGACTTGTGGACTGGCCACTGAGGTGAGGATCTACTTGAAGCAAAAGTAAGGTGGGGGTCTCTGGGAAGCTGAGCTAAGGATCATCACTCAGGACGGGTGTGGAACTGAGACTTAGTGCTTCTATCGTGGATATTCTGAGCCTGACCTGTACATGAAGGGTGATCTAGCTCGGCCTGAAGTGTGACTTATACTAAGTGTCTCTCAGCTTGTGTGATCTGAACTGTCTATATACTATATATTTTTTATAATATTGATATTGTATTGACTGTGCTACACAGTTTCTGCAGTTTAGTTGTATTTCTTTAATATATGGTGCTGGTGTAAAACGTAAAATCTCTGGGATATCTTGCTATGTACAATACTTCTAGCTCTGATAGAATCTTGGATATAATTTGCTACATTAGGTCCCTGGCTTTTATACTGTATATCTGAATATTACATCCCCTCAAAACATTCACATGAATTCCATCCATCTGTACAGTACAAACATGCTTGTTCAATGTAACTAGTGCATTGTCCTCTGTACTCAAATACAAATTCAACATTTATTCAAGCTGGAGAAAGACTCCATCTACAAAAATGTTTTGAACACAAAAGCTCCAAAATGCTACACACTTCTCCACTGTACTCTCAGATCAAATTGTTAGTCCCAAATACTGTAGAGTGCTTCTAGGAAGCTACATGGTGCATACTGCCCTAAACAGAGGAGAAAATGGCTTCTTATTGCTCCGAGGGACGAGGTAAACATACTATGCATAAGTAGGTACAGTACATCTGATAACCACAGACCTCAAGTCTTCCATATTTGAACATTTTACAAAACTCTGATTCTGCCTGCCAAGTGTTTGAACTGTACACAATAATACCAAGCTAGGCCTTGGTATACAAAAACAAAAGAAATCACTACCGCAATTGAAACCAGTGAGTCTTACAAAATGCATAGAAGACCAGTATCAAAATGCCCTTGTTGTCCCCTGACAAAAAACAAACAAAGAAACTCATCATATGTCTTTAAATTTCAGTGACAGGGAGTCAGACAGGGAAGTAGAGGAGGGCTGAAAGAAGAAACAGATCTTTTGATTTCAATTTCATTTTTTGGGCGTGCGTGGGGGAACTGAAATGGGGCTAGAGTCGTCTTTTTTTTGTCTTTTTTGCAAATGAGATGCGAATGCGTGAGCATGAAACAGAAACACCCGCTCCTCCTTCAGTGTCAGTGAGATGGGCATGTAAAGGACTATCGCATGAGGCACTTGTAATGTATTCTCATTCATGTCACTGGATTTGCAATGGACTATGTGTTTTTTTTCCATCTTGCAAAGTCAGAGCGAAAGCATATGATAATGTGGTTAACATTTGCTGTGATATACACTTCCTCCTTGCATTTCTGTTTTTATGTTGTTGTTGTTGTTGATTTTTTGGTAAACACCAGTTAAAGAAGCAAAAGGCACCAGTAGAGGTTAGGGACCGTGCGCTAGCCTCTTTAACAGTACTTTCACTCTCTGCTCCTCGCCTTCTAGAACTTTCCATCTATTCATTCAGGGGAACAAAGGTTACAATCCAAAGCAAGCGAGCAGCTAAGAAATTTTATAAATATTTTCTCTTTTTAGTATCCACAGTTAACAATAAAATAAAACAATGTAACATAGACCAAAATAACATAAAATATAAAATCTATCCATGCTTCAAAATAAGCAAAATAATGATAATATACTATCAATATTAGTAAGTTGTGAGTGGGAGCTACATGAGTTTTAAATTCAGAGTGAAAAGAGAGATAGTCTTTTCTCTGTACACTTACTTTTCCTCTAGATGGCGATATTACTTCATTCTGCCACACTTTGTGATATCTGGAAAGTTTTATGCGACTTATTTTTGAATTTGCATAATTTTTGTTTGATCTTGGCTCATGAATGATGAATATAACAGCATTTGCCTATGTAAAATGAGGAATGCGTTTCACTGTTAAATAGTGTGAAATGGAAGATTGGGATGGGCTGATAGTTGACTAATTGGGAATGGAGATAGGGAACGAGATTTTAGAAAGCACTGCAACAGAGAGAAAGTAAGAGTGAGTTCATGCAAGAGAGAGAGAAAGAGAGGAAGAAAGAGAGAGAGAGAGAGAGAGAGAGAAGGGTGTTACAGTATAAATGTGTAGAGGTGACAGAGGGAAAGAGAGTGTACATGAACATCAGGATCTGAGACCACAACCTTAAATTCTTTCTCTGTGCTGTTATTCAGTTTTGATAAAAGCATTCATGAAAGGAATAAATACCTGTACAGAGAGGTAAAGAGACAATAAAAGTGAGAGACTGAGAGAGACAGAGAGAGAGAAAGAGAGAGAGAGAGAGAGAGAGTATGTTCTGGGGGTGAGCTAAGCTAGGCTAGGCTTCACCAGTCTGCTCAGTGCAGCCACAGCCCCCCCTCCCGCCCCCAGAGCTTCCTGCTCTCCAGGACCTGAGAGAGTTTCTGCTGGCTGGGCTTGAGCCAGGGGCCGGGGGACAGCAGGCTCCTCAGGGGCCCCTCGTGCCCAGCCTCGGCCCCGTCGGCCAGGGACACGCCCGAGATGCTGGCGGCCGACACGCTGACCTCCGAAAGGCCGGCGAGCGACTCAGCGTCGGAGGCGCCAGTGTCCAGCGGCATGAGGAAGGAGAAGGCGGCTTTGTCCGCCGAGGCCGCCGCCGCCACCGTCGCCGCCACTGCCATCTCCGCGGGCTCCTCCACCGCAGCGCTTTCCTTCCGTCTCCTCCTCTCTTTCCTCCTCTCCCTCTCACACTCCTTCTCCTCCCTTTTCTTCCTCTCCCTCTCCCTCTCTCTCTCTTTCTCCCCCACCTCTCCATCATCCCTGCCCTCCTCTTTCCCTCGTCTCTCCCTCCTCTTCTCCTCCCGTCCCTGACCCCCCTGTTCGTCCACCTCCTCCAGTTCGGCGGGCAGCGATGCTCGTGAGACCTGGCCCTGCTCCTCTCTCTCGCCGGCGCTCTTCTCTCTCTCTCCCTCCCTCTCCCTCCTCCGCCGGTCCCCCAGGCTCCTGCTCTTCTCCCTGGCCTTGTCCCTGGTCTTGTCCCTCTCCCTCCTCGAGTGACCCTCCCCACCGACAGGCTCCTCCCAGCCCCTGTGCGCGTTTCTGGGTAAACTCTGTGTGTGTCTCTCCCTCTCTCTCTCCCGCTCCCTCTCTCTTTCCCGCGTCTCCCTCCCCTCTTCCCCGTGTGTCGTCGCTAGGCTTTCCTCCTTCCGGTCCAGGTCTGTATCAGGAGTGCGGCCTCCCTCTCGCCCCTTGTCCCCACCTCCTCCTCCTCCTCCTCCTCCTCCCCCCCTGTTGCTCTTCCTGCCCCCGTGACTCCCTCCCGCGCCTCTCCTGGCCACCCTGCCCCCCCGATCTTGGCCGTCCGCGGTCCCAGCTTCCCTGGGCACGGGCGGCAAGTGCCACTCATCTACTGCAGCCACACCCGGCTCCTCGGTGAACACGGAGGAGGGGGAGGCTGCTCCAACTTCACGGTCTGTGGAGAGAGGGAGAGAGACAGAAAAGGAGAGAGAGGGAAGAAGAGAAAGAGAGATGGAATGAGAGAGATAGATGGTGGTAAGAGGTAGGAATAACCATAAAAGAGATAAATATAGCCATAGTATTTCTTCTATATGGAATTATCTAGAAAATGTATGACAACACAAGGTATGGTTTGTATTTTGAGTGTGAAAGTGCATCTATAGTAGTGTATAATCTAAACATCCAAGGATAATCTAACACCACCTAACCTGCTTTCTTGAGAGGTTCATGTTGAATATCGCAATGTCTGTACTTCTATCTCATAGGTAAATGACCTGACAAACTCCTGCTTGTTCACTTGCTGACTACATTTATGACCTTTTAACCTTTAAGTGCTTTTAAGCTTCTATGCTCAACATTATTATATATGAACTTATACATCAGTGCAAGCAGAGCCTGTGGCACGTCGGCACATTAAACAGCCTTTTTCCACATTTACATTTCACAGAGGCTTTTATGCTAAGCCAAGGGACATGTGCGGAGAAGGCACAGCGTTTTCCCATAATCCCCTGGGGTTCCTGGAAATGCCCCCCAGGACCGTGATGATGCTGCGCTGAGCGCCAAGTGCAGTGTAGGTTCGCTCGAGTGGTGCTAACAGCAGCACCCGCGTTATGGGCTCAACTCCCCCCTATAAATCCTGCTGCTGTCGTACTGTAAAAAAAAAATCACTTTGGCTAAAAGCAAGGGGCCGCTGGAATCAAATAAAATGGAAATGCGAGGCATCTCTCTCTCTCTCTCTCTCTCCCTCTCCCTCTCTCTCTGCCTTGCTTAGCTGAGCTGCGGAGGTGAGCGTTCCGCTACGAGAGCTGTGGCCTCGGCCGTGGAGCTATCCGCGCTTTTATTCCGCCCAATCCCATCCTCCCCCAGAAACATCTCATCTTCTGACTCACTGGCTCTCAAGTCTGTGAACCCGGTGACCCCCCCCCATGCCCTCCTCCTCCCCCGTCTCTGCCTGGCAAAATGGCAGCCTCCCCCGTAAGGCACGGACGTCACTGGGATTACACGCGCACAAACAGGGGCACTTGGGTGTTTTGCCCAAGGGATATGGAGAACGAACGAACGAACGAACGAACGAACGAACGAACGAACGAACGAACGAACGAACGAACGAAACGAAATGAAACGAACGCACACGACTACACAAGAACAAAAAGAAGCGAGGGATGTGAAGAGAGGAAATAAAAGGAAGAAAGAAAACAGAAAAAAAGATGAGAGACTAACAGGAACGGCTACCAACCGCGTATTCTCTGTCCGGCCGATGACATAGAAGCAGGGCTCACCCTGCTTGGAGTTGGTCATACAGAGAGATAGGCTGGACAGCTCCACTGAAGAAAGGACCGCCAAGAAAGAGGATGAGGGAGAGAGAGAGAGGGAAGAGAAGGAAGGAGGGAAGGACAGATGAGGAGCATAAAAGAGCAGAAGATGTAGACAGGAATCATAGGTTCAGGAGAGATTGAGAAGAAGAAAAAAGAGAGATTGCAGTCAACAAGATCAGAACCCAACACCAAGAGTGTTATGTACAAGAGCAGCCAGGAGAAAGGCACACACTCTATTTAAGACATACTGTACGGTACATGAAAACACTCATCCATGTCATCAGAACAGTACATCTCTCATCAACTTGCTTAGAGGTCCTACAAGAGTGTTCTACAAACACACGCACACACACACACACACACACACACACATACACTTACCGTAGTCTGGCACGTAGCCATTTCCCCTCTTGAGCACCAGGTGTATCCGGTGTCCCCCCTTGCGTATCTGCTCCACCGCCTGGCTGTGGGTCATCCCCGTCGTGCTGTCCCCATTGATCTCAACCAGCTGGTCACTCACCTGACGGCACCGAGAGATTGGCCCACATCAGTAAGATCAGAAACACCTCACACACACACACACACACACACACACACACACACACACACACACACACACACACACAAACACAAATATTCTTAGGTCACACACACACACATGTACACGCACACACATACAGTCTCTCACACACACATACACACACACACACACACACATACACACACACACACAGAGACACATAACCACAATTCATGAAACAGTGCGTCACAATAACATAGAGAGAAGTGTACTGTAATATTGTCACGCATGCACGCTGCCGCCACACACCCAGACACCCATGCCAAAGCAGATGCGCATCGGGCCAGGCAGACGGACAGACGGACGGACACAACAGATAGAAACCAACAGGGCGACCAGAGCAGACTAAGATGGTGACGCCCGGGACGGTCACTTTTTGTTCTTACAACACACAAAGGTGAAATGGCATAGGATGGTGTGAGAGTTTAACTGGACATGTGATCAACATATTTCAGAGTGACTATACATTGGAGTAAGGAAGTGGTTCCATGTGTCAACTGATGTGTGTTTGTGTGTGTGTGTGTGTGTGTGTGTGTGTGTGTGTGTGTGAATGAGAGAGAGAGAGAGCGAGGTTCATGAGTGTGTGTATATGTGTGCGTGTGTGTGTGCATGTGTGTGTGTGAGAGAGAGAGGTTTGTGAGTGTGGAAGTGCATGGGTGTGCATGTGTGTGTGTGTGTGTGTGTGTGTGTGTGTGTGTGTGTGTGTGTGTGTGTGTGTGTATGTGTGTGGGTGTGTATGTGTGTGTGTGTGCGTGCATGTGCGCGTGTACTGTATGTGTGTATGTGTGTTGGTGCGTGTGTGTGTGTGTATGCGTGTGTATGTGTCTGGCCACTGACCTGTATCTTCTGGCTGCGTGAGGCGGGCCCCCCCTCCATGAGGCCCAGCACATAGAGGCCCATGTTGTACTCACTGCCCCCCCGCAGGCTGAAGCCAAAGCCCGTGGGGCCGCGCTCCAGATCCACATTGTAAAACCTGGAGTCTTGCTATCGGGTGTAAAGAGGGGAGGATGGTGAGAGAATGAGAGACAGATGAAAAAGAAAGAGAAAGAGAGAGAGAAGAGAGAGACACAGGGAGGGAGGAGAGGAATAGAGTATAGGGGGAAAGTGAGAGAAAGGAGAAAGATGTGTAAAGGAAAATTTCACAAATATGTGAGAGAAAGACGATAAAGGAATACACAGAAAAAACAGAGAGAAGGAGAGAACACAGAGAAAAACAGGAGACTGATAGTGATTGTGGGAGAGACTATAGACTGATCAGACAGAGACAGATAGACAGAGAGAGAGAGAGAGAGAGAGAGAGAGAGAGAGAGAGGTGCAGATGGACAGCCAGGACGTAGCACTCAAACACACTCATGCAGACACAGTAGCTGTAGGCACAGCAGCTCGGTCAAAAACAACATACACGGGGGACGCCTCACCTTCGACCTGGCTCGGTGACCCTTCCTTGACCTGTGGTCTGTGTCAAAGTCTGCATACTCTGACAGGTTAGCGGTGTCTGGCACGAGAGAATGAGAAAGCTGTTAGCAGAGAGTTCTGCAGTTGAGTTGACTTCATTTGAGTGATGTTTGTGAGTGATGGGAGCACTAGCTCCCTCTGGTGGACAAACTCTATTGTGACAGGGGTGAGTTCTTTCAGGTCTACAAGAATGAGCCAACCTTCAGACCTGTTGAGCTTGTTCATTGGAAAATCTGTTCTGGTGTAAAATGGGTAACAACACTTTACTTGGATAGTCTGCCCACAGAAACACAGATTCAAGTTCAGTATGTAAAATTGTTATTGAACAATTACTGCTAACAATAAACAAATCGAACCCCTTGAACTTAACCATAAATTGTAGTTACAGGAACAGTGCGTCAGCAAATAATTTTATAATCATTGCATCTGTGGATAGTCTGTGGGCGAACTACCCAAGTAATGTGTGACCATAAAAGGTCCAGAATGTCCAAAATCTGTCACTGTACTTGAGCTCAGCAGGACAAGTGAAAGTCAGTAGCCAAAAATACAAGAATGTATTTGCGTATGTGTGTGTGAGAGAGAGAAAAAGTGTGTGAGAGAGAAAGAGCAAGTGAGAGCAAAGATAATACTATGTGTGTGTGTGCGTTCAGTATGTGTGTGTGTGTGTGTGTGTGTGTGTGTGTGTGTGTGTGTGCGTGTGTGTGCGTTCAGTATGTGTGTGTGTGTGTGCATGCGTGTGTGTGTGTGTGGGCGTGTGTGTGTGTGTGTATGTGTGTGTGTGTGTGTGTGTGTGTGTGTGTATGTGTGTGTGTGTGTGCGTTCAGTATGTGTGGGTGTGTGTGTGTGCTCCTACTCGTGTTGGAGCGGGGGATGATGGTTAAGCGCAGGGTGTTTCCTGCACGGCGCAGGATCTGGGCGAGGTCGCGGTGAGGCAGCGACACCACCGAGCGTCCCTCCACCGCCTCCAGCTCGTCGCCCGGCTGGATCTGACCGCTCCGTGCCGCAGGGCTGCCCCGACGCACCGTCACAAACCGGTGGGACAGGAGGGTGGACGCTGAGGACGGACACAGATAGAGAGAGTGTGGAGCACATGAGAAAACTGAGTGAACATAAACTACAGTGTTTCCCATACATTGACTTATTTGTGGCGGCCCACCACAATATCAACATCGACCACCACACAATGATTTTCCTGGTTGTACGAAATTGTGCTTAAATCTGGTTAGAATCATAACCGCGCTGCAGTAATTTGTTAAAAACTGTTGCATTCGAGTTAATTCTGCAAACCTACCACCACAAATAGAATTCAATTATGTGGGAAACACTGAACTAATTCATTTGAGTTTTATCTACTACTGTATATAGTGCTACAATGTACAAAAGTGTCTCAAGGCACTTTTCTAAAGCACAGCTTGAACTTGAAGTTAACCTTGAAAGCTCCAGAGCAAGCATTAAAGTGACAGAGAAGGAACCTTGACACGCACAGAGGGAAGAGGAAAAATACAGAGTGATGCACACATTTAAATGAACACATTCCTGTGACATCAGCTAGTATGATGCCACATGAGAATCACAACTTCAACTTAAAAGGGAGTGTGTATGCAACTCATTAACCACTCATAACCAACCAAATGATCCATTCATTCTAATTAAGTTAACATGTGATTTTAAAAACACAATTTTTCCTCATTAATAACCAACTCAGCATGAGAGAGCATGAAAACCCCGCCGCAGTGCCACTTAATCTCCCCGCTCTCACATATTCTCCATATGTGGCTTTGGAGTCATGAGGGAAACGGCATCCAGCAGAGATCCAAAATAGCCCCTTCAGTCTGAAAACTGGGTACACACAATGACAGCCTACGTAATAATTGATGGTTGGTTGAGTGAATAATTAAAATGCAGGTCTAAAACTGAAATTAAGCAGGGAGACACGCTCTGGCGCACTGCTTCAGCGATTCTCGCTCGCTCGCTTCGTCCAGTCTGCGTGGGATGCCCTGGCTTGGAAGAAACAGGGTCAACAGGCTGAGTAACCAGTTCTTTAAATGGTGACTGTGCGCCACGTTAAAGGGCATTCTTGCAGGCCTGGGCACCAGGTAGGTCTCAGAGTTCCAGAGGGTTTGCTTCTCTCGTTCAGGCTAAACATGACTAAGACAATGACCTTCTGTTTGACTTGGGGGGGGGGGGGGGGGGGGGGGCAAAAAAAGTCGTGCTGGTAAGTTCCTGTGTATCATATTCCTCAAATTACCTCTTGTTCTCCTCAAAACGAACTGTTCAGCCTTTCCCAGGACGTGTGGTAAGAGAGAGAAAGAGAGAGAGGGGGTAGTGGGGGAGGCCAACCAACTGGCTAACTGTCTTTTCAAATCTCTTTATACAAAAAGATTTCTGTCAAATTTTGCCAAGCATGTTGCCAAGTATCCGGTGCCTTTCCACCTAAGTGGATTGGATGTGACTATAACATTACACTACACTAGCTACCCATCAAACTGTGCACATCACTGTGCCTGTACACCTGATCCTGTGGAAGGCCCAGCCAGGACTGAGGACCCCCACCTCCATCACCACCACAATCACCACCATCCTCCACCCCCAACTTCCAAATGCTCACTGGGAAAGACAGAGACATAGAGAGAGATGGTGAGACAAGTGAGGGAAAGAAAGAGAGAGAGAGAGAGAGAGAGAGACAGAATGCCAGAGAAAGAGAGAGAGGGGGGTTGGAGAGAAGAGAGCGATCCACGTTACAGGGAGATTTTCTGCTCCAATGAGACTCAAATGAGCAGGCAAACATCAGACACAGAGACGGAAAAAACACGAAGAGAAATCAAAGCCAAATGAAAAGAAAGAAAAAAAATGAAGGGGGGGGGGGGTTATTTCCATAAGGCTGTGCGTAATCACCGGATCAAATGAAATACAAATCATCTGAGGCCCCTGGGAGTAAGAGAAAGAGAGACAGATAGAGTGAGACAGAGAGGAAGAGAGACAGATAGATGGAGTCATGAAGAAAGAGAGAGAGAGCAGGTAGATGGCCAGAAAAGGAGCCAGATATCTCTCTGTGCAGTGGAAAAAGGGGAAGATAAAGGGAGTAAGGAAGAAGGAATCATCACAAGCATGGAGAAATGGTCTCTTCTCCACTGATTCGCTGTCTGTCATTTTATTTGTTGTATCTGTCTGCTGCTTGCATTACATCCCTTCCTCTATCCCTCCATCTCCCACTTCCTTTTGTCCCTCTCTTTTTTTCTCCTTCCATTTCTCCTCATCTCTTCGTGTCTCTCAGTATGCTTGCATTCTGTGTAGTCAGCACTGGTTAGCCTCTGTGAGGTTGGTGGTGGTGGGGGGTGGGTGTGCTTCATCTTCTGGAAACATGAAATATTTAAAAATGTTCACCCAAAAAAATGTACTCTCTGTCGTTTTGAATCGACTCATAAACGGCGCTCCGCTCCGGCATGCAAGACAAATGCAATTAGTGTGGACCAACGGATGTGCACACTCATTCTCTCTCTCTCTCTCTTTTTCTCTCTCTCTCTCTCCATCCCCCAAAAAAGCTCAGGCTTTCTCCTTCTCCCTCTCTCCCCCCCCCCTCTCTCTCTATCTCTCTCTCTCTCTCTCAGCGGAAGAATGAACTCGTCGTGACGGCACGCACATTACAGAGGGATGCAAATCATGACATTTCGCCGCAGGGCCAAACACTTTATCTCTATACTGGAGGAAAACAAGATGAAAACTACGCCATTGCCAGCGGCCCCGGGGCCCATCGTCGTCCACTGGCCCCAGCCCTGTGCACATGGGTCCTGTGCCCATGGAAGGCCTCGCCCAGCCCTGACACACATACACATGGCCCATATCCCATGGCAGCTGAGTGGGAGTCAAATATGTCCAGTAACATCAGCATACAAGATCTATTGACTCTGCTGCAGTGATAATTAGATGGGAGAACCACAACGCATGCACTCACATGCACACATGCTATATATACACACACACTCACACACACACACACACACACACACACACACATACACACACACACACACACACACACACACACACACACACACACACACACACACACACACATACACACACACACACACACACACACTCATTTTTTACAGGGTCAGCAGGGTAGAACATGCAGGAGAACCACTAGGGAAAGGCTCCCTCCCTTGGCAGACTATTCGATATGCTGTTAATCCGGATCTCACTAATTCAAACAACACTGCAGCGAAACAGCTTTACAGCACAAACTTTCCCCTACTACGACTCCCATCACCACCTTACACATACAGTAGGTAACATGACATTTCATATTCATGTTTACACAGAGTCCCCAAGTAAAAGTCTCATGCTGGTGAGAATCGTTCCTCTGTGTATTACACATTCACTCGACGAGCAAAGAGGCCCTGAGTGTTGCAAAAGTATTTAGCAACAAAAACTAGAGCACTTGCCGTACATCAACAGAGGGGATGTTGCAACAGACTAAATACTTTAGTATTTTATAAGTTACAAGCTCGCCTCAAACCAGTATTCCCCACCCATGAAAATCAAAGGAAGATGAAGTGTGAGACAAACAGCACAGGAGCAGAGAGAGAAAGAGAGGATGATAGA
>NW_027468881.1:27364596-27429596 GCF_046254945.1 Alosa pseudoharengus | reverse complement strand
CAGCCTGGAACGTTCCTGGAAAGGCGCGTATGCCCAGACCTGCCCTGGAGCCTTATCGCCTGGCATCACACCTACAAGTCCACTTCTTGTACTAACTCTAATAAGAACATGGTTGTAAGCACATGTATCTGAAAGAGCATTAGCACAATTTGTTCCAAGTCACAAGGGTAAATGTTTCTTAGTCTCTTGAGTCAAAAGAAGGTTTCTGTGGCATGGCAAGGACTGACTGACTGACAGGTTTTGAATTACTAAAAGTGGCAAGACACAACCATAATATGTTGAAATGTACATAAATGAATATCCTACAGTGTGATGTTTTTTTTACCATTAAACTACAGTAAAAGGTGAATACAGGTTCATTTCAACCTTGTGTTTTGTCACAAGTTCTCATAAATATTTTCATTATTTGATTTTATTCAGTCAGAGAATGTTTGCATAACTACTCTCCTCTAATTCTTTAGAATCAAATAATGTGATATAGACATAAGTGGTAGCGACATTGTCCTCAGAATTGTATTACACGCTTGGTACATTTTATGTTAAAAGCTGTCAAATAACATGACATATCCTAACTATCTTAACTGAAAATACATCTGCAATTATGCCCTTTCTATGTAAGATGGGTACTTGCAACAGGGGGATTGGAGATAATTGCTGAGTTGAATACCACGAGCAAAGCGTTAAATGCCACCGCGTTTGCCTTTGGCAGAGAAGCAGTCTCGTCCTTGAAGCCATTCTCACGGCACACATGCACATACACTCCAGTCAGCCCACGGTTCAAACGGCAGAACAGATATTCTGTTAAATATTTCATTCCTGTGGCCAGCTCCTCTTTGGCTCATTGGTTCGTGACAGAACAAGAAACATAATGTGACACGTAACATATATCACACACACACAACTCCCATGCTAGTGCAATGAGTAAACCAGCAAGCAGCTCAAGTACACAGCATATACTGTATATGCATTATCACACACACACACACACACACACACACACACACACACACACACACACACACACACACACAAGCACACACACACACACACACACACACACACACACACACACATAATCTTGTTCTTGTTCTTAAAAGCTCCACAGATGTCAGAACAGCACTGACTGAACACACGCAGGGCATGAAAAAAAGAGAAAACATAAGGAGAGGGCTTTCACGAACACCCTTCCTTATCACCCCATAGCCTTGCTCAGTCTGTCCTTATTGCTACAAAAACTAAGTGGACATTAGTTAATTTAGTCACAACTTTAAACCACAGTAATACACAATATCAGTAAATGACACCTTTTTATATTCTGAAATGTATTATTTGTGGACATACACATCATCCGACATCCCTATTCTTGGGCCCTCTGTGACTGGCGGCGAGGAGGCCTTTGTGGTCCGATAAAGGCGGCCATCGATTGGGCCCCTCCAGCGGAGTGACAGCGCTCAGAGATAGCGCAGCTCCTTTGAGATGACAGGTGCGAGCAGCTCCAAGTTGCCCCTCTGGGACCTCACCGTCACTTACAAGGAAATTGTCCTCTCGCTTCCTCTCTCTGTCTCTCTCTCGGTCTGTCTTGCTCTCTCTCTGTCTCTCTCTCTCTTTCTCTCTATCTATTGTCAGGGCTTAATGCAGTCTTTACAAGGGCAAGATGCAGCACACACACACAAGCACACACATACATACACACACACACACACACACACACACTTCTGCTAGTTCTGTATCTGTCTATTAATTATTCCACCTTGTGTCGTTTATGTTTTCATTTTAGTTATTCTTTATTTTTAAATGATTTTACCTTGTGTGTTTTATTATGATCTTTACCTTTTTTAACTATTTTTTGACCCCTTTATGCTATTATTTGCTATTACTGTTTGGTTTTGTTTATGTAAAGGACATTGAAATGAATTAAATGAAAATGAGAAGCACGCTATCGCCAGATACCTTGGATAGTGCCAGCAAGGTACTGTAGCTGCAGTACACACGTAGGTGGAGAGCACAGTGACTTAACTATTTATGTGAAACTCACAATTTCACAAATCTAAAAGTAAGTGCACTGCCAAACCCCAAAACAGCAGTAAGGAGTTTTGGTGGAAAGCTAACAATCTAACGAGGCAAACATAAATCCCATCCATGCAATCCAAGCACTAGTACCACTACCAGAATTACTTCCAGTGCTAGCAGCCTTTCTGTATCAGCAATTGCACAAATAGCTGAGTACTGTCACTTTAAATGAAAATACTGAAATCTAAGAAATGTGCGAAATAAAAAAAGACATAAAATGTAGCTGAAAAAAACAATGGCATGTTGCAATATCTCAAGGCAACCCTAGCATACAACCCCTAACAGATTAGAATGACAGGAGTCAAAGCAAACTCAATTGACTGATAAAACCTCACAGTCCAAAACAGCCTCAGAGCCTGAGGAAGAAAACAGTCCTCAATGCAGCTGCACGTCGCTCTGTCTTCTCCCAGGGTCATAACGTGGGGTGAAATCAGTCATCAGTGCTTTCTGATGAAAAAGGCAGAGAATTAGGGCATTCATCAGTGGAGCTCACCGACCGGGGCCCAGCTGAAACTATTTCAGGCATTTTGGCGGCAGGTTTACCAAAGCCAAGAGCCATCCGGCTGCATAATTAGTAGGATGAACTCACAGGGGGTATGTAAGAGCAGGCATGCCTACCAGTGCCCCCTATGTCTTAAAAACACCACTGCCTGACTACACACGCACACACGTACACACATGTACACACACACACACATACATACAAACACACACACACACACACACACATACAACTGCCCCCCCCCACACACACACACACACACACATACACATATACAGAGAAAAACACACAGATTCTGCTGAAGTTGTGACAATACCAAATCCATGCATTCAAATGCTATTCTATAAAAAACAAATTAAAAGAAGAAACAATAAAAGCATTGTAGTTACGTTTGGAGTCCTTCACAGTCTTCAGTGCCGATTGTAGCCTCTCCAACATTTTCAGTAAGTATGGAAAACAAGTGCTGGGAAATCTCCAATCCTAATTCTGATCTGTTCTTTTTAATCCTCTTAACAAATACACGTTTGATCCCAAAGCAAAAGGCTACAAATATTATTTTTTACACTACAACTGCAGGAGACCCATTGACTTCCACAGTGGAGAGACACCACTGAAGAGCATGGAGGAGAAAGACCGAACACATGAAACTGAGCAGGACATGGAGTGAGAGTGGGATTGAGCAAGAGAGAGAGAGAGAGAGAGAGAGAGAGAGAGGGAGGGAGGGAGAGAGAGAGAGCGGGAGGGAGAGAGGGAGAGATAGGGGGGGAGTGGGAGGAGGCGGAGTGAGCTATAAAAGGGTGAGAGAGAGCATGACAGGGAAAGCCCAGAGAAAGAGAAGAGAAAGGCAGATAGAACACGGAAGAAAAAATACTGTGTGTGACACAAAATAAGAGACAGCGTATTACACTACACCAGATTCTCACACTGACCACCATCTGGAGAGGAAGATGGAGTGACAGAGAGAGAGAGACAGAGAGAGAGAGAGAGAGAGAGAGAGAGACAGAGAGAGAGAGGAAACAAATGGAAAGGAACAGCACGAGGAAAGAGATAAATTGAGTGAGTCAGTCAGTGACTGGCTGGACAGAGGGAAGAGTGAACGACAGAAAGAGTGAGACGGGAGAGAGAGAGTGAGACGGGAGAGTGGGCAAGGGTGCGGAAGAGAGAGAGTGAGACAGGAGAGTGGGCAAGGGTGCGGAAGAGAGAGAGTGAGACAGGAGAGTGGGCAAGGGTGCGGAAGAGAGAGAGTGAGACAGGAGAGTGGGCAAGGGTACGGAAGACAGAGAGAGTGAGACAGGAGAGTGGGCAAGGGTGTGGAAGAGAGAGAGTGAGACGGGAGAGTGGGCAAGGGTGCGGAAGAGGTGAGAGTGAGACAGGAGAGTGGGCAAGGGTGCGGAAGAGGTGAGCGATAAGGACAAGACAACAGGGGGAAGCGAGGGAAAGATGAGAGAGAGAAAAAGAAAGACTGAATAAGGGCAAAAACAGAGACAAAGACAATCAGAGTGACAAAGAGGGAGATGCAGAGAGAGAGAGAGAGAGAGAGAGAGAGAGAGAGAGTGAGAGAGAGAGAGAGTGAGAGAGAGACCCAGAGAACACCAGATAGCAGTGGAGGAGAGAAATATGAAGAGAATAGAAGGCAGACAGACAGAAGTGAGAGAGAGATTGCACAGAAGTACGCACAGAAGTAGAAGGAGAGGAGGATAGAAGAGTCCAAGCAGCGGAGGAGTGCCATCAGACCTCATTCATGTCGCTGAGTGTCTCTCCGACAAACAGTTCTTGGAGAGAATTCTATGTCTGGCTGAATCGCCAAGGAGATTGTTTCTCCAAGTTGAAAATGACATCAAAAGATTCCCTTGGTCCAAGATCACAGTCCTGTACTTCAAGAAACATTATATCTTTAAGAGCCATTCCTGCTTATGCCATCACCAAAAATGGGAATAAGTTTAAAAAGTAAAGAGAAATACAGAAATATTTATTTTTCCTTAAAGCCTAACAAATGTTTTTCCACTGTGGCATTATGGGAATGGCACATACTAAACTGCACACAGGCTGCAGGTGCCCTCTCCTTCATACAAAATCATACAAAAACATGGCACAGTATGCTTGCTTGCACACACATATACATACACACGCACACACACACGCACACCCAAATGCACACACACACGCACACACACACAAATGTACACGCACACATACCCGCACACGCAGACACAAACAAACACACACGCACACAACACCCCGGACAAAAAGCACAACTCCACCCACACCCACACATACAAAAGTATACACAAGTGGATCCCAGAAGTCCAAGCATCCACACAAAGGAGTGGAGAGCCACGAGCCTGAGGGGAGGTACCCAGATCAACACTCTCAACGCTCTGGAATAAATATACACAGATCAACGCTCTCAACGCTCTGGCGTAAACATTTACATTCAGGCTCCCACCGCAGTGCTGCAACGAGAGGAATGCCAAACGCGGGCAGGTTTTATGCTCGAGTGAGCCCTACATCAAACGACTGCCAAACATTACCATAACTTAACATTACTGTAACATTCATTTCAGGCCATAATAAAAATGCTTGAAACTAACATCGCTTTACATATCATGTTGCATATCTTCAAACGCTCTGGAGTCATCAGGGTTATAAGTTCACTGTGATATTCCCAGCATGAGGGAAAAAACCATTAGCCTCATCCAGGCTAAACCATTATGTTACAGAACTGAACACAGACAGGTGGAAGAGGAGGATAAGAAAGTGCTTGCTCGGAGCCTTCCACAGTCTCTCCAGCTGATAAGCAGGATAACAGAAGTTATTACGGCTGTTGACATGGTGTCTCTAGTTGGTTTTGCATCATTGCACCACTGTACAGAGAGAAAATCCAGGCTCACTTAATGTTCACATAATTTAACATAAATAATCATAATTCATTCGGCTCTTTCAGGGCGTATTCTGAAGAACGTCATCATTTGCGCATGCTGCAGACATGAGTTGTGTAATGAGATAAACTACAGTAACCATGATATACCACTTCATTTAGTGTTTTATGTTCTGAAAATATGGAAAAAGAAAACAAAAACTCCGTCCTGAGGACACAGATAATTCAATTTATGGAATAAAGGGCCTCTCTGGGAATAAGACAACAAAACATCAACAAAACAGAATCAGGTTCAAACTAAATATTCATACTCCAAATAAACAATCAACCTGGGTAAAACATCACTATTACCACTGCTAATGCAGCTGCCTTCATAACAATCATTTACTCAAAAACAAACACAGTTGCTCTCAGGGTAATACCAGTCATCTGCTTCCTGAGGCCCTGACACTGGGCGTCCACAGCGCATTTTCATTTATTCATTTGGCACACGACTTTGTTTGAGAGCGAGGCAGGATACAAGTTTAAGGCAAGGACACTTGGAAGAGACCGGACGGAGTGCATTGCCAGAAAACCGTCATCCGTAATTGGACAGGGTGGTGAGTATGAGGTAATTACGGAAAAGTTTCAGCTTCCAAAACAAGTGCATAGTCCCTGGACAGCGTCCACGTCTTTGATAAGCTCCCCCGACAATCAATTACATTTTGATTGATAGGGATACTTCACTGAATTCAGCAGACGCTTTTAGACAAAATCATGCAGAGTACAGCAAGAAATACATCAGCCATATTTGTGCACCACGGGTAAAGGCACTTCTGAGCCTACAGCAGACGGTAGGAGTACGAGACGTGTACGACACGAGCCCAACTCACCTCCGTTCACCACATCCTGAGAAGCGATGACGAAGCCGAAGCCTTCGCCGGGTCTCCTCCGGAGCTCCACCTCCAGGGCCTTGGACAGGAGGCCGCCTCTCCCGTCTGCCGGCTGGCCTTTGGACACCGCGCCCAGGGTGGACGCGGACGACGCAGAGCGAGAGGTGGCACCGCCAGTGCCACCGCCAGCGCTGCCCACCTCGTCCCCTAACCAGTCCCGCGGCTCCAGCGTGAGGGTCACGGGGATGGAGTCCAGGAAGCTGGTGCTCTGGACCAACGAGGGCGCCTCGGCGGAGGGGGAGGTGGGCGAGAGGGCGTTGGGCGTGGGCGCCGTGGTGTCCGAGGACGGAGAGAGCAGGTCCGGGGAGGTCTGTGGGAGCGAGGACGAGCTGTGTGTGTGGGGCATGCGCTTGTAGAAGTTAGGGGAGACGGCAGAGCCAGGCCCTGAGATGAGCACAAGAAGGAAAGAGAATTTAGCTGTGAATAAATAAACATCCAGATACGTTGCTCTTCTATGTGGCACTATGTTCATAACTATTAACTTGGTATTTATGCTTACCAAGAATTGCAATTTGCCATTTTATACAGATTCTTTACCAATTTAACGCCCTCATATATGATTATAGTTAAATATGTGCTACTTGCCTCCTCTGTAAACCAGCAGAACCACCTCTCCTTTAACAATATGCTCCTGGAGCACTCTCTGGACCTGAAATGATATCACACCACGTCACTTGTGCACAAAACTATTCAAACTACAGTTAGTTTGCTTGGCTTTCAAAGGAATGAAAAACTTTGATTACATAACTAAAATAGATTGAAGACAGAAGGGTTTCATTAAATTAATATGGCTTTGAAATTCAGCTTGACACTATGGAGAATTCAAATCTTTAATCATATTTTCCCAAAAGGAAATGTAATGCAAACAACATATTCATACTGATTAGCTAAACTTAGGTAACACAAACAGATACATTAGCAGAAGGTCTCTTGGCATTAAACCTCCCAGTGAACGGCGTCACACCTGTGCAAAGCTGAGGCTCTGGACATCGGCACCGTTGATCTTGATGATAGCGTCCCCTGCCTGCAGGGAGGGGCACTGCCGCCTGTCCCACACCCTCTTGACCACAGCCAGCTGCCCGCCCTGGCCCCCGGCTGTCACGCTGAAGCCCATGCCCCCACCCTCGCTCTTCCCCAGGGCTACGGGCACCATCTCCCCCCCTGCCCCTCCTCCTGGTGCTCCCGGAGACGCCAGGCTGCCAGGGTTGGCGCGGGGGTGGCTGTTGACCGGGCAGCCGTTGAAACCGCACGTGGTTGCCACGTCCGCGGGCGGCGTCACGACCAGTGAGGTCTGGGGCATGAGCGGGCGCTGGCTGGCGCTGGGCGCACCCGGTGTGGTGGCGGAGGAGGACGAAGAGGCGGCGGTGCCCGCGTCAGGCTGGGGCAGCGGGAGCCTGGCGATGGGCAGCGTGGCCGAGGAGGAGAGGTCACTCTCGGACGACTTGGAGCTCTGGTGAAGAAGCCTGGGAGCAGGGAGGGAGTTGTTGTTGTAGTTGCGGATCAGTGACCCTCTACAAAGAGGGGATGAGAGGAGCCAGAGGTTCACCTAGGCATCTACAGTACAGACACTATCTACAGACACTATCTTCATCTAGCTCGACAACTGAGCTGCACCTCCACATCACTGACACAAAGACTACACCTCTGTCTGTCCAAAAGGGCTACGCACATTAAAAAAAATAAAAAATAAAATAAAATAAAGGCAATGGAACCGGCCAGGTTCAATTGTGGTGGAACTGAAATGGTAGCAAGGGCGATAAAACTGATGGCAAATGAAAAGGAAGCACACATCAATCTGAGACTTTTGTCCACCCTCAGTTATTCATAGGTGTGCTGAGTCCAAGTGTTTTTCAGCACAGGTTATTCACAACATTAACCTTGGTTTGTACCAAGGAGTCGGCGTAAACAAGAGTCTGTCATAGACGCTCTGTTTGCCTCTCTGCCAACACAATAACCTTAAGGTCTTTGTCCTTTAGCTTGTTGTATGTGAACAAAATGAATGAGCCACTTCTAAAATCGGAAGGTGAAATAGATGGGCTTAGGAGAGAGGCAAAAATCTCATGAGTCTCATGTGTTGATAGTTCTACTAGTTTTTCTAGTGATACTTTTAATGCGTTTATAGAGTTAATGAGCATTCTGATATTGACTGTATCAAACAATATAATGGCAGTATAAGTAGCCCTTAGCAGCTCTGTGTGTTAATTATGTACGCGCCACTGGTGTCTTTGTTTACCTCTTACTCCCACCAACTGAGGCCACCTCGGTGTCGCTGTGACTGGACGACATGCGTTCAGGAGGCGGGGGGCCCACCGCACCCCCGTGCTGCAGTCCAGAGGGTCCCCCGAGAGGGTTGCCGTTGGTGAGACCGTACGAGGGCGGCGCCACACCCCCGTAGCTCGATGCGTTGCCGTTGGCGTCCAGCGGGGACCTGGGGTAGACGCCGTTGTGCTGCGACTGGGAGCGGCTCATGCCCAGGGGGCCCATCTGGTGGTGGTGGTGGTGGTGGTGGTGGTGGTGGTGACGGGCCTCGGACGGGTGGTTCTGGGGCTGGGCGGCGTCTGGGGGAGGAGCGGTCAGCTGCTGGGGGTTCTTGGGACAGCCGTCGGGATTGTAGAGCATGGGGTAGCCACGCCGCACCACCACATCGACGCTGTGGCCCATAGGCACCGACTTGAGCATCTCCACCACCTCCTTGTGGGAGAAGCCCAGCACACTTGTGTCGTTGATGTAGACCAGGAGGTCCGCTTGCGGAGGGAGGAGAGAGTGGGAGAAGACATGGGGTGGGGGCGTGAGGAGGAGAGGTGAAGGAAATGAGTGTGTACGTCATGAAAAGATAGATGACTAACACTGACACCTGCTGGGACAGTTAGCTGTAGTGTCATTTCTGGCTTTCAAGGCTTAACCATCACTGGATGGTTTATCCATGTTTTCTTACAGGTGTGAGCATGTTTCTCAGTCAAATGAAAATAGAACTGCTGCAAACCTACTTTTATTTCCCCAGATATATACATGTCAGCGGTGTGAATGCTCGCGTATGTACATGTGAATGTGTGTGGGAGAGGGTACGTGAGGACACACATACGTGCGTATATAGTATTAAGAGTATAGTCATTTGAGAGTGCTATACGGTGTGTATATATATATATTGTATGCTGGCACGTGAGCAGGGAGCAGTGTGTGTCAGAGATAGCGGGATTAAAGCCCTCCAGCCTCGTCGGGATTAGAAGCAGATCAGTAGATTAGGACCATGAGAACCTCACAATCACACGGCCCTAATCCCACAAAAAGAGGGAGAGAGACAGAGGGATGAAGGGAGAGATAAGAGGATAGGAGCCAGGCCAAAGGCAAACAGGAGTGAGCTCTCCTGGTGAAATGCATCTCCTCTCTCTCTCTCTCTTTCTCTCTCTCTCTCTCTCTCTCACTCAAGGATACAAGGATACAAGGAAGTTTATTGTCACATGCATATAGTTACTGGAAGTAAGAAATGCAGTGAAATTATCTCTTTCTTTCTCTCTTTCTCTCTCTCTCTCTCTTTCTCTATCTCTCTCTCTATTTCGGTCAGTCAGTCTCTCTGTGAGATGTCTGTGAGAACAACAGCCCATTAAATCTAGTGATTTATTCATAAAAAAAAAGGGGGTTGAGTTTGGAAAAAAAAAGGGAATGAACATTTCTAGTGATTTATTCATAAAAAAGGGGGGTTGAGTTTGGAGAAAAGAAGGGAATGAATGTTTCTCTGCCTTAATTCTCCTCAAAGCTGCCTAACAGGTGGAGGTCAGGGTTTTGGACGGTAGCGTATAGCTGTGTCATGGTGATTTAAACTGTGCACCTGTGTCAGGACATGGCTATAGGGGGCATTAAAAAAAAACGTACACCATGCTGTTTCACAAGCACCACCGAGATATGGACGTCTGGTGATAAATGCATTAAAACATGTTCTTTTACTTTAGGCTAACCTTCAAACATGCTGTGCAAATCAGTATTACAGTCAACTGTATAGTTTTATATGTTCATGTTTTTTATTTACTGACCAAACTAAGCTCACTGTGATTCAAGAAAAAAGTATGCAAATACAGAGTGTTAGCACACAGTATTCCCTGATGATTATTGTGATAAACTGTAAATTGTCTGGCACAAATGAACCTGCTGCAAGCATAGTAACTACATACTGCATATCTGCATAGACTAGACAGTACACAGGAGAGGAGCTTGCTGTATATATAACCAGAAGCTATTTGAAGTTATATTGTGCGTAACATGTCTCACAAATAGCCAACTTCAACAAACTGTACACTTTTTCAAGAAATAAAAAATACCAGTAATAAATGACCATTAATAATTTCTTTTTTGAGTTTTTGTTATCTCCGGAACTTGCCTGTGCCTCTGGAAGAGTGTAAGAGAGACGTCCTGTGTTTTATTACCTGTTTTCAGCGCAGGTGGACCGCCAGGTGTGACACTGTACACCTGCAGGAACTCCCGGGGCCTGCTGCCACCCACGATGTTGAAGCCAAAACCCCTTGGCCCCTTGGACAGCCGCGTGTGGATGGAGTAGCCCTTCAGCTCCGACGGCTGGTCCGTGAACGCAGGCACTAACACCCAAAGCACATAATCTAGTTAAATCTACCATGGACAGCGTCCAGTACAAAAACAAACAGAACACAAACAAAATACACTTCAATGCCTAACATGTCCACACACTAAAAATGACATATAAATTGTATGCATTTTCTATATGGTCAATGCTTGCCTGAATTGAGTGGTGGTGGCTTCATGTTGCCCTAGGAAGTTTTGTATATACAGCTTAGTGTCATCCATGTGTATGCCCCTATTACAGATCACATGAGGGCACACTCCCCATGCCAGTGAGCATCCACTGAGGAACCACATCGCCATCTGCTGGCTGTGAGCAATAACTACCATTTTGCGATTGGGCAATTCCCTTCTTTTGTTTAAGGAACTTCTACATTTTTTTTTTGAAACAGATGTACAGTAATGACTTCTTCCATAACAGTTCATTTGCATGCAGAGTGTGTGTGTGTCCACTGGATGCGGAGCATAATGAAACAGCGAGCGCGCTCGTACGAAAGGGGGGGGGGGGGGGGGGGGGTCATTATCTGCACGCTGACAGGCAGGCGCTGGCAGAGGCAGCAGGAGGGAGTTGGGGAGAGCTGAGAGCGCCGTGCAACCTCCGTGCAACCTCCGTGCAACCTCCGTGCAACCTCCGTGCAACCTCCGTGCAACCTCCGTGCAACCTCCGTGCAGGAGTGAGTGTAATGTGAGTGACACGGCGACACTGGCACTGCAAAAAAAAAAAGATGAGAACGGAAGAAAGAGAGAGAGAGAGAGAGAGAGAGAGAGAGAGAGAGAGAGAGAGAGAGAGGGAGGTGGGATGGGATGAGAGAGAGTAGAAGGGGTAAAGAAATGAGAGATAAGAGACAGGAGAGTGGTTTTGGGGGCAGAGAAAGACAGCAATAGAGAGAGAGAGAGAGAGAGAGAGAGAAAGGGAGGGAGGGAGGAAGGTGGATAAGATGGAGGGTAGGAGAAGAGTGAATGGGTAGAGGAGGAGTTTTTCTTCAATCCTTCGGAGAGCACTCAGGAGAGTGGGCTGATAGCAGGACAGGAGGAAACCAAAGGGGTTTAGGCAGGAAGAGTGGGGGAGATATATATATATATATATATATACACATAGAGAGAGAGAGAGAGCAAAAGTAAGAGAAAGAAAGACAGAGGGAGACACTCCAAAACAGCATGGGCACAAAGGGAGGAGGAGGTGGAGGAGGAGGTGGAGGAGGAGGTGGAGGAGGAGGTGGAGAAGGAGTATGGAGACTGGCGAGATGCCAAGCTCACACTCACACTCACACTCGGTCTTGCTGACGATCTCTTTGCTCTGCGCTCGGGGGTCCAGCCAGCTGGTTGTCTTTGAGTTATGACTGAAAGCATCAGGAGCCTTAATGAGTATCTTCATCAGCGCTAAATACTAAAAATAATGCAATGTCACCTAGATACAGCAGCGTGTTAAATCTCTGAGAGCACTCCTAAAATGTGAGGTAAAGATGTGCAATGTATAACGATCTAATCTTGGCCATTTATCACCTTCATTATAAACACCAATTACCAGACGCTCTTAGCAACTTGACTAACATGGAAATAAAACACAGTCATAAAACCCACTCAAAGCAATGCAACCTCCAGTGGGCAGATTCTCTTCATTAAACTATATAACCGTATTACATGTATCTACATGACATGGTAGACTGTAATTAATGAGTTCAATTTTAATAAAACTCACACTGTCAATGATCTCATATCATGCTATACCCACAGTGCCCTCAGGGGGCAGTACCTCAACCTAAAACGACACATGACATATTCTACAAAATATTTAAACTATGAACTGTAAAATGACTGACTGAGTGAATAAACGAGAATGCAATCCCCCAAGGTGAGGCTTACTCTATGTAGTATGGCTCCCCTGAGTCGCTGAAGGCCATCTCCCAGTTTTCGGGCAGCGCGCCCCCTCTGGCCCCGTTCTCCGGGCCGCTGCCCTCCCTGCTGCTGGGGTCCCACGTCTGGTTGGGGGACAGGATGGTGGTGGGTGCGCTGCTTGCGCCCGCAGAGCCTGCTGAGGTAGCACACCAAAACACACGCACACACAACTGAAAACCCAATTATAATCCAAAGGTAATGTGTCTCAGTAGTTAAGGTGCTAGCCTGCATGGCTTTTAGGTGGTTCGTCAGCTAGTTTTCGACCAAAAGCTCTTATTGCTGCTTTAGGGCTACTAAAAAGTCTCTATTTGCTAATGAATAAATGTCTGAATAAAAGTTTCACAAAAGGACAATTCATTGTTGTACAGAAGATATAATATGATGGGTGAGTGACAAAACTAGGGCTTAAACTATTAGCACAAAGTCCACAGGGAGATTATTGAAAAAAGTGAGGAAGAGATTTATATGGAATGTCTAGCAGGATAGCAACTCAAATTCAGATTGACTAATTTGTCTTCACATTCTACCACTAATGCTATACTATTGCTACCAGCCCCAAGGACATATGTACTTAGGGCATAAAACCACTGATACGAGCAAGTCACCCCTGTGCTGTAAATGACTTTGGATAAGAGCCTGCTAAATGGCTAAATATAAACATAAAAGCTTCCCGATTCACCTCATCTCAGTGGGGCAAACAAAACAAATGGCAGCCATTTTGGAAACAGTTTGAAAACAAAACATCCTGGTATGCAGCGTCTGGAGCGTGGCATAAAGATCAGTTAGCAGAGCCCTGCAGAGGGACTGCAGCAGCCCTCTCTCTTTCCCCCTCTCTCTCTCTTTCTCCCTCTCTCTCTGTCCCTCTCTCTCTCTGTGTCTCTCTCTCACACAAACAACCACAACAAGAAACTCTGACACAGGCATTGTTCCACACACACACACACACACACACACACACACACACATACTGTAGGCATCAACTGAAGGCCCATATCAAATCCACATGGCCACACTGCAGAGGCTAACCACTGAAGTTCTGCAATATGGGAGAGACTCGGTTAACAGAATGAAATAAAGGGAAATGGGGGAGGCGGGGGGTATTGGCAGGCTCAGGGACTTAAATGATTCAAAGCACAGAGGACACTCTAGGTAATTCTGCTACCTAACCCCTCATTTTGCTGATCAATACTGCGGGATTGTGTTTTTGCTGTGGGTAAGATCTTTTAATGACCCAATGGGATTTTTACACAGAGAAAACAGAGGCATGTTGCCAAGAAAAAAAATGTACAGCATTAATACTGTATACTTTCTGCAGTATCATGCAGGGTGCAACCGTTGCTACTCGACATGCTGCAGACACAAGCAATGGTGACTGATCTATAAAGAGGCAGATAGACTCAGTGGGACTCTGAAGGCTGGGTCCCGTTGACCCTCTTATCTTATTGCACAATAATAATCACATTCACTTTATAATACCTAAACCTCCATTTGATTTTTTTTTTTATTTACTAAATGCTATCTGTAATCAAATAGTATTTTACCACAATCTGCGTACCAGTGGGTGTTCTGCTGTAGTTGCATGACAAACCCTATCAGGAAAACCACTAAATAAACAAAATATGATTTCATGAAATTGAATATCTATGCTGCATTGAACAGCATGCATCTCTTTACTTTCACCTAGATCTAATTAGCTGGCCTTGGCTGCAAATGGCTGCTGCTTACAGCAGGTCACAGGGGGATTGGGAAGGCCGCGTGTCCAATATCTTAACGAAGCGCCCTAACAACCTACGACTCCCTGAGCGAGGACTGAATGCTTCCTAAGGTTTTCACTTAAGAAGTTGTTTTTTGATTATGTGTACAAAATATATTGAATCATACCATATGCAAGGGTGTGTTAGCTGCATTGGTCTCCCTGCTACATTAGTCTATTAAATAAATGTAAGCTGCATAAGTCTATTAAGTAAATAGAAGCACAGATACAAGCTCCTCCTATATTATAGTTAAATAGAATAAAGAAGAAGTAGAGTAAATAAAAAGCCAACTTTATCACTACAGATAGTAAAGCCAGAACCGGTTCTCCAGTGTTTCAAATTACGCTTCAATTGTACAGAAAAATAAAACCCATCTTTTTTATTCCGCTGGGGGTACCTGACAGTCCAGAGTCTTCCTCGCTGTTCTCTCCTTCCTCCACAGCCTTCTCCAGGTTGCTTAGAGACTTGCTGCGAGTCCGGAAGTTTCTCAGTAGGTTACGGTGCTCCTGATATGTGATGGGGGGGCTCTCTGGACCTATGTGGACAGGTCTGGGAGTGCCGTAGTAGTTGCCTGTAATGCAGGTCAGAGAACAATGTGAGGGTAGGCTAGCACTGTTTACATAGTTACATAGGTTACATAGGGTTAACGTTTAAACTCGAGTCTTCAGTTGACATGAAAAAGATACATAGAGATGAAGGACTTGCTTGTACCTGCATTATTCATGAAGGACCTACAATATTAGCTGTTAAACACAGACATGTTTATATACCTGCTACAGATGGATGCAACTCTCAACAAACAGACACACCTAAATGTTGACATTTATTCACTGCACCTTACTTTACTGCAACAAGAGTTTTTGTTCTTCAGCATCAAATCCCACTGTAGCTTTAAATGAACACCACTGTTATCAAAGGACTGTTGCTGAAAAGGTTACAGCGCTGCCCTATTCTGATAATAAAGGACTGTGGCACAGGGACATTTGGCGAGTCCTCGAAGAGAACAGTCTATACAACGGTACTCTGGGATCGCCTTCATTTGTTTGAAGAGTGTCGTCTAAATATATAATGCGGTGGGACTATTAAAATTCAGGTAAGGCCAGCGTGCTGAATTTAATGTGACAGTGATGGGAACAAAACTGTGCATAAAAATGAAGTTTTAGGGTCGCGTCCCTATCAGTCATACAGAAAACCACTCCCACGGTTTGACAACTGACGTCCCAACTGAGATGACATCTTCCTGTGTCTGTGCGGAGACAGAGAGAGAAAAAAGAGAGAGAGGCGCCTGTGTATGAGGTGACAAACTTCTTTATATAATGTCCTATTTTCAGTGGAGAGTTGCGAGAAAGGTGCTACGGCTGGATCATAGTAGTAATCCAGTGTTGTGACACAGGCCTTGGCAGGTCCTTACAATGCATGACAACCGCATATTCAGGAGGAACTAATGGGGTCATTACGAAGCATATTTTTGAACTTTAGGATGGTGAGCGGGGGCTTCAGATTATCAGATCTAAAAGTACTAAGATCTAAAAGCATAAGAGCATATAGTTTACAGATCCTCGGCTACGTTGGCAGAAATATGGGTATTTATTTTGAAAGTATAGGTGCTTGCCTTGCCTCGCAACAGGGGTGTTTGTGGGGAGGAAAAGGCAGAGAGAGAGAGAGAGGAGAGAAGAGAGCAGAGGAAGCCGAAATGGGGATTAAGGAGAAAAGCCTCTTTTCTCCTACACAGAATAGTGGAAAAAAACAGTGCGGTTCAGCCTCCCTGCGCTGACATCACTGATGGAGACGATCCTCTTCTGCTTTTTGCAGGTCAAGACTCAAAAGCACTTTCCTTCCGTACACAGAGTGTCGCACGCCTGTAAAGATGCGTCACAGAGAAGATAATGAAAATTGGAGTCATTGCCGAGGCTCGTCATTATACTAGAGTTCGTGCTTTACCCCCCCACCCCCACCGCCTACCCCCAGCTCAAGTTAAGTGCTGGCCCAATTGAGATCCTTGTAAAATATAGACAATACATTCAGGCTTAGGAAGGATTTTCTCATCACTACTACAACACATTTTATGTCAAGATGTAAGAGAGAAATGTGCATTACATGGACAGATTGGGCTGTAAAACTCAGGAAAGATTGGCTTGGCCATTTCAAACCCACGTGACTGGAAGAGATCAGTCTTTATCTGTGCTTATGTTTTTACTTTGCATATTAAGGGGGCTTACTTTGGTTGGACTACAGGCTTACTGCACTGTTGGATGTGTGTCCCTGTGTGTTTGTGCTTTTTGTTGCCGTGTGTGTGTGTGTGTGTGTGTGTGTGTGTGTGAATGTGTGTGTGTGTGTGTGTGTGTGTGTGTGTGTGTGTGTGTGTAAGAGATTCACGGTGCATTTGAGAGCATGCAGCTGTGTGTGCATCTCTCAGTTGTGTGTGTGTATGTGTGTGTATGCCTATAAATGTGAGTGTGTTGTTTAAGCTGGCTAGATGCTCTTTGCTGTGACTGAGGAGGGAGGCCGTCGGTCTAGACCACACCATGCCTTTACCCTCTTGCGTGTTTGGCATGCTGGCATGCGGCCATGGAGTGCCACGTGTACAGGCCACAGCTGGAGGGGCACACTCGCACACTCACACACACACACACACACACACACACACACTCACACACACACACACACACACACACACACACACACACACACACACACACACACACACGGAGACAGCCTGACAGCCCCTCCCTTAAAACTCACTCGGAAGGGTAGTAAAGTTAAGGCTGATTTTTAGCCTTCTCAAATATCTAAAAAAATAGGTTTATAGGCTTTCAGGCTTTTATTTAAAATATGAGCATCCATGCTTACAGCTTACATAACAAACTTCTGAAGGCTATGGCCTTCACACAAAGTTGTCAAGACGATCAAATCTGTGTCGCCCTTCATAAAAAGTTTCCAAAACGACAAAGTAAACAAAGGCGCTTGGAGGGAAGACAATTATAAAAATAGTCTTAAGTGTTTTGACATAATTCAAGCGCTTGACATCTAAAGTCATATATATTTAGGGCCTTCATTTTTTTTGGAGAAGAGTATCTGAAGTATCTGCCCTCAGAAAGGATATTTTAAGGTCTGACTGTCAGATCATAGAAATAAAACACAAATCTGTTTAGCATGTCATCACTAATCCCTGAAACAAATTTAGTGTCTGAAAACACACCAAGAGTATTTACAGACTTTCACTGTATTTCAGGAAAGAAAATGCTTGCTGGGCACTTGCGAGCTCTTGTGCAACGTTTCTTTTTTTTTTCCCCTCTAGGCTTCGTGCTTCGACCACGTCTCGAAGCCACTGCAGCGTGCGCTTTACAACAGATAAGGGCTGAGGCAAGCTGTCCTCACTTACCCTTGAACTTGCCACTCTCCAGAAGAGCGCCGGACTCCTCCAGAGAGAAGAACTCCTCGATGGAGACAAAGTTGTAGTCTACCCCCGAGATCTCCCCATCCCGTGGCTGCCTCGTGGTGCCTGCACAATGACAGACATCGGATAAGGAAGAGAAGTCTTTGAGTCCTTTTTTTGGGTCTTTTGAAGATAAAAGCACAGTGCAGAGTACAGTTGAGGATTTGGTTATACGGTCGGAAATGACTGAGACGATCATATGCTGGTACTAAAACAAAAAAAAAGTATTGGGAACGGGAAAAAAGAAGAGAAAAATCAATGTCTATGTGATAGAGATTTGTTACAGTTTCCATAAATCAAAGAAATGTAAAAGAGCTTGTTAACCTTTGAAAGCACACACAGAAAGATGAGTCAGTCTGGTGACATTAAAACGTTTAACAGCTTGTAAAAAATGAATGGGGCCTTCTGATAGCACAAGAACGTTGCGAGTGTCGACCATGTGTCCATCTGCTCACGCTAACTTCCACCAGAGGGGACAGAAAATGATGAAATCTCTCGCAAATTGATTTCGGGGCCCATAACTTTAAGTCACATCCACTCGTCGCAATCTATATATTTCAATTTGCCTCTCCACCGGGTTGCCCTGAGGGTCAGACTGACACCCAAACCCAGTGCTCACCCTGAATGGCTCCCTCTCTCTCTCTCTCTCTCTCCACTTCACTGCACTGCACGCCAGTGCCCACATCTATGGCAAATACGCTAAGGCACAATCAAAACTGTACATAATAACACCAATACTAGACGGAGTTGGAGAAGGGCTTTTTTTATTCAGCTTATGCAAAGACAACTAGATAACTAACATAATGTAACTAAAGTACTGTGATCAAATAAGACTAGGACGACATTGCTTAGAGCCTGAGCAAACTGTTTCTTAACCACCACAAACAGTGGAGCAGTTCATGAAATAATTTTTGTACTGCATTCTTTGATGTTTAAACACTTCCTCTAAGAGCATACACAGAATTGAAAGTATTCATTGTTGACCGAATGTGTCTATAGCATGTCTTTCTCTATAAGTAAGTATGTATAGTATATATACTCTTTTGATCCTGTGAGGGAAATTTGGTCTCTGCATTTATCCCAATCCGTGAATTAGTGAAACGCACTCAGCAAACACACAGTGAGGTGAAGCACACACTAATCCCAGCGCAGTGAGCTGCCTGCAACAACAGCAGCACTCGGGGAGCGGTGAGGGGTTAGGTGCCTTGCTCAAGGGCACTTCAGCCGTGCCTACTGGTCGGGGTTCGAACCGGCAACCCTCCGGTTACAAGTCCGAAGCGCTAACCAGTAGGCCACGGCTGCCCAAAAGGTCTTGTCAGAAATGGGATCTAGGCACCTTCACTCTTTTTCTATTCATAGCTAGTTTTTTCACTTGTATTCCGCAGGCTAACAGAGAACAACAATGAAGCATAAGGTCAATAAAATTATACAAAAAAATGCCCAGCCAAAAAATAAGAATCTGTAAATTAAAATAAGCACAAACAGGGGCTAGATTAGTCAGGAATAAAGTGGAACGGTGGAAACTGCAGTCCCACAACCCCACCACCAGTGCCATTTTACAGGAGAAGAAAAAAACAGCTGGCGGAATCGCTGATAGACTGCTCTGAACATAACACATTTTTGACTGGAATTGCTGCCAAGTCTTTTTTGTCTAACTTGATTTCAAACTATGGCAGTGTCCCCACTTCCACAGTCCCACTGTAACCCCTGGGCATTGTGATTATGTGGGCAGTGAGTAGCGTTACGAAGCACAGCGGAGAGAGAGAGAGAGGGAGGGAGAGAGGGAAAGGAGAGAGAGAGGAAAGAGAGAGGGGGAAGATGGATGCAGATCTATGGAAGTCTGAGGAGACACAGCAGGGAAACTCACAGACTGAGGAAGGAGAAACAACATCCAGGGGTTGAAATTTTTTCAAAAGAAAAATCATAACAGAGAAGGAAATGAAACAGAACAACAAAAAAAGAACATGAAAGAAAATATGTTACTTAAAAAGGCATTGGACTGTATGTACAGCACTTAAAAACGGTGCTGTAACTAGTCTAGTCTGTAAGCCTGGTTTTAAGCATTTAGGAACAAGTGTTTTCTTTGTCCATCTATCACTAGGAATAAATAAATGCATAAAACATACTATATGCATTAGCTATCAGGCTGAAAATAGTCATGGTGGTCTTGTTTGTGCCGGCAGAAACGCAGGGTTCTGCCACTTCGAATAAACCCTGCTGACGCTTTGATGACAGTTGCCATGGCGACACCTCGAGTGCATTTTTGCACCCTCTCATTCACTGAACTTGTGGCTCGACAGCAAGACTTGTTTTGAATGGAGACAGGCTGCCTTAATACACAAGAACTTTGATTTCAGATACACAGTGTTCAAGAGCATGCACTTATAATAAAAACTGTGTGTGTTTGTGTATGTGTGTGTGCATTTGTATGTGTGTGTATACATTTGTGTGCGTGCACATCTGAATCCACATGTCTGATTTTGATTGTGTGTGTGTGTGTGTGTGTGTGTGTGTGGTGTGTGTGTGTGTGTGTGTGTGTGTGTGTGTGTGTGTGTGTGTGTGTGTGTGTGCATGTATGTGTGCGCGTGCCTACTTGTACATGAAAAAGGAACACGGAAATGTCACTTACAGGGAACAGCCCGCAGATAGAGGTTTTCTCGGATGACTTGCTGGAGCTGACTGTCCATTGAGCCTGGAGTGAAACACTTACTGAGATACAACCTCAGGTCCTTACACAGAGTGGAGCCTGTGAGAAAGCAGAGGAAACAACGTGGGCGTTAGTGGACGAAAGAGAAAAGGTCTCTGTTGCAATGCAGAACTCTTTCAGACTCCTCTGCCTTTAAAGGAAACCCCTCAGGTTTCTGCATTGACTGCTAAGATACAGTTCAGCTTGTAGAAGTTGAAAGGGTTGCAGTAGAGCCCTTCCTGTCTCCTTCAAAATATGTACAAAGGTAATATCTGGAGCAGGTCTCAAAGAATCTGCTATTTCAAAGATGACAGCTGGACTGAAGATACAGTACAGTACACCAAGGCTGAAGTTGGCAAAGCCGTGGGATACAAAATGACCCAGCTACTGGCTCTTGAATGTTGCAAGTGACACCAACAAGACAAGGAGCTATAATCTACATGTCCACTATAATTATATCATCATTATATGTTACAGTCACAGTCTTCACTGAAAACGTTAAAGTTTTCATCATAACCAAGTAAAGAAGTATCTGAACCATGCTGTGAATAATTTTGTTCAGAATGTGCTGTACGAAACAGCTCTCTTTGATATCTTAAAATCTCTATGACCCCTTCTGCTTAAAGCATCCAGAGAGAAAGAGAGCACATTCTGTCGGAAGATATCAGAGCTTATAGGCTGGTCTGCTTGCACCGCAGTACAGCAACACCACCATAGTGAAGGGAGCAGCCTCTCCCCCCGAAGACAATCCTGCATCTCAGCACATTGATTTTCTCCTCTTTATAAAGGCTCTTCTCTTCCCCCGTTGGTAATACCCCGTCCCACCTTTTCTCTTTGTAATAGAGCCTCCTGAGCCGCGGAGAAGCCGCTGGAAAAGCCTCAAGGTCTGCTGGGACTGTGGAGACCAAAAGCGTATTACACCTGTGATCTATTCATTTTTTAAAGTGCCTGATGACCCCAAATGACAGGTCACTTCCGTATATTGATGGAACCGCCGCGTAACACCACCACCGCCCTCCCCAGCCCCAACCCCCCCCCCACCACCACCACCACCACCGTGTCAACCTGACGAACAGTCCCGGTGTTCTCCCTCTGCCTCGGCACACTGTCCTGCCCGCACACCGACAGTGATCAATCCTGCTCAGCCTCGGCAGGCACGCTCACAGAGGTTAAGTAATAGACTGCAGACCATCACATCCACTTAACATGGGCTTCAACCCCGCCGAGCTATGGCAGGTACCGCTGGACACTCCACGCTGACCCACTGTCCAGCTAAACAAGGTCTTTTTTTTGTCTCTTCTTTTACCCCCCCTCTCTATGTACTGTAGGCTACTGTACTTAGCAGGCAGGCGATATTCGCTATCAAGGAAAGAGGATAGAGCAGGGGGGGCATTTCATTAGCGGGCGGTAATATGCTGCTGCAGCTTGTGCATATCATATTGAGTTATGCTGTAATGAAAGTATTTGGATAAAGGGTGCATGCTTGAATGATACCAGGGAAAGAGAGCTTTTAAAATCCAATTATGAGCTATTATACCATGGCCTTGACTGAGATGGGAAAGCCTTTGTACGCGTCAGGGTACCTGGGGAGACGGTCTTAATGCGGATGGGATGCGGGCAGGAATTGAGAACCCCTCGCACATCTCCAAGGGTCATTCCCAGGACGGGAGTGCCGCCGATCTCCAGGATGATGTCACCCACGGTGGCTCCACCTCCAGGGGCTGCGGTGACGAATGGGAACTCGCCGTAGTCGGCCCCGCCGCCAATGGCGAGGCCCAGTTCCCCCGAGGCTCCGCCCAGGGGGACAAAGCTCTCCTGCACTTTTGAGCGCCAGTGCAGCTTCTTCACGGTGGCTTTAGACATGGTGACAACGCTGCTCAGAGAGAACAAGACAGAGAACAATCACACACTTGCAGTAGACCAACTTCAACAAAATCACACAGCCATCTCATGTAGGGATTTCATCCATAATCATGATTTAAATGTGCAATAAACAAACATACCTCATTAATTACACATCTACAGTCTATTAATCAGCTCTAGCACATCCAATGCAAAAAGGAGAGACTGGGAGATACAAGAGATTATAAATGCATTACAATTTCAAATGAATTCAAACATGAACGCATCACTCGTAACACATATTTGATCATAAATAGCGTATGTGGTGTGGAAATGCTAACCAGCGGAACGAGAGGAGAAGCTATAATGAAAGGGGTCCCCTAATACCATGTGCTAATGCTGCCAATGACACCACAAAAGAGGATCATGATGCACCACAGCATGTGGGATAACTAGCGCAACGCACACTGCATGAAACAATCCTGTCACGGTTTAAAACGGAACAGCACACATACGCCATAGGCTGGGCCTGAATGAACACAGTCTCGTAAATCTCAGCTCATGGAATAAAAAAATACACTGTCTTTTTTTCACACGTTTAACGCCTATTACAACTCTCCATTGAAACGGGAAAGACAAACAGATGGTCACAACACAGCAGGGGCGATACAGTCAACAAACAAATCTTGCAAAGCTCATTAAAAATGCATGGGACTATTTCAGGTGTTAGGCTAAGCATTTTCATAGCCTATGTTTACACATATTAAACAAGGGTTCTGTTGAGACCTGTGTTGACAAGCCAAACAAAAGGAAAAATGAGAAAGAGATGAAACGTCACATTTTAAAGGCAGCCTGTCATTTCACCTCAACGTCCTTGTGTGTTTCCTTCTTGTCTGTCCCTCTCATGTGTTGAGCTGGTGTGGAACAGTTTTGCTGTGTACAGTTGTGTTTCCGCTGACTATTTCTATTCCTCCTGGTCTTTCCCTTCCTATCCTAGTCTTTTCCTCTCTCACTTTCAGTCTCGCTTTCACATGAGATCAACTCAAGAGTTCAAAGGGTAAGTGTTGATTACGACACAGGCTGATAAGCAACCCTGGGCAGGTGGGAGGTGGGAGAGAGGCATGACAGCAATTCATGTGCACACACACACACACACACACATGCGCGCGCACACACACACACACACACACACACACACTCACAAGCGTGATGTCACCCGCCAGAAAGAAAGTAAACACCAGGCTTCAAAAAATCCAGTGCAGCATGTGTACTGCACACACACACACACACACACACACACAGAGAGAGAGAGACACACACCCATGCTTAATCGTGAGCTCAGAGGAGAAAAGGAGTCTACACGGTACGTGCCAGTTTTTAAATGCCTCGCGCTGAAAAGAATGAAATCACTGAGCAAAGGTGTGAATGAGTCACCGCTGGCGAAACGAGCAGTAGTGCGAGGCTTTTTCATCCACTGCTTCTTCGCAGCTCCTGGAGGGGGAAGAGATGCTGCTTACGCCAGAGCCAGCAAGTGCATGAGTGTGCGTGCCTGCGCCTTATCTGAGGGACTTGAAAGTCGTGGGCTTGATGTAAAATATCGAAATGAATCCCATCTCGACTCCTCAGATCTTCCAACTGCCAGCCTAAAATAAAACAGAAACTGACAGCAAATACAAGCCCGCTTTTTCTCTGTAAGTGAGATTGCTTTGATATGTCTGTGGATGCGTGGGCGATATTTTTGCAGTATCACAGGGAGATATTTTCCCTGACTACTTTTAGTTTAGCTTCAGAGAATGCAGACTGCCAACATCATGGTGTGCAAAGAGAGCTATATTTATAAAGTCTAGGACAGATTTGGTATCTTCAGAACTAACCAGGTGTTTAAAAATAGTGGCATATCCTGAAAGCTAAATATAAACCTTGAACACTAACCCCCATGTCTTATTAGACACCCACTTAAAAATGTATCCAGGCTTTGACATATCTCCAAGCCCTTTACTGTAATTAATGAAGTATACAAGACAAAAGACCTATCGGTCAATTCCACATCTGACAAAACGGTCTGTTCCAACTCTTTCCATAATTGATATTAATAAAGACCCCTTTATCAATGTATGTCATAAAAATGTGTCTGTTCATTAAATTCGAATCAAGCGGGAATATTGAAAACATGCTCTAGTTAGATGCTTTTTCAGTTCCTGCTGAGCCCAAAGGGGTCTTGTAATCACGATGCTCTCTATCTGGACTTTTCAGAAAAAAAATGTCTTGGTTTCTGTGTAGAACATGCTTCGGGGCAATTAAACTGTTCCTTTTGCAAAAATAAGGACCTTAATTGCGCTTGTTTGCCAGGGGAGGAGGATGAAAAAACATTCGCCTTTTGTTTGAAAATGAGAGCACTGCAGAATAAGCCAGTACTGTAAAGCACTGTGGGAGAGACAAAAAGGAGGTAACATGAACAACAATGCAGTGGACTAGGGACCAGACACAGCATCAAAGGCCCCCAGCCCCTATATCTGAGCATGGCGCTTCATGCCAGAGCTGTGATATGACAGAAATGGACCGAGATCCTGGCACCGATGCTTAAAGGGAGCGATGATGTATCAGTCAGAGCCAGAGTTGTTGTTCAACCCCCCTGTCAAAATTGGCACCATTTTTTTCTGCTCCATCGTGACGTGCCCATCACTTTCAACTAAGGTCCAAACTCCAATGAAGCCCTTTCCTCCTGCAGGCCTAAACAGAACAGAAGTGTCCTGTTTTTATCACAGATGTTGGAGTCCATATCAAAAATAAAAGGACCAGCCATTGGGCTTAAAATGCCATAAAATGTATTCACAGGAGGTGTAAGGGTGCAGCTATGTCTTAGCTGTGGTGCTTTGTCACTGAAAGCAATAACAGTGTGCCTTCGCTTAGAAATGTGACAGCACATTCAACTCCATGAAATGCTATATGTGACTACTTTTCATTACACTTTGTACACTAAGATTGTAGATTAAGATGAATATGGTATACACAGCATGCACACTGCCAAAATATGGACTAATATTCATATAACCATATAACAGTTGTTACATTGTGCGCGCACAGCCCAGTGTGGACTACATGGACCACCATGGCAGTGTTTTCCTAAACAACTTCGTTAAAAGAGGCTGATGCAATAAGGCAGGCCCTTCATGGGGTCAGTCTACAGGAGGTGTGTGCAGTTCGATGAGGGTAACTTGCACCCAATCTTAAAGTCACGCTTAAGCCTCTTCGGTCTCACCTCAGTAATGCTGTAATTTATGAGACTCAGCTCAACACACTTATCACCCCCGGGGTGTCCCCTATAACACCGCTGTCCAGCCACCTCTAATCACTCGAGAGACAGCTTGTGGTCCTTTGCTTGCGACTGCCCGCATCTGCACACGACATGTGGACATCCTTATTTGAAGAGTCTTACCACAGACAATTTGCGTGATTACACCTGCTACTGTGGTTGAGCTCTGCGGTGGATTTGGGTCCCTATCAACCATGCTAGCTGTCTTTCCTGAGGATTTGGATGAACAGAGCAGTGCAGAGCAGAGCTGAGGAGATCAGAGAGAGAGAGAGAGAGAGTGATGATGGAGAGAGAGAGGGAGAGAGAGATAGGGAGAGAGGGCGGTTTTGGTGGAGAGGGAGAAAGAGAGAGAGAAACAGAGAGAGAGAGAGAGAGAGAGAGAGAGTGGTTTTGATGGAGAGGGAAAGAGAGGCATCATGCCGAGGGGGGAAATGCAGCACTGTGTGAGTGAGAGTTCCCTGTGCAGTAAGCAGCCTATCAAACAGAGTATCAGTCAGGTAATGCTGACACGGGAGAGCCAGTTAAGGATGACCCTCCTTTCACATTGGCCCCTCTGATTGACACTCATCTCATCAAGTCACTCATAAACAGGAGGCCACACAGGACGCATGCTGCATAGTTTCTAATTGTTTACATCATGCGTCCACCAGTCAGGAGCTTGAGTGAAACTCGCAGGCAGCTCAACCTCCACGCTGGGAGAATAATGTAACTCCATGCTGCAAAACTGAGACTCAAGACAGATGACAGCAATGACACGGCTGCCATGCCATCACTGGATTACTGCAGAGGTAGTTACTAATATGAAGCGCATGGTACTCTCTCGGAAGCCCATACTGTTCTCCACCTGAATAACGGAAGTTATGAGTGCAACACTGAATAAAAATATATATTTTTTTTTTACACTCAAGCTCTCAAAAATATCGCCTCTTCTCTTTTCCACTCACTCTCAAAACACACTCACATAGAAGCACACACACACACACACACACACACACACGTTCACACACGCACTCGCACAAACCAAGCAAACATATTTTCCCCTCACACTTGAATTGGTGGGAAGAACTACATAGTCTTGTTGTGGTTCCACATGTTGTGCAACAATTATGGTTAATTGTTCAATTATGGTTCAAATGATAAAAATATTAGCATTTTATTCACGCTGAACCAGAAAGGTATTGTTGTCTAAGGCGGTTTTTTTTTCTTCTTGAAAATAACTGATGTTTTGGCAGGTAACTAAAAACAATGAAAGGTTCGTTTGAAGCAGATGCACACATGGTATCTGAACAGCTATACATTGAAAGCACAAAGGAGGTTGCCCAAAATGATATCCTTACTATGATTAGGTTATGCCATTTGTGTCCCGACGAGTAATGTAGCCAACATTATGCCAAGGCACCAGTTAACACAGAGACCACAAGTGACATTACGTCGCCTACTACCACAGCCCGCATAATTTACAATGGATATATTGGGGGAAAATGGACAAAGCGGCGTTACATGCTGTTTCAATGTACATTAATGCATGATACCTTAATGCGTCGTTTTATGACATACCTTCATAATTCCAGCCTCCCCTCGACGTGTTGCCTTATGGCTATATCCTTTTTAAACACTCTATCGATATTGATTAATTATCGGTGTCGCTGGTGACTGCACAATGGGCTTATTATAACAAGCTAAAAACAAAGGTTAATAAATCCATTGGTCTGCGTTGATGAGAGAAAAAAGAGGGAAGCCACAGCAGCAATACAACTGATGACAGTCCAGCGCGGTAGCCATGCTTTTGGGCTGTTAAGCTAATGGAACACAGGGCAAAATTGCATTGCATTCAGCACAGTCCTATCTTCCTAGGGAAAGCAATAAGGAAACGGCGATAAGAGCAGAAAGGAGGGGGCATGGATGGGAGGGAACATAGTGTAGAAAAGAAAGGGAAAGGACCGCCTATAGTGTGAGGGGATTGGCTCGTTGGTGTAAGTGGGAATGCGTGAACGTTCTATGACTCCTCACCTAAATACCTCAATCATAAGGCACAGGTTGAAATATTAATGATGAATAAGATGCTGAGTCTCCTTATTCTAATCAGAGGCTGAAATTATGTTACTTTAAATTAAAAGACACGCGCAAATCGATAAATAATACAATGCTAGCTAATTTGCCCACAGTTATTATAGCCTATAGGCTATAATGTATATACACAAATGATATACCCTAGTGTTGTGGCTTAGCTTGCTTTTGTCAGTGTTTTCCATTCATTAGTGGTCATCCTTTATCCCAAAATAAAAGCACCCGGCAGGCTGCCCGGTAGCATATCTGAACGGCAACGTGGCATAATCTGAGCAGTCTAATCTGATATTAATTAACACTGATTTTATTTAACGAACACAAACATATAAAACGCGCCCAATGAGATCGTGCCTTGTATTTTCACTGCAGCAACACTCTAATGCTCTAATGGTCTCGATTTAGCTGAGCTCAGCAAAGACACACACTGTTTACGGCTCTCTATGACGAAAGAGACTCCGAGGTTTTAAAGAAACGCAACTCCATCCGCACTTCCGCTGCAAAGAGCCGGCTGCCACCATGGTCCATGACATAAGCTAAAATGTTTGCCATTTGTAGAAACTGCTGCATGAATTAATTTGTTTCATATGTTGCAAATGTTGCAGCATGGTTATCTGCACCTTTGAAGTCACTGCGATGTCGCCCCCTTTGCTGTAGCCTACCACTTTAACAGGAAATGAATGTCTTGAACGTGAGCAGAAATTACTTAACCAGCGTAACCTGTGCCATCACGTTGTCAAGGAAACAGAGGCGTATCCTAGATACAAGATGGTCTTACATAGTAGGCTGAAATTGTATAGGAACTGATGCAGCAATATAAAACAATAGACTTCATTTTATCTTCTTCATTCTATGACATGTTTCGTTTGTTTTTTTGCATTTTAAGGTATGGATTTCTGATATGAATTTGGCGCATACATAATCAAATGCAATTACAAATAGATACTTACCCCCACATAGCCTACCAGCAATTATGTGGGCAGCCTATCCCCTACCAAACCAATATAGACCTATAGAAAAGTTAACTTAATTAGGGGATATCTGGAATGTCAGAATGGATATGGATGGATAATGACTGTGTTAGCCATTCTCCAGGGAGTGCAGTACTGAGCAGAGCTCTTGGGGAAGTGCTGAGGTGGCAAGTCAGACATTAAAATGGAGGTACCTAATGACTTTACATATAAACTCTGAGCTTGACTCAAAGGCACAGGGCCAGGTCAGACCACACATATAGTCCTGGAAGGACAGCCAGCAAAAAAGTGAATTGAAGAAAAAAGGAGATGCATTTGAACGTTTTTTCAAACCAGGCTGAAATGCAGAGGTTATTTTTGTTGTTAAGAAATGAAGCAAAAGGGACAAGTAGGCCTACAAAGTCATGTTAATGTGGAATGAACATCAAAGTGGTTTTGATGGAACATGGTAAAACATGCCATTCTAGACAAATGAAAGAATGAAACAATGCCGTTCGAAATAAGTATTTTTCTTTTAGCACATCTGTTGTCCAGTTGTGGCTATTCATTCATGGCTGTATTTGACACAGACATGTAGCAGAGATTTCATATATTTTCATTGCCTGCAGTTCATTTTACCTGAATGAATTTGAGTTTTTGAAGTGCGTGCGGTTGAAATTGAAAATCTCTCATCTGAAAGACATGACAGATTATCACATCATATCTAAAACATGGCAAGATTAAAAAGAGACAATCACCAGCAGGAATATAATAGCAACGTGACAAATGATAATCCCTCTTTACCTTCTGAATATTTTTGCCCTCCCCCACATCCTCCTGCCTCCTACCACTACAGCAGCACACTGATGAGAGGAAAAAATACAGGTCAATGCAACATGTAGCATTAGGTCAAAAATAAGATGTACTGTACTCTACCTCAACGATTGAGATTTTAAAACTGAATGAATTTGATGTATTTACAATGCTGGAATTCCATCATCATGGTTATGGTTATGGTTATGGTTATGGATTTAGCAGACGCCTTTGTCCAAAGCGACACATAAATACAAAGCAACATAATAATATTTAAAATTGAACAGGGAACAGATTAGAATGTCGGTCAAATATAATAAGGAGAATAGTTATAATAAACAATAATATCAATTCAATCAATAGTCTAATAAAAATAAGCAATGAAAATGAGGGGAAAGGCAATAATAAAACAATAATGTCCATTCAATCAATAATATAAAAACAATGACATGCTAAGACTACATTAAGGAGAATATCAATAATAAACAATAATGTCAAATTAATTAACAGCCTAATGAAAATAAAACAATATTATACAAACCATAACACATAAGCGCTTAAACAAGTACATGTTGAAGTTCCAAGTGTCACGCATGGAGGAGGGAGTGTGGTGGCCTGGGGGTGCTCTTGGTAGCAGTAGAGGGAGTGTGGTGGCCTAGGGGTGCTCATGGTAGCAGTAGAGGGAGATTTGAACAGGATACTAGTCTTAAAGAGAGGAGGCTATTACTCCTTACTTGGATAATAACTAGGACCACAAAGGATGGTGTACCGAGTGGCAGCTTGTAATGAGTATATATACTTATACTTATACTAATCAAGTAAATAGTGTATTATTACAGAGCTCAGGAACAGCATGTTCTTCTAACATGAGACGTTAATAACAACGCATGACCAAACTCAATCATGACCATGACTCATGACCAAGCTCAAGTGCAAATGTTAAATGTTAAAACTTTCTTAACAGACACAGTCTTCCAAAACATGTTTAATCAATAAAAAAAATGCAGTAAGAATGCCATTATTTCATTCAAGAAATAATCTCAAACCATAGATTTCAAAATACCCCCCCTCTCTCTTTGCTCTCTCTCTCTCTCTACCCTTTGCCAGTTTTTGTGTGTATCTTTTATTCATATGTGGATCATAATGATTATATCTCGGCTTCCCTGAAAATGAGGAATGAACCTCCAAGAATAAATAAAGGTTTGAATGAATAAATTAATGAATAAATAATATGTGGACCACTGTATTTAGAATATGGCTTACTTTTCTCATATTTGAATGATATTGTGGTTGATCAGTGTATTTTCTCAGTGTACAGTGTATTTTCTGGCAATTTACAACCTATGTAAGATAAAATTAAATGTTCTTTACTGACCTTATTACAAGCTGACCACATTTGCCTCCTATACACATACCTGTCACATAACATAATACTGATTCACAAATACAGAATAGCTCAAGTTCAAGTTTATTGCTATGTACTCATAAAAAAGGATTTATCAGTAATGACATTTCTTATGCTCAAGAGCCAGCTTAACTTTAAAGAATAAATTAAATAGTACAGAGGTAGACAAAGTACACCATTCCTTTACTTAAGTCAAAGCTCAAATATTACTCCAATACAAGAGAAAGTTGCTATTAAGTCAACATTTTACTTGAGTTGAAGTACAGAAGTACTTGCTGTTAGAAATACTTAAGTATTTAAAAGTATTTGTCCTTTTTATTGTGTTGTCATGTAATGTTTATTTTGTCAACAATATGATGCATCCTTCATATATGATGAGGCTACATCCTTTGGTTGGTCACAAGGACTTAAACAGACCTTCCTTGCATCCAGCATCAACATTTTGCCTACTTTCATAACTTTGCAACTGTTCAAAAGGATGCAGTAATTCACTTATTCATTTCATTCTCTGTTCAAAAATCTAAAACATTTTCACTGCCGAATACAGGATAACTCAATTATGAGTATAGTTTATTTACCATTTAATGATGTAAAGATCTAGCTATGTGGTGAATGTCAGGTGATTGTCTAATTTCATTCCAAATTCACAATGATCATGGAGGATATTCTGATTATTAATCTGCTTTCACTATCATTACCACAGCCAAGTTCAAATTGAACTATTTCAAAAATTAACATTCAATAAGGTCTATTGCATTAGTGCATTTAACCCTTGTAATGTGTTCACATTTTTGTTACACAGCCAATGTTCCCGGGTCTGGTGGTTTTTCACAGAAAATGAGCCAAGGCCAATGAGTTTGAGTTAGGAAAAATAATAAATAGCATAATCTTTCTTTTAGCAAACATTGAAAACAGGTCCCTTAGACCCAAATACCTTACAAGGGTTAAAGAATCGCTTTAAATATACTTAAAATTGATGAATACTTCAAGCTCATATTTTAAATGTACTGGAGTCAGAAGTACAGTATTTGCCTTTGCCAAATGAAATGGACTAAAAGTCACGAGTTTCTCAAAATATTCATACTCAAGTAAAATGCAGATACTTGACAATCATACTTAAGTACAGTAATCAAGTAAATCTACTTAGTTACTGTCCACCCCTGGATTGTAGTAATTAAAAAGGTATATTGCTAATTAAACAAGACTTTGAGTATTAAGGGAGGAAAAATTATAAAAGAAGATACAAGATAAAAAGATAAAAAAAACTAAACTGTCAAGTACAAAAAAAAACACAGAGGAGGTGTGAGGTTAATGACAGTAGGAATGAGGAAGAGTTCAGCACCCTGATGACCTGTGGATAGAAACTGTCTACAGGTACGAATGCTCTTGTACTTTCTACCAGATGGCAGGAGGGTGAAGAGACTGTGGCTGGGATGACTGGGGTCAGAGAGGATCCGCTTGGCCTTTCTCCCGCAGCGCTGACTATAAAGGTCCTGGATAGTTGGTAACTCAGTCCTTGTAATGAGTAATACATCTATCTACCAAAATACATCCGAATGATCAGAACATCATAATAACTATAGTGCACTCATGTTCATATCTAATATTTCTGATTCTTAATGATTTAGTTTAATGTTTTGCCATATATCAATGTGTCAGACATTTGCTGTTTGCCATCAGTGAAAGTGAGAACTGTGAAAGTAAACTGTTGTACCAGAGAATTCCACCAGAGAGCAGCCCACACCACTTTTTCACCAAGGTAGAGCTTGTGATGATCGTGTCCAACTCTGTTAAATATTATAATAATAATAGTAAGAGTTTAGTCTGAATTCTGAAGATGACAATCATTTTTATTTAAAATATTATAACAGGTTGGTCTCTATTCCCATACTACACAAACAGAAAGCATTTTTGAGCACCAAAACGACAGAAAACCTCAGAAGAGTATAACTGATCTGTAGTGACTGTAATAACCATGTCATAGGCATGATTTCCTGATTTTGTGTAATTGTATGGGTTGTTTTCTATGCCAATACTTCATGTGCAGCAGACATAAACATTTAAAGGGCTGATAAGATGATTAAGTTTTACATTTAAATTCATGAACTTAAAAAATCAAACAGTTTCGATATAGCTTTTTCCTGGAAAGAGCCGAATGAAAGACACTAGTCTTAAACTCTATAAGGGTTTCTTATATTATTTAAATCTAAAAGGCATCAGACCATTTCTTCACGTCAAGAAATACAAAGAGATCGAAACGTAATTTGACAGAAGAAATTGACAGTAAAGCAGACTTTGACTTTGACCAACATAAACCGCAGCATTATCTATAGGCCTATACTGTGAAAAAGAGATTGTTTATGGAAAACATTAATGACTGACATTCACTTTTCTGGCATGGTTATAAAAACAAATCCTTGGTGGTTTCTATGAGGATTACAAAGACTTAACTTACAGGCTTACTGCATGTTGATGGCATGTGAAGGAAGTTTATGTCATAATAAAGCTTGTGCATTTGACTGTGAATATGGTAGAATTGATTGGATTGACATTTTATCTGTCTAAGTTCACATATATGTGTCTTTATCATAAGAAACTTGTTCTCTGTTCTTGAAAGTGCAAACTAGGCTAAGTCAAATTGTATTTACAGGTCACAGAGGGGTGTGAATTAGGCCTAGGCCTACTACAGTTGCATGTGTTCTGTTAAAACCACAGTTCTACATTTTACACAGTAAAACATCTGATCTGATCTGATTCCAAAATGCCAGAAGCTTTATGAAGGAATTTGATTTGGGAGTTGTTTTACTAGGCCTATATATCCAAGCCATATCCTTGTATAAAACAGCATCTCTACGCATAAATGATCAGCCACACACCAGACTTCAATATGTAGAAAAAACACATTTCCATGGGCATAATAGTTACCCACAATGCAATTAAATTCAAACGTGCTGCTAAATATTGTAATCGCATGCAGATCCTATCAGTTAATATGTTCCGTGCAACCAATGAGTGCAAAGCTTGATATTTTCTGTCGACAGCCCACTCATCTGGCTGCTTCCCACTACCTCCCTTTAATAAGTTTCTAGGCTGCCATCCCCTTTAAAGGACTCAATTTTTCTTTAATCCTGAATTGATGGCTTAAATGCGGAGACAACTAGCTAGAGACCAGAGAGAGTCCGGGAGGTTTGTAAATTTGTAAATAGAATACAGAACAAATCAAAGTTTATTTTTTAACTCTGTAAGAACATATCACGAAAAGAACATCTTTGGTCTGGTGGAGTTGTCTTGAATTTTATCGGGCTTTAATTGATCCGCACTGAAAAGCAATTAGGAAGTGACTTGGGAGCATCAACGAGGATTAAAAACTATGGTTCGGTATTTTTTCAGGATGTAAATTTGGAACATATTTACCTTTCAAACGTGACTGAAGACGCTAAATACCTAAGATCATGTACTATCCTGTGATGAGGTGAATGAAGGTGATAACCTCCGACATGTACGAGGAAAACCGAAAAAGTAAGTGATGGATTCCCTTACTCCAACACTTAATGTTGAGTTTAACATGTCCGTGTAATTTGCGGGGTCTGTTATAAATGTATTCTAGAATGCGGATGACTGATATGCTTCTGTCTTGTGCATCAAACTACTGTCCGTGTAACTTTCAGGTAATAGGCTATAACTGCACCTAGGAAAGTCAACAGAACTTGACTAATTACAGAGGCAAAATGGCTCACCACTATCAGTAATTATAATTAAAGATGAAGGTTATGTGCCGCAAGCTCTGCTTGAATAAAATTATGGACCTATTTTCCTCTCTCGTCACGTTCATTCCCTAACAGATGTTGTCCTGCTAGACAACTCACATATTTCATGGCTAATTATCTTCCACCACAATTCATACAGTTGATTCATAGCCTACCCATGTATATTCCGTATTGTGAATAATGATAAACAACGTCTGCATTATACTGCATTATATTTTACTTTGAGTAGGTCCATAGGTAATATCATCCATGTGTAAGGTTTGTTAAAGCTATTATTCTATCTACTTACCATGCCATAGGGACATTTCCCCATATTTAACAGTACACAACTTTAATGTGTATACTTTGAACATTAAATTACCCATGTGTCATGGCATGAACATGGCATTTGGAATTTAGCATTACTTCTCTTTATCAAGAGTTAATGCAGCACTCACAGGAGGATAATTCAGATTCAGATTCAGATTTTAAAATGATGCAAATCATTTTGACTGAATCTCATATGACAGAACACAATGTTGAAACAGTTGTGAATGTTACATTTAAGTGTCCCCATCTAAATTATGAGGATGACACCTCCAATGTTTCCCACAGAACTGAATTCTATTTGTGGGAGTAGATTTGCAGAATTAACTTGAATTCAACAGTTTTTAACAAATTAGCATAGCGTGGTTATGATGAACCAGATGTAAGCACAATTTAGTACAACCTGGAAAATCATTGTGTGGTGGTCAATGTTGATATTGTGGTGGGCCGCCACAAATAAGTCAATGTGTGGGAAACACTGCACCTCTTATTGAAATATGCCAATGGAGGTCTGCATTCTATTGATTACATACTTCCAGGACAAAGCTGACTGAATTGGCGTCATGAATAAAAAAGCGGAACAGAATTGAATTGGCTCCTTAAATTATAAAAGCAAAGTACAGTTATGCAGCTCACTCAACATCATTTAAGAACAAAATGTGCAACTCCCCAGAAACACATCTGCGTTAAAAGTTGAGCCACAGTTCTATGTATCATAGCCAGTCCCATAAGATGTGCCAGAAGTTTCTAGAAACAGCAAAGGCTAAGGAATTTGGTAAATCATTCAACAAGAATACTGTGGTATGTAACAAGCATTTATACATTAGGCCTACCTTTTGTTTGATATGACAACATTGTGTTAACTATCATATAATGGATGGATATTCTGCAAGATATTTGCAGAAGGCAGACTGCAAGTGTCTCCTTATTGTGGACCTGCTTCATATAGTCATTCATGACAATCAATATGAAGAAATCTATAAAGAATAGGTTTTCCACATTATTGGGACTTAAATATCTATAAGATTCAATAATACTTTATAACTTTTTAGCACTTAATGCAAGTTTACTACTCAGTCTTGACCAAAGGTTCAATTTTTGATTGTCCATACCATTAAGGGTTTTGATCTGTAATCTTACATATTCAACTCCTGCAAAGTTATTTTGTCCAATCCGATAGTGTAGTGTTTGTAATGTGACAAAGATGTTATTCAGTGTATTACATTATATCAGATATATTGCCATGCATCAGATATATTGCCATATTAAATCATGTACACCTGTTTCTCTGGAGTACACTTGTAGCATAAGGGGTCCCCCACTGGTTATGTAGATTTTAGAGGTGTTTACACCTTGGATAACTTTAGTATTCTACAATGAAATCTCATTGTCTTTACTATGTGAATGAATAAGCTCAATGCTCTGAGCGAACCTAGAGCCTTCTACAGAATTATCAGCAAACCACTGTTCCTGCCCCACCAATTATGTCTTAGGCATTACCAAGTACAGGCATAAACTCTGCCCACGGACCCATTTAGAAAGCTGAGATTAGCTCATCATTTACATTTAAAATAGGCCTCTACAGGAGTCGAGCCGATAGGTAACCTCCTGAACTTCCAACACAAATTATTCTGCCTCCTGCTGCACAGTCCCCACCACACACCCCACACCCCTCTGCACTATTTAATACCACTTGAAAGGTTTTAACAGAACAAAGACTTATCTGTGTCTGATAGCAGTCTTTAGGCACTGCTCTGCCCAAATGATTATAATATAGTTATAATGAGCTATCTGTGCTGTCCCTCTCCTAGGCGGCAGTCTCTATGCTAGCTCAGCTCTCTGTGTTTAGAGTGGGTCCACAGGTACTAGCACATAACGCCCCGGCCCAGAATGCCTTTCGCACTCACTTGCACAGAGAACTAGGTCACAGCTGTCCTCCACAATATGGCTCTTTTCACCTACTGTATTCTCTGATTCCTCACCACAATAAATTCCTGATTTTTTTTAGGTTTCCGTTGTTCCGTGCCACCCATGCCTAACTCTCTCACACACCTTAGGTTTTTGGTCTCATCTTGTCCTGTCGGGATGGTTCAGGAGATTTGTATCCAGCTAGGGGTTTCTGAAGTTATGTTGTTAATGAATGAACTGATGTATGGTTTGGGGTGGTAGAATTTTCTCATACAGTTGTGTAAACCAATGCAGGTTTTTAGAAGATAGTTGTTATTTGTTAATACAAGTTGCCATATAGGTGTTTTTATGTGATGATTCACATCATAATGATTCAAGGTAGCAAAACAAACATCTGTATAGCTATGTGGAATTCTCCTCTTCATCTATGGTCACAAATAATGATTCATTAATGACTTCTGACATCCTCAGTTGTCTTAAGATTTGAGGAGTTTTTTACTTCATTTTTCCTTATTCTTAATGTTTCCTCTTAGCAAAACCCCAATCCTGTCCTATATGTCTTTGTGAGGGTTAGTTGTATGTGGTAGCTCCAGATGTTCCGCTCATGTGATGCCCCTGTTCTTCCTTAGGCACCGGCCGAGATGGATACTCCAACGAGGCCGAAGATGGAGGAGGAGAGGGGGAGGAGGAGGAGGAGGAGGGTGGGGAAGGGGACGAGGGGAGTGGGGGTGAGGATAAGGGGGGGCTGGGAAATGACGAAGAGATGGATGGCGGGAGGAAGATGGCCCGCACTGACACCCTCAACTCCACTACCAGCTCCACGGCGACGCAGAAGAAGAAGAGCCAGCACGCCAAGAAACAGGTGCAGGGCAACCAGCAGGTCCAGAGAGCACCCAGGGCCCTCTACTGCCTCAAGCTCAACAACCCCATCCGCCGGGCGGCTCTGTCCATCGTGGAGTGGAAGTATCCTTCAACTCACAGCATAATACCTTACACTGAAAGGTTGTCAGTTAGACTTTCTCCATTGAAATGTCTGAAAGCCTTTCTTTAACTTAAGCTCCGTTCTTTGACAGCACAATATTCTGTTCAATTAGAGGAGGTTGGTCTTTGATGAGGGAAGATATGAAATAGCCATGATAAACCAATGTACTGTCTGTTCTACATTGAGTGTCTCCTTGTTTTAGAGCATATTTAGCAAGGTTTTGAGGTACCGCAAGGGTTCATTCTGTTGTTTATCCTCTAAAGCTTGATGATATAAAATACAGCTCATTCAGCCTGGTTATTGGTAAGCATTATAATGTAGATGTTATAAAGAGTGCATAAAGAAACAGTGAATGGGACACAGTTTCAAACGAATGTAGAAGTTAAATGAAATACATAAAGAATGTGTTTCATCGTAGTTGTTGTGAGCACAATTTTAAAATGCAGCAGGACCTGTTGAAAGGGGCCCTAGTTTTATTTTCCATTTGTTTTTTGTGGTCTGCTTTGTTGACATTTGTCATTAGCAAGTATATTGTCTCATGTCAATTCTCATGTCATTTAAAAATCCTTGCTTAACAGGCATGTATAACTAGGTCATGAATAAGCATTGATAATAATGTTTTACTAGCTTTATAGGCAACCTTTATTAAAAACATAGCAACCAAGCTTGACCATAAAGTCAAACTGATGTGTCCAGATGACAGTATATAGGCCGATGTACATCATAAAATATTTGGGTGTTTGGCATCACAGATGGCCGGTGTGATAAAAGATTACTTTGTGTGGCTTTGGCTGCAATTTCTCAGTGTCAGAGGAGGGGGTGAGGGAAAGTAAGGCTTAATCTGATGTGTGCTGCTGTCTTAAGTTCTGTGTCAGGCAGACACAGTCCCTGGAGCAACAACCTGATACCCCCCCCCCCTCCCTTCACCCCGCAAAAGTGCCACGATTCCTTGACCCTCCCTCCTCCAGGCCGTTTGACATCTTCATCCTGCTGGCTATCTTTGCGAACTGCGTAGCTTTGGGCGTGTCCAAGCCTTTTCCTGAAGATGACTCCAATGCCACCAACCACGACTTGGTGAGTCATTTTTTTATTCTAGGAGGAATGATTCTGCTTGAGTTCTGAGTGTTTTGGATGTTGAAGGAAATACAGTATTGTGATGCACCTCTGTAATGCACAATGTATTTTACACTGTAAGGTTCTGCATTCATGTTCCTTTTACAGAACATTACATAGATTCATTAACACAAGCAAACCATACACGTCACTATGGCTACTCTGTGTTAAATGCAGATATTTATGCATATGATATGATTTCACTTGACTTACATTGTGTGGTACCTCAGTTAGCCTGAAAAGGTCACTAAGTGTTGTAGAGCATGCTGTATGAGCTGTGGGTGACCTGTGAGAGAGACACAGTCCAGAGGTGAGAGGTGGAAGAGTAAAATAGGACCTGCTCTGTGACAGAGAGAACCTGAGGCGTGAAATGTTTCACATGAGCCCCAGGCGGCAGAGCATAGAACGTTTTTGTCCGCTAAACAAGGTCAGGTGAGACACCGATCTCATTTGATGTGGCCGGCCAACTCAACCGAACACCGCTCAACACTCTTCAGGATTCCCTCCCCTACCCCTGTCCCCCCCAGCGCTGCGAGGACCACCGTGTTTGTTGCGGTCGTCCTGTGCTGCGTGACTGTCGGTGAGGAAATCGATTTGAGTGCGGGGAGAGAGCAGGGGCATCCTTCACACGGGCCTGTTTGCAACAGTTGAGTGGACATCTCTCGCTGTCCTCCTCCACTGCTCGCCATTCCTGTTTCATAATCACACACTTCACTGAGCAAGTGACCAATGGCCGAGCACGGAGAGCTGAGGTCTCCTGGATGGGGGCACAGGAGGATGTAGGGGCCAGTTACATGTACATTCCGTTGCTGCGTGGGAATAGCTTTTGTCCCAGGCTGTTGAAAATGTAGTGAATGTTTACGCTTCATCCACATTCCTCTAGTTAAAAAATGTATGCCCATGTGATTCATGCCAACTTACAGTACAGAGAACTTTAAAACTGAAACCAGTTTGTGTACTCTCTAGATTAGAAAATCAAACCTATGTCCTTGGCATTGCCAGTATCAGTGGTTATACATCTGACGGCATGTCAAGACAGCTCTTTTTATCACCTACGCTACCTTTCATCAGGGCTTGTGATTTAACTGAAGTCATTTACCTGACTTGACTATTTCCAAACTCTCCCTGTCCAGTTACAAGAATTGTGCTTCAAGTAAGATTGAAAGAGTCCTTGTAGCCTCTTGATCAGTTCTGTTGGACAGTCCTTACTGGTTTTCAAGTAAGTGTTCATGAATAGTACTAGTTTATTTTTTGTGTGTTTAGTGAGACATCCAGACAAGAAAGTCCATCCTGAGCCGACTGAGCGTGTCCTCTTATGTGCTTTGGGTGTGCTGCCACTGCCAGCGCTCACTGGAAAAGATGTCAGTGTTACACTTATGGGCCTGCAAGCCTGTGTCACTCACGTAGCACTGATGATCTCAGAGTGCGTCAGGCACGATGCCATCGTTTGAATCTGCGCTTGGTGTGGGAATTGACATGAGGTGAACTTGGGGATAAACATTTTAAATGGAAAAAAAGAAAACAGTTCGCAGTTCAGATAAAGATACGATCTGCAATCTATTTTTGAGAGATACATTTTGCATGTTGACAAGTGCCTGTTCTCAGCTTGTGGCTATGGACACTGACAATAGTAACATGGATGGATGTTTGTAGTGCTGTAAATGGCATGGGAATTGGGTAGTAAATGTAGTAACATATAGACAATTAACAAAGATGATTAAAAGGCTGCCGTGTGTATTGGAATTTATCACTGCTGATGTATCATTCCAATTCTAATCCATGCTCATCATAATTTCAGAATTTCATAGATAATAAATTTGGGGTTAGAGAAATGTGATAACGTCTCGTTGCAAACATGCAACGTGTCATTGTCACTCTGTCATGCTCCCTACGGTATGGGACTTTCTCACGTCAGTTATCACACCCATGCTGGTGTACACTGCTTCACAATTCTCTTGCGTTGTCCCCATCATTCATACTGTCAAGTATCATGCGCGATTGAAATGTTGGAACCCTGCCAAGTTGAAATGGTAAATCCTGGTCCACAATGGCTGTCGTCCTTCCCCTTCTGACAGATATGTTTGATTGCCACGGCAGTCTTACTCCACATCATGCGAGTCCCCGTCGGTGTTACGGTACAGTGCACACATTCTGATGTCTCCATCTGGATGTATACTCGACTGTGAGGCCTGCCATTCTAATTGAAAAAGCATTTGTTTAACAGTGTGTGATTAAAAAAATGCTTTGGGCAACACTCAATTTTAGTGCAGTGCTCTGCCACTGATTAATATTTCAGTGACGCCAAGTGCCAATGTCTAATTTGCTCTCATGAAATGCAGATTGCTGTTGATATGAAACAAAATGTCTCTTGACAATGTCATCCATGCTAACATAGTTAGCTTCGTTTTATTTGCAATGAGCAACTGTTCCAACTCATCCAACAAGGACATTTTGTTAAAAATTTTAGGACTAAGAACTAAGTATAAGAGTCATATTCAACTATAGTATATATTCTTACTGTTATCTTGAGTGAAAGCCTTCATCTCTCATTAACTAAAATGGTTGTATTCAGTAAATACCATTGGCCAAATCTGACCAGTTTGACAGAAATTCATAGATGCAGACACCGTAGCACTGTTCCCTTCAAGAGCGCAATTGCATTGTAAGCCGGCATTCAAAGCCAGCTTGTCTGGGGTTTATGTGAGGATATCTTAATGTTTGCTTTAGCCCCAGTGTGGAAGGTATATATTCACCCGAGGATTGTTGCGAAGTTGCATCTGTTTCCATAATTTCCCCCACCATACTCGCTCACACACACACGCAAAGGGAGGAGCTTAAGGGCTGTGGACTGTGTGGTTTTGTCTAAGTCATATCACGTGACGGTGGGAATTAAACAGCACATTATGAGGCAGGGTGGATCTATGTATTGTCCTGCCCGTGGAACCCTGTGTCCATGTCCTACATTATGAAGGGGGAAAACAGCAGCAATGTAAACAAAACGGCATGTTCACGCTTGTGTTGCAGATGGACGCGGCCACTATGCACCACCTTTTTTACAGTTTGGTATGGTTCACCAGCAGACTCCGCTACCTTTAGTCATGGCCGATTATAATCACACTGAGTGCATCACATTTGATCCAATAAAAAGCTTTGAGTCATTCCATCCATCATTTCCTATGTGGCAGCATTTTTCTCTTCCCTTCCCTAGCTGCAGCACCTTCCTCCATCATTGCTTTTTTAACCCTGTGTGTGTTATCTCTCATCTCTCTCTCTCTCTCCCTCTCTTTCTCTCTCTCGCTCGATTGCTCTCTCTTGCTCTCCTCCTGCGGCGATTGGGGTTTTGGCCACAGCCTCTGTGTCCTCCAGGCAGTCAAAGATCATCCCAGGATTAGCAACTCTGCATCAGCCAAATTAAATGTATGTTTTCCCCTGGGCTAAACTTGAGCGTACCAGTGGTCATTGCTAATTATTGTTAGCGAAGGCTGCCCATAACATGGATCACGCTAGCTCTGCAAAAACACTGGTGCATTCACCCAGCTGAATGGATTGAGATTCCTGTGGAGAATGAGGGGCATTTAAGTTTAATGTTACTCACATGTATCTGCCAGCCATATTATTTACACTCTATAAGTGATTGGCATCTTACTAGTTTGTAAGGGTCTAGTGTATAATCTTCAGACCTAAGCTCTCTGGGCTTAATGAAAAGGCTTCAGAGAATTTCAGTTGTTTTGTTGCTATATACATACATTTCAGTTGAATTATTCAATTGAGTTATGATGAAATGGGTGCAGGAATGGTACACCTGAAGTGATGAAAAGGTGATGGGTGGTGTATAGGGATAAGAGCCAGTGTATGAACAGAAGTGATTGCAGCAGACATCCCTCATGTCCTGCCATTTACTTTTTCAACAGAATTACCTATAGGACACAATTGGTCACAATTCTCTGAGATCAGCACCACGGACAGCGACCCATCCCATTATGCTGCATCTGCTTTACGTACTGCCCTTGGTTGCAATTCTAAAGCAACCAGTCGAGAGTAATGTTTCTTGCCATATATTTCTCCTCCCCAAAACAGTACTTCAGATGCAAAAACTTTTGCCAGAAGTCCCTCTCTCCAGTGAAGATGACATTCATTCAGTTCATGATTTTTATCAGGCGACATCGTGACATAACAATGCTCTCCCGGCTTTTCAGCTGCTTGGCCTCATTTTTGTTGTTGTTGTTGTTATACTAGATGCATCTCTTTCTGTTTTGTGTTTCCTGTTTGAGCGGTGGGTTTAACAGTTGTCATGGTTTCGCGGAGAGGGCATGGAGGCTAAAGCCAGCAATCTCCCTGCCTGCCAGACTGACCTGGAGGCGGTGCGAGGAGTGACAGGGCTGCAGGTAATCAGAAAGCCCAGAAAGGAGAAAAAGAGAGGGAAAGAGTGAGTGATGGAGAGAGAGGGGGGATGAGAGAGAGGGAGAGAGAGAGAGAGAGGGAGAGAGATTGTAACTGCCTGTTCGTTTGACTGCTCTAAATGCTTTAGGTCCTGTTAAGCAGCTTATTCTCCCCCCACCCTCCCCCTCTTCCACAGCCCTCCCCCCTTTCACTCTGTCTCTCTCCACCTCACTCTCTCTCTCCACCTCTTTTCCCACTCAGTATCTCTCTCCTTCCACCTCTGTGTGGCTCTGCACGTCTGTGTGTGTGTGTGTTTGTGTATGTGTGTGTCTGCGTGCGTGCGCACATGTGTGTGTGTGTGTGTGTGTGTGTGTGTGTGTGTGTGTGTGCATGTGTGTGTGTGTGTGTGTGTGAGAGAGAGAGAGGTGGGGAGAGTAGAGAGCGGGTGGGGGGGGTATGTTTTTTTCTGTGCCAATAGATCCTCTCTCATTCCATACTGTACTATGCCATTCTGAATAATCTGTCCTGATCACTGTGTTGTGCATCCTTTCCCTGATACCCGCTGTGTCCAGTGAAATAAGATAGCATTACATTATGTCTCTCATTGCGAAATGGCATGGCCACTGCATCCGTGGGTTTCGACGCAGCAAATGCAGCATGACACGAGAGCTGGGCCGCGTCCACATGTGTCTCGTCAGCGGAACCGCGCGTACATATGTTCCCCTCCCTCTCACGGCGCCGCTCGGTGGAGGAGAGAGTCTGCCGGCTCGGGGCGCCAGTGCGGGCTTGTGCCCTCTCGCAGTCCATCAGAACACATTGCATCAGTATGGTTCCATGATTATTACCCCGCATCCCATGAGCCTCAGCGCCTCCGTGCCATACAGATGGTCTCCTCAGAGCTGTGTTTGCATTGCTCTGTTTACCTCGGTGTGTTCTCGTGTGTGTGTGTGTGTGTGTGTGTGTGTGTGTGTGTGTGTGTGTGTGTTTGTGTGTGTGTGTGTGAATGTGCATGTGTACACGCATGTGTGTGTGTGAGTGTGCATGTGTACGCGCATGTGTGTGTGTGTGTGATTGTTTATGAGTATTATGTCCTCATGTGCATGTGTGTACATGTGCATGAATGCATCAGTGTGTGTTTGCATATGCCCACAGTGTGTTTATGTGTGTGTGTGTGTGTGTGTGTGTGTGTGTGTGTGTGTGTGTGTGTGTGTGTGTGTGTGTGTGTGTGTGTGTAAGTATGTTTGTGTTTGTGAGCATATTTGTGTATGTTCATATGCACGCGTGTACACAGAGCTTCACTTGCCTTGCATTGGCTTGGCTTGGCTTGGCTTGTGTGCCAATCTGCCCAGACAGGACTGTGGGCATGGGATGATGACAGATTGGTAATCCTTTGAAATGCTCACAAATTCCCCCTTACCCATTTTAAAGTCTGGCCCACCCCATCTCGGCCATGTCCACACTCAACTCTCCGCTGCCAAATAGCACACGAGTCATGCCAGCGTGCTTGTTACACTGGGAGCACTTTGCAATACTATGTGCACTTAAAAAAACATGTAAAACACACATGTGTGTGTATCTGTGTGTGTGTGTGTGTGTGTGTGTGTGTGTGTGTGTGTGTGTATGAGAGAGAGAGAGAGAGAGAGTGATATCAGTGGAGCGATAGCTGTGGCCATTTTGAGTTCATGTTCTTGTTGAGTTCATGCTGCCATTCATATGGCCGGCATTCAGAAATGGGAATTATACGGTGCAAAATCACGTCACCAGCTATGTAATGACCCCAAGGCATGAAACATCTGGATGGGTGGGTGTATGGATGTATAAATGGATGCCTAGATAGATGAATGAATAGTGTCACATGAATAAATTAAGAGTTTTATATCTAGGAACATTGTCAGAACAAATGTCAAATTAAATGTTACCGTTGACATAGTTGATTTCAGACTTAAAGACAACACTTAGACAAATAGAGCCACCATTCTATCAATAAATATAAACAAACAATAAATATCAATGGAAATGTTAATACACTGTATATATTCTGCATTATTTTGATCGAGGCATGGTTAATTTGAATACTATTTTGCTTATTGTCTCTGTACAGGAACAAGTGGAGTATGTGTTTCTCATCATTTTCACCATTGAAACCTTCCTGAAGATTCTTGCATATGGCCTAGTCATGCACCCGAGCTCATACATCCGCAATGGCTGGAACTTGTTGGACTTTGTCATTGTCATTGTGGGGTACGTTTGCATTCAGCCATGGTGGCCTGATCTCCCCCTGTTGGAGTGTGTGTTTTCATTTTATGATGGATATGTTCTCTCTCTCTCTCTCTCTCTCTCTCTCTCTTTCTCTCAATTCAGTTTTATTGGAGCTTTATTGGCATTACTCAGTGAAGCAGTGTTGCCAAAGCAAACATATACTGTAACAAAATAACAAACAGATACAATATGTGTTTGTAGAGAGAAGAAAAAATAAAATGTATACTTAAAATGATTGCTATAACGATAATATATAGTGATAATAACTATTTCTACAGTATATACTAATTAATGTGCTATCATGGATAATAATTACAGTATTCATGGAAAATAAAGTATGTCACAACACAGGTATTGTGCAGCTAGATTTAGATAACTTCTGTACTCTCCAAGTACAAGTATGGGAGCATGTCTTCATTTGTTTAATAATCCAAATTGAGGCATAATTTGGCCAGATTGTTGAACATGTAGATTGTGTGAGGAAGTGTCTTTCATTCTCTACTACTCCCTCACTGCATTGCAAGCACAACATGGCCTCCCTAAGAAGCCAGGTCTGCCTGTGTCTTCCAGTCTCTATGGCCAGGAAGCGTTCACTTGGTCTGTAATGTGGTATCACTTCCTTCCTCTCTCTCCCTCTCTGTCTGTCTGTCTGTCTCTCTCTCTCTCTCTCTCTCTCTCTCTGTCTCTCTGCTTCGTCGCTAGAGGTGTCCCGTTGGGTGTGAATTTTCATTGTGTTTCCATGGTGTTTGTTATTTATTTGTTGACTTATTCATCTGTTTTAAGAGCTCTTAGCCTGATTCCAGTTTGTCCTCTGTCATCACGGTGCCCTCTTTTCTCCGTTTGCATTCTTCTCTCCCCATCTTCTCCTCCCTCTCCCCCACTATGGCATCCTCTCTGTCTCTCGCTCTCTCTCTCTCTCTCTCTTTCTCTCTCACTCCTCCCCTCCCTCACCCTGACTCTCCCCTTTGCACTCTTTCTCTTGGATTATCTGGACCGATCTGGCTGACAGTCTTTATAATGCAACCCCCCCCTCTCTCACTCTCTCTCTCTCTCTGTATCTCTCTCTCTCACACTCTCTCTCTCTCTGTATCTCTCTCTCTCACACTCTCTCTTTATGCCTCTCTGTGTCCTGTCCCTGTTTGTCTCTTAATCTGTCCTAGACAGACTTGGCTCTACTCTCAATTTTACACACAAGGATTTCTCTGGCTCTGCATCTTTTTTCAGTGTATGTGTGTGTGTGTGTGTGTGTGTGTGTGTGTGTGTGTGTGTGTGTGGTGGGGTCACCAGCCTGTGTATGTGCATTAATCTAACACAGTATGTGTATGTACGTCATGAAGAAGCAATGCTTCAGATTTGTAATTCAACAATACCTCATCTCCATCACAAGTACAGTATACTGTGCAATACAGGGCATCAGTTAGCAATGTAATGCAGCAGCATATGATTTGGTTTAAATCAAGACACTCTGCAGATCAAGCTTGACATGATACTAGTCAGTGTAGTAGATGACACTGTTTAGTATAAATATACATATAAATATAAAGCTTTAATAAAGCAACAGTTTTCACAAAAATAAATCCTTGTGTACAGAGTAGTTGAGAAACGTGTCCCTTATGGAGGAGGGATGTTGCACTTGTTCTGAGGCCAGTCCATGATGGCCTGTTCTTTGTGTGTGTGTGTTGACCACTGCAGGCTGTTCAGTGTGGTTCTGGAGACCGTGACCCATAAGTCTGGAGGAGAGGCCGCCGCCACCACCTCTCACACGCCAGGCAAACCAGGCGGGCTGGACGTCAAAGCCTTGCGTGCCTTCAGAGTGCTCCGGCCACTGAGACTGGTATCAGGAGTACCCAGTGAGTGTCCTCCGCAGTGTGTGTGTGTGTGTGTGTGTGTGTGTGTGTGTGTGTGTGTGTGTGTGTGTGTATGAGTGTGTGTGTGTGTGCACTCGGGGGGGTTGTGTCTAAATATATTTCTCTATACTTCTCTATACTGTATATTTGTGAGTAAAGATTTTTAAAGCGCATTTTATGTGTGCATTCACTTGATTTTTCATTTTTAATCGCTGTAATTATTTGTCCTATTTAAAGTATAAGCGACCTAAACGCTGTTGCAGGAGAGGTAAGGTTGCTAGTAGTAAACAAAGTAGCATGTCGTAGAATAGTGGCTCACGTAGTAGCTAATATGCAAATTCAACTTCGATTAGCCTCACTTGGCCATGCTGGCAGTAGTTTATAGTTTTTTTTATTTCATTATTTTTTCTTTTGCTCATAAAGGACCCCTCCGGCCTGAAGGGTTTTTATTTAACTGGCAACAGCATACAGCACGCCGCCTCAAACCGAACAAAACCGAGTGCTTCCATGATTACGCGGCTAAACACACTTTGAAGAGCCTTAATAAATGTTACAACCTTGAGGTGGTGTGCACTAGTGTGGCGTATCAATCACTGGGAAGGGTGGTGGCTCACGATGGCATGGCCTGTCTTCCCTTTCTTTTCCAAGGGAGGTAGAGTTCGGGCAGCGTGACTAAGCCTGAATCATAAATGAGCTCCTTTGGAGGCATTTCAGACCTGACTCATCTTTGCAGTGCCTCGGGCCACTTCATGTTACGCTTAATGGAAACGCAAGAGGCATTGGGCTGTCACAACAAGTGTGTGGAGTCAGGGGAAAGAAAAAATAGACACACACCCACACACACATACACACACACCCACACACACACACGCACACACACACATACACACACACACACACACACACACACACACACACACACCGCCTCTGAGGTCATCTGAGCGGCACAAAGCACCAAGTCATAGTTTTTGGAAAATGGGAAGAAATTCCTCTTCACACACCTCGGGTTTAAACTCAAATAAAAGTGAATCTGCTGTTGTTAATGAACCATTTATGGTACATAAAATGATGGTATGTATTATTTCAGAGTTTACTTTTATATTTAGATGAAGCATGATTTAATCTGAATTTATGATTTATGGAATTTATGGATACATATTTTGGATGGGCTGCTAAGTTGTCTTAATATGATGTAGAGGCTGGAGGACTATATTTTTCTAATCTCTTTCAATATTAGTACCTAAAAATGTATGTAATTCTTAGCATTGTGGGTGTAGCACCAGACTGACTGCTGTTGTTGTGTGCAGGTCTGCAGATTGTGTTGAACTCCATCATGAAGGCCATGGTGCCCCTGCTGCACATCTCCCTGCTGGTCCTGTTCGTCATCATCATCTACGCCATCATCGGCCTCGAGCTCTTCATCGGGCGCATGCATAAGACCTGCTTCTTCATCGGCACAGGTTTCACTCGTTCACTTTTTTCTTTCTCTTCATCTCCCTTTCATCCTCTAATTTAATCACCCTCAGCTAATGCACATACGTTCAAAAGTTTGGAGTCACTTAGAAATGTCCTTGCTTTCATCATTAATGTTGTTAATGACTCTTGTAGAAAGAAATAGCTGATCTTTAATGCAATATCTACATTGCCCATTATCAGCAGCCATTCATCCAATGTTCCAAAGGCACATTCTGTTTACTAATCTGATATCATTTTTAACCGCTAACTGAGAAAACATTGAAGAACCCATTTACAATTATGTTAGCACATAATGTAATTTGAAAACTGCTGATTAAAAAAAACAAGGCAATTGATCTCAGCTGGTATTCTGTCTATAATGGAGTGGAATGGAAATGTCTAAGTGAACCCAAACTTCTGAACAGTATATGTGCTGCAGCATAAAGTTGCTCCCCACATCTTTTCACTTACTGACTCTTGACTGCTCTTGTTCTTGTCTTCTCTCAGAGGACTATGCGGACGATGACCCGTTGCCGTGTGCGTTTGCCGGTCACGGGCGACACTGTATGGTGAACGGCTCCGAGTGCCGGGGCAGGTGGGAGGGCCCCAACAACGGCATCACCAACTTTGACAACTTCTTCTTCGCCATGCTGACGGTGTTCCAGTGCATCACCATGGAGGGATGGACCGACGTGCTCTACTGGGTACGGCTAATGAAGCACGCGCTGCACTGCGCTGGATGCATGAAGAGATCTCGTGTTGTGGTGCCCCTCTGACAAAGATGCAACCAAAAAAAAGAAAGAATGAAATAATGAATCAGTGTGTTTTCACATTTCCTTGTGCTCGCTTGAACGTTTACCTCCCAGAGCGATTCCTAACATGTGTCTGTGTTTCTGTTTTCCCCCTTTTCCCCTTTTCTCTATTTCTGTATTTTCTCTGTCTCTTTCTGTATTTCTCTCTCTCACACACACACACACACTCACACACACACACACACACACACACACACACTCCAACAAACAACCACATGCACACCCACACAAATGTGCCTTTGCACACATGCTTCGAGTAGATGAATGACGCCATAGGGTTTGAATTGCCTTGGGTCTACTTTGTGAGTCTCGTCATCTTCGGGTCCTTCTTCGTGCTTAACCTTGTGTTGGGTGTGTTGAGCGGGTGAGTTTCTGTCTATCAGTTTGCAGTATATACAACAAACCATATTACTGTTGGTATTAACAACAGCAAAAGCATTTATATAACGATTTATCAAAGCATTCAAGGCACTTTACAGTAAAGCCTCACCTCAGTAGCCAACACAATTTTTGTTAATGTACAGTATGCTGTCAGCAGGAAGGATAAAAAAATCAGCTGTTTACATACTTTACATCTTCTTAACTGTTAGACTCTTAACTGTTAGACTCAAATGAAAGTTACGTAAAGTTGTGACTGGAACTGTGGATGTGTGTGAACACTGTGTGTGTGTGTGCATGTCTGTGTGCATGAGGGGAGTAGAGGGTGACTAAGACAGAGACTGTACAGTGTGATATGTGGAGTTATTGTTTTGTGTTTGTGTTTTATTATTAGTGTGTAACCATAGGGTTTGTGGGTTTGTCTGAGTGTGTGTGTCTGTGTATGTGTGTGTGTGTACATGTGAAAGAGATTATGAGACAGAGATGGACAGTGTGTGTGTGACTAGTGTGTCTGGGTGTGCATCAGAATGTGTGTGCTCGTGGATATACTTATGCATGTGTGTGTGTGTGTGTGTGTGTGTGTGTGTGTGTGTATGTGTGCCTGGGTGAGCATGTGCGCCTGACTGGCTGTGTAACCGTGCGTGATGGGTGTGTGTGTGTGTGTGTGTGTGTGTGTGTGTGTGTGTGTGTGTCACACAGAGAATTCTCCAAGGAGCGAGAGAAGGCCAAGGCGCGTGGGGACTTCCAGAAGCTGCGGGAGAAGCAGCAGATGGAGGAGGACCTGTGCGGCTACATGGACTGGATCACGCAGGCCGAGGACATTGACGAGGAGGACGAGGATGGGAACAAGCGTGAGACAGCACTTTTCTCCCTTTTGCCCCGAACACACACACATGCTCACACATTTATCCACAGCATTCACCCACACACTCGCATTCGAACAGCAGCATACACAGGTCTGGCAGACACTAATCACACACACACACACAGACAGACACACACACACACACACACACACACACACACACAGTCACACACACACACACACACACACACACACACACACACACACACACACACACACACACACAAACTGATATGATTTGCATACATATTCATCATAATCAGTAGCATGAATCCATGCATTCACACATCCATGCTCCCAAATATATGTGCGCGCAAGCATTCAGAAACAGATAGACACACATGCGCGAACACACACATGCACACACAAACACACACATGCAGACACACACAAGAACACACAAAAACACACAAACACACAGGCACAAATATTGTATCCTCATCCCCCTCTTATACTAACATGCACACATAGCCTTCACACACACACCAAAACTAACAAGCAAATAAACACACAGAAACACACACACACACTGCACTGAAACCACAGGCAGGCGCTAAGTGGGATGTGAGTGTGTGTGAGTGTGTGTGGGCCCCCCGCGGCCGGATGGCGGTCGGCGCTGTCACGTTTCTCACGGCCCCTCTCCTTCTCCTCCACAGGCCCGTCCCTGCGCGACCTCTCCGACAAGAAGAGGGGCAGCAAATTCGGATGGTTCAGCCACTCCAACGAAACCCACGGTAGCTCCCAGTCAACACCACCATCACCACCACCACCCCCCCACCCCACCCCTGACTCCAGCTGTGGCAGGGGGCTTTGCCCCCCCACCCCCCCCCCCGCTCCAAATATAGCAGTGGGCCCAGCTGACGATGACATGCGCGCTCTCATTTGTAGTAGCCCATCTAATCTGGGCCTTACTCTCAATTTCTGCTCTCGATAGATGCTTGACCCTGTTTCAAATAGATTGGCTGTTTTTTTTTCTTTCTCTCTCTTCCCTCCACAGAAGAAATCTGTGTCAGTATGTGTTTGACATTCTGTTTCATCTGGCCAATTTTTTTTTTTCTTTTTTTGTGTTTTCCTCTCACCTCCAACCCCCCCCCCCCCCACACGCACACACACCCACACCCACACCCCTCTGTGTCCCCATCTCTTTCTTTCTTTCCCTCTTTTTCCTCCCACACCTCTCCTAGCGAGTCTTCCGGCCAGTGAAGCAGGCTCAGAGACTACGGAGAACATTGATGAGGAGAACATTGATTGCTGCACTCTCTGCTGGTAACACACACACACACACACACACGCACACCAAAATCACTTCAACCCTTAACTGCCTCTGACACTAGCCATTTTGTTGTCTGATTCTGTTGTCTGCGTTAAACCGATTTTTGCCATTTGTACAGTGCAGCTCATACAGCTCTTACTGTTGTAGGTGTTGTTGTTATTGTTGTTATTGTTGTTATTGTCTGCAGTTCTGCTCCAGCGATTTCACATTCTGCATTCTGTGCTTTTTGTCTCGCCTGTGTGTCTGTTTCTGTATCTCAGCGCGAAACTGATGAAAATCCCATGCTGGTAAGTGCACACAAACTACAACCCCCAAGAGGGCAGTGGGGTTCGAGAGGGTGGGGTGCGGGGTAGTGTGGCTAGAGCTGTATGGAGCTTAAGGGCAACATGTAACGCTAATGGGACCAAATAAGGTTGCACGTCGGCTGTCATATTGCAGCTAAATTGAATCAAAGGCTGCCTCACATGTGACCTCACCCCAGCCAGCATGACTCCATGTGTTAGTCACTCTGTGCGTGGTCTACAACCATATTTAAGTTTTGTGTGTGTGTGTGTGTGTGTGAGTGTGTGTGTGTGTGATTATGTGTGTGTGTGTCTCTATGCATTGGTGTCTGTGTGTGTCTCTATGCATTGGTGTCTGTGTGTGTGTGTGTGTGTGTGTATGTGTGTGTGTGTGTGTGTGTGTGTGTGTGTGTGTGTGTGTGTGTGTGTGTGTGTGTGTGTGTGTGTGTGTGTGTGATTATGTGTGTGTGTGTCTGTGTGCATTGGTGTGTGTGTGTGTGTGTGTGTGTGTGTGTGTGTGTGTGTGTGTGTGTGTGTGTGTGTCTGTATGCATTGGTGTGTGTGTGTGTGTTTGTGGTTTCCTCACTCAGTCGAGTGCTGCGGCGCTGGAACCGGGTGACCCGGAGAAACTGCCGGACAGCGGTGAAGTCGGTCACCTTCTACTGGCTGGTTCTCCTGCTGGTGTTCCTGAACACGGCTCTGAGTGCCTCGGAGCACTACGACCAGCCAGACTGGCTCACAGAGGTCCAGGGTGAGCAGGTTCCCAATAGCACAACACAGCACCGGCATTTATTTCACATAGCAGGTCATTTAGTCAACGCTGATATTCAACCAATATCAACCTCAACTAAAAATACACTATGTCCTAACACAGTCTGTACTTTGTTGTATGTTTTGTGTGTGCAAACTGGGTCAGTTTTCGCCGTGCTGAATGAATTCTTAACATGCAGTAAATACACCCCCCCCCCCTGCTTTTTCAGGCAACTCTTATTTGCTGCCATTCATTCAGAATCAGATTTGTTTGGCTGAGTTAGTACGCACCACACCAGTCAACAGAGTTACTCTAGCACCACAATAAATCGGACAATAAACAAAGCAACATAAAGACTATACAATATAGATAATACACACATTACCTATAATAGAATTATAGCAATAACAATATAGAATATAACAATATAAAATACAATGTACAGAAAATCTTCATATTATTCAAGCTATGCAATGATATTACCACCTCTTTTGCTTCCTGGTTGCAAAGGTCATTCATCAAATGATTTTGCCATGGCCATGACTTTGGCCTTAATCCTCGATCTGAGCTGCATCTCCCCCTAAACCCCCCTCCACCCTGTCTCTCCCGCTATCAGACATCGCCAACAAGGTGCTACTGTCCCTCTTCACGGTGGAGATGCTGCTGAAGATGTACAGCCTGGGCCTGCAGCACTACTTTGTGGCGTTTTTCAACCGATTCGACTGCTTCGTGGTGTGCGGCGGCATCCTGGAGACGGTGCTGGTGGAGCTGGGGATCATGCCGCCGCTGGGCATTTCCGTGCTGCGCTGCGTCCGGCTGCTGCGCATCTTCAAAGTCACCAGGTACGCCAGCCTCACTGCTCTGACCAGGTACGCCAGCCTCACTGCTCTGACCAGGTACGCCAGCCTCACTGCTCTGACCAGGTACGCCAGCCTCACTGCTCTGACCAGGTACGCCAGCCTGCTCTGCCACTCACAGAGGAGGAGAAGAAAAGGGTTCATCTTTTAGGAGTTTGGTAGTTCGGTGCATGGTTTGGTTGGTGTGGTTTGATTCTATTTGAATTTCAAAAAAATATACATCTTGGCCCATATACATTCATGCTTCCCTCAAGTTGTTTCTGGTTTAGTCAGGGGCAGGGAAGAGTTTCTCTTAATATTGAAACTTATTTAAGATGGGATTTGTCATCAGATGAGGGAACTCATATTAAAGTCCCGTTTTTATTTGAGATTTCTATGTAATCAGAGGCATTCTATGTAATCAGGACCCCCCCACTCAGGCACTTTACAGCTAGTAATCCGCTTTTTGCATTGAATTGTGAGTAAAAATGAGAATAAAAGTACATTTAGCCTCTCTCATTTGGCCCACGAGTGAAGTGGTGCGTTGCGAGGATGCCAAGGCTAAGATCGGAAATATTGTGGGTGGAGAATGAACGGACAAAATAAACACAGAGAATAGAAAGCACAATTTGGTGTCTTTAAACGCAATAAGTTGATAGTGGAGCTATTGTATAAAAGCAATATGGCACTCATGTTCATGCAATTGGTAGCAGTGTGCTATCTAGCAGTAGTGCTATATTGGTTTATTATACTTTGTTACTGGTATGACCTTTGTTGGGTTCCCTGATTCATTTCCGTGTCTAAATTACTGTCTTTTCCCCACCTGTGGAATGTGACCCTTACCTGTGCAGGCACTGGGCAGCCCTGTCCAACCTGGTGGCGTCTCTGCTGAACTCCATGAAGTCCATCGCCTCCCTGCTGCTGCTGCTCTTCCTCTTCCTCATCATCTTCGCCCTGCTGGGCATGCAGCTCTTTGGCGGCAAGTTCAACTTCGACGAGACGCAGACCAAGCGCAGCACCTTCGACGCCTTCCCCCAGGCCCTCCTCACCTGTTTCCAGGTAACATTCAATTATTTGAAACTTTAGACATAAAGTTTGGGTTTTGGTCGTTTGGGGTTTTCTTTTGTCTAGAGTGTTGACTCAAGATTTCCAGAGCGTACAAGCAGTCTCAGAATGCTGAAAGTTAATCTGCCTAATGCTGTTTCCATTTGCAGATCTTGACAGGTGAAGACTGGAACATGGTGATGTATGATGGCATTATGGCCTATGGAGGACCACACTTCCCTGGAATGATTGTCTGCTTGTACTTTGTTATTCTCTTCATTTGTGGTAACTGTATCCTTTCACCAAAGACTACCCCTCTGGAAGCCCACTAGTTTATACGAATAATTAATTGGTAGACTATTGGTAGACTATTAATTGGTAGACTATTTTGTCAAACCCAGACCCCTATAAAATGTCTTTATGCTGACCTTAACCTGTGATTCAGACATCCTCCTAAACGTCTTCTTGGCTATCGCTGTGGACAACTTGGCTGGAGGAGAGGAGGAGAAGAAGCCAGAGTGAGTAGCATGTAGCATGTAGCAAGACAAAAGCTGAATGGGAAATGGACTGCTTTTAGAATAGCGCTTCTTTACTCCTCCGCACCTCCGCCCTTCTGCTCAAACACTTTACAGAGTAATTCCTCACATTCACCCATTCACTCACACACTCATACACCTAGGTTCTATATACTAGAACCTTTTTTTTTGTATGAAAAAATGTTATTCTCAGTGTTTCACAGCTCCAGAAAGCCCTTCACTAGAGCACCTGTGACGATGTTGTGATGAGGAGGCTAGGGCTGAAGTGGGAAAAAACAGATAATTGTTCACTTACTCCTATTTAGGGAAGCACTTTTCTGTGAGCAGTTGAGTCAACAGCCACTTCAGACTGTAGAGAGAAAACTTGAGCTCCACAACAGCTCTCCCAGCTGTCTCCCCCCTTCCTGCCATGTCTTCTTTAAAGCACTGCATCTTATTTCTGGCCCGGCTGCCATGTCCTCTTTAAAATTTCGCGTCTTGTTTTTGTTCCTTCCACCATGTCTTCTTTAAAGCCTTGCATCTTGTATCTCCACAGAGTGAAGAAAGAGGGAGAGGAGGGAGCAGAAGCGGAGGGAGAGGGGAATGATGAAGTGAAGGTAAGGAAAGGAGGAGGAGGAGGCGTTCTTAGGTATGGGTCATATAGACTGGGTTCCCAAGGTCATTGCAAAATTCCATTTTCCAGGCCTGGAAAGTCAAGAAATTCAGCAAATTCCTTCAACAGTTCAGCAAATTTGTGTAGCTGTAGGTTGTGAAAGCCAGGAAGGGTTTTGAAACGCTGTCCATGAAAATGGCTGGGAACAGATATAGATCATTGATTTTAATGGTTGGAAATGACAACAATGAAAACATGGACATTTGTGTACACAGGTTGATGTGGAGGATGAATATGAACAGGAAGAGGAAAGGGAAGTAGAAGGTAAGCGTTCACAGATGGTTCAGTGATTTTTCTCTATAGGAAACATAACAATAGTTCAGATTGCAAGGTAGAATAAAAATTCACCCAAAAAATCAGAAGCTTCGGAAAACTTTTTCTTACAACATCAGCAACAATTTAGTATTACTATTATCTTCATTATATTTTCTCATTTTAATAACACATTTAATTCATATTTGTTGAACGTATAAATGTTCACTCGATGCCTACTATTGCATTTCTAAAACCCATGTTGTCTTTGCTATTTCTCAGTTTCAGTGTTTTGTGCCATGTGCCCTGTTTCCCAGTAGCCATCATGTCTGATTCTGTTGTTGTTGTTGTTTTTGTTTTTGTTGTTATTTTCTGTCTCTTCTCGTGCGGCTGCTGCAGAGGGGGCAGAAGATCAGCTAAAAGTGGCTGACTTTGCCCCACCAAAAGAGAAGGTCATGCCCATCCCTGAGGGCAGTGCCTTCTTCTGCCTCAGCAACACAAACCCGTGAGTCTGGTTCTGCTCGGGGGTGGGGTGGGGGGGGGTTGGGGGCAGTGGCTCTGGAGGCCGGCCCGGCTCGACTGGGCACAGCTCGGGCCCAGCCTGCTGTGTGTGCTCAGAGTACTTGTGTTTCGGTCAGCTGTTTGGTTGTGTAAATCTGTGTAGCTGTGAGTTCAAGTGTAATGGGATGTGTTGATCCCTGTACCACTTGACCCCATGAGTTCTCCCCCATCCTCTCAACAGATAATTAAAGAATGCACCTGAAATCCAATAACATTTCTCTCTCTCTCTCTCTCTCTCTCTCTCCTCTCTCCTCTCTCCTCTCTCTTCTTTCCTCTTTCTCTTTTTTCTCTCCCACAGGATCCGAGTAGGCTGCCACACGCTGATCCATCATCATATCTTCTGCAATCTCATCCTGGTCTTCATCATCCTGAGCAGTATCTCCCTGGCTGCAGAGGACCCCATTCGGGCCCACTCCTTCAGAAACAATGTGAGCCTAAATTTCTTCCCCCCCCCCCCCCCACACACACACACACGAAAACAGAACTGTCAACCCAAAGTGGAGGCAGTCTGTGCAGCAGAGGGAGTGAGAAAAGAAAATTAAACAAAAATCCCAAATGATTGAAACAGTCAGTCTTGCTCCTGTGTGTGTGTGTTTGTGTGTGTGTGTGTGTGTGTGTGTGTGTGTGTGTGTGTGTGTGTGTGTGTGTCTGTGTGTCTGTGTCTGTGTGTGGTTGTGTGTGTGTGTGTGGGGTGAGGAGATGCTGGTAGATTGTGATGCTGTCAAACATCACAGTGAAGTCAAATTAAGATGCACTCACTCAAAATCTCCAGAAGGTTCCAAGTGTGTCTATTTTTAACTTGGTCAGAATGCTCTCTGTATGTGTGCTTGTGACTGTGATTGTGAGACACAGAGCAGCATCAATTCCTCTGTCATCAGTGAGTGACACAAAATCCTTTGCAGGACCCCTGGCTCTGGTTGTGGTCTGTATTTAGTCTAATGGTTGACCCAAGTGCCTGACCCAAAGGGCCCATAGCGCAGCAGTGCCCGACAGCCCACCCAAAGCAGCAGCTGCCCTGATTGCAGTCTTGCTGCGGCTGGACGTGCCAATTTGAGGCAGCTGGGGAGGAGGCCGAGTCCCAGGGTGCAATCAGGGGAGTGGGGGTGGGGGTGGGGGGCGGCAGAGTCAGTGCCTGTGTCAGGGCAGGCAGGGGATGCCACCAGTTAACTCCTCCCTGTCTCACTCACTCTCTTAGTGTGTGTGTGTGTGTGTGTGTGTGTGTGTGCTACCTGTGTCTCTCACAGCTCCTGGGCTACGCTGACTATGCCTTCACGTCTATATTCACCGTGGAGATTCTCCTCAAGGTACGTTTCATCACCATCATTTCTTATGATACTCAATTAGATAGTATCAAGGTATCAAATCTACCTGCTATGGAAGCCGTAGTTTACTGCTATATATGGAAGAACAATGCCTCAATGTGGACACCTATAAATAATATTTAGCTTTTGGATTTATGTATAATAATCTTGATGTACATCCTTCATGCTACATATGATGAGGCTACATCCTTTGGTTGGTCACAAGGACTTAAACAAACCTTTAGTTCCTTGCATCCAGCATCAACATTTTGCCTACTAACTTTGCAACTGTTCAAAGGATGCAGTAATTCACTTTAAATTGTTATTCATTCTCTGTTCAAAAATCTAAAACATTTTCACTGCCGAATACAAAACAGGATAAATCAATTATGAGTAGTTTATTTACCATTTAATGATGTTAAGATCTAGCTATGTGGTGAATGTCAGGTGATTGTCTAATTTCATTCCACATTCACCATGATCATGGAAGATATTCTGATGAATAATCTGCTGTCACTATCATTACCACAGCCAAGTTCAAATTGAACTATTGAAAAAATGAATCTAAAACGGATAGTTCCGGTCCTTGATTATGATTGGCTGAATTCCGTTCGATCTATATTACTGCGCTACCACAACTCGATACAAAAGTTAGAGTAGCTGCGTCTCGAAGTTGCTTAGCAACCATTCTGATAGAGGAAATATATTTCTTGGCAGAAGAATGATTATCTATAAATACATCATTACATTTCTCGTTGCTGTACCTTTATTTTATGAAATCTTGCCAGATATATGTAGAAACAGTTTTAGAAAATCAAAGAGCCACTTGAGTCCGTAGGTTACACTGATTTTAGAACAGCTAATGGGGGTTTTACTCCGCTAGCGCGTCATGCCTAACGACGCCCCTTAGCTGTTCTAAAATCAGTGTAACCTACGGACTCGAGTGGCTTATTGCTTATTTCAATATGGTCTGTTGCATTATTGCATTTAAAGAATCACTTCAGATGTGCTTAAAAGTGATGAGTACTTCATGTTCATATTTGAAATGTACTGGAGTCAAAAGTACAATATTTGATTTTCAAATGTAATGGAGTAAAAGTCACAAGTTTCCAAAAATATTAATACTCAAGTAAAATACAAATACTCGAAAATCATGCTAACTACAGTAATCAAGTAAATGTACTTACAGTAGTTACTGTCCACCCCTCTTTGTAATTGTGCAAATAAGGCTCTCACCAACTCCTGTGTTGTAGATGACTGTTCATGGGGCGTTCCTCCACAAGGGTTCCTTCTGTCGAAACGTCTCCAATCTGCTGGACCTGCTGGTCGTCAGCGTCTCACTTGTGTCCTTCTTCCTACAGTAAGTGAAGTTTTTGTTACAAAATGACCAAAGCCACAGCCTCCAAACTAAGCTACTAGGGTATAGACCCTTTCAACAATAAAAAACAAAAACAATGCTTGAACGTTCTATTTGGTTCCCAATCTACTTCCTCTGCATTAAGATAACATTATGGAATGTTAAAACGGAAGCCTTGTGGGGCCAACTATGATGCTGATAATGGAACTCTCTTGAAAGGGTCTATAATGCGGTCCTCGGTAACCTATCCTCACAGTTTCATGTTATTGGTATCATGTTTTCATGTTTCAAGTTCATTTGTCTGGTATCAGGCAGTTTGGCCAAATTTCAAACGTGGGCTTTTCCTGTCCGTGAGCTGTTTCCACTCACCTGAGTTTTTGGACAACACTGTTTGCCCCAGTTTCCACAAGCCGCAGTATCGGTCACGATAGCTGGATGCTCTGACCATGTGCACAGCTATCATGTGACTTTTCTTAGTTGTTTGTCCCTGTTGGATAGGGGATTCATCTGCCCTAGCTGTATTTCACTGATGGTCTGATTCACAATGGCCTGTTATCTTGTAAAATCTTGTTGTTCAGCTAACTATAGTATAGACTATGGTCACTATATAGTGCTTCATGATAATTAAATAGTTATTGATTCAGCTTTGTAGGTGTTAATGTAAGTTTCAATCAAAAATTCACAAACATGCATAATTTCAACTTACTATTGACTATTAGAGGTCATGGAGAAAAATAACTGCTAAATTAACATACAAAAGCACATCCTCACAACCTGCAGCGCAGCCACCTGTGTTCCTTGAGTTTTAGCCTCAGAAGGCTCCAGACAAGACACAGCTGGACTGCAGGAAGCTACTGACGCAAACGAAGCCAGCGATTCCGATTGGGTGTTTATTTTTTAACATCCGTGCCATCCGTGTCATTGAGTTTTTGCCTTTGAGCCTTTGTCATGATGCTGGAGGGCACCAGAGAGATCCCAGTGGACTCACATGCATTCATGAGCCCACATTAAAATAATTTTAAAAAAACATCAGTAAGTGCAAGGCATAGCAGAGAGCTTGAGGGCGTTCATATGAGTTAAGTGTTTTGAGTAGCCTCTAGAGGACAAACAGAGCAAGTGCATCCACTCCACACTAACTGGGCTTTAAATACAAGAAAATAAATGTTTTCTTCCATTTTGATTTTCTTTTTCTGCATGGATATGTCAGCTCTGATTTGACTTCATCCATTACTAATTTCATACCTGAATACCTGCACCCATCAAGCCCACAGTGACTACAGCACATCCAGTAAACTACATTTCATATTCCAGAGAGGATTAAAGAGAAGGATAAATAAATGGCTTTAGCAGTAAACATAATTACAATCTTCTGAAATCAGATTAGTCCTGACATTACTACTGTTGTCAGTCAGGTAGGAACCTGCCATCTCCAAAGCCATGGAAGGAAAAAGTATTTACAGATTTGTTTTTTAACTTTTATTTATTATTTTCCTATATTCAGATTTAGCGCTCTAAACCCATGCTATCATGGGTCTCATAAACACTCATGTTGGCTCTTTCACCAGAGAATGCTCTTATACATGAACACACACACACACACACTTAGAGGTGAATGCTCTCAGCATGATTACCAAGAGTTAATTGGGGCTTTAATCAACATACATGTGCTCAATTGATCTTGTGAGAGAGTACATTTATATTCATATCCCCTGTGAATGCTCATATACCAACACACACCAAAGACACACATGCATACACTAACTCACAGACACACAAACACACATAATGTTACACAAACACACAAGTAGCAGCTGGGTCAATTGGATTCTAGATGAAAGATTAAAGAGCAGTGATGATGGATCTCCTCTCTCTCTCTCTCTCTCTCAGTTCAAGCACCATCTCTGTGGTCAAGATTCTCAGAGTGCTTCGAGTGCTGAGGCCTCTCCGAGCTATCAATAGAGCCAAAGGACTTAAGGTGCATGGATGTGTGTGTGTGTGTGTGTGTGTGTGTGTGTGTGTGTGTGTGTGTGTGTGTGTGCGTGCGTGCGTGCGTGCGTGCGTGCGTGCGTGCGTGCGTGCGTGCGTGTGTGTGTTGTGTATATATATATATGTGTGTGTGTGTGTGTATGTTGTGTGCACGTGAAGGTCCTCTGTATTCGTACACATTCTTTAAGTCAGTCCTCCACCCTATCTCACCACGGTTCATCTGTATGTCTGTTCACAGCATGTGGTTCAGTGTGTGTTTGTGGCCATCAGAACCATCGGAAATATCATGATCGTCACCACACTCCTGCAGTTCATGTTCGCCTGCATCGGTGTGCAGCTTTTCAAGGTACCACAACACAGATTTCAAAGACAATTGTATTTTGCATCTTTATATTGAAATGTAACTGTGAAGGGACCAAGTCCTGAATTTTTTTTAACATTAAGCACTCTTTGTGTAGGGAAAGTTTTATCGTTGCACAGATGAAGCCAAGCACACACCGGACCAGTGCAAGTAAGGCCAATGCATACTGTATGCCAGATGTATTCTACATTCAGTTGGATGCATTATCTCTATATGATATATCTGTAATTATCTATCTATCTATCTATCTATCTATCTATCTATCTATCTTCCAAATAGAAAATGCTTAAAATGTGTATGTGTGTGTGAATAGAGGGACATTTGTGGTGTATAAGGACGGCGATGTGAATCACCCAATGGTGAGGGAGAGAATATGGCTGAACAGCGACTTCAACTTTGACAACGTGCTTATGGGCATGATGGCCCTCTTCACTGTGTCCACTTTTGAGGGCTGGCCAGCGTGAGTAACACACACACACACACACATGCATATGCACGGCTTGGCACATATACATGTTTACACACACACACACACACACACACACACACACACACACACACACACACACACACACATTGAATTTGCAAACCCAACTGGGCCCAGTTTTCCGACTCGTTAAGTCCCACTTATGAACGTCTTCAGATTTTCAGACTGTTTCCCAAAACCATCGTTGCTTAAGAACATTGTAGATGTTCACTCGTAGATTAACGAGGAATCTGGAGTAGGTCTAGAAAGTTTTTCTATTATCGTATTTAAGTCAATTAACATTTAGGTCCGAAGTTCAAACAGCAACGGTGACGTGAAGTCACCTGACTTCACCAAATTAGAGGATATTTCAGAACTGTTAACATGGACAGCTCCCATTAAAAGCATCTTAAGAGCAGTGCATGTGCATTCACACACTACGAGTATGTTTGGGAAACACATGGAAAAACCAAACAAACGTTCGTAAGATTAATCGTAGAGAACCTCCGTAAGTGCATACTGGGCCCCTGAACATGTCATCATCTCCTGATTTTCTAAGAGGGGCAGTGTTACTGTATATGGATTTAATGGAGCGACAGCTCTACACCATATGCTTTACCTTGGGCTATAAATGTTCTCTCACTCGTTTCTCTCTCTGTCTCTTTTGCTGTCTGTTTCCCCCTCTCATTCTGTTCCCATTTTTTCATGTCTGATTCTTCCACTCATTCCATACCTCTCTCACGCTCTCTGTATATCTTATTATTCCTTTCTTCCACTCACTCATTCTCTTCACAACACCTATTTGTTCAGGCTTCTCTACAAAGCGATTGACGCCAACTCGGAAAACCACGGCCCCGTCTACAACTATCGCGTGGAGATCTCCATCTTCTTCATCATCTACATCATCATCATCGCCTTCTTCATGATGAACATCTTCGTAGGTTTCGTCATCATCACATTCCGTGAGCAGGGAGAACAGGAGTACAAGAACTGTGAGCTGGACAAAAATCAGGTTAGACGTGTGTGCATCAAACTGACATTGTCAAGCACATCAGACAAGCGTTCCATCTTTTTGAAGGACAGCCAGACAGGACTATGGATTAAATGTTTAGAAGAAGTTCAGACACAATGAATTACAATACATGCAGAAGATCTTCATAATGGTCCAGTTGTTTTCATTCTGTTGTCAATTCTGTTTAAATTCATCTTTTTTCACACATCACTTTCTTTTGTCCTCCCTTTCTTTGTTTCTCTCTGTCTCTTTCTCCCTCTCTCTCTCTCCATCTCTCTGTCTCTCTCTTTCGCTTTCTTTCTTCCTACACACAGAGGCAGTGTGTTGAGTTCGCACTGAAAGCTCAGCCACTGAAGCTTTACATCCCAAAGAATCCCGTACAGTACAAGTTCTGGTCCATCATCAACTCCACACCCTTTGAGTACATCATGTTTGTCCTGATCCTCCTCAACACGGTCACTCTGGCCGTACAGGTAACACACTGGACACAGTCTGAGATGTCATCAAGAGGGCAAAAGACAATAACTGTCAATCCATACATCTGTGTTACCATGAAATTTCACAGCAGATGAATGCACTTTACCGAAGTCCTGTCCCATTATAAAGGCTGTAGCAGGCTTTTCACAGCTGTTCTAATAAAGCAGTTCAAAAACAGTTTTAGAAAGAGGCTTATGTACAGTAGAGGCATTTTTCAGGGCCTTTACAAAAAGTAAAATAGATCTACTGTGCAGTACTACTGCAGTAGAGCCTGTCTAAGATTTTGTTTTTGTCTTTATTGTTTGTCTGTCCTGGCATCTCTCTCTCTCTTTCTCTTCATTCTTCTTTCTTTCTCTTTTTATTTTGGTCTGTCTATTTCTCAGCACTATGAGCAGTCCAAGGCCTTCAGTCACATCATGGACATCCTCAACATGGTCTTCACAGGTCTCTTCACCGTGGAGATGATTCTGAAGCTGCTTGCTCTCAGAATTAGGGTGAGGACTGGTAGCATCTTCGTGTCTATTTTGCCCATTTTTCAATCTTCACCATTCTGCTGTAAAGCTTCGCAATAGTTACCCTAAATGTCTTGGGCAGATATCATATTCCCTGTCAAGGCAGTGCATATGAAAATTCAGATCTTTATTTTCACATTTT
>NW_027468881.1:27149596-27359596 GCF_046254945.1 Alosa pseudoharengus | reverse complement strand
ATGATAATGTATGAGAATTGTCGCAGAGAATTGTATGAAAGCAACTGATACATGTCCAAAAGCATTTGCAATTTGTTCAGAGGAAGGAGAAATTGCTACTATAATGTGCACAAATGACTAAATGTTGTGGAGGTTGAACTAATAGTTATGAGAATTTTCATTCTGATCTGAGAAAAACACCAAAGTGACTGAGAAAAACTGTAAACTGATTGTACTCTTGGTGTCCTTGTAATCATGTTACGTTTGTCTATAGCTTAACAATATGATGGTAATGGATTCATAATCCATGATTAGAGACCAGATCAAATGTACACAATGAATATTTTGCATAGCAGTAAAAGCAGTGAATGTAACTGTAAATCAGTGCATAGTAAATTATATTTCATAATACTAGGGTAATAATGACATTTTTGTCTTTTCTGAAGCTTAATGACACATTAAGATTGAGACCATTCAAAACATTAACAATAGAATGCATATTTCCCAGAGTGTGAATATGAAATGGAACACATAGCTACACAAATAACAGTGATATCGACAAAATGAATAGATATAAACACAATAGACCTCTGAAGTTCGCCTACAAAAAAGAACCAAAACGGCCACCTTTGCCCATTTAAGGAGATCCAGTTGTTAATTAAAGCTAACTATCTATGGCAAGTTGCATTGAAGTTAGCTCTGGGGTAGCAAAAATCTAAGTGTGCCGCCTTCACATACTGGAGATCACAGTATTCACTCGAAGGCAGAGGACAAAAGTGTGTTCAGGAAAACGTCTGCATTTCAGACTTTTTCATCCCCGCGAGAGTTTAATAGGTGCAATAATTCAAAATCCCCATGTTATTTTCCCATAGGAAAAATCACCAGATACCAGATTTCAAAGATGGCAGGTTTTTTGTAGGAAAACTTCAGAGGTCTATGACCAAGATACCCTATGTGTTTTGTGGTGCATTCAGGACATCTCTTAGCTGTGGTACTTTGAAGAAACGGACATGAGTTATTTTATTCTGGGATACTGCTACTGCTTGACCAGGTGGTGTCTGTGCAGACCTGGGAAACTAAGATGCCCTTGTTCTGTGTTACAGATGAGGAAGTAACAGTGGGGAAGTTCTACGCTACCTTCCTGATCCAGGATTACTTCAGGAAGTTCCGCAAGCGGAAAGAGAAGGGGGATCTGGGGGAGCCAGACCCTAAAAACCCTTCTGCTTTACAGGTATTTGGCATAGACAGGTTCCTGGATGGTTGAGCATCTTACAATACCACATGCTACATGCACATTTGTATGCCCTATATATTTTTTAAATCAGGGTTCCAACGGGTCATGGAATTTCTGGAATATCATGGAATTTTAGAAAGTCTATTCCAGACATGGAAAGTCGGGGAATTTTATAATTGTTGGGGCATAGTCATGAAATATCAGGGAATTTTGTTAAAATTTAATTGCCAAAATACATTAATACAAATATATTTCCGCAGAATTGGTGTATATCTGGTTATTAGTTTTTCTTCTTGCTTGAATAGCCCAACTGTGTTTATTCAATACCTATTACGGTAATTCATCTCCCGCTCTTAAAAAGTAAAAGATTCTTGAATGCTTCGCAGGTGCTCTGAAATCATTGGTCTGTATATTGTACTATTCATTATATAGTAAGTCATGGAAATTCAGGTTTTTTGTCAGGGAAAGGCAGGGGAAAGTCATGGAATTTTACATTTGACTTAGAGTGGGAACCCCCAAGGTTTGGTTAACCAGCAGACGGCCCATGCTCAAAACAAGGCTGTTTTTTCAATCAAGCCAATCACCAAGGGAGTCTGTCTTGATGGTTTTCCGAACCAGTGAATCTCTAGAGATCTAGATGCATTGCGCTGTGGAATGCGTCACTTGGGCCATCTATGGAAATGCGTACCCTCTTGTGCAAGCTGCCGAAATGGCGTTCCTCTATCCTCGGTGACAGCACGTGGGTGGTTTTCCTCGCGTACATGGAGCACGTTGTCCTTGATGCGTGTGTGGTGTTTTGTTTCGTTATGTTTTGTTTGTTCTGCATTCCCTCGGGTGTGTATGCATTAGTCTGTGCAAGCCAATAGGATAATGAGTGGCACTTTTATTTTTTAACTAATATGTGTCAGTGTAATCTCCAGGTGTCTGTGTACCTCTCTGTACATCAGTGTTGATATGTCAGTATGAGCATGTGTACGTGTGTGTTGGTGTGGACATGGTAGTATGTGTTGATGTATGCAAGTGTCTGTTTGTGAGGTGTGTTTGGTTGTGTGTGTGTGTGTGTGTGTGTCTTTCTGTCTGTCTGTGTTTGTGTGTGTGTGTGTGTGTGTGTATGGGGGGGCATGTTTGTTTCCAGCAATGAGCGAGTATGCTGCATCTTCCCTGTGTGTGTGTGTGTGTGTGTGTGTGTGTGTGTGTGTGATCTGATGTGTGTGTGTGTGTGTTAAGTGATGGTTTGACCGGAAGCTAGTCCTGGCCAGCATATATACTCTGGACCCCTCTCTTTCCGCGTGCAGCTGTGTCAGGCTGGTCTGCGTACCCTGCAAGATCTGGGGCCAGAGATGAGACAGGCCCTGAACGCCGACATGGAGGAGGAGGAGGAGGAGGAGGAAGAGGAGTGCATGGAAGAAGAGCCAGAGGAGGATGACCCTCACTATAAGGTTGGTAGCAAGGGTGACCATGGGGTTTTTGGTACATACAGTATGTGGTTTGTCCGATTATCTATACAAATAGGAAAGTCGTGTACTTTTCAGCTAATTGAGTATGTGTAGACAGAATGATTTTGAAAATGTTGGCCCCAGCCGTGGCGCAGCTGGCTGGGGCACCTGCACTGTATGCCGGCGGCCCGGGTTTGGTTCCCGCCCCGTGGTCCTTTCCGGGTCCCGCCCCGACTCTCTCTCCCACTCACTTCCTGTCGTTCTCCACTATCCTATCCGCAATAAAGGCATAAAAGCCCAAAAACAAATATACTTTAGAATGATTTTGAAAATGTTAAATATAAATAGACAGTTATGGCCAATTTGGATGCTTCTCCCTCTGGACCAAGCCCTCTGGACCAAGCACAGGTCGTCCATATCTCACCTCTCCTGGGTTTGTTTCCGCAGGGTGAGAATGGCTATGCAGGGCACTCAGAGCCCTCCGCCAAAGACCGCCGGGCCTCCATGGGCCACACGCCCACCAACACCTCCGTCCCTCTTCCCGGAGAGGGCGTCTCCAACGGCGGGTTGTCGCATAGGAGCGCCCTGGCCAAGACGCCCAACGGAGGGGGGCTGATCGAGGACGACATGAGGAGGGACGACAGGAGGTCACACCACTCACACTACAGGAATGGCGTGATCGACCAGCCACCCAAGAGGTCAGGAATCACACACAAGAGCCAAGTGATATCAATGACCAGTGCCCTGATGAAACTAGGTTACCTACATAAGTGAAGTTCAATAATATTTGGAGTAAAGCATCCCTTCTGTGCTGTGGTCTTCCCTATAGAATTCACTGTAGATATCATGGGTGGTCTGATCTTACAATTGAATCTCACAACAGTTTTTGACCTTTCCTGTCTGAGATGATGTATTACAATACAGATTATGCACTTATCTACTTAAATACTTTAATACAGTATATGCACACAAACTGACTCTACATATACTGTATTATGTTGTGGGTGCTTGTTACATGAATTTGTTATTTGTCATTTTTTCTAATAGAAATTCCTATTACAAGTACTCTCGGTAAGCAGTTCATTCTATCCCATCTTGTGTTTTTTTTTGTTTTTTTTACCGTTCTCAAACTCTATTTTAAATTCATGGAAGTCCCTAACTTGTCTCAAATTAATCTCTCATCTCAACCGACCAGGAGGGAGCCAAGGGACCACTATTCGTCTCGCAGGAAAGATCTGATGGATGGGGATGACGGCTACTCCGGAGAGCAGGGCTATTACAGGGAGGACGATAGTGAAAGCATTATCTCAAGAGAGGGGTAGGCGAAAAGAAAACCCACAGACATGTTTTTAAACTTCAAAATGAATAAGTCCGTAGTGTAGAAATAGAGAATGAAGTCATTCTGAATGTATGAAATAGATGATGTGTCTGCACGTTTATGCTATATTTACATCTCATGGAAGTAATATGCGTGTGTTCAATTAAGCATAATTGGTGATTACTGTACACATAAGTCTTACATTTGGTTTGCATTAGTTTCAGTATTATATACAAATATCTAGACACAATAGACCTATTGCCACAATTCATCATTTGTCTTATTCATACAGGGCTGAAATGATAAGATGCAACTTTAGTTAATTGTGATTATTTGAATGAGTACTGTATATTTTTGTAGAGGAGGATGCATGATCACAGCATTTCTGATCTGATATAGGCAAGGCTATCCCGGCGAGCCACTGAGGTACCCTGGACATCGCAACCAGATGTACGACTCACCTTCTGCCCACTCTGTTTACGCCAACCAGTATGCGAACGGATACGGAGAGGCCAGAAGAACTGCCCGTCGACGCCTTCTCCCCGCAACACCTACAGGTAAGTGGCTATCTGGGCTCTGTCTGCCGTGGTTTTCTCCTATGGTGTGAGATGTTGCTGTGTGTGTGTGTGTGTGTGTGTGTGTGTGTGTGTGTGTGTGTGTGTATGTATGTTTGGGGGGACTTAGGACTTGTTGTCAGTGTGTGTGTGACATTGTGCTCACTGCTCAGTTATCATATTTGTGTGTTTTGTGTGTGTGTGTGTGTGTGTGTGTGTGCGTGTGTGTGTGCGTGCGTGTGTGTGTGTGTGTGTGTGTGTGTGTGTGTGTGTGTGTGTGCGTGCGTGTGTGTGTCTGCAGGTCGCAAACCGTCTTTTAACATCCAGTGTCTGAGGCGTCAGGGCAGTAGTGACGACCTCCCCATACCTGGCACCTACCACCAGAACTCTCCGCCCTGCAGAACACGCTCACAGGTGAACACAAACCATCCTCACAATCACACCTTTACCAAGTGCTGCTTTTGGAGGGTATTGCTGTTAATTGCTAGGTGTTAACATACCACATTTACACATACTGTATATGCATGCCTACAAAGACAGATTTACCTAAAACACCATTTGGAAACCATTGAAATAAGAGACAGAGAGAAAGAGAGAGAGAGAGAGTGAGAGAGAGACAAACACCATTTGGAAACCATCGAAATGCTATTGAATATGAAAGTTGAAAGTTTCCCAAAGTTATTAATGATACTGTGATACTGTAACTATCCCATCCCTCACATGGCATTTCTTTCTGAACTGAAGCAAATTGTCATAGAATGTGCTTGTAGAATATGTATTCCTTTATTCTTGTATCCACCAGTTTTAAACATTGATATTAAGTCAGTATCTTGACACAACCCTTTTTGTTTTAGTAGAATTTTGTTTATTTTTTGTAGTCTTTTTGGTGCGTTTTTAAATGTACAACAATGCAAGGTTCGAAGCAAAAGTAATCTTTACTCACAAGTAGTGATGTTACTCAAAGCTTTGGGGCATGTGATAAAAAAACAACCAGTTGTCAAGAAAAGCTTTGTATTGGAGCTTGATTTGTAATAATCATGTGACCAGTGATGTCAAAGCTTCATTTGACACAAACCCATGTTTGACCCAAATCTGATTCAAAGGTTTAAACTGCACGCCTTGTGGTTGCGGTGGTTTGTCCTGTGATGCAATGCAAGTTAGGCGAAATTTGTGGGTATACACCTGATTTATTGAGGCTACTTCTCTGTTTAATATTAAAGTTGACTGATATTTAGCAGACACTTTTATCCAAAGCAACAGACTCAAAACTCAGGAATCAAACCAGAGTCGACCGATTGTCGACGTTTTCACTGCTCCACCACGCCTGTTTGTGAATGTCATTCCTTTACTAACAGGAAAATGCCCCTAGTCCACAATGTATTGCATACCAAAGAAAAATAGCCAAATTAAAATCTGACTTAGAAATAAAACAGAAATACTTCACAGCGCAACACAACAACAAGCAAACATGAACAAACACACAAACAAAGACTGACCAAGAACTAGTAAACATGAGGGTATAAACACACAGGACTACACATTTGAGGGGGCAGCCATGGCCTACTGGTTAGCACTTCGGACCTGTAACCGGAGGGTGCCCGGTTCGAACCCCGACCAGTAGGCACGGCTGAAGTGCCCTTGAGCAAGGCACCTAACCCCTCACTGCTCCCCGATCGCCGCTGTTGATGCAGGCAGCTCACTGCGCCAGGATTAGTGTGTGCTTCACCTCACTGTGTGTACACTGTGTGCTGTGTGTGTTTCACTAATTCACGGATTGGGATAAATGCAGAGACCAAATTTCCCTCACAGGATCAAAAGAGTATACATACTTATACCTATACATGGCACAGGTGAACAGAAGGTAGGGACCAAGACTAATAATCAGGAAAGGTGAGGTGGGGCGGAGACACAGACACAAGGAACCACAGATGCACATGACAAGGATAAACAAAGGAGCACATGGAACAGGACCAGTGCTCGAATTATGTGGGAGCCAGAGGGAGCCGAGCTCCCTTAGAGTGAGGACTGGCTCCCATGAAAACAACATAGTCAAAAATCTGAGGGGGTCTCTCATATCTGAAGGTGCCTGGCATTGTAATTTAATCTTAAACAATACTCATTATCCTTCCCTGTGCGATCTCTTAGGCTACCATGGACGTCCTTAGGCCTATTTTGGGGGCGTTGAAGCCACCCTAAGATGATCAAAAGTATATCTCACAAACGCGTCACTCAATACAGGGTAAACCATAAGAATAAACAGCAGACCTTACCGGACACGACAATATGAAGCATTCTTCTGTACAGTAAGCCATTCCCGAGTTTTCCAATTGCAGCACATTTCTACAACTTTGAGCTGAAATTCTAATGTTATAGCCCAAAATAAGGAATCAAAGAATCAAAAGTTGATCATGACATGCACAGATCAACTGAGCTTTGGATAGATATTTCTACCATCATGCTTCAGTGACATGAATGTAACAATCATGAGACTGTTTCCTTGACATATGCTGCCATAAGTATGATCACATCATAATTTCACAGATATGGGTAGCCTATACTGTCTTGAAAATGTATATATAGCATAATAGATTACCCTTACAATGACCAAAGAGCTTAATAGTAAAATTACACTGAAAATAGCCTAGGCCTCAAAGAACTAATATACAGTATGACTTATCTGGTTAAAAAGGGTCATAGCTTGGTCTAGAGTGCAATTGTTTAGGTTTGAATATTGTTTGATGATTGTTTGATTATTGAATGATCACATAAGTTACCAGTAGTTTGTAGTAGCTATAGTTAAGCACTACCCTAGTTCAACTTAAAAAGAGCACTGATCAAATGATACAGGAGAGGAAAGGCGGAGAGAAAAGGCAGTGTGTAATTTCTCAATCCGTACATCTGCTTTTATAATTCCATGGTATTCTGTAGTCAGCGATGGCTCAAGAGACGATTGTTGTGCAAGTCTAGTCAGTGTTCTCTTATTCAGGTTTCACTTCACTTATGAGTAACCCCTTACAAAAAATAACATCATCATAACATCAATCATATACTTTCCCAGATATGGGTAGCCTATACTGTCTTGAAAACTATATAGCCTAGTATAACAGATGGCCCTTACAATGAGCTTACTGTAATAGTAAAATTAGGCCTACACTGAAAATGGCCTAGGCCTCAAAGGGTACCTACTGTACAATTCGTTGAAGCCCTTTTAAGGTGTGATGAAATTTTACCTAAAACCCTGGGGGCTAAGCCCCCCCTGTCTTTCAATCATAGTGACGTCCCTGTCTCTTACCATTAAAGACTTTTATATATAAAATATAGGCTACTACTGGACCTACCCTACGCTCTTGAACACAGCATGACTGCTCTTCACCACCACACCACTAGACTATATAAGCAAACTGCATACGATCGATTTGACAGAACTCGCAAGTCCGAAGAAGTCACCCTGCTTTGATGCGAGTGTTTTGTCTATTTACATAGGCGTCCATTGGGCTAGCCTACATGGTTTGATACATGCTGAAAAAGTCCTGTTTGCTGTTGAACTTGCGCTTCGCCTCTTCTATGTTTATTGACAAACCCATAAATTATGACCCATAATACAGCCTACTTCAATGATTGTGTGAATTGATCTGTAGCTATCCTCTGCCTATGGTTCCAGATAGCCTACGGTGGTCTGGTTCAAATGAGTTACGTTGTGAAATTGAGAATGACACTCTATTCAATGACACTAAATTGTTTAGTCTATTTCTTTGTATTGTGAAATTGAAATGAAATATGGACTATTGCAATCAATAATATGTTGAAATGAATTAAAAGGAATCAATTTCTATGAAAAATCTCTGTCAGCTGTGTGCGTGTGTCAAGTTATAGCCTAGGCCGACCGTGCGCATACTGCGCAAAAACACCACTTGCGCCTAGGCTATTTAATTGTATCGCCTTGGGATGTGCCAACTTTTTATGAGATAGAGAGATCCCCTTAAAGACAAAAAGATAATTCGAGCCCTGAACAGGACACAGGAAGTAAACAAAGGCTAACAGGAAGTAACATGGGAAGCAAACACAATGGAATACAAAATCATAGTACAGACAAGGAAACAGGACAAGACCCTTACAAATCTGAAGATGAGAGAACGAGCAAGAGACAGACAAACAGACAGACAGACGCATACACAATTCTTTTTTCACACAGATGTTTAAAAATTCTGATGTTCCATGTTTTGTACCATGCATGAGGACCCATATTGTGGTAAACATTAAACCATGTGTATCACTTGGCCATAAAAATAACCCTAAAATGACATCATCTTCTGTTTGGACTCTCTCCCTCTATCTCTCCCTCCCTCTTTCTCTCCTTTGCTCTTTCTCTCTGTCCCTCCCTCTCTCTCTCTCTCCCTGTATTCCACCCTCCCCCCCTCTCTCTCTCTCTCCCTCCCTCCTTCAGGCGTACGGGGGCAGCTATGAGACCAGGCGCAGCAGCAGCCGGTCCTCCACGGGCTCCTCAGCCTCGTGGGCCAACCCCGGGCCGCGGCGCGGTCGCCTGCTCTACGCCCCCCTCATACTGGTGGAGGAGGACGGGGCCTCTGGCACCGGCGTGTGGGGGGACAAGAAGGCGCCCGGAGCAAGCATGCCCGCATCAGGGCGGCCGGACTGGTACGGAGCGCCATCTGGGACGGGCGGCGGCCAGCCCTACCGGGCCTACACCACCCTGAGGGTGCCCGCTCAGCTTGGCCCGCACTACAGTGAGAAGAGGGGGAGCGCCGACAGTCTGGTGGAGGCGGTAAGATGCCACACACACCTGACCTGTCCAGAGAAACGCACAGTAGAAGCCCTGAGTACAGTGCTGCACAGCTGAGCATAGTGTATGGTGCTACAATGCTGCAGAGTGCAGAGCACTATGGAATCAGTGTAAGATAAGATCAGATAATCCTTTATTAATCTCACAATGGGGGACATTTAGAGTGTTACCACAGCAGAGAGAATAATGAAATATAGGAAATATAGGAAAAATGTATTATAATCAATTAATCAAATAAAATAGAGACCACACTGTCTGAGACTACTCATTTAAAAAAGAATGGCATCCATTAAGAAAATGTTTAGTGGTTTACCCCCGTTGATAATAAAATAAATAATGTAGAATTAAATAGCTGATCATACTCAGGCCATAATTCCTGACCATTCCTAATTGTAAACTCTATGAAGGCTCTTGAACCTGTATAATGGTAGTTGCCACAAGCAGTTAGCTTATCCTCCTAGCATTAGAGTAGTTATTTTGTTGTACTCATATATAGACATTTTTGCAAATATGGATTATCACCCATCCACCTATGCACATAAATAGTGGAACGATTTTAAACTGAAGATCTCTGTGGGTCCTGAGAAACTACTGCAGATGTTGCAGTCCACTAACAGACTGAATGATATACTGTGGATGCGGATTATGTGTTAACCCAGATTTTTTAAGCCACTAGAGCCAGTGTCTGTGTCTGTGTCTCTGTGTGTGTGTGTGTGTGTTTTTAACTGGCCTCATTTTGCGGCTTTACTGTAGGTCTTGATCTCTGAGGGGCTGGGTCTTTATGCCAAGGATCCCAAATTTGTGGCCTTTGCCAAGCGAGAAATCGCTGATGCCTGTCAGATGACCATCGACGAGATGGAGAGTGCCGCCAGTGATCTGCTAAGCCGGGGCAGCGGAGGGGGCGGGAGCTCGAGCGGCTTCCTAAACCACACGGACATGGGGCCCATGTACAGCGACGAGGAGCCAATCCGGAGCCGGGACGAGGAGGAGCTGGCAGATGAGATGACCTGTGTCACATCGTTCTGAGACGCCAAAAGGACAAATCAGAAGGCCGAGGAGGAGGGAGCAAGAGCGCGGCTGGCCAATCAAAGAGGCCACAGAGCATTCTGTGCTTGACAGCATCAAGGGCACACAAACACACTGCAGAGAAGGAGCTCCGTCTGATCAGAGATCAGAGAATATGTGTGATCATCACAGATACTGGAGAGAAAGGTTAGATTTAGACCTAAGAAGAATATGTATTAAAATATATAATTTGTAAAAAAAAAATAGTTATTACTTAAAATATGCTGTATGTATATTACATTGACTGTACATATACATATTTTAAATACATATCAGCTTAAAAGATGGCAAAAGCACAAGAAGATGGTTGGATTGTAGAGTTGAGTTCAAAGGCAAAGAGGACGAAAAGAGAGTGATCATGTGACAGAAAGAGAGAAGATCACAGGGGATTGGACAGGCGGAAAGAGAGAGACAGGGATGCAGGGCAGTCGAGAGAGAGGAGAGGGACTGAAACTGAGAGACACTGAGTGAGTGGATGCGGCACAGCAGCATCTGATGGGAAGACTCCTTCTGAACTGTCTACAGGACTCCATGTTGTACATGCAATATATATATACATAGTTTTTTTGATATGATCAAGTTGCTAAAGGGATTCTACTGTTCTTGACCATTTGGTACATTATCACACACATACAGTAGAGAAAGCTTTTTGTCTTTCTCTGCCTCTCTCACACACCACACACACACACAATATTTTACACAGTACCCCTTTGAACAGTAGACATCTCAGTGGTTATGTACTGTCTCTCACCAAAATGCCAACCCTCTGTCCTGGTCTTATTTTACCAGTAACTTTTTGTCTTGCATTGTTGTTTTTCTCACTGTAACTGTCTGAATTGTTTTATTCCGTTTTACTGTGTGTATGAAGGGCATGATTGATCTTAGATGATGTACTGTGGTTTTTGATATGTCCCATTCATACTTGAAGGTTTTATGAGTTAGAGGAAAAATGTATGCACTGCATTTAGTTGATTTAGGTCATTTTGTACCAAATTTTGTCATACACACCATTTTGTATATTCAAGTGTATATTTAAAGCCAGTTCAATATTCACCATCATGTAAGGAGCTAATATCAGATTTATATCGAATAACACTGAAACAAATGTATTGAAATTTTATTTACTGATGGATTACTATGTTTGTAAATGAAAATACAAAGTTTAACATTTAACTTAATGTGTCTGCTCCTGCCATGACATCTACACCACATAGCTGATATCACATTGATGTTCTTGTTCCGAAGCAAGTGCACTTAGGAGGGAAAAGTAATTTTATTAGAGTGGGCATAGGGCTAAAATGCAGGGTAACATGAATACATGCACTAGACAATCACATGGTGTCAAGCTGTTAAAGTAGACATTTTTGCCATGTTAAATATGAATATGTCATTTGTAATTGAGTATAACAGTTCTATTTGTAAGTCCTGACACTCATTCCACTTACATTTAGTTATTATGATATTTAAATGGCTTTTAATAAATGGCTTTATTATACAGTACATAATTCTATGAATTAAACTATTCTACTCATCTAGACAGTGAAGTAAAAGGTTATGTGACCACACAAAGGCATAACTGTGAGACTATAGAGGTCTATTAATAAAACTGACTGGAAGAGTGGGACCTATTGTTTGCCACTGGAAGGCCACTGTTTCAAACGCTTCACCCCTTCAAAAGGCCACTCCATTTTCCAGATGGCCTCAGCGCTCTCCGAGACTGTTTCAGGGACTCACCACAAGGTCCCTTGACATACCATTCCAAACCAAAAGGTTTGTTTGTTTGTTTGTTTAATTTAAGGCCATTTCCGCAACTAAGGCTATTTAATGGCCAGAGCACTGCACTTATAGAAACTTAAATATGTTTCTTAAAATCTATGCTAATAAGATATTCTAAAACCTTCAAAGGTGGGACCTTACTAAAAACATCAGCTATAGAATTTTGATGATAAAATTGTTGTCTTTTGGTTTTCAAGGCAGGACAACAGATCCAAATATGTCTCACTGACAGGGGCGTTTTTGCAAAATTGGCATAATGGACCACTCCACCACTCAATAGAAAGCTATGAGCGAATCTTGAATGTCCTATACGGCATCTGGTATAGACTATTTGATCATGTCTGGATTGAAAAGAAAAAAATAGTCTCTTCCTTACAGTAGGATGGATTTCGTATAGCTTGTTGTTGGTACATTGGTCCCATTCAGATTCCAAACCAAAAGGTAAAACCTAGAGCCTCTTCAGGCACATACCTGGAAGCAGACGTGTAGGCTCCTTAGGGTCAGATCTGCAGGGTGTCATACAGTTGCTCTGTGAGACGCTGTGTTAAAGTTCACCCCGTTTGGAGTCGAGAGCTACTAATTAACATATTGACAGACGGAGCGCAGCAGCATTCACAGCTGGCTTCCTCTGGGGGCCTTGGCATTGGGTGGAAAGAGCTTAAAGTAATTGCTATGGTGTTGTGTAGGGAAACAGCTCCTCACTGACAGAAACTCCCAGTCACTAATGTGTGTTCCACCATACAATATATGTCCAGTGTCCACACATGTATGAAGTGCAAGAGCCTTGTCATTTGGCTGTTAATATTTGTTATTTCTTAACCGCCATCTGTAGGAAAAGTATGAAATATATGGGCACATTCGACTTCATGCAGCGGTGAGCAGATCTGTCCGAATGGGATGCATTTATTACAATGCAAACATGCATCACGTTCAGTCAGATTTGAGGAGCGCAGCAAGAAGTCGAAGGTGCCCACTGATTTGTACATATACTTTTCCTCAAGTTACTGACGACAAGAAAATGAGTTAAGGTAATGCGACTTCATAAACAGTCCTTATAATAACCTCTCTGTACACTTACAAAGTTCACAAAACTTCAAGGGTAATGCTATTTAGAAAAGAAAAAAAAACAATAGAATGGTTTAGAAATAGCTCAAAACTTGTCCAATCAACGTAATAAATCCAACCCAAATTAAAGTTTGAACTCATCATCCATAAATAGAGTTTAACACCTTTGGTTTAAGTACAGCTAAAACAATGACTAGTAGGCCTTAATATCAAATCAAACTAGATGTACTGCAGAGCAGTACAAAATATGACCGCCGCCCAGTCCTGCACATTCTCTCCACAAAAATAAATCACGCTTGTCAATTGCCTACTTTTGTGTATGTAGATAGATAGATAGATAGATAGATAGATAGATAGATAGATACTTTATTGATCCCCATGGGGAAATTCAAGGGTCTCAGTAGCATACAGACATCACACACAACATGCACTTACAGCAGAAATGGTAAATATAAGTATAAACATATAACCAAACTCTACTGTACAATAGAGACAGTAGAAGATAAGAAAAACTAACAAAACTAAATACTAAATATATTATATAAATTAAATAAAAAATAAAAAATCCACAGTGTGCTTGAGGGTGATCAAGCATGAGACGCTTGCAGTGACAGCCGGGACTGGCCTGTAGTTCTGTGTGCATGGTGAGGTGCTCAAGAGATTGAGTGTCATGGTGAAGGTGCAAAAAGTAGTCCAACAGTGCAACAGTGCAAGAATAAGGTCTAGAGACCAGCATAAATAATATGGACAAATAGGAGAGTAAAGTATAATGTAGACAAGGAATATAAAAAACTATGTCAGTGCAAGAACAGGTTGAGGTAATAGGGTTACAGCCATTCAGTATTGTAGCAGAAGACATTGGTCATGTGTGCTAATATAGCATGACAAACAGTGTAGCAGTAAAACAGTAGTGAAAACATTAGGCTGAGGACATTAGTAAAACAGTAGTAAAACAGTAGTAAGCAGTAGTGGGCAGTCAGTACTCAAACATGGACATGGAAAGGGTGGAGAGGCAGACAGACTAAGCAGAGAAGTCTATCTCTCCTCTTCCCTTTAGCGAAGCATTAAACAGTTCAATGGCCCTGGGGACAAATGACTTCCTCAGCCTTTCAGTTGTGCATGGCAGTGAGCGAAGTCTCTAGCTGATCAAGCTCTTTTGCTTAACAATAGTGCTGTAGAGTGGATGTCATTCATTGTCCAAGATGTTGATCAGTTTGTTCAGGGTCCTTTTGTCAGATATTGAAGTGATGCACTCCAGTTCATCTCCCACTACAGAGCCAGCTTTCCTTACCAGCCTGTCAAGTCGCCCAGCATCCTTCTTCTTTGTGCTTCCTCCCCAGCATACCACTGCGTAGAAGAGGACGCTGGCCACAACAGACTGGTAGAACATCCTGAGGAGCTTGCTGCACACATTGAAGGACCGCAGCCTCCTCAGGAAGTACAACCTGCTCTGCCCTTTCTTGTAGAGTGCGTCAGTGTTGGCTGACCAGTCCAGTTTATTGTCCAGGTGGAGACCCAGATACTTGTAGGTGCTTACCACCTCCACATTGACCCCATCAATGGAGACTAGCAGAGCGGTATGTAAATGAGTGTGTGCAGTGTGTGTTTGTTTTTGTGTATATGTGTGCTTCTGTGTGTGTGTGTGGGTTCGCTTGTGAGTGTGTGTGTGTGTGTGGGGGGGGGGGGTAATGGGGTGTGTGTGTGCGTGTGTGTCTGTGTGTGTGTTTATCTCTCTGTGTGTGTGTGTGTATGTGTGTGTGTGTGTGTGTGTGTGAGTGCATGTGCCTGTGTATGTGCGCATGTGCGTGAGTGTGTGTGTGTGTTTATGTGTGTGTGTGTGTGTGTGTGCGTGTAGCTGATATGGCCCCCCATAAATGGAAATACACGAAACTTGGCATGCATTCAGAGGGTGTCATAATGATCCAACTCTTCAAATTTTGTGCAGTTTTGAACATTTCAGCCAAAGACACCTGCGATTACAACGCCTCGTTTCTGCTTTTTCATTTTTAACTAGGTGGCGCTATACCTCAAATGAGTGGATATGGGATGGATTGACATAGCCCCTTGAGACCAACATATTTAAAAAAAGTTGGTCATCCTAGGCCCTACGGTTTTTCGAGATAGTCACAGAGACATGCACAGGGCAAAAGGTATTTATATTCTTATACAGATTCTGCATAGTGGTTTAAGTCAGGTAAAATATGTGCAATATCTAAAGTATTAAAATGTATTAAATTATTCAATTATAAAAATACATTCAAAATGGTGTGATATTGTAATTTATCTTATAACATTTGTTACAAGAAATAAAGTGCAGGTTGGAAAGAGGGAGCTTTAACACATTCCACAGACACTGAAATGAATTGTAAAGTAATTATTACACATTACTGACACATTGTCAAATATTATATTAATATGCTCATTTCTATATAATATAATACATTTGATAGGCTACTCTTTATGGACCAGGTTGAAATCACAAAAATGTGCCTAAATAAAAAATCTTCAGGCATTTAGTAAAAGTTGGCAAATAGACTATTTTAGGGGTATTTTTTTTTATGGTGAATCCTATTTGCCAAGCTGTATCTTTTACATGAGACTCAGTAGAGTGTAAAATCCAAGATGACCACCTCATACACCAAAATTATCAAATTTCTCAGCACTGGCTCAAAGATCAACTGTTTTTTTGTGATATAGCATTTATTGAGTAAAGGAGAGCCTAAGTAAATAAAGTAATTATAATAATTTGAGGATTTACGAGTATGTCTCCTAAACATTCCTCACCCATTATCCAGACATCATTTGAGAATGATGACTTTCTCTTCAGCATTGTCCTTACCGTTAAAACGAGGCAGATATGACGAGGCATTGCAACAATGTTTACAGACACTGTAAGGTTGGCTGCAAAGATTATGCAGACTGTTACGATTGACTGACATTCGCGCACACTCAGACCTTATCGAAATCATACGCTGGACACTTTAGGCTATAGTCTTTCTACATGGGTTTAGTTAATGATCGGGTTATAATAATACCACACTTCAATAGTGGTTGGTGTAAACTGGGACATTTTAGCGTTCCGACAGGCTTTATTTCTCTCTCGCTCTCTCGGAGGTAGCCTGCCGAGCATTTGCTCTGGCTTGTCCCTCCACATCACCAAAAATGCTTGATTGCATTGCATTCTCCACATTTTTAGTTAAATTTTCATGTACCACATCAGCATTTGTGTTCAGTGAAGCTTTTGTAAATTGCTTTACAATTACCGTCAGGTCCTTGGCTGCCTTATCGCCCAGTGCAGTCATTTACTCCTTCGTCTTCATTAAGATTCTCGGTAGAATTCTCAATCTTTTTGGCCTCTATGTGTCCAGTTACATAGTCTCTCTGTTCTTGGTCTTAGATTTTGTGAAATAAATTTCTAAATAAATGTGACTTATAGTCTGGTGCGACTTATATGTTTTTTTCCTCTTCATGAGGCATTTTTTGACTGATGCGACTTATACTCCGGAGCGACTTATAGTCGGGAAAATACGGTAAGTTTTGAATTGCTTAGGGTTTTTGATGTCATCTGACAAAGAATGCTTATAGTAATTTGATTTTGCATTCCTTGTTCCATGTTGTACAGGCAAAAAATAGACCAAAGCTAAACCAAAAAAGAGGGTTGCATAAAGATTCACTTCATGCACACAGGTATTTTTAAATCACACAGTAATGACGGTGTGCCAGCTGTAACCCCTTTCGAAAAATAACAATAGAAATCGTTTAGTAGGCTATTTTGTCAATGATTCCCGGGACACTGAAAGACCGGGGTACACGAAACTTGGTGGGCATGTAACCCCACATGGATAGCATGGAACCATCATTTTTCGTTTTGATCTGTAGCCCCCCTGCTGGACTGGACCCCCCGAAAGGAGGGTAGGGCAGACACAGTTTTCTGTGAATATCTCGAAAACCGTAGGGTTTAGGAGGACCATTTTTTTTTGTATGTTGATCTCAAGGGGCCATGTCAACCCATTCCATAACCACTCATTTCATGTATAGCGCCACCTAGTTAAACACAAAAAAGTAAAAATTAGGTGTTGTAATTGAAGGTATCTGTGACCTAACATAGTCAAAACTGCACGAAATTGGAAGTGTAGCATCATTATGACACCCTCTGTATGCACGCCAAGTTTTGTGGAATTCCGTTCATGGGGGGCCACACAATAAATTAATTTATGTTACTATACACCAACTGGCCTGTAGGTGGCCGGAGACAGTTTTCTGTGAATATCTCGAGAACCGTAGGGCCTAGGAGGTCCACCTTTTTTATGTATGTTGGTCTTAAGGGGGCATGTCAACCCATCCCATTACCACTTATTTCATGTATAGCGCTACCTAGTTAAAAATTAAAAAGCAAAAAATTAGGTGTTTTCATCACAATATCTCTGGCTGACAAGGTCAAAACTGCACGAAATTAAAAGTGTAGGATCATTATGACACCCTCCGAATGCATGCCAAGTTTTGTGTACTTTCGTTCATGGGGGGCCTTACAATAAAATAATTTATGTGTACATTTAGTGACGTACACCAACAAGGATTCCCGGGACACTGAAAGACTAGGGTACACAAAACTTGGTGGGCATGTACCCCCACATGGATAGCATGGACCCGTCATTTTTCGTTTTGATCTGTAGCCCCCACGCTGGACTGGACCCCCCGAAAGGAGAGTAGGGCAGACACAGTTCTCTGTGAATATCTTGAGAACTGTAGGGCCTAGGATGACCATTTTTTTCCATATGTTTGCCACCAGGGGTCATGTTAACCCATTTCATGTGCACACATGTGCACAAACAGATACACACACACACACACACATACATTCACAGTAATCAAACGTATGACACATACTCACACAGTAGACATATGTACGCTTGCATGCATAGGCACATACGCAGGCACACACACACACACACACACACACACTCACACACACACACACCCACACACATAACATAACACAAACAATCAAGAATTTCTCAGAATTATGAACAGGCAAGATGGAGGTGGGGTTGTATAAAATGAATTTTACATGTGAAATCTATGAACTAATCATGTTTTGGTACTTGTTGTCTAGCACAGTGTTTTTAAACCACTGTGCCGGGGCACACTAGTGTGCCGTGAGAGATCATCAGGTGTGCCGCAGAAAATGACCCAAATGTCACTCACTGGTCCAGAAAAGCAACTGTTGCATCAAAGAATTTATAACCACATGCTCTCATTGATTGTATGATTGCACTATTTGTGGTAGGCATTGTACAACGGGGGCCCCATATCCAGTATTCACAGAATCATCACATATCCAGTTCATAACAACAATTAAATTAGATATAGTCACCTACAAATGAAACAGAGGGCGCTTGTTTTATTGAGCAGGTCTTGCATAGAAGCCATAATAAGGCCATATCTGTTTATTATTTGAAGTTTTAGGCTATGGTATGTTTATTTTTTCTTCACACAGGATGTTAGTGTGCCGTAGGACATTTTAAGTGTCAAAAGTGTGCTGTGGCACAAAAAAGGTTGAAAAACACTGGTCTAGCAGATACCAGTGAGAATTGAGTGTGGATAATGCAATTTAGTGAGACAGTTAGAATCATATAGGCCTTTCAGCGTGATTTCTTTTTGTGGAAAAAATGTGCTGGACTGGGCAGCGGTCATATTTTGTACCGCTCTGCGGTACCTCTAGTTAATAATATAATCAGCAATATTGCGAGAGTGAAAACCAAAGATTCTGGTGAAAACTAATGGCATTCCCTGTTAATACCAATGCATTGAAGCCCTTTTAAAATGTGATGATTTATTTTGCTGCGCTCTATGCACGCGTATTACCTACAACCCTGGGGGTTGAGCCCCCCCTTGTCTTTCAATCCTAGTGACGTCCCTGATTGGCCCTGTTAGATCACTGGTTGCAGCTTGTTAACTTCAATTAACCAATTGTATTACAGTAGTTTTGGATTTTAAAGCAGAGGCATATTAAATGGCCACTGGCTCAAGAAAGGGGGAGGGTGGTGGCCTTTTTTCAGGTAAGAGTAACGGCGCCTCAAAATGTCTGTGCACGTCCCTGCAGAAAACTGTGCCCGGCCTACCCTCCTTTCGGGGCCCGGTGGGCGACGGATCAAAACGAAAAACAATGGTTCCGTGTCATCCTTGGGTAAACCAAGTTTCGTGCAACCTGGTCTTTCAGTGTCCCGGGAATCGTTGACACAAAATTTCTGAATTTTGTGAATGCACGGCGGTCATAATAATCGGCATCTCTCTGCAATGGAATGACTCATCTTTTGGAACATAAATAGGACATCATTAATATAGCCTATAGTTAATATCTGCTTTTGTGATTTTTGATGAAAGATTACTGCTGCAAATGTTAATACATGAGCAATTGATGTGTATTGATTATGTACACATTTATTACTTTCAGAGAGATTGTTTAATATCCCCAGCATCTAGCACAACACATTTGTCACCAATACGGCTTTATAAGGAAATAGAAAACAATGTAGCCTAGCCTACACATCATCCACTAATTCACTATCTTGACATTATGTATCTCCTGATACAGAATATCAGAGAGATTGAAATTATATATATGTAGTGACTTGTTTGCTTATATACATCCCACGTTGGTCGTGGCTGCTGACGGATGGTCGAGTCATTCCTCTGTCCTCTGCGTACAAATATCTCCTACCAGCTTGTGACGCAACCCGGCTGTTCCAGTGAATTTCTGTTTCCCCCACCGAAAGCTCTTCCCGTTGGTACGTCCACCTCCCCCCGAGCATCCATTCCTCTTATCTACGAACAGGCGGCCAAGATGGATATTGTAAATCAGGTAGGTCTCCGAACATAAGAAAATACAAATGATTGCATGTTGTATGGTCAATACGAATTGGTTTCATGGTTGAATAGATTTGCCTTGGCGTTTCTCTATCGTTTGTAAAAATATTTCGCATCAATGTTAACTGGGATGAGAGAGCGTACCCTCTAGTGATGCTGTCTGTTGACTGACGTGTTCCTGGGCTCAGCCTTGATACTGTGCAATTCAAGATATGTTTAGAGTCAAAATAAATACAAGAAGGTCGTAATATAATTGAATTGTCGTTGTTAATATTACAAAAGTGCTGTTTTGTGTTGTAGAGCAGAATTTTATAAATCAGGTATTAGCGACCGCAAGGATGTCATTGAATCCTTTAAAAGCGAATCCGTTCGTAGGTTATTTTTGGCCGTTGTATATATATTGTACACAAGAACGTAGCTTGATGTGAAAACGTTAGGCCATTATGGTAAAGCGCTGATTAGAAAAAAGGGCATCTGAAATAAGGCCTTGCAATATGCAGATGCATTTGTTGAGATGGCTCTGTAAAATGGCAGCTGGTTTTTATCCAGGCATCGGTGTAAAGGCTATGTCCTTCTCTACTACGCAGACATTGCATCGATGATTATTTCATTCTGCGAATACAATTGTGTCCCTGATGTTGCTTATTTATAAATAAATGTAATCCTGGTTAAACCGAGCAATTAGACCTTGACATTTATAGAGATTCGAAAATGTTGGTCTCCATCGCCAAAGGTTGGGCTGGAACTCTTATTTTTCGAATTCATGTTTCAAATAACATACTGAACGGTATATGAAATGCAACTGCGTTTGCTGATGCATTGCTGTGATTTTGATTGATTTACTCGTTTTTTTATGAAATACTCGATTTCACAGAGACCTACCTCTGGGCAAGCTACGGTGTCGTGTTAAACCGCACCTTGCAACGTCACACTCAGTGAACGCATAGGGTACCATATTCTAATGTCGGCGTAGGCTCTCACATAGGCTGCTTCTATGCTGATGTGAATGCTACGAAGCAATACTCTTATCTGTGGGTATTCGGGATGATTAACACCATGTTTGTTAATTCTGTCGTCCATCATTTTGGTCATCTTATTTATTACTGCACACAGGGACAAATTTACCATTCACTGAATGCCAGAGGAATTAGGCAACAAGCAAATTAGTTATGTTGATTCATCTCTCTGGAAAATTAAGAAAATGTCTATTGTGAGTCATTTGGTCTTATTTCTCCTAAATAGCTGTGACAAAACAAAACAAATCAGTTCTGCATCATGATGGACTTTTGATGTTACATCCCACTTATAGCCTATAAGGTTGATGATAATAATTCTACACTGATTATTTGCGCTTGTTAGATGCACTTGAAAATGATAAGCAGTCTACAGTACATAAAGAGCAAAGGCAGATAGACAGACTGAAATGCCTGTTTTCAGTTTAGTTTTAGTAAGACATTGTAAGGCCAGACAATAATCTAGCCTCTAAACCTTTAGATATTTGTGTAAAAAAGAAATGCCCTTTGAAAATGGCAAATGAACGGTTTGGTCTCTTTTGTGTTTTGTGATAAAGATGCAGTTCATTTTTCTTCCCTTACTAAACATTTGGGATTCTCTCCTACAGATGGTTGCCACTGGGCAGTTCAGAATTCTCAAAGTACCCCTGGGCTTCATAAAAGTCCTACAATGGGTAAGTCAAATTCATCAGGATAAACCTTATTTGTGCACGTGTCAACTTTTCATTTTATGGATGTGTGTTCACAATGCTTAAACACGCCATCTCTAGACCTGACTGGGCAGTGTAGGTTCTAAATAAGTTTCTTGTTTCTTGATGTGTTCTATAAATTACCCCCAAAAAGATTTGCCTTGGTCTTTGATAAAGCTCTTCTGTAAGGACAAGTAAATACACCTAGATTCTGTGCATTTCTCCAGCAAGATGTAATTTTTAGCAAAGGATCGTTCAAAGGTTCCTCTAGCCTCTAGTGTTGGCAAGTGATTTAAGATATAAGAAAAGGGAAAGCACTGTGTTTGAAAACCACTGAGAGACCATGTTACCATCCTTGCTACATTGAGTGCCATTTTATCAAAGTCTTGGAGGCACAATCAGCAATACTTAATGCATAATGCATTCAGTTTTTCTTCAAAAAGACTGCAGTTGCTGTCTTTTTCCTTGATAATTTGTGTTGTCCAGCAAGGAACATCACAGCCTGTTGGACCAGAGCTTAGTTTCCCCTACTTCATATTACACTGCACTGTACAGTCAGTCCCATCCAGCCCCATCAGTGAAGCCCCTAAACCAGTCCACTCTTGCATACCCCAAAGGGAGAGCAGGCTTGTTCAAAGATGTGAGAACCTGTTGATAGCCAAGAAGTCATGAAGAACATTGTCATGGCATACTGTAAGCTGCCATTGGGAAAATACAGCACGTCTGTGTCCATATGATATGTGTGTGTGTGTGTGTGTGTGTGTGTGTGTGTGTTAGAGAGAGGGAGAGAGAGAGAGAGAGTCTGACTACTCAGACTCTCTGACTATAGCGCTACTCATATTCCATTTACGTGTGAAACCAAAAACCTGCTATAGTCTCTTCATATTTTATAGTTCAATTACAGATCCCTAGTTGGCAGTTATCCCATTGTACTAATTGTGTCTGAGAATAAATTCATTCCATCATTCCATTTTGTTTACATGTAGCCCTTTGCGGGCACAGTGCAGGGCTACATTCATTACAATCATAGGAGCAGCTGTAACAAAGAGCTACCCCTTGTGGTGGAAAGAAGATACTACACCAGGTGCTAATATGACCCTTCATGTTACCAATGTGTCATATTAAATCAAATCAAACAGCAGCTATTTTTACTCATAACAAATTACATACAAATAATAGTCAGCTGTGAATAGCTGATTCTTTTTTAAATGCTGTTAATATAACAGAAAATACTACTGTTAAGGTTTTAGATAATGAGTAATAGAAATTTCATTCAAAACAATGAAAATGTATTCTATGTTTAAACTGCAGATATCATATTTAATTTTTTCACTGTCAAGAGAAAATCAATTTCTCTCTCTCTCTCTCTCTCTCTCTCTCTCTCTCTCTCTCTCTCTCTCTCTCTCTCTCTCTCTCTCTCTCCGTCTCTCGGTCTCCCCCCACACCTCATACTCACAGCACACTATAATTAGTGTGTAATTGTACTCTTCATTTTTAAAGAGGTGTTGCCCCCTCTCCTGTAGAAGTGGTTGGCTCTATTATCCTCCCTTTGTTTCCCGTCACGTGAGGCATCTCCTGACTTTACTCCAAGCAGCCCAGTACGACAGATGGTGGGCCATCTCTGTGAAAATTAATAGCTAGATTCTCCATTCAATCCTATCTGGGCTGCAGGCATGGACTAATCTCTATGAGAGTTAGGCTACCAGATTTAAACCAGTGGTTGGGGGGAGGGGGGGGGTATGCGATTACACTTTGTCCATCCTGCTTGGTGTTGTTATTTGGATCAATAGTAGGAACTGCATTTGTGTCAGAACACGAGCCATATTTTTGCTTGAAAACCATATGGGGGCATTGCTTGCTTGCCTCGTAGTAACAGGAAGTATAGGAAATACCATGGAAAAGCCTGGGTTCCTTTGCCAATATCTGCAGATGGGCTTTCCCTACTGAGGTGGGGGCTGCCATTTTCTGGCCATATACTGTACATATAGTAAAACATGAATAAGATAAAAAAAAAAAAAAAAAAAAATATATATATATATATATATATATATATATATATAGTTGATATTTAGATAACTATATCTATATAAACTGTATCATTTAGACCATTCTTCTTGTTGTGTAAACAAATCCAGTATCTATTATTAATGTTATTATTTTCTTTTTTCTTTAGGTGTTTGCCATTTTTGCTTTTTCAACGTGTGGGAGCTACGACGGGTCATTCAGGATGAGTGTTCAGTGCAAAAACAGGACTGAAAGTAACTTAAAAATAGACGTGGATTTTGAATACCCATTCAGGTTAGTATTGCTATTATATTTTGTGTATACCTTTACATTTATAGTTTGTGTACTTATGGTCATTTATTTAAGCATATACACAAGCCATGTTTACTAGACTGCCCTTTACCCAAATAAGGCCATAATCTAGAACCTAGATGGGCTTATAGAAACCTTAAATCTTCTATAAATTACTTTCTTAGGCCTTTTGAATGTTCTTGAATCAATTGCATTTAAAGTCCTCAAGTGCAGAACTATTTTCACTAATAAATACTTTGTTATAAGGATTTTTGTAATAGACTTTTAAGCTATTTTAAAGAATACTATGACAAATCTTTCTTTTGTAATTGTGTACTCTATGCGTAATAGTCTGAATTAGAAATGTACTGAAATCCCTGTCTTGCACCCATCACAGGCTCCATCAAGTATACTTTGATGCCCCAACCTGCAAAGGAGAGAAGTCGGAGAGGTTCTTCCTCGTAGGGGACTACTCTTCCTCTGCTGAGTTCTTCGTCACTATCGCCGTCTTTGCTTTCCTCTACTCCATGGCGGCCCTCAGCGTCTACATCTTTGTCTTTGAAAAGTACCGCGAGAACAACAAAGGGCCTCTGATTGTGAGCGGATTTCCCCATTTACTGTCATGTCAGACAGCCCACAGAATCCTCCACAAATCCAGAAACAGGAATCCACAAATATAGACTTCCTCATTATGAATAGATCCAAAGCAGTACATGCATACTGGACATTTGCTTTTTTTTGGTTTGCCCTGGGACTTAAATACATAATAGCACCACAACAACATCCAAACAACAGTGATTTTATATAAAGGGCTAAACTGACTCAAAGGACTCATCTGAAGTCATCTAGCTTTTAGAAAATATTGTCAGTCAACATTTTAGTCCAGTGCTATAAATGCAATAGTTGAATTTTGCAGCTAGATTTTCTCTAAATTGGCATGAACTGAGGTTGTGGACCATGAGGGAGGTGGTTTGTATGAAGGTGGGAGGAATAGGACATAGCTGACAGGATATTAAACTGTTAGAGAAAGGCTGCTCAGTATCTTTATGATTTACATTCACTATGAACAATTTACATATCTGTTATTCAAAAGATAAAAGCCAGATAACTCATTTTAGACATAAAACCATGGAAGTGGATACAGGAAAATAAATGGAGGTCCTGTTACATTCATAAATAGATGTGGTTTACACAGTATACAGTACGTAGCCATGGAAAACCCAGAGTAACACTGAGTAATGAATGCACTGCTACCTCTCCCATATTGTCATCTAGCCTCAGGTCAGTCTGAAAATAACTTGGCCTAGCTATGACTGACCAATGACAAAAATTGGTATCCATTTTCAAGGACCCAACGTTCAGTTTAATTGTGAATGACCGTATGAAAATGTGTCACTATAGCTAGACAGTTTGTCATATAGCCTAGAGCAGCTACATTGGTGATGATTCAATTATACCATTTTCCACTATTACATTTCCTAAATCCATTTTATACACACAATAATTTAGTGTTGTTTGTGAATAGTCTGCTGGTAGACATGACCCCAGTGGTGACCCCAGTGACCATTTCCTTTTTAGGATTTCGGGGTGACCTGCGTGTTTACCTTCATGTGGCTAGTGAGCTCGGCTGCCTGGGCCAAGGGCCTGTCTGATGTGAAGACCGCCACAGACCCCGAGAAGGTTCTGGAAATGGTCCCCGCCTGTGAGCTGGAAGGAAGCACCTGCCGTGAAGTCCACGACCCAAAGATGTCTGGCCTCAACACGTCCGTGGTGAGTCTGGCCAAAAGCTGCTCTGTTCACACTCCAGTATGGGTTAGCGACCAGTTTGAGCAGAGGAACGTGCCATTTCTTTTCACGTGAGCTGATTTTTGACCTGACAGTGTGAGCTCAGTCCAGTTTACCACGATATAAGACACTCTGACACTGTTGGCAAGGCAAGGCAAGGCAAGTTTACTTATAAAGCGTATTTCATACACAAAGAATAATAGTAAATAAAAGGGTAAAACGTTTTAAAAGTAAAGTACATAAAATAGAATAATTAAAAAATATATAAAAGACACAAGGTAGACTAATTAAAGGTACACTATGCAGGTTTTTTAGCTTAATATGCAATTGTTATATGACCTTTTTCGGGTTGAATGGTGGCCGTCTCGCTTCCCCCTAGCGCCTGTGAGCGGAAAAACCACGCCGACGGCATCAGTGTCAGGAAGTATAACGAGTGTAACGAATTGCTTTACTGCATTCAAATACACATACACGCCAGGCACCGGCTATGAAAAGGTAGCGATGGAGTTTATCAGACATTCGCATGACAGAGCCAGCGAAAAAGAAGCAAAAACCGAGAAAACAGTAAGGAAATTGCCAATACTGCATAGTTTACCTTTAATTCCACCAAGTTGTATCCTGATGATGGGCTGAGTTGATAGTTATGCTGTGTTTGAGAACATAATTTATGTTTTCACAATATTATAGTATAATCAAATGTAATGCTTAGCATTATAGTGTAATCAAATGCATTGATTAACATTAGGAAGTCTTGTTCAACACCCACCTACCACCTATTCACCACCTGCAGCCTTCTGTGCTCCTCTCCTCCAGGCTTTCGGCTTCCTGAACCTGATCCTGTGGTTAGGAAACATCTGGTTCGTTTTCAAGGAGACTGGCATTGTTGCTCCCTTCATGCGTGCCCCACCTGCCCAGGAGAAGCAGCCCGCCCCTGACACCTTCGGCCAGCAGGGCTACGGCCAGGAGGGCTACGCGCAGCAGGGCTACCAGCCCGACTACAGCCAGCAGGGTTACAATCAGGGTGGCGAATATGGCCAGGGAGGAGGCTACGAACAGCAGGGGGCACCCACCTCCTTCTCCAACCAGATGTGAGAGAGCCAATAAGGAGGCAGCCTCATGGAGGATGGTGAGTCAGAGGGCTGAGTAATCGATGCATTCACTGTAATAATGCAGCAATGTAAAGACCATGTTTTAAGGGCCGTCTACACCAAGAACCATAACTATAACGATAAACAGCAAAAAAGTATCTCTCTAGCTAAGATGAATGAGAACGTACACTTGTAAACTATAGCGATATGACATTAAGAACGATCTCATTGGGGATCACTTTCAGAGCGATTTTGAGAACGATAAAAAGCTGACAGCCAATCAGAATCCATCAAATTTTAGACATCACATTCATTAATAAAAGTAGAGACTTTCCTTATAGTTAACCTTATAGGCTAGTGTGGACACTAATAACATTATAGTTACAGTTATCTTTCTAGTTATCATTCCTGGTGTGAACGGCCTTTATAACTGACTGCTGTGAAGGTAGCTTAGCTTTGTGTGCTTCATACTACAATATTTTAAGTTGTGTTGAAGCTAGGGTATGTGATATTTTGCATTGTATTTATATAAAGCGGCCTTAATACACCATAATAGTATACACTAGTACAATGAATCTCTAAATGAACAATCTCTAAATTAATAGAATAGAATTCTTTATTCAGTCATCTGTCTTTCAGTCCTTTAATTATGTCATTCACTGCTTGTTCTGCCATCTTTCCCTACAGAAAAGAGGGTGATCGTGTGATTATGGGAGTGTGGTGCCTGAACCCTACCCACAATACCACACTCTTCCCTGTCTGTCTATTTGTGCATCTGTCTGTGGACAAGAGGGAGGGGCGGGGCGGGGAGGGAAGGGGGATAAAACTATCAAGGGGAAACGGGGGAATGAGAGGGAGAAATTAATGTGCTGTTCATTATTGTGGTGTAAACAAAAAAGAGAGTTAGGATTGATCAAATGAAGACAAACTTGAATACAGTACCAAAATATAAAAAAAGAACAAAAAAAAAAGCAAATCTCAATGCTATATAAATTTAAATTGATAATGTTGAAAATAGTAATACTAAACTTGAGAGAATGTATTTGTCTGTGTTGTATAAATATCATTATGAACAAATAGTATATACAAAATTTCCTAAAGATGTGTATGGGGTTATTCCACTGTAGTTTAGTTCTGTTTAGAGCTCACTAAATACAGTTGTCTTTCAGCCCAAAAAAAATGAGATCCTTAATAATTTTTACCTTCTGTGGTTTGGTACAGGCTCACTGAGATTATCTAAAATTATATCAGATTTTATACTTTCGCTCTTTCTTATTTTAATATCTTTTGTTTTGTTTTTGTTTTGTTTTGTTTTCTGCTCTGGTGGGATAGAGCATAGTACTGAAAGAGTATGGGGTAAAGCTTGAGAATAAACTAAAGTCATTTTATCTGTCGCAAGAGATAAAAATGGCATCATAAGCCGTGGCAGAAATCAAACTGGTTTAGGTGTTCACATCTTTTGTGTTAGTTATGTTTATTTAGGATGGATATTTTCCTGTGTGATTCTCCAAGTGTTGCTCTTTGAGAAGAAAAGCACAAACATTCTGACCAGTAAATTAGCATGGTTTGAGTATTTCCGTATACTACGCTCCTTATGACTAATGTAGTGTATTGTTAGTGTTTTATGCAAGTGGATGATAAAAAATTTACAGGACTTTGCTTGTTTTGTGTGGGGGCCTGAGCGAGATAATCAAACTGATGTGTTGAGATGGTGTTGATAGTTTAGATAGCTGTGCCTGTTTCAGTTTTCAGCACTTTTCCCTCTGCACTACCCTACATTCCTCCCTGTCTCGCAGTGACAATTGATACTACAAAGTACAGACAGCTGTTGAAGTCATTGTAATAGTATACTGTAGTGACATTCCATGAAGATGTAATATGATCATAACACCAGGAATAGGATCATGTCAGTTACTATATGCAATGGAGAGTTGAGCAGTCCACAAATAAAACTGTACTGTAGATGTCAGCAAATATGGTTGTGTTGCTTTCCTGGTTTTCTATCAAGCTGTGATTTCAATTGTGATGTTGTATCACTACCAAAGTCACCAAATGATGCAGTTATGTTGTAGGAACTGTGCTGATCCGATTTTTATTTTATTTTTTGTGACATGCAGTCACGTATAAGGTGGGTTTTGGAGGCCAAAGCGTATTCCTTATCGCCTGATACCAAATCTAAGAGAAATAGGAAAAAGAAGAATCCAAAAGATGCCATTAAAATGACTTTACATGATCAAAGATTATTCGCCAATATAATATATATATATATATATATATATATATATATAAACAAGCATCTCCCACACTTACTGTAATGGTCTTCGATGGTATTATTGCTGGTAGACTGGTGCTAGGCTTCCACAGACTAATATATATGGATTGGCAAAGATAAGACTGAGCATCCAAACATGGTGTGGCCTAAATGCTCCGCCAAAACGAAATCCAGTTTGAACTTGAGTCTTTTAATTTAGGCAATGCAGCCACTCTCTTCCCTTTCCTCTCTCACTCTCTGCTCTGTCCCACTCTTCTCCCTTATAAATATGCTATTCAACTACTCTGTTGTTAGTGGTGTTCGGTATGTCTTGTGATACTCTCAATGCCTTTGGGTTGTGCTGTATTTCTTGTGTATGATATATTATTAGCGTTAACAATGATGTTGATGACCATGGTCACAACCATGCAGAAAAACCAGTTCACTGAAAACTATCCAGAATTCTGTTGTATTCTTGCTCTGTGGAATCCACGAAGGAAATTCAATAAAGAAGAATTTATCCTGTTGAAAGTTCAATCTGTCATTATTTAACTGTAGTAGAGTGGCTGGTAAACCCAACGTCAGAGGTTCAGCTTCCATGAATTGAACTTTTCATAATATTTCAAACAAACATGCTTTCAAATTTAAGTAACATATTTTGCAGCAATGTTCAGCTAATATGGTCCACATTTCATTGCATGATATGAAATGACATTTCATCCCTTTACATTAAATTACTACGCACCCTTCACATTTCACTCACAGTAATGAGCGTTTCACATCCAAACAGTTTCACACTTGACACTGCACTTACACAGGTCATCAGCATTACACTTGCTAAGTATGAAGTCAATTGGACATATGCACATGACACATACACAGACAAGCAGACAGATTCCTTGTTTAGTTACATGTGAATAATACTTTGCTGCATCCAGATAGCCGAAAAAAGACTGATGTCCATTGTGGCTCATTTTATACGCTCATTTTGAATTTGATGCCAGCAACACGTCTCAAAAAAGTTGGGACGGGGGGCGACAAAAGTCTGGAAAAGTTGTGTTATGCTAAAGAAAACACAAAGAGGAACATTTCACAACAAACTAGGTTAACTGGCACACTGATTAGGTATAACCAGAGAGGGTTAAAGCGGAGTAATCAAGGATCTTCGGTATATCAATATCATTCCAAAGAGGCAGAGTCCCTTGGAAGTAATGATGCAGAGACATTCATCACTCTGAAAACCAGTGTGGGTAATTAATGCAACAATATCAGATTCATGCTCCTCAACATGAAATAGCGAAATGAATGGATTTCATCATCTACAGTATAGCAGTGGTTCTTAAACTTTTTGTCTGGCGACCCCCCAAAAAGCATTGACCAAGTCTGGTGACTAGTGAATATCCTAATTTCTAAACATGTTGGTCTAAAACCTTATTTATTAATTATTTAATTCAGACTCAAATCATTTCACGACCCCTTCCATATTTTTGGCGAACCCCCTGGGGGTCCCGACCCCCACTTAACCACAGATCTATTGTACATCATATCATATGTACATAATATCAAAATTCAAATTAGATTTACAGTATTTGCCAGTCACAGCATAGTGTTTTTTATATGTTTTACACACCATCCCAACTTATTTCACAGTTTTCGACATAAATAGAAATATTTTACATTTGGGCACAAAGCACTGTCATTTCACAGTAATACACAAGGTGGCAGTAGTGGCCTCTAATAAACATTTCAGCATGTCACTAACAAAACATGCTGCCACATCCTACTGTATGTTAAGACAGGGTCGATATTAAACAAGGCACATCTGCAACAGAGATAGTACAGCCTCAGGTGGACAGGATATTTATCTAATCTCTTACACTGATAATTAGCAGAGCACTGACACCTAAACAGGAGCACTCAGAAAGGTCAATTTTTTGCAATTTTACTGTTGCATGTATGCAGAAGGCCCGTGGAAGCAGAAGGAAGTGCAGAACAGTGCTATTCTTGAGTGCTACTTCACGTGTCTTACTTTTGAGACAGTGTAAAGGAAGAGGAACTCTAGGAAAGAGCTCTAAGAAACTTAGGAGAGCATTTAGAACATTTGTTTGTAAAAGATTACACTGTGATGGTTTCCTCATAGATGTTGCATTCTGTGGTCTTGTCTGGTCCTGCTGTAAACAAGCATGAATATTAGTGAGTTTAGTTATGCAATAGTATTTCTGTAATGTCAACTACACAGACCACTGAGGAATAATAAAAAGTGCATATATTATTGTGTCAAAGATAACATATGAAAATACAATGTGTGTAATAGGGCAACAAGTAAGAAGTAAAAATCAATTGCTTAAAATTAGGGCTGTCAATCGATTAAAAAAAATAATCTAATTAATTACATACTCTGTGATTAATTAATCTAAATTAATCGCATATATATTTTTTGCTGTGAAAGTATTTTAAATATTTAAATTCAAATGAATCATTGAATAATCAGCATTAGTGACATTAAAGTTCAAAAAGTCTTTTGTTATTATTTTCACTGTTCAAATAATTGCTATAATAATCTATGATGTGACCTAATATGCTGAGGAAATAAATTCAAAAGTGCTTTGGGAAGAAGTTTTTTCCACATACAAGGCATTTCAGGCCACAGATATAACCTAGGGGACACAATGAAAATAAATTAACACTCCCCTCAATGTCAACACTTATTTCTTTGCATTGATGTGCGACTATAGAGTTGATGAACTCCGGTGATATGCAAATTCTTTGCTGCAGACATTGCAGAGGACTTTATTTTCAACACTTTATTTTTTATGAACACCATCAGGCCATTTTAATGTAAGTAAATGTTCCAATCAATGATCCAGGCAGCACGTTTTCTTCTCTCTCCTTCATTTTACAGTCTAATTTGTACTGACTAGAACGGCTCGGCAGGGGCGCCTGCAGGAATTAATGCTATGGTACGCACACCCGACCCATCCCCCCCAAAAAAAATAAAAAAAATACGCGTGGACAATATTTGTCCGTTTCCCGGTTTAGCCGTGCATTGGTCAGCAAAAAATTAGCCTACATAGCATAACAACATCCACATGCAATAATACAACAACAACATCTACTATGACCTATTCATTTGGACAACTTGATACAGCCCTATACAGGCTAAAGTTACCTTGTTTTGTTCTTGACGTCTGGCTGTAATGCAGTCTAACGTTCTGACAAGCACACCAATTGCCTACCTTGTTCTTGCCCATCTGGAATAACTCCTCTAGCTTTGCTGCCTCCATACTTTCTGTTGTTTAAACTTGTGATCCATCATGAGTATTGAATTAGTGAATTAGCTCAACATTGTGTGCTGATAACCACATATAGATAGATAGCCGAGTAAAAGAAAACAAGTAGCCTACGTGCCTGCATGCGTATTGTGTCTCCTGCTCAAACAAAATGTGTGCGCGTTAATTTTGAAAGTGAAGTAAAGTGTTCACTAAGTTACGTAATAGAAAATTGTAAATAGCCTGATGGCAGCTAATGGGATACTGTGCATAGTTGGGAAGGTATGGTGGGCCAATTTGGTGTGAATACACACACACACAGGGACATTTTCTCTCGTTGTAGAGCCTGATGGTACGCACAGTGCGTACGGACGTACACCTGCAGGCGCGCCTGCGGCTCGGGTTCAAAGGTCATACGGAATCGATTAATCTGCACTAATTTCTTGAATCAGTTATTTTTTCTCAAATTAATTAATCGAAATTAATCAGTATTTTGACAGCCCTACTTAAAATATTTTCTATGATTTCTACCACCACCTTTTTAAATCCAATTTTACACATGTTGTTTTGATTGAGTAAAGATAAATCAGATAACAATACCCAATTACAGTTCTACTGAAAACAAAATGTAAAAAAAGTATTTATGAAAAGTCATTAAAATGGTGGATATAGCATTTTGGAACGAAACTCTTCATTTAAATATATATGTCAGTGTTTCCCACAGAATTGAATTCTATTTGTGGTGGTAGGTTTGCAGAATTAACTTCAATGCAACAGTTTTTAACACATTAGCGCAGCGTGGTTATGATGCTAACCAGATTTAAGCCCAATTTAGTACAAGCTGGAAAATCATTGTGTGGTGGTCAATGTTGATATTGTGGTGGCCCGCCACAAATAAGTCAATGTATGGGAAACACTGTATGTATGTGTGCACAGGAGGTTGAGACCCAGTCCAGAGAGGAAAGCCAGTAATAACCAGCAGTGGAATTAAATGAACCATAACATAAAGGCATGTGTATTGTAGATGCCACTATTGTGTATATCACTATTGAAGTTTCAAAGACAAGCTCGTAGGCTACAATAAAGCATGAGGGGTAATCAGCTACTACTGTAAATGAAAAGCGACATACAAAAAAAAAATGATAGTCACTCTGCACCAAAATACATGAATATGCTGTTGTCATATGTAGAGCACATTGATAGTTTACCCATTTAGTGTTTAGAGATCATCAAATTGGTTCTTACTTGTAGTAGACCATAAAACAATGGTAAAACTTCTGCACGCAATCATTTTCTGTAATTTTGTGATCGTATTTTACAACTAGAAGAAGTGAAATGACTGTATGTTTTGCATCTTTTTGAGGATATGGACGCTAATGAAATAGCCTAGGGAGCACTTCAGTTTGGCAATAAGAAGAAATTGTGGTCAAGTTTCCTTTCCTCTTTAAGTGCTGCTGGCACGACATGATCCTTAAGCAGATATTCCATAGAGACGTCTTGGTGAAATCACGGTAGACTTTTGACAAAGGGGTTAAAGCGTTCATATGCACACATCTGTTTAAACTCTGCAGTGTGCCACTGCAATATCTGCTTTATCTCTAGGAGTTTTTGTAGATCTATCTCTGTCACCAAATGTTTGTGTTTGATGTTTGGAGGAAGTCACTGTTATGCTTAAGGCAGAAAAAAAAAGTGTGTTCCCCTATACACCTATGGGCAGGAACGGGTCATCAGCTGGGGACCACCAGTCACTGATGTTTCGCTCCTTTAACCCCAGTACATCTCTTGGTGGCGGAGCGATGGCTGGTATCTGTACCTGCCACCCCCTGCTGATGCCTTAGGTGTTCTGCCCCCACCCTCTATCTCTCCTCCTCAGCCACAGCCAGAAGCTGCCCTTCTCTGCCTCCTCCGCCAGTTCCTTGATGGCTTTCCGGCTCCCTGCTCCTGTGCAGCCAATGTCTCGCAGCAGGCGAACTGTTGAGGCGCCCACAAAGCCCCTACACCCCACCTCAACAGGGCGTGTAATGGCTTTCCAGCCAGCCTCCTGACACTCTGCTGTCAGGTCTGCATACTTGGAACGTTTGCGTTCATTGGCAGCCTCCATGCCTTGTTCCCACGGGACAGTGAGTTCCACCATCAGGATGGTCTTGTCTGGAACTGACCACCAACTGACAAGATCAGATCTGGCCGGAGCGATGTTTCCACTATCTCCCTTGGAAAATGGAGCTGTCTCCCCAGGTCAACCCTCATGGTCCACTCACCACCGGGTGAGAGGAGTCTTGGTGTTGCTGTCTGGTGGGTGGGTTTGGGATCTTCCCCAGCTCTAGCAAAGGAGATGTGCCGTCTCACTGGGGCAGGAGGTTGGCTGTTGGCCTGTTGTCTGCATGCCTCTGCCACCTCTGCCAGCTTTTTCAGCACCAGGTCATGTCGCCACCTGTAGCGGCCTTGCGACAGTGCCGTCTTACATCCAGAGAGGATGCTGGAGGCTTGCGTTGATGGTGTTGCACAGGGGACAGCTTTCTTCCGCGCCAAATCATAGGTTGAGGTTTCGGGGGCAAGGCAGAGTGTCATAGGTGGACTTGATTAAGAAGCTGAGTCTGGCTTGGGGGGTCTTCCACAGATCTGCCCATGACATGGGCCTGCCTGTGACGCATTCCCAAGACATCCAGCCTCCCTTCCGGCTTTGAGACACCGCTTTGACACGTAGCCGGTCTTGTTCCGTCCTTGCCACTTCTGCCACCACCATGGCTCTTCTCTGTTCCTTGGAGGCCTTGGATCAGAAGAGGGGGGTCTCGCCTCTCCCCAACCCTGCTCGACCCTCCTGGACTCTTCCAGTGACCTCCTGGTGGTCTTCCGTCAAGGGTTTTCGCTGCTTCTTCGCCAGCTCTGCCATTATACACACATTTGCAACAATCTCTAGCGTTTCGTTAGCCTGCCTCTTTGCTGTAAACTGATCCTGCTTCGGTCGGCGGGTAGGATACACCGAACTTGCAAGTGGGATATTCTTCCTACAGGCAGTAGGGGCGGGCGAGAGAGCCTTCATTCGCCCCGTAATGAGTCATTTAACCATATACCGACTTACGAAGATGATTAATTAACATGAAAACGTTGCCTGGTGTCCCTTTAACCTGCTGATGGCCATGTCAACCTCCTCATGGGCTTTCCACTTCCTCCCTGTTCATAAACACTTCTTCTCACTCACACGTGAGTCTTCTTGTTCTAACCATACTAAAAGAGGAAAAGAAACACCCTAACCACAGGTGTTCTTAGTCAGTTTTGTGAGGTGAGTGTGCAAATTCTTAAGAACATGCAAGTACTTGCTTCAGTCTGAACACATAAATTACACAAAGGATGATCACAAGCAGAAGTTTTACACTTGTTTTGATATGGACCCTTTTGTCTATAATAAGAAGGTTCTGATTTCATTCAATATGCTACACTAAAGATACTCGTAAAACGATATTTAGTTGCAAAAAGGATATAGACAACATATCAAATGCTGAAACGTACTAATTTGATTATTTGGAAAATATAACGAAAGGCTGGAAAAGTTGTGTAATGCTCATAGACATATAGATGTCGCCTTGACTACTGCTGTTCATTGGAACGAATGCGTCAATCGAGACGCCATCTTGCTTCAGTGATCCACTCCTCTATAATGCATTAGCGTCAATCTGGGCAAAGATCTAGCGAAAATAAAATCACCATAAATCGTCAAAATCTCAAGCAATTATCTAGTTTTTTGGGTTGTTCCAACTGACAGGCATGTATTTATGGTTGAGTCTAGAGAAAACTAAGCTTAAGACGATAATAAAGATACATTTTACCCGTCTAGCCCCATAGACTCCCATTCATTCTGCACTAGCTAGCGGCGGCCCCTAGAGGAACAATGAGTAAACTGCAACCAGGTTCGATACAATGAAAGTAAACAGGCTCTTCTAGACAGGCTCTGGTTGAGGCCACATACCCCTCGTCTTGTTTACTCATGTAAGTTGTAATCTCACCAGAAGTTGCTGTAGATCTGTAGAACATTTACCTCTGCTACTACATAGGCTACGCCAGTCGTTACTTTTATAATCATGGGTCAGTGCCATGGGCAAACGAGATGTAGCTGAATTCATAAATGACAAAGCCATGAGAAAGGTGATTTTCTTACGTTTCAACAACAAAGAAGCCGATCTGCCATCATTGTGAGAAGTTCCCAAATTTGTCGCTAATCGCTAAAAAGGTTTTCTATCGCTGGGGATGGCCAAACGTCGCTAAATAGGTAACGCTGACAATACAGGAGAACTAGTTTAGCGCTTCAGATCCCTGTACAAAGATGGCGGCGGTGTTGACGCATGCTGAGAAGCAGAAGGCGACATCTAGTGTATCTATGTGTAATGCTAAAGAAAACATTTTGTAACTAATTAGGTTAACTGGCACCATGATTTGGTGTAAAAATAGCAAAATACTAAAACGCTAAAATGACCTGTTCCTATTGGGTGCATCGTGGAATGAAAACATGATTAAGAAGACCCCAGACTGTTGAACAGCTGAAATCCCTGATTCTCATCCACTCATTCTCAATATTCTCATTCTCACTCATTCTTAATATTGATTGGTCTCCTCAGTTCTAGAACATTTACAGTACAGACTGTTAAAAGAAAAAGTGAAGCAACAAAATTGTAAACATGCCCCTGCCTTGTCCCAACTTTTTTAATCATCAAATTCAAAATGAACATACATTTTTCAAAATAACAATACAATCTCTCTGTTTCAACCATTTATGTTGTATTTTTACTATTCTCATGATTTGCAGATCATAGCATTAAATTTGTATTGGTCTAACATTTGTATTGGGGAAACATAAGCCTTTATGAGAGCACTGAGTAGTCTGTCACATAAGCACAGTTGTCTGTCTTTCTGTCTGTCTGTGTCTGTGCATGCATGTGATATACATCCATGACTGAGCATCCAAACATGGTGTGGCCTATAGGGATCGACCGATATGGTTTTTTCAGGGCCGATACCGATATCAATTATTACCAAAACAGGAGGCCGATAACCGATATGTAAAACCGATATGTCAGTTGTCAAAAAGGGGGGTAGATAGTAAAGGCTATATGCTGCAAAAATTTAATTAAAAATCATTTAATTATGCAAACTTTTCTTTCTTCTTTTGATACACAATTGTCTATCAACTTGTATCACTTTGCAAGTGTAAATCCTGTGTATCATGTTAATCCAAGAGCTGAGTGATAGCAATTATTTTCATAGAGTATAGGCCTACACAATGGGCTATGTGCTTGTTAAGGGACCTGTCACAAAGAGGATGCTTTGCCATCGTGTGTGTGAGTGCACGAGAGAGGGAGAGGAAGAGGTGCATGCGTGATGGCAAGTGTTACGGTTGAATAGTTTAACAAAACAGTTTTAAAATAGTTCTTAGGCTATTTAAGCATGCAATTTGTATCCATGTGTAGGCTATAAACCAGTGTTTCCCAGGAGATTTTATTTGGGTCGCCTGCGTTGTGTTATAGGCCTAACTGATACCATTTGTCATTTGATACCAGGAAAGCTAAGTTTTCTATTAGGATAGATTGTTAACTACCACAGTCACGGTTTTGTCATAAAAGCTCATGAAACTGGCGCATGAAACTGGGGGACGAACGCATCGCAGAGGGGGTGCCAGCATGGACATCTACCTCTCAAAATGAAACCGTTCTGTGGGGCGCCTGCCATGTACCTCGCAGTTGCAAACTAAGTATATAAATAAACTTGACTTGACTTGACTTGACAAACTGCAAGGGACATGAATCCGCCTTTTTGCACGAACATTAATAGATACCAGCTCCTCAACTTTACCGATTAAAATCTAGTGACCGTGCTGTCAACTAAAGCAGACATCCATAGACCGGACATAAGTCCATTCAATTTGCATACAGTTTCGATTGCAGATGCAATAGCAACCTCCTCACATTCTTATTTCTGATTTAAAATGCACAACAGTGCATTATATTAGTCTACAATTAAAATGGGCATTTTAAACACTATTCCTCTCGTTTTTTACCTCGCTAACTCCAAAGTAAAGCATTCTTCCGGCTATTGCGCAAACGCCTCTTGTTCTGATATAACGACTATACAATAGCCTATAATATAATACAACAATTCAATATAACGACTTGAGTTATTTGCTGTTTACATTGGAATTGACGTCCACAGTGTTATGGACTGATTTGTCTGCAACGCAACGTAGCCTACAACATTTTTTTTTTTTTAAATACATGAACAGCTTACTATGCTGACGAATGACGACTGCGCAACATGCGAGAATTTCCCCAACTCTCGGATGCGCATTAAAGCGTATCTTTTCAGTAGTAATTTCCAACTTTTCACGCTGATGGTGCTCAAAATGCAACACAACCGTGTTCAAAGCAGGGATCCTATAGCAATGTATGGTTGGGAGAGGCATAGAAAAGTTGGAGAACCTGTGGCCTAAAACAATATTGGTGGTTGCAGGGTAGATTTGAAGTGAAATGGGTCGCGATGGTCTGTCATTTTTAAAAAGTGGGTCGCCAGAAAAAAAGTTTGGGAAACACTGAACTACACTTTTGAGAGCCTAAAAGGCAGCTCATGACGCGATTTTGTTCAGGTCGGATTAAATCCCCTGGGGATCAATAAAGTATCTATCTATCTAAATTACGGTTGGCCCTGGGTGCATGTAGTCTTTTCTGACAGTCCGTTTCAAAAAGGAGCAATTAGACTTTTTGACGTTCGCTATCGCATAATTTAGGACTTGTCTGTACTATGTCCGCCGAGGTGTCCCGTTATTCACAAGTAACGAACGAGGCGGAGGCAGAGAACTCCCGACGCGCAGCAACCGAGTTTGTGGGCTAACTAGTAAACAGCATCAGTAACTTGCATTAATCGGGAATTCGCTAAATGAAGGAAGTGGGTGCTTTACTTATTGATCCGGATCAAAGAGACAATAGCTTACAAAGTGGTGTTTTTGTAACTTCAGTGTAGATGATTTTGATTCACTGCAACTTCAGCAATGTAGGCTACCTTCCTTACCTTCGAAAAATAGCTCCGTAGGCTACAGCTGAAGCCCAGTCTGCCTCAGTGAGAATCCTAAACTTTGTCTGTGTTCAGTCTTCGATCCTGATTGGCTGCATTCGTGCTAACTAACAAATCAGACGGTGTAGTGTGCGGGACAATGCTCTTGACCACAGAGTAGCAAATGCAGGGAGTGAGAGACGCTTTACAGACAAAATAGCGCGTTTCATTTTTTATCCATTTCAATATCGGCTTATCGGTGGAAAAAATGACCGATACCGATTATTATAAAAATGCTAAATATCGGCCCTAATAATCGGCCAGGCCGATAATTGGTCGACCCCTAGTCGGCAGCAAACAAAGCAAAGCAAGGCAAGGCTGTTGGCAACATATTGCAGATCGGGTAGCTAAATGCCTAAAAATAAAGTTTTATTTCCACATGTTCCTCAAATATGTGTTACGGAGGATTAATACTGTAGCTTGCGGAATGTCTGAAATGAGTTGAAATAATTCAATTGCCTATTTTAAGTTCATAAAATGGCCTACGCAACACAATTCAGAAGTGGGCATATAGATTAAAGGATAATTGAATGTTTAAGTAGCCCCCATTGACTGATTTAGTGTAGGCCTATGCCTAATCCTGTGAACATTTCAGATGCAACACCAGTGCCAAACGCACATGGCAGCAGGTGAAAATGAAACACAAAAACATTATTCAGAATGGTAGGTTTATATGGTTATAGCTTGCATTATTATTTCTTAATTATGAAAATATGTTGTATGCTTATAGCCTTCACTTGGCCTCTGTTTTACAGCTAACAAGAAAAAGGTGTCTTTGAAAACTACTGTAGGAGGAAAGGCACCAGAGTGTTTGTTTTACAGTAGGCCTAGCAGAGGAGTTGGCCATCACAAATAATAGTGGAAGGCCGATTATGGAGGGGGTTGTGGGAGGCATTCGGTCGGATCCTGGTGCTGTGGAAATGTGCAGCCTTTATGTGCAGAGTAATATAGTTTTATGTTAAAATGCTTATTTTAATGTATTACTGTATGTCCGATTTATTTTCGGACATACAGTAGACTATTCTTGCTCAAATGTTCAGCATCGCCGATGGAATATTTGTCCACTGGCAAAATATCTCAATGAAAGGCACATTATCTGCTCTATCGCAAGGGCATTGCTATGGCGGGTGACTTTAGAGACGTCTGCCTCGATCAGCTAACAATGATAACGAATTCCCTTGGCTGAGAATCTATATCTTTCATAAAGAACATCATCCGATAATGTCAGCGGATTCTGGCGGTCTCTAAAAAGCCTTGCTCTGCGAAGAGAGCCCCTCACGATTGGCGCTCCAATGTCGTATGGATCATCCAGGTACGCAGACAAGTTGTTAGTGGAGGGGTGGTACTTATAAAGGGTGTGGTTAAACAGAAACCTCTGGTTAACCAAGAACATAACCTGCTCGGAGCAGGTTTGAGATGCAGTGTAAATTGCCATGGCAGCATACCTCGGTTAAAACCTATCCACTTTTCATAGTAGACCTACGAGCTAATCGGGAAGTTACGCCACACGTGATCAAGTTACTCTCGAAGTTACCCAGATAAGCCAGTAACCGCGCTTCGTAGTACAGGCCCCAGGTAGGCTATCGGAGGCTAAATCATCAGCTGAACACATCTGCAAAATAAGGGGGCGGTTATGTTAACTCCAGAGGCAAAGTAAACAGTCCAGCCAGTTACCGTATAACACCGGTTGTTGACTCGGGGTCACGTTTGCTTTGTGACAGGCTGGGTTCGGTGAACTTGCTCTGCCACTACGCCAGTTGGGAATAACCCACAAACGAAAGAGTGTGTGGCAATTCGGCATCAACTTTAATCAGCACAACTTAAAGCAATACCAAAGCACTTTTCCTCTGTCGCACGCAAGCTATTTCTTTATCCAGCACCGGCTTTGGAAATAACAATATATCTATGGTATGCTGCATTGTGACATGATCAAAAGCAAGTCAAATTTGTAGTTTCTTATGTCTCATTCCATCGAACTACAGGTCCGCTACCCGGCAAACTTGCATAGTGTGGTTATCGCCGATAGAGGGTCGCGAAGTGAATGCAGAAGTGCCGTTCACCCTGTTACGAGTTGATGAACCACTGAAATGATTTTGGAAACATTTTAGGGTACAAAAAAAAAACTCTTTGGTGTTGCTTTAAGACATGCAGCACAGGAGACAGGCAGGATACGTTTAACAAAACCAACAGCCCATGGCGCATGCGCTGGTGAGATGAACAATTACCAGCATACTGGCGCAGAGCATGTAAACAGTTCTAACTGATGTTATGATACAAAAGCACTACAGCTAGAAAGATAAACATGCAGAGCATGGAAACAGTTACACACCTGCAGGCCCGTTGCTAGAAGGCAAGCAAACCAAGCAATTGCTTGGGGCCCCGAGCTGGCCAGGGGCCCCAAGACAACGACTGGTTAAAGGGGTGGTTCAGGATTTTGGACATAAGACCTCATTTCCAAGTAAGCAAGTGTGATATTTATCAGTGGAGACCGTTTTCAACACGTTTCATCCAGTCCTTCTAATTGCAGAGTTCGCAGGTGCTAGGCTAGCGCAAGTCAATTGTATGTGCTAGCCTGCCACTAAAGACAGTCTTACCCACTCCAAAGTACACCCGAGGCAAATAAATTATAACGCCAGACTATCGATGTAAATGTCTGTGTTGATAGAATAGTGTGAGAAATACAACTACCCTCGCATCGCGTTGCAATAGTTATACTTTGATCCCTGAAGTTGGTAGTAGTCATTTTGCATCTCAGCGGCGGACTGATATTACCAAGGCTACTACTAGGTATCCCCATTGGAGTGCGCTTTACTGTTTACTTTTCGGCGCAGTACTAATAACCGGAGCAAGTATAATTCCGCCGCTGCTAAGAAACTAGTCCCTCAAAATGTAATGCGATCGTTGAAATGCAAGGATAGAATAACGTTAGAAATAACACCATCAAAACAGACATTTACATCGATAGTCTGGCGTTATAATTTATTTGCCTCGGGTGTACTTTGGAGTGGGTAAGACTGTTTTTAGTGGCAGGCTAGCACATACCGTTGACTTGCGCTAGCCTAGCACCTGCGAACTCTGCAATTAGAAGGACTGGATGAAACGTGTTGAAAACGGTCTCCACTGATAAATATCACACTTGCTTACTTGGAAATGAGGTCCTATGTCCAAAATCCTGAACCACCCCTTTAAGAATAAAATGCAACGACAAACTGTGAGCGCCCCTTTGATAGTCAATGCAGTAAAGTGCAACGACACTGTTACCGGCAATACCGGGATCCCCCTCAAGGGGGCCCCTCTCAGTAGTCGCTGACAGCAGCCAGCCAGCCAGGTTCGTGATCTCTGCTGCCGGGAAAATATAAAACCTCGCAGTCATAATGAAGCGGAGTTATGCGTCCGGAAGCCAGAAAAAAAGAAGAGAAAGGAAGAGAATGACAAAAAAAAACAAGATAGTGGTAAGTGATGAATTACACTGGATAAAATAGCTCTACTTGTCTTGTACAAATGGTGTAAGGGACTGTACGATATTTAGGGGGGGGGGGGAGGGCCGGTTGCCAGACAATCGGGTTAAAAATGTTCTGCCTGGCCCTCCCCCCTGGTCAAATTTTTTTTTCCGGCTCAAAACATTTTTCCTAGGCCCTCCCCCCTACGTGAATCAAATAAAACTGGTCGGAAAATGACGTTTACAAGGTTAAAACGGCCAGCAAATGTCATAAGCACACTTACACACACACGGGTACACAGTGTTGCGCGAGTTTGGTCACAAGCGGCCCGCGGTCGCCCGATATTTTAATCAACCCGACCGCAACTCGGACCGCGAATATTAATTAGGACAAAATTATACCCGACCCGCGATCCGACCCGCTTATTTACAAAATGTGTGCTTTTGGTTATAGCCTGCATGCAGTGTGACAGTAGGCCATTTCTGTAAAACAAACTAATTTATTTGCGAAACTTTATGCAGTAGAACTACACGCAGTAGGCATGCAGGACATAATGTTTGCGCAGGAGAGAGAATGAGAATAAGAGCGCAAGCACGCACGCAACCACCAAGAATTAGAACACTAGGATAAGATTTGAAGGCCATGGACATACATCTTTCTTTCGAAAACAGAAATGGTGAGGCAAGGTAGGCAAGAGAGATACATTGCTGGTCAAAACGTTAGCGTAAGAACTGGTTTATGAATGAAGCACAAAGCTTTACTAAAGCACATCCACTGATTAAAGTCACAAACACAACGAACTAATAACTTTTATGCATGCGCGAACCTATAGCCTACCGGTAGATATGGCTGTGTAGCCTAGTCTGTGCCATAGCATTTATTCCTGCAGGCTGCCCGTTTTGGCTGTCATACTTTTAAATGGCTTCGCAAGAAGTAGGCCTACATAGACCATAACTTGTACTACTGTCATCTTCTTTAAGAACTTTTCCCAATATTTCCCATAGCCTATAGGCCTATCGCTTTTCCTGAAGGGGTGTCTATTATTATAACTCGCGTCTTCAGCTTCTTTACTGTTGACTTTACTGTATTGATGCTTTACTGTATTGATGCTAGCCTTTTCGTGATATTTTAAGTAGGCCTATTTGTAGAAAATATATATTTAATTAATTTTAACTGACCCGCCCGCAAATGACCCGAATATCATTAAAATATTTTGACCTGCAAGCTTACAAGGGGGGTTGTGGGAGATTCAGGTAGCGTTGCGACTTTTCGGACTCGCCCACCCTGTCAAAGAGAAGTGAATCATGTTTTGGCCTACAAACCTTTTAAAATATCGAAAACGGATCATTGATCAGGGGGAAAAAATATCATGGATCAGGAAAAAATAATTTTCCTCGGCCCTCCCCCCAGGCCAAAAAAATTCTCCTGGGCCTTCCCCTAAGGCTTAAAAAATTCTCTTAGGCCCTCCCCCCCCCGACGACCGGCCCTCCCCCCCCCCCGGTAAATATCGTACAGTCCCTAATGTTGCAGCAGGAAGGCTAGCCTAGCAAAAGTTTTTTATGTTAACTACCTGCCTGACGGCCCATGCTGCTTGTAACAAACTAGAACAGTTACAGTTAGCGCAACTTTTTTTTTCGAACGGACGGAATATGGTTACATACTGTAATATGTTTATTAACGGGATAAGGAAAACGCAGATCTGTTCCAGAATCACTGTTTATCGTATTTAATGACATAACATTGCTATAGCTTTGTAATAGGTTTTGATGAAAGTGGCATAGCTTCTCTGCTATACTAACTATTCGACCGTGATAATCTATTTACCAAATGGGGGTTAGGAAAACCACACGATAAATTCCGTGCATCAAAGCAGACTGGAACATTCATGTCTAGCAGTATTCATGCACGCCAGCTGTCTTTAAAGCACCAGGTGCGTCTGTCTAATTCTCAAACAGCAGAATGCTTAAATGCTATGTTAAGCTACAAGTAGGCCTAGGTCAATGTATAACATTAGCTTGGGATGTTTTTACAGTAAGCATGGGTAGTTGTGAAAGCAGCTGCATCCCTTCTAAATATCAAAATATGGAAATGCTAACATATCTTTTCTTTCTCCCTCAAGGTGCTTTGCTTAAATTTCTCAGCCCTCAGGCTCTTCTTAAAGGAACACGCCACCCAATGTCAGTAGTAATATATGTTCTTACCTTAACTTTCACGAGTTGAGTCATACCTCTCCCGTGTCCGTACGTGCACTCAAACGCTCTGGTGCGCGGCTGGACTGTGTTAGCATGTTGCTATGCTAGCGAGCTTTGACGGCAACTAAGCGTAGAAGTAATCAAAAACATCCACGTTTTACCGACTTAAATACAGTTGCACGAGTAGTTGATAGAAATGCTACGGCCACGCAACGTGAAACGTGGCGATTTTCCAAGCGAATAAACCGGAGAACTACAATGTGTGGCGCAATAGCACTTGGGAGTACTTCGACCTAGCGTAGTAGTATTGTTAACACCTAATTGTAGATCCTATCCACCACAGAGTTTAGAATCCATGCTGGATCGACCCTCAGCCTCTCCCTCCCCTCTGAGCGAGAGAGAGGCACACACACTAGAGATGCGCTGATGGGCTATTATTTCAACCATAACTGCATAGCAAAACTTATCATCCATCAGCCATCCATCAACACCAAAGTTTTTTGACCAATTTTCGAAACGGCACCCGCCGACCATCCGCTGGTTGTTTTAATGTAGGCTATATGGGTGATACAGCGCTGCTGACGTGAGGCTAGAAAGCCCTTGCCTGTTCTAGGAAGACTGATCCAATGCAGCAAATATATTAAAAGGCTAAAGTCGTACATTGGCTATGTTGTAGCCTATCCCCAGAATATCAGCAGCAAACTCAGTCTCTGTCTCGCAAAACAGTCTCCAAATAAAACGCACATCGGCCTGTTGCCTATACTGCCAGCTTGTGACAATATATCGTCCAAAATGCTTGATTGCATTGCATTCTCCACATTTTTAGCTACATTTTCATGTACCACATCAGCATTTTTGTTCAGTGAATCTTTTGTAAATTGCTTTAAAATGAATTGCGCTGTCTGTCTGAAAAAGACGCGCTCGTGCAGTCAAAATGAATGGGAGTCTTCAGAACAGGCTTTCAGTCACCCTGACATAACAGTGTGTAAAGTAGCCTATAATGTGAATGACTTGTTATTTTATCAGGGATTTCTTTCTTTTTGCAAAAAATAAAGTACAATAGGCATTAATTAGTAGGCCAGGAGCATGTTGAAATTATGTGGCAAATTGCGTTTTTTATTACAATGATAAAATTGTAAAAGGACGTGACCGAAGCTGAGGCAAGCCAGGCAATAGGCCTATAGGCCCGACGGCAATTGTAAAGCAATTTACAAAAGATTCACTGAACAAAAATGCTGATGTGGTACATGAAAATGTAGCTAAAAATGTGGAGAATGCAATGCAATCAAGCATTTTGGACGATATATTTTCACAAGCTGGCAGAAAAGGCAACAGGCCGATGTGCGTTTTATTTGAAGACTGTTTTGCGAGACAGAGACTGAGTTTGCTGCTGATATTCTGGGGATAGGCTACAACATAGCCAATGTACGACTTTAGCCTTTTAATATATTTGCTGCATTGGATCAGTCTTCCTAGAACAGGCAAGGGCTTTCTAGCCTCACGTCAGCAGCGCTGTATCACCCATATAGCCTACATTAAAACAACCAGCGGATGGTCGGCGGGTGCCGTTTCGAAAATTGGTCAAAAAACTTTGGTGTTGATGGATGGCTGATGGATGATAAGTTTTGCTATGCAGTTATGGTTGAAATAATAGCCCATCAGCGCATCTCTAGTGTGTGTGCCTCTCTCTCGCTCAGAGGGGAGGGAGAGGCTGAAGGTCGATCCAGCATGGATTCTAAACTCTGTGGTGGATAGGATCTACAATTAGGTGTTAACAATACTACTACGCTAGGTCGAAGTACTCCCACGTGCTATTGCGCCACACATTGTAGTTCTCCGGTTTATTCGCTTGGAAAATCGCCACGTTTCACGTTGCGTGGCCGTAGCATTTCTATCAACTACTCGTGCAACTGTATTTAAGTCGGTAAAACGTGGATGTTTTTGATTACTTCTACGCTTAGTTGCCGTCAAAGCCCGCTAGCATAGCAACATGCTAACACAGTCCAGCCGCGCACCAGAGCGTTTGAGTGCACGTACGGACACGGGAGAGGTATGACTCAACTCGTGAAAGTTAAGGTAAGAACATATATTACTACTGACATTGGGTGGCGTGTTCCTTTAAGGATACCTCCACTGATGAAGGTAGAGTGAATTTCTCTCACTGAGCTGAGCTGTTAATGACCATTTCCAATATGCTAACAGTGAAATGGTCAAACGTACTTCACAGGTAATTTCTGATTTTTTTTTCAATTATTTTCCCAGGTACACCATCAACTTCATCCTCCATTCATGAGGAAGAAGCTGACATTGGATTTTATGATACGGTGGTGTTTTTGCAAATGTTCAAATGTTCAAAACTAATGCACAGTATATATATGCAACAGCAGTATTTGCACTGTCAACATTTTTTATTTATATATATTCTTTTAAATATAATATTCAAATAATATTCAAACATTGCTATGGATGAAGAATATTTTCTGCTATTTCAAGGAATAAATTAATTGTCCATAAAAATGTACAAAATGTACAGAAATTAAATGGTAGAAAATTACCAGTATTTTTTCTTTCATTCATTATTCTATCTTGGGTAGTGAATTGGAAATGAAAAACAAGTGGTAGGCCTATATAACCTTTTGAAATCTAGTCAGTTGTTAAATAAAACTTATGTAAATGATTTAAATGAATGAAAGGTTCCCTGACAGTTGCACAAAAACAGCTGTAAGGGGACGTTCTAACATTCTCTGAAGGCTACACAAAATATCTTTAGAGGACGTTCCCAGAATGTTTTTAAAGGTTTATTTTTCAGGGAACGTTCCCAGAATGTTGCGTGTTTGCTGGGATATTACATTCATTGATTGTAACATATTACAATGTAACATATTACAATACAGTGTATAAAACCTACACTGGTATTTAACATTTTTTTTCCTAAAATAATTTTAAGCAAGCCTATTAACCCATTTACTCCTAAATTGCCTGCTAAAAATGCCTATAGAATCCTATGGCATTCTAGACTAAATAACCTTATTTCCTGAGGGTTTTCTGAAAACATACAAAAAATTGTCAACGTATACCAAAATTTAATATCTAAGCCTCTGTAGCACCTAGAAACATGAAATAAAAAGCATGCTGCGCTACGCAGCATCCAGCGGGAGGGTCAATGTTGCGCTACGCAGCATCCAGCGGGAGGGTCAATGTTGCGTCATGCAGCATCCAGCGCGAATGGGTTAAGCGTTTAATCTCTTCAGAGCAACTATAGCAGCTTTGAATAATGTAAAAATGACACCAGTTAAACTCACCTCTGCATGACATTTACTGAGGGTAGAAAAATCAAAGCTGAAAACCCTTGACAGGAGGGGACATGAAACTAGTGTTCAAAGCTATGTGACTACATGCAAAGACATGCAAAGTATGTGACAGTACAAAATGAAAGCATAGAACCACATCCTTTCTATTTGTGTGTGTGTGTGTGTGTGAGAGAGAGAGAGACAAAGAGACTGTATATATTGTCACTGTTCCTCTAACTTCTCTGACTTACAGCTACGTGACTGCTATGTGACCGCATGCACAAATTCAAATGAAAGTAGACATAGACACACAGCCTTCCTATTTGTGTGGAAATAGGCTGGACTAACTCCACTGAAATCTTTCCATTCTGTTAAAAATATGTGTATAGAGTACAGCAGGGGTGCAGGAGGCACGGGGGACGTGGGGGATATGTCCCACGCAGTGCTGAAGAGACAGCCGTCGTCCCCCTCACTTTTGATAAGGAAAAAAAGCCTTATAGGTACGCTAAATAAATAATAACATATAGGATTTGCGCTAACTGTAAAACTCCCCATTAACAGCATCACATCACTAACCACAGCCATCTACAGTACTGTAAGACTGCACAATCTCATATTCACTCTGTTGGATATCTGGAGCCAGTTTGTCTACTTACAATTATAAAATAATCCAGGCTTGTTTAGCATAAATCATTTATCATCATCTTTATTTGAGGCAGGCTGGTATTCGAGTCAGGCTTTTTTAAATATGTCTAACCTGCATTTAGACATGCATTTCGTTTGGAGCGGCATGCATACCGGTAGGCAAAAGCATTTTCGGTTTGGTTTGGGATTTAATTTACTTTTGGACTGTTTGATTATATTGCTAAATGTTGGGACTGATGGGCACTGAAATCTGGGAGATATTTGATGGTTCACTGTAAAGTTTCATGCAGTTGAAAAAGTGTCGGGATTTCCACTGCTGTTTATTGCGAGACAAGGCAGCCCTTCATTGAATAGGGGTTGTGCTGTAATGGAAACATTTTTGCATAGACAAGTAGCCTAAATTGAGTTATTGTTTAATTATGCATGATTTAGTCATTTTTTAAAAATAAAATTCGTAGGCTGGAATGCCTTGAGTCGCAACAATTGTGGTTAATAGGCTTCAGCCTCTGGCAACTTGTTAAACCAACACTTGTTAAGTTCTAACGTTGCATAAATATTAACTGCAAACACACAGTGGAGAGTTGATTTGGTTTATACCAGACAATTTAAGTAGGCCTAACTAGGCTATTTGATCATGTAGTCTATGTTTGGATCATAGGCATGATGATTCATTCATGGCTTCATAAAATATCAACATCCCATGTTGCTTTTTTCTACCATTGGCCCAAGTAGTGACCAGTATTCTACCATTGGCCCAAGTAGTGAAAACAATCAATGGTATTATCTTAATATTCTGGCAAGTTTAAAATATGATGGTCGAAAGTGGGCCAGAGGTGGCCATCCGATATCTGGAAATCTGATCTCACTATGGGTTTGTGTTCACAATTTGGTCCCCCTCACTTTCAAAATATCTCCTGCGCCCCTGGAGTACAGTATATTCTACTGAGCCCCTAAGGGGACATGAGCAAAATATTTTAGTTTTTAGTTAAAGTTGTGCTCACGTTCATGTGCTCATGTGAAACTTTCATGTGCGCACGCAAACATTTCATGTGCGCACGTGAAAGTTTCATGTGCGCACGTGAAAGTTTCACGTGAGCACATGAACGTTTCGTGAATGAATGAACTTTGAATTTACTCACGATAAGTCGAGCGACAAGTACAAATGAACAGGTATAATAAGGGATCAGATTCCAAAAATAATTCTGTGGAAATGCATGGATTCCAGTTGCTGCTTAAAATATGTATCGACTTGTGTATATGTATCGAGCCTGGCCATTTGCCATCCCCTTGGTACGCTTCGCTTCTACAAGGGTCTGGGATCTCGGATATTGACGAACGTTTGCAAGCTGGATGCGTGGACTCTGTAGAAGTTTGATACGATTGGATCTGATTTCACCCAATCGCTAACGTTTGGCCGTGACGTATGTTATGCCCCAGCTTGATAGTGAAGTAAGCTACACTACAACGCTCAGAAATTGCCCACAACAAAGCGAACAAGATGGATGTAAATGACCATGCCAGCTTTGCGATACAAATGTAAGAGTTAGTGGAAGAATAGCAAATAGCAGATTACTATTCAACAGTAAGGTTGAAGATAACATATTGTAACTCATCGCTGATAAATCACGGTCTCAATCACTCGTCATTCACACTCATCGGCCAACAACACAACTCAACACAACCCACTCGCACGCAATCCACTTCTACTCTGACTAAATTTAGACGTCTTAGAACCCCCTATTCTATTCCCTCCCCTTAGCAATCGCTAACCTATCTGAACCCCTAAATATTCCTTCCCAGACACCTCCCCCCAATCAAAACTCATTGACACATTCTATGACACAGGAGGGAGAGGGAGACACAAACACTCGGAGATTCGGATGAGGTCCGGATTGGATTCGGGCGCTTGGAGGTTGAGCGAGGAATGGCGGCATCTGGAGGAAAGGAGCGTAGACGTTTGTCTGTTGATCGTGAGCTACAGGCGGTTGGCAACAACTGGACTGTGAATGGTCAGAGGTCAGGAAATGACGGATCAGGAAGTGAGGATGGGGAGATGGATGTTGGACGCGGGAGTTTGGATGAGTGGAAAGTAATCAATAGGAAACGGAAAACTAAAGATAGAGACGAATCAGATTATAGTGACATTGATAAAGAAATAAAAACGGTGAAAAGGAGTGAAGATGAGTTCAAGGTGTTTATCAAATTGTTACAAGAGGGGACTACTTTTAACGAGTGGAGTCCAATCCAACTAACCAAAAGTCTGCATAAAGACATTGGGGAGGTAAGGAGCGCTAAACAATTGAGGAATGGTTCTTTACTGGTTATATGTAAAAGTGATGAACAACAACAGAAAGCAATAAAGACAAATAAACTAAATGGACAGCGAGTGAAGTGTTCAATGGCATATGACAAAAACTTTGTTAGGGGTGTGATCTCTGGGATTCCTCTAAGTGAGTCAGTGGATTCAGTGAAAGAAGGAATACAAAATGTTAAAGTAAGGGAAGCAAAGCGACTTAAAACAAGAAGGAATGGAGTTATATGTGACAGTCTAGCAGTACTGTTAACTTTTGACGAAGCTAAACTCCCAGGAAAAGTCTTGATTGGTTACATGAGCTATGATGTCAAGGTTTACATTCCTCCACCACTGCGGTGTTTTAAATGTCAAAGATATGGGCATGTAGCGGCGATATGCAAGGGCAAACAAAGATGTAGCAAATGTAGTGGTGAACATGAATATGGAAAGTGTGAAGAAGGGGCAAAACTAAAATGTTGCAACTGTGGAGGAGAACATAGTGCAGCATATGGAGGTTGTGAGGCTAACAAAAGAATGCAGGAGGTACAGCGAATTAAAGTAGTCCAAGGGGTTTCCTATGCAGAGGCAACTAAGAAAGTCCCAAGAGGTGTAGGTGTACCGGTAGAAACAATAAAGGATGGGACTAAAGATGTAAAGGAATGTGTAAAGTGTGATCAACTAAAAGAAGATACGTTGATTGTGAGTAAAGGTGATTTTGTTCTCTTCATGGCTGAGATAATCAATTGCTCAGCACAGACCACTAGTAGAACTGAAAGAATTAAAATAATTGTAAAGTCAGCTGAAAAATACCTGGATGCAAAGGGAATGCCTTGGGAAAGAGTAAGAGATATTCTTAATGATGAAACACAACAATCACAGTCATGGAGTGGGCCTGCATAATGGTTTTAATTATACTTCAGTGGAATGCTAGGAGTTTAATTGCAAACGGCCAAGAATTCAAAAGCTATGTTGAAAATTTACAAGAGAAACCTAATATTATTTGTATACAAGAAACCTGGCTAGTGCCTAGGTTGGATTTTGTAATAAAGGGGTATGACTCTATAAGAAGGGATAGGGAAATAGGTAAAGGAGGAGGAGTTGTAATTTTTATACAAAGGGGACTTCAGTATAGAGAGGTAAAGAGGGGGAATGACTTGGAATACATTGCTACAGAAGTATGGACAAATGAAGATAATGTGACAATTATAAACTTTTATAACCCATGTAGACAAGTGGAGATAAGGCAACTGGAGGATATTTGGAAGGATTTGTCAGGGAAAATGATCTGGTGTGGGGATTTTAATGCACATAGTACATTATGGGGAGAGAGGGATGATGGGAATGGAAATGTAGTCGAAGAATTTATGGAAGAGAAAGAGTTAGTATGTTTGAATGATGGATCTGGGACTAGAATAGATGTGGCAAGGGGTACAGAGTCAGCAATAGATCTAACTATTGTCACAAAAACCATTGCAGATAGATGTGACTGGGAGGTAGTGAGGGAAAGCACAGTAGGAAGTGATCATTATCCTATTAGAATTCAGATAGGAGTGGAATTAAGAATTGAACATGACATAAGAGAAGAGAGATGGATTTTAGGAAAAGCAGATTGGGGTAAGTATAGAGAAGTAAGTGATGAATTGTTACTATCTATTGATAAAAATCAGGATATTGAGGAATTGTGTAATGAAATTGGCAGTGGAATAATTGTTGCAGCAGGAGTATCAATCCCAAAAACTAAGCCTAAGACGTTAACTAAAATAGTGCCATGGTGGTCTACAGAATGTAAGGAAGCAATTAAAGGTAGAAATAGAGCGTTTAAAAAGTTAAAAAGAACACATAATTTTCAGAATTTAGTTCAATATAAAAGATCTCAGGCAATAGTTAGGAAAACAATAAGACAAGCTAAAAAAGATCATTGGAAAAAGTTCTGTGACTCTATTGGTCGAACTACTCCAGTGGAGAGAGTTTGGAATATGATTAAAAAAATGAAAGGGAATGGAAGGGAATATGGATACCCAGTGTTGGTTGAGGGGCAAAGAACGATCACCAATAATAAGGAAAAAGCAGAGGTTATGGCTAAAACATTAGCCAAGGTGCACAGCTCAGGGAATTTAAATCAAGAAGAAAAAAGAGGTAGAGAAGTTACAATTGAAAAATATCGCAATGTGTTTGACATTGAGGATAGCGAAGAAGGGGTATTGGATGTGTTATTTACGAAATCTGAACTCAATAAGGCATTAAGTAAATTAGGTAAGTCATCTCCAGGGATGGATAAAATCTGCTATTCCATGTTGGAGAACTTAAGTGATAAGGGGAAGGAAGTTTTGTTAAGTCTATATAATAAAGTATGGATAGATGGCTGTATTCCTAGAACATGGAAGGAGTCTATAATTATTCCTATTAGGAAACCTGGGAAAGATCCTAAAATAGCAATTAACTATAGACCTATTGCATTAACATCCCAGATGGGAAAAACTATGGAAAGGATGATTAATGACAGGCTTACATATTGGGTTGAAACGAAAGGATTAATGAGTCATTATCAAAGTGGATTCAGGAAAGGTAGAGGCACCATGGATCCCATTGTATGCCTTGAAGATACAATAAGGAAGGCTCAAGTGAACAAAGAAAATGTAGTGGCAGTGTTTTTTGACATTGAGAAGGCATATGATATGTTGTGGAAAGAAGGTATACTGATAAAGGTTAAAATATTGGGAATAAAGGGACGGATGTTCCAATGGATTAAAGGGTTTTTGTCTAATAGAACAATTCAAATTAAAATAAATGGAGAATTAAGTGAGCAATACAGTGTGGAAAATGGTGTCCCACAAGGAAGTATTGTTAGTCCACTATTATTTTCAATAATGATTGATGGTATTTTTAAAGACATACAAAATTCAGTTGGGGTGGCATTGTTTGCAGATGATGGAGCAATGTGGAAAAAAGGAAGAAATATAGATTTTGTGGTGGGTAAGATGCAACAGGCAGTGAACAGAGTCCAAGAATGGGCCCTTCAATGGGGGTTTAGGATCTCAATAGATAAAACAAAGACTTTATTCTTCTCTAGGAAGAAAATAAATGTAGATGTTAAAATCAAATTATCTGGGGCAGATTTAGAAAGAGTGGAATTCTTCAAATATTTAGGAATGTGGTTTGACAAACGATTAACTTGGACAATGCATATAAAAAAAAATATTGAGAAATGCAAGAAAGTGTTGAATGTGATGAGGTGTCTGCGTGGAGTTGAATGGGGAGCAAGTAGACCTGCTTTAAAAGCCATTTATACAGGGCTGATGAGATCTGTATTTGACTATGGGTGTGTAGTGTATGGGTCTGCTGCTAAAACATCACTTAAGAAACTAGATGTAATTCAGAACCAAGGTTTGAAGCTATGCTGTGGGGCAATTAAGACCACGCCAGTGGCAGCAGTCCAGGTAGAGATGGGAGAGATGCCTCGCTATCTTAGAAGAGACCAGCTGTCTCTTGTGTATTGGACAAATCTAAGGGGTCATAGTGAAAAACACATGAGTCAATCAGTCTTATGGCAGTGTCAAGAGAGAGAGAGTTACCTTATTAAAAGTTTTGGTTGGACAATAAAACAAAAGGTAATAAATATGGGAATCAGTGCTCTTGAAATAAGCCCTACAGTGGCATATCCTGTTGTTCCTCCTTGGCTGATGTCAGAGGTTCCAGTAGACTTGGGCTTATTAGAGGAAAAGAAGGATGTTGAAGTGGATCATTACAGGGTCCAGAGTTACATTGCGAGCAAATATAAAGAAGCAGTCATTTTATATACTGATGCATCTAAGCAGACTGATAAGAAAATGGGAGTTGCTTATGTTATCCCTCAATTAAACATTGAATCTGGAAAGAGAGTCAATGATGATTTAGCTGTATACACAGCAGAAATTATAGGAATATGGATGGCCTTATTGTGGGTAGAGAGCAATAGACCTAAGCAAGCTGTGATTGCGTCAGACTCTAGCTCAGCTTTAATAAGCCTTAAACGATGTCACTCTGAGTCTAGACAGGACATAGTATATGAAGTAATGCAATTAGCCAACAATCTGCTTAAGTCTGGTATTAGTACTACATTTATATGGGTACCAGCTCATATAGGTGTAGGAGGTAATGAATTAGCAGATAAATGTGCAAAGAAAGCAGCAGGGAAGTCTGACATAGAGTTGAATATTAAATACAGCAAAGCTGAAGTCAAAAGTATAATCAAAGCTAAAATAAATGAAAAATGGCAATTTGTATGGGATAACGAACAGTCTGGAAGACACCTGCATAGTATTCAAGGAAAGGTGGGGAGGAGCAGGAATACATGCAGAAGCAAGCAAGAAGAAGATGTGGTGTCCAGAATGAGGCTAGGACATACAGGATTAAACAGAACATTAGTTACCATGAAAAAGCATGTTGATGGAATGTGTGAATATTGTAATAGTCAAGAGACCATAGAGCATGTAATTATGTTTTGTCCTGAGTACCATCAAGCCAGACAAAGATTTATCTCACAACTTGGTGAAATCCAGATGACATTAAATTTGAATGAAATACTGCAAAGAGAATCAGGTGAAATTTGTTTTACTTTTTTGTTTTCTTTTTTGAAGGTAACTGGGTTATTTAAAAGAATTTAGGAAAGTGTAGGATGACCATTTGATCCACACTCCAGTCCAGATGGTGGCGGTAATGCACCAAAAAGCTGGTTGCCAACCGCCATATAAAAAAGAAGAAGAAGAAGAAGAAGAAGAAGACACAAACACTCGCACACACACACACACGCACACGCCGGGAACACAGAAGACACAGGGGAAAGCCCAACACGGGGGCAAATAGCCTCGGCGATACAATATCATCACAATTGTCAAAGCTAGATGTGATCATTGAAAACACGCTGCTTCATTCATACCGGGTCTGCCGCACATGCTGTAATTTAATATCGAGGCTACTGCGCGATAGAAATCAAACGTTTCCCAAATCCCAAACATCTTTGCCCGAAATAAAATGTGTTAAACACTCCTTTTGTTCGGACTTCAGTTCCTGAATATTTGGAAGTGTAGCCAGCACGGACTGAATTGCTTCATTAACTTATGCCATTGCCAACTCCTCGAGGACTACAATTCAAACACAGCGCAGAATCTCAACATCGTCTCTCACAACTCCCGCCTCCTGCTCGCTGATTGGCGCTCGCTGATTGGAGTCGAATTCACCGCTGCGAGCAAGGCTAATGGCCGGAATCCCAGACAGAGTCGTGGAGGGAGATGAAAATCGAGCGGAAGTACGTAGGAAGGCAATTAAGGCCAGGCTAGTATTGACTATGTACATGACATGAATTATTTTTGGAATCTGATCCCTTATCATACCTGTTAATTTGTACTCGTCGCTCGACTTATCGTGACTAAATTCAAGATGGCGGCGAACGGTAAACTTCCTGAAGGTACGGTCTGTATAAATCGTCTTGTAAATAAAATACCAGTGCTTTTTCAAAGTTCTCAATGTCTCGTTTTAAATGTCAGGGCCCTCGGAAGTCTACCAATGAAGTGTGGAGCTACTTTGAGCCTCATAAATGGTGTAAAACAGTGATTTATTTGCATGGCTAGCCCGATGCTGAGGAACCCCCATTGAAAACCTGTTGGTAGCACACAGACATCCCAAGTCTCCTGCATATTGATAGCGGCTCCAATCAAGAGCGTGCATGCGATACCGAGACTTCAAAACGCGTGTGTGTTTATAGGCCTATTTTTTTTGGGGGAGGGGGCTGAAGCCACCCTAAGATGATCAAACGCCCCCCTAAAAAATAATTATATAGTAATATATGCGTCCAAATTCACATCCATCCATTATTCTCTGTTGAATTGCTCACGGAATACTTATCTCACATAAATCACAATAATATTAGCGGCTAGGTGCTGTGATAAACGGTTCGCGACAAAATTAACGTTGGACCTATGAAATTTCATAATATTTCCATTCTGCACAATGCACTTCCTCCATATCTACCCATTACTCGCGATGGTGTAGGCTCTCACACGTCACTCAACACAGGGCAAACCATATATAAGAATAAACAGCATACCTTACCGGACACAACAATATGAAGCTTTCACCTGTACAGTAAGCCGTTCCCGACTTTTGAAATTGCAGCAAATTTCCACAACTTTGAGCTGAAATTCTAACGTTATAGCCAAAAATAATGAACTTGGTTTCCATATCAAAGAATCAAAAGTTGACCATGACATGCACAGATCAACTGTGCTTTGGATAGATATTTCTACCATCATGCTTCAGGTGACATGAATGTAACAGTCATGAGACACAAAGTATTTTTCCTTGACATATAGGCTGACATAAGTATGATCACATCATACTTTCGCAGATATGGGTAGCCTATACTGTCTTGAAAATGATACAGCCAGAGACGGTTGATAAAGCAAGACGATTCACAGAATTATCTTGTGTTTTAAAGGATCTTTGATATAGCCTAGCATAATAACCCTTACAATGACCAAAGAGTTTAGTAAAATTACACTGAAAATAGCCTAGGCCTCAAAGGACTAACGTATATGGTTCAAAAGGGTCATAGCTTAGTCAAGGGTGCAATTGTTTAGGTTTGAACATTGTTTGATGATTGTTTGATTATTGAATGATCACATAAGTTAACAGTAGTTTGTAGTAGCTAAGCGCTACCCTAGTTCAACTTAAAAAGAGCACTGATCAAATGATCAAATGCTACAGGAGAGGAAGAGCCGGTGTGACATTTCTTAATCTGTAATCTGCTTTTATAATTCCATGGTATTCTGCAACTTTCACATCCAGTGGGCGATGGTTCAAGAGAGGATTATTGTGCAAGTCTAGTCAGTGTTCTCTTCGTCAGGGTTCACCTCACTTAACTGAGTAACGCCTTACAAAAACTAGATGTACCGCAGAGCGGTACAAAATATTACCGCCGCCCAGTCCAGCACATTTTTTCCACAAAAAGAAATCACACTGAAAGGCCTATATGATTCTAACTGTCTCACTAAATTGCATTATCCACACTCAATTCTCACTGGTATCTGCTAGACAACAAGTACCAAAACATGATTAGTTCATAGATTTCACATGTAAAATTCATTTTATACAACCTCACCTCCATCTTGCCTGTTCATAATTCTGAGAAATTCTTGAAATGTGTGCATGTACATGTTTATGTTATATGTGTGTGTGTGTGTGTGTGTGTGTGTGTGTGTGTGTGTGTGTGTGTGTGTGTGTGTGTGTGTGTGCGTGCTTGTGTGTGTGCCTGCGTATGCAAGTGTACATATGTCTACTGTGTGAGTATGTGTCATACGTATGATTACTGTGAATGTATGTGTGTGTGTGTGTGTGTATCTGTTTGTGCACATGTGTGCATATGAAATGGGTTAACATGACCCCTGGAGGCAAACATACGGTAAAAATGGTCATCCTAGGCCAGGGGTGGGCAAACTGCGGCCCGCCAAGCACTTTCATCCGGCCCGCCGAGCATTTCATTTAGTTATCAGGCTGCTCGCTATTTTTTTTCCTGCGATAGAGACGACGTTGGTTAGCTTTACGGCAAACTGCTTTTCACTCTCCTTAGATAACGTTTACAATGTCAATGTCAAAACATCATGTTAAATAGAGATAACATCATGTTAAACTAAGTTAACTCTTAGTCATCTCCTTTGCAGCAGATCTAACGTGAACATTATGCAATCCATTTAATTAGGAACGCGACTGCACTCACGAGAGGGAGAGAGAGCCGCAGGTTCCAGCTGGCTTGTGATTGTTGATAATTGATATCTTCTTCTTATAAGAAAGTTTTAAAAGGAAATCATGAAGGCAACAGTAGTTCCCACTACTGACCATTTAAAAACTGTGAGAGGGCCCAGCTGTAGGTACAGCACTAGCCATAGCGGAGCAGGCAAAAGATCATTGAGAAATAAACGTGAATTAAAGCGACAGTGCACAATTTATACATTTGTTAAACAGCATAAAATTAGCAGTATTTTTAAGCAATTAATATTTAAAAAAAAAATACTTTTCATACTAAATTATAGGCTATAAAAAATGTATTCTTTTATGCGTGTGTCGTGGGGGGGGTGGGGGGTGGTGTGGTTGTTGTGCGGCCCGCCGGCCAATTTTCAAAACCCAATGTGGCCCTTGAGCCAAAAAGTTTGCCCACCCCTGTCCTAGGCCCTACAGTTCTCAAGATATTCACAGAGAACTGTGTCTGCCCTACCCTCCTTTCAGGGGGTCCAGTCCAGCGGGGGGGCTACAGATCAAAACGAAAAATGACGGTTCCATGCTATCCATGTGGGGGTACATGCCCACCAAGTTTTGTGTACCCCGGTCTTTCAGTGTCCCGGGAATCCTTGTTGGTGTACGTCACTAAATGTACACATAAATTATTTTATTGTAAGGCCCCCCATGAACGAAAGTACACAAAACTTGGCATGCATTCGGAGGGTGTCATAATGATCCTACACTTTTCATTTCGTGCAGTTTTGACCTTGTCAGCCAGAGATATTGTGATGAAAACACCTAATTTCTTGCTTTTTAATTTTTAACTAGGTGGCGCTATACATGAAATAAGTGGTAATGGGATGGGTTGACATGCCCCCTTAAGACCAACATACATAAAAAAGGTGGACCTCCTAGGCCCTACGGTTCTCGAGATATTCACAGAAAACTGTCTCCGGCCACCTACAGGCCAGTTGGTGTATAGTAACATAAATTAATTTATTGTGTGGCCCCCCATTAACGGAACTGTACAAAACTTGGCGTGCATACAGAGGGTGTCATAATGATCCTACACTTCCAATTTTGTGCAGTTTTGACTATGTTAGGTCACAGATACCTTCAATTACAACACCTCATTTTTACTTTTTTGTGTTTAACTAGGTGGCGCTATACATGAAATGAGTGGTTATGGAATGAGTTGACATGGCCCCTTGAGATTGTGACATGCCGGCTCAATGCATGAAACATGAATGGGGAGACCACACGCTGATTCCGCAATAATAAAGATAATTTATTAAATAAAGGTAAATTTAACAGAGACTAAATGATAACTTGGTGTAGTGCAAGTCAGTATAATGGAAGGAAACCAAAAGTGTCATGCAAAATCAGTCTAGGGGTTTAACAGCCAAAAGACAACGAAAGCCAAATGCCAGGAGGAGGAAGCCGGGCCTCGCTGTTATGGATGCAGGCGATTTATAATCCTGCCAATCAGGCACACCTGAGCACCAACACCTGCTCAACAGGAACAGAGAAAGAGCGGTAGAGAGCACAGGCACACCAAACAGGGCGGGGTCTAAGACCTGCCAATATCCGTCACATATCCCCCCCCTTAAGACAGAAGCCCACCTAAATGGGATTCTGTAAATACTATAACATAAAACATCCCTTTCACAAAACACATATAGACCATCCCAAATACCAGGACATACACAACCCACTCACCTAACACCGTGGTCACATCCACTCGACACTCACTACTAGGGTCAGATGTAAACCCCACCATGCATACTCTCACCACTCCTCACGCTCACCAGCCACCAAACCTCCTGACCCACAGCAATTCTGGCGCCTGGAAAAGTAATCTAAGCGGGACAGGAGCAGAGATACAGGAGATGAGAGAAATGAGTGAAACAGACAATCAACCTATCCCACCACACCCAGGACGCGGGACAACGCATCTGCCAATACGTTATCCACGCCCCGAATATGGTGAATCTGTAAGTCATACGGTTGCAAAAACAACGCCCAACGCATCAGGCGTTGATTAGGATTCTGTAGTGAATGTAGAAAGGTCAGTGGATTGTGATCTGAAAACACGACCACTGGATGAACTCCCCCACCCACATACACATCGAAGTGCTGAAGAGCCCACACCAAGGCCAGCGATTCTTTCTCGATTGTCGAATAGTTGAGTTGGTAGCCATTAAACTTTTTTGAAAAGTAACAAACTGGACGGTCTATACCATTAACATCTGATTGTAACAGAACTGCACCTGACCCAACCTGGCTGGCATCCACATGGATTTTAAACGGACAGTCAAGGCGGGGAGCAGCCAGGACAGGCGCAGTGGTGAGCAACAGTTTGGCATTATCAAAAGCGCGTTGGCACTCGTCAGTCCAACAAAATGGAACCTTGCCCTTTAACAAATTGGTGAGGGGTGCAACCACTGTGGAAAAATTTGAACAAAAACCCCGATAATATCCGACCATGTCAATGGCCATCACTTTGGCCCGTACCAGTCGTACCTCTCCCTGCCCCACCACCTTCCCCAGATACACCACCGTAGCCTGCGCAAATTCACATTTCGCTAAATTTACGGTAAGGTTGGCCGCCAAGAATCTCTCAAATAACGGCGCCAATCTAGACAAATGTGAAGGCCAGGTATCACTCACTGTTACAACGTCGTCTAAATAAACGGCACAACCCTCAAGCCCCGATATTACACGGTTCATCAAGCGCTGGAAACTTGAGGGCGCGTTACGTAATCCAAAACTCATAACGTTGTATGAGTACAGGCCCGACGGAGTGACAAAAGCAGAGATCTCCTGTGCCCGCGGCGTTAATGGGATTTGATAATAACCTTTGAGAAGGTCACACTTTGTAACAAATTTTGCGGAACCTACACGGTCTACGCAGTCCTCTATCCGAGGAAGTGGAAAGGAGTCGGCCTTCGTCACCATGTTCACTTTGCGATAATCTGTACAGAATCTAAACGTACTATCTGGTTTTGCTACCAGCAAGCATGGTGACGCCCAACTAGAATACGACGGTTTTGCCAGACCATTTTCAAGTAAATACTGGACCTCACCCTCCAGAGTTTTCTGTTTGGCTGGTGGAACGCGGTAGAACCGCTGCCTAATTGGATCAGCCCCACCAATGTCTATATCGTGCTCAATAGCAATAGTGCATGTCGGTACATCGGAAAATAATGACGAATAGGATAAAATCTTTATTTCAATTCACCCCTCTGTTCATCGGACATATGACCCAATAGGCCATCAAGATTGTTCAACATTTCTGAATTTTTCAGACGTGGCAACAGTAAACAGGCGTCAGGGCCACCATCCTCCTCCCCCTCGGCTGCCACCCTCAGGGGATAAGAAACCGTACCCCTGACTGCCAGAGCAGCAGTCTTAACCTCATCTCGATCACTTCGGGACAATGGAGTGTAATACCGTTTTAATAAATTGATATGACACAGCTGAGACGATTTCTTTCGATTTGGTGTAGCAATTAAATAATCCTGCTCAGTGACTTGACGAACCACCGCATAAGGGCCCGAAAACCGTGCACGAAAAGGTGAACCCGGGATTGGCAACAACGCCAATACCTGATCCCCCGGAGTGAACAGTCATACCTCTGCATGACGGTCAAAAACCTTTTTCATCCGTACCTGAGATTTTATGAGGTTAGTTTTTGCACACTGCCCAGACAAAAACAACCTGCGACGAAAGCCATTAACGTAATCAATGAGGTTAACTGGAGGGTCCGATTCCTGCAACCCATCTTTTAAAACGGACAGTGGACCGCGAACCTTATGTGCAAATACTAATTAATTCGGACTGAAACCCAGACTATCCTGCGAGACTTCCCGAGCTGCCAGCAGTAACCACGGGAGGCCTTCCTCCCAATCGCGCTGTAATTCACAACAATAAGCACGTAGCAAAGACTTTAAGGTTAGATGGAATCGCTCTAAAGCACCTTGGCTCTGCGGATGGTAAGCGCTACTTAAGTTATGCTTTACCCGAAGTTGTTTCAAAATGTCCGCAAACATCTTCGAGGTGAAATTACTCCCTCGATCAGACTGAATTACTTTGGGAATGCCAAAGACTGAAATAAACTGTGACAGAGCTTTTACTATAGAATTTGTAGTGATGCTTCTTAAAGGGAATGCTGCAGGATATCTAGTAGTTTGACACATGACTGTTAACAAGTAACTAGAGCCAGATTTCGATGGGGGTAATGGACCAACACAATCTATGAGGAGACGTTCGAAAGGCTGACCCACTGCTGCTATTGGATGCAGTGGCGCAGGCTTAATAGACTGGTTTGCCTTACCAGCTATTTGGCAAATATGACAGGTTTTAATAAAGCCTGCAACATCATGCCTCAATCGTGGCCAGTAGAAATGCTGGAGTAGTCGAACATACGTTTTACGCACGCCGAAATGGCCCGCTCCCTCCCCATGGGCAGCCTGTAATACCCGTTCTCTGTATTTCTTCGGCACGACAATCTGTAATAAAGTGTCAGTCAACTCCTTGTTATAAGAGACAAATTTACGCACAAGCAAGCCGTCAATGAGAAAATATCCCCGGTCTGCGCTCGGCATTTTCTCTTCCGATAAGGCCCCACCCAATAGCTCTGCCAACCCATCATCCTCTCTCTGGGCCTGAACAAAATCACAGCGTTCGAACGCTGATGGCAAATTAGGTAGCTGTGGGCATACACGTTTAATGTCGGAGAGCTCACCAGAACCATTCACTGCCTGCGTGCGACTCTTTGCCCGAGTCACCGCGCACGCAGCGAACACCTCAGGAAACTCTGCGGCAGATTCGTCTGGTTCATCAACCTCTATTGGCTCGGTAGTCACTATGGGATGCGCTGGTTCTCTCGGCCATACGCAATCCCCTGCCAAGATGTTACCTAAAATCACATGGACACCTGGCACAGGCAACGCTGGGCGCACCCCGACAATAACTTCACCCTGCACAAGATCGGAATTCAGCACGACCTTGTGCAGGGGAACGGACATGGTTTGCATACCAATGCCCCTAATGAGAACACTATTTCCTGTATGGGATTGTACTGAAAACGGTAAAACTGACTCGACCACAAAAGTCTCCGTAGCCCAGGTGTCACGCAGGATTTTGACAGGTTTTTTATCTGGGCTTCCCAGAAGCGAAATGAAACCATCAGTTATGAACGGGGCATAGCCCTCACGGACGTTACCATCGGCGGACTCAGACGCACACTGGCCTTCAACAGGAGGGTCAGACACCTCGCAGCCTGAACCTACTGCAGGGGCAGTGCCCTCTGGTGGGGTTTTCACCTGCACAGCCTGAGAGATGCGACTAGAGTGTCGAACCGGGGCAACGCATCCCACCCCCTTAACTGAGTGCGGTTGATTGGAGTTCGACCTGTTTTTATTTTTACCTCGAAGCAATGGACATTCCTTCTTCCAATGACCATACTCAAGACAGTAGTGACACTTATTTTCAGAGTCGGTTTTACTGCGACTAGTCAGCTCATGTCTAACCACAGCCTGACCACTATTGTTACCACCCCGATTATACCGCTGTTCATCCCGTGTGTAATTAACCCTGTGTGGAATATACTTCTACTTCTAGCAATTAGTCTTAAGCGCTCTCTTTGAATGTCGTTTTCCCTTTCCTCCTGTCGGTCACGTAGTTTAATCTTTTCATACTCAAATTCGCGCTCCTTTTCCCTTTCAATGCGCTGTTGCTCTAGTTCATATTCTCGACTTTTACGCTCTGCTTCTATTCGCTTCAGCTCCACTTCACGCTCCTGCTCACGTTCTGCTGCCTCTAAACGCTTTTGCTCCAGCTGTAATTTCAAGAGCTCCATTTGTTGGTCAAAAGTTAAAGCATTTGGTTCAGAACGCAACCCTTCATTTGAACTGGTAGGAGTAGAGGCCGCTGTTGGAACTACGGGGTCAGGGGCGGAGCCTATCTCTATAATAGACCTATTTACCAATTTAGATTTTACCAGTGGGGTATACTACGAAGCACGTTCGACATATCTAGGCTATGTAGACATATCGAGGCTTCACAAAGCCTTGACTCAGGGGTATACGTTAAGTCAGCGGTTCCCAAACTTTTCCCCCCGCGTACCACCACCTACATTCCGACTCGGCTCGCGTACCCCCACCATCCGACACATAAACACATAAAAATGTAACGCATTCTATAACCCCCCCACCCCCGCGTTGACAATATTTGTCTGTTTCCCTGTTTTAGGTGCGTGCATTTGGTCAGTTAAAAAGTTATGAAAATTAGACTGCATAGTAGCCTAACTACATCCACATACAATATCTTATAATAGGCCTACAACAACGCATGACAAGGATGTATTCGTTTGGACAACATTAGGCTATACAGCCTAGAAAGGCTAAACTTAGGCTACCTTTAGTTTGTTAAATGTAAAGCCTAGCTTAATGTTACCTTTCTTGCCCATCTGAAATAACTCCTAGCTTTGCTCCTTCCCTCCTTTCTGATTTTGTTGTTTTCAAAAACCTGTTATATCCGCGAAACTTTCCCCCCACGGACCACGCACCATCCAACGCATTCAAAAGTAACGCATTCTATTAGCTATTCCAGGCGTCTTAATAAGCTGCCCTTTTTTTGATGAACATATACAGAGTTAATAAATTATATCCTTTAATTTCATGTTTCCATATCATTATGACCTGATTCGAAATTATGTATTTATTCATTCAAATTTTCATTTTATACCTGTCCGCCATAGCCCTTTTCATCTCGCGTACCCCCTAGAAGCAGCTCGCGTACCACCTGGGGTACGCGTACCACAGTTTGGGAATCCCTGCGTTAAGTGATACTACGACAGCAGTTATGTGATATATTTGTTAAACTAGGCTTTCAGCTCAGATCTGTGCGTGTTCTCGGTGTTGGGATGACGTTGGCCAATCGTGAAACGTGGAGATGCACAAGACCGCCTCTATTTAAAAACAATTACTTCCGCATTCATGAGCGATAGCTTAATCTACACTGCGGTCATTTTTTGTGTCTAACCTATAACATCAAATCAATCAATCAGTTGTTGTATGGTATGCACGTCCATAGTGGGATATTTGCACGCACAGCACTATTAAAGCGCATTCGAGATCCAAAATGTTCGAAGAGGCGGAGCTCCACCTGTAAGATATATGACAGAATCCTACACGTGAGATAACTTCGTTTTTAAGACAATTGATTGGTCAGTGGGCGGTAGATTACACGATTTGAGCTATAACTTAGCACATAACCTCCTCCCGACCAGGTTTGGTTGACAGCATAAGATACCATGGTGATATAGGGACACTAAAACAGATCCACTTTCGTGTCACATCATACCCTGGCTTTGAGCGCAACATACCTCGCTAACTCACTAATCGAGATTCGTAGTATACCCCACTGATCTTTTAGTTCTTGTTTTTTTAATTCTTTCGGCAGAGTGTCGTCAAATTGATAATGCTCCGCAACTTAGCGCAACTGAGCTATAGTTAACCCATCCAAACATGCCTCCGATGGACACGCAAAAAAACTGTCCAATGTTTCCATTACTGCAATTTTACCCTGAACTGCGAACTGGATTAACGCGCTTATATCCCAAAAAATGCCTACCAAATCAGATTTTCCTTCAAAACATGGCTCAGACGCAACAGTGTACAATCCGCCGATAATCTAACACAGGTGCAGATAACCACCCCAATAACCCACAAGACTAGAGCTGCCCCGCATCTAACTGAAAACAACAGCCCTGAATATTTCCACTGCCTAGTATTCAGTGTGCCCTCATGCAATTGAGTTGCAAGCAACCCCAGCGCGTTCGACACACCAAACACAACAAACACATACACAATAGCACCCAGCGGTAAACGCTCTTCACCTTGCGCGGGGTTTCACGTCTGCTCAGGTAGGCTCTAACCTACCATCCCCCCCAATTAGCAACTAAACTACACCTGCGCCAAATTACCACAGCCTGCACGTCTTACCTGCAGCGAAAAGTAACGAAAACTGCAAGCAGCCCCTAAATGGCTCTCCTCCACGGCAAACCAAACAACAAAACCTCAATCAATTAGATCGCCAACCGAAATCTCAGTAAATTACTAACTTATCAATTGAAAAAATTCAACAATTTCAGCGCGAGTCTCCCCAATTTATAATTAACTGCACAGGCAATTTACGCCCGCCAGTAAGGCCAATTCAAAACAGTGTACTTCACGGAAAATTACCTTACCAAATTCCGGAAAAAAAATCACGGAGAGTCCCCATATGTGACATGCCGGCTCAATGCATGAAACATGAATGGGGAGACCACACGCTGATTCCGCAATAATAAAGATAATTTATTAAATAAAGGTAAATTTAACAGAGACTAAATGATAACTTGGTGTAGTGCAAGTCAGTATAATGGAAGGAAACCAAAAGTGTCATGCAAAATCAGTCTAGGGGTTTAACAGCCAAAAGACAACGAAAGCCAAATGCCAGGAGGAGGAAGCCGGGCCTCGCTGTCGTGGATGCAGGCGATTTATAATTCTGCCAATCAGGCACACCTGAGCACCAACACCTGCTCAACAGGAACAGAGAAAGAGCGGTAGAGAGCACAGGCACACCAAACAGGGCGGGGTCTAAGACCTGCCAATATCCGTCACAAGATCAACATACAAAAAAAAAACGGTCCTCCTAAACCCTACGGTTTTCGAGATATTCACAGAAAACTGTGTCTGCCCTACCCTCCTTTCGGGGGTCCAGTCCAGCGGGGGGGGGCTACAGATCAAAACGAAAAACGATGGTTCCATGCTATCCATGTGGGGTTACATGCCCACCAAGTTTCGTGTGCCCCGGTCTTTCAGTGTCCCGTGAATCCTTGTTGGTGTACGGTCACTAAATGTAATGTAATGTAAATGTAACCCCACATGGATAGCATGGAACCACCCCCCACCGTCCCCCCGTCCCACGGAACTGACAACTGACACTTTGCTGCAACACAAACAATTATATGTATTCACCTCTATTCACACACAATGAGGCAACTGCGAAAGGCAGTTGCCTTTCATTTTTACACCATTAAAAAGGTTCCAAGTAACTCCACACTGCATTGGTAGACTTCTGAGGGTCTTGGAACCTTTTTAATTGTGTAAAAATAGCGATTTAGCTGCATAGGCTACGCTATGCCCCCCACAGCTACTTGGCTAAAAACGGCGTAATTCGGAATGCTAGGGGGTGAGCGAAGGCACCCATTGAACACATGTAAGTACTCGGCAACATCTTTCAGTACAGCTAAGGTCAATTTCACACCGAACTTCTCCTTTAAAGGTTTGACTTCGTGCTTATTCAGTAGAGAATTTAGTGCTCTTCCCAATCCCAGACGTTCACATTGCATGTTTGTTTGTAATGGATGCAACCGCGAGATAGGCTACGCGTTTGATGGCAATGAGCTGTTAACAGACATGAACCAAGACATATAGCCCAGCAGCAATCTAGGGACTTTTCGTTATTTATTGAAGGGGCCACCGAGGAATTTTGAGTGCTTCAGTCAAAAGTTGCATGACCCTCCCTTGCCTGCTAGAAATTGTTCAATGACCCTCCGACAGAATTGTTAAAAAAGACATGACCCTCCCCTGCCAATTGTCGCTGTCTTCTGCCCGCGCTGCTTTGCGCCAAAGCCACACACTGATAACTTCTTAAATCAATCTTTCTGGTGAGCTTGCATGCTACCAGTCCTTCCTTTTCAAATGTGTTGTGCATTTTTGCACATTATTTCACAAATAATCATATGTGATTAATAATATGACAAATAATCCCTGTGCACGGGGACCGAAACAATGCATGCCAACTTTTTCCGTGTTTCTCACGTATTTTAACTTCCCCCGCTGTCTTGCCGTTTTAATGTTTTCCCGTAGAATATCCCATATTTTAATACTCTCATAACAGCCGTGCCATCAGGCCTGTCTCTGTGTTGCCCTGTTGCTACCTCTTGCCCTTCCAACGAAACAGATGTCTTCAAATCATCGTTTTCCTTGCTTGAAGGCGAACTTAGAGTGATGATAACCTATTTAAGTTTAACGGCGTGATTGTCGTGAGAGCACGATTCATTGGCGCTTGCATGTTCGGCCTAATGTCTACGTGCGCACCTGAGGCTACTCAGCTACTAGAGAAAGAATTTCCCCTGTTTGTATGTTCACTCCAAGTTGGCCTACCATAACTTACCAACTCTGCACTGTAGACCCTAACTGGCTATTTATATTTTTCTGTGAAATAAGCAAATGTATTTGTTCAACTTTATGAAGCAGAATTACGCACTAGGCTACTTGGAACATAACACATTTCACAAAGGACAGATGTATGTTATAGTGACAAAATATTAACTTTCAGTGTTTTACGATGTCTTTGTCATGGGGAAGTTTTTTTTCCCATGCATTTATTCTAGGCTACTATCAGTGACTGCCGTGAGAGAAGCGGGTTCTGTGTTTCGTTCATGTCAGTGACTGACGCGAGAGAAGCGGGGTCTGTGTTGCGTTGCGTTAATTTATTTTCAATTGGGCATGCCGTGCCGTGTTGTCCACAGCTCAGTTCTGACAAAGCCGAATTTACTCTTTTTGAAACAATGAGTGCGCGCGTTTGTATGGTTATATTGCTTGACGGGGGGGATCCCAAGCAGCTTTCAGCCATAAGGCTACTTTGAGAACATTTCCTAATTCACCCGACGCTAATATTCAAAATGTTGAAAACTATTTCGGCATAGCCTATTAACTGACCACCCGATTCACGTTGACTGGGGGGCAGGGGGGGCCATCAGACATTTGTGCCCAGTTAATCCGGCCCTGCCCCCAACAAATCACACCTTCCCACCAGCTGTGACAGCTTAAAAGAAGTCAAAAGGACTCCTAACTCACAGACCTATTCACAAACCGGTTTTGTGGCATTTCGCCTGTTTTGAAATCCTATGCGGCTACAGGAGCTTCCAATCGTGAGGAAGCAATTTTGCATTGTAGGCATAATTAACATGCAATAACGCCACCAACAACAACCAAAACTAGGCTTCTCATTGTCAACATGTAAATTAAATGTATGCATTATTGTGAATCAAATTAAAATGTTCTCTTTTGCAAACATAGGCATAGGCATAGTAACAGATTAATGTAATAATGTTACAAAGATACTACATCAATCCTTATGTTTCATTAGGCTACTAGGCTATTTGTTTTGCCTTACTCTTGATTAATTTAGGCTAGGCCTTTTTATTCAGTTATTCATCATCTTCTGTCCTTGTGTAGCGCACACATTCTCAGACCTGTCACCTGCCACTCATCGTAAGGGAGTTGTTTGGAATCATTCCCGCGTTACAATCATCAGCCAATCAAGGTGGTCACTTCAGTCAAGCTCGTGCATGAGTAATAACGTCATCCATAACAACGAAGACTCACTCACTCTTAGACTGTTAGTCAAAGATTCTAGAGCGCTCAGCTCCAGAATCTGTTCAGGAGTTGTCATTTTCCCTTACTAAGAGTAGCCTAGGTCTGAAAGGCTTTGTGAATAACTTAATAAGAGAAACTCCTATAGCTAAAATATTTTATTGCTATTTAGGAGTAGCCTACTCCTGACTGCTGACCACCTCACACATTTCTCTAAATTTTGCAACGACCTTACATGACACAATGCCATAAAATGCCAGTGTTTAGGACACCGAATAATGTTTGTAATACCAGTTAGGCCTACGTTCAACAGTAACATTAGTGTAATGAGCTATTCATTGTCGAAGGTGCATGGTGAAGTGAAATTCTTACTTTGGAAACATTTGCCGATATCATTGGATAGGGACTATGCCTACTTGTTTATTTTTTACGTAGCCTACAATGGCCAGTTCAGACAAAGCCGAAATTACTCATTTTGAAACATTTGTATGGTTATATTGCTTGACTTAAATCCCAGAGAGTAGGCTAGGCTACCGCACCCCACAGTGATGGGCTATAGCGGTCTTACGCGTTCAGTGTAGGGTATAAACAAGCTGAGAATTTAGCGGTGTCACGTCTGCCTGTCACAGACGTGGGGAGCTGAAGCTTGGGATAACAGTTACAGTATTTTATTTTACTTCTTATGGAATATATTTTTTTTCACTTTTATAAAGGCTTTGTTTAAATGCTGTTGGAACAAATAGTAGTTGATTATAAAGGCAACTTTCTGTTGCAATATTCTGTGTGTTCTGGACTGCAGGTAACTTGTTAAGCCAGTGGTTCTCAAACTTTTTCTTTCATTCCCCACTTTGATCAAGGAGGCATAGACTGATGATAGTGGAGATAACGTGCTATCCCGAGGCCTTTGCAAGTCAGCATCTCCGACGGTAGTCTACCCTATTAAAAATATACGTTTTCAATGTCCCAAACGGAGAGCCATACTTTATTGTTTTAACGATCTCTATGCTACTTACCAAAATGTAGGCATGGGAACATGATGAAGTATCCAACTGTCGTGTGTTAAACTAGATGTACCGCAGAGCGGTACAAAATATGACCGCCGCCCAGTCCAGCACATTTTTTCCACTAAAAGAAATCACGCTGAAAGGCCTATATGATTCTAACTGTCTCACTAAATTGCATTATCCACACTCAATTCTCACTGGTATCTGCTAGACAACAAGTACCAAAACATGATTAGTTCATAGATTTCACATGTAAAATTCATTTTATACAACCCCACCTCCATCTTGCCTGTTCATAATTATGAGAAATTCTTGATTGTTTGTGTTATGTTTATGTTATGTGTGTGGGTGTGTGTGTGTGTGTGAGTGTGTGTGTGTGTGTGTGTGTGTGTGTGTGTGTGTGTGTGCGTGCCTGCGTATGTGCCTGTGCATGGAAGCGTACATATGTCTACTGTGTGAGTATGTGTCATGATTACTGTGAATGTGTGTGTGTGTGTGTATCTGTTTGTGCACATGTGTGCACATGAACTGGGTTAACATGACCCCTGGAGGCAAATATACGGAAAAAATGGTCATCCTAGGCCCTACAGTTCTCAAGATATTCACAGAGAACTGTGTCTGGCCTACCCTCCTTTCGGGGGGTCCAGTCCAGCGGGGGGGCTACAGATCAAAACGAAAAATGACAGTTCCATGCTATCCATGTGGGGGTACATGCCCACCAAGTTTTGTGTACCCCGGTCTTTCAGTGTCCCGGGAATCCTTGTTGGTGTACGTCACTAAATGTACACATACATTGTTTTATTGTAAGGCCCCCCATGAACGAAAGTACACAAAACTTGGCATGCATTCGGAGGGTGTCATAATGATCCTACACTTTCAATTTCGTGCAGTTTTGACCATGTCAGCCAGAGATATTGTGATGAAAACACCTAATTTTTTGCTTTTTAATTTTTAACTAGGTGGCGCTATACATGAAATAAGTGGTAATGGGATGGGTTGACATGGCCCCTTGAGATCAACATACAAAAAAAAGGTGGACCTCCTAGGCCCTACGGTTCTCGAGATATTCACAGAAAACTGTCTCCGGCCACCTACAGGCCAGTTGGTGTATAGTAACATAAATTAATTTATTGTGTGGCCCCAATGAACGGAATTCCACGAAACTTGGCGTGCATTCAGAGGGTGTCATAATGATCCTACACTTCCAATTTCGTGCAGTTTTGACTATGTTAGGTCACAGATACCTGCGATTACAACACCTCATTTTTACTTTTTTGTGTTTAACTAGGTGGCGCTATACATGAAATGAGTGGTTATGGAATGGGTTGACATGGCCCCTTGAGATCAACATACAAAAAAAAAATGGTCCTCCTAAACCTTACGGTTCTCGAGATATTCACAGAAAACTGTGTCTGCCCTACCCTCCTTTCGGGGGGTGCAGTCCAGCGGGGGGGCTACAGATCAAAACGAAAAACGATGGTTTCATGCTATCCATATGGGGTTACATGCCCACCAAGTTTAGTCTACCCCGGTCTTTCAGTGTCCCGGGAATCATTGACAGAAATTTGGACATGCGAAAAAGAAAGAAAGAAAAAAAAAGAAAAAAATCTGACAACCTATATGACCGCCGCTTCGCTGCGCGGCGGTCATAATTATTGTGATTACGAGCCAGTGGTTTTCAAACATTATGCGTGACTCGGACATCAACAGACTCATATCGTCCTCGCATGAGGACATACAGACTGCTCAGATAACAGGTGTACCTCCAGTTATGCACGGTTTTAGTCAAGTCATTTAAATGTGCTGGTGAAACAGTTGTGTACTCTGGGCACAGTTCTTCCAGAGCTTCGTGCCAAGTAATAAGCGTTGAGTCGAGATGTTTGTGAATGAAACGAAGCGTATAGGCCATGGGTTTCCAAAGTGGGGGTCGGGACCCCCCGGGGGATCACGGGACACCGAGGGGTGGGTCGCAAAATGATTTCCATAAATCTAATAAATCTGGGAAAAATAAAAGAGCTGTCACTTGACCGCACTTTAAAGACAGATTTTAATTCCCAGACGCTTGCTGAGTTCTGGATTTCAGTCGAGAGGGAATATATATACAGCTATTCAAGGCCGCGATGGATGTAGCCTACTGACGCCGTTTGGCTCCACATACCTGTGCGAAAAGACTTTCTCTGCACTGACATATATTAAAAACAAATGCAGATCGCGTCTAAATGTGGAGGATGATTTCCGTGTGGCCGTCTCCACAATTAAACCAAGAATGGATTTGCTGTGTTCCGCGCATAGCGCGCATACATCTCATTAGATGAGATTAACGCTGAAACATAGTTGCCAAAATGTTAATTTGCGCAGCAACAATGTACATATGTTTACAACAGTTTGTGGATATTGTCCTGACTGAGATATTCTTCTGTTAAAATGGAAATTAAAGTAATGTTTCAAAGTTAAGTTTGCACGACAGCAACAATGTGCACTCATGTTACATGGATATTATTTTTTGACTAAGGTATTCTGCTTTTATCATATAGTAAATTTCTATATGTAAAATCATAACAGGCTGCTCTGTTCTTTTGTGTTGTCGTTAAGCCCGTGTTTGGATAAGCCTAGTGCGTATGGCCAGTGCACACATTTTATTTTATTTTTTGAGTCACATCCAGGGATAGTGGGGGTCGCCAGTCTCTGGCACGGTTATTTTGGGGGGGGGTTCACTCTTTATTACGACATCCCGCAACGACATACCGTTATTACGACATGCCTCTATTTAGACATGCCCCTACTCCGACTTTTTTTAGTACCGCTATTCCGACATTACCAATCCTCATTTTCAATTTATCTCAGTTCCTGTATCCTATCAAATTCCAACATAGATGCATGGATGAGTCATGTCATCTGCACCTGCAGCTACATCAACAATCCACCCGCCATCCACTCCAAACAATGTTTTTCCCAATAATTGATATCGGCACACATTTCAGTCAAAACCTTAGGTGATTTTGAACTGGCCATGTGAATAAATGTTACACATTATATGTAAAACACAAGTAGCTCTCCTCATTTTATTCTCTAAGCTCTCAGGGGAAAACGGTCGGAAACTCCATGCATCAAACAAACTCTGCGCGTGCAGGCCACCTATATTAATTCATTAATGGCCGTCAATCAATGGCCAATTGCGCAAAGACGGGCGGAATTCTTGCTCCAGTAGCCTAAAACACTTCAGTGAACGTTCAAATAACCCCCAGAGTTCAGTGTCCATCAGGGTGTTCAAACTGGGTGTGCAATATTCAAGTTGCTTATATTGCATTTTAGAGGACAATGATAAATCCATGTGCAACGCATTTTGGCTTGCCAGCAGGTTGGATAAACTGAATTTACTACACAATAATGTAGGCTAGGAATATATCTTTGCGTGCAGTTGTTGAATTACACATAACACGTCTGCATATTTATTTAGTCTTCTTTCTCTCGACTCTAGGCTAGCGCATGCATTATCATGGCCCTATAATTGTGCAAAGACAGGCGGGATATCCGACGCTACTTTTACAGTAAACCACTTCACAACGAACGTTCAAATAACCCCCAGAGTTCAGTGTCCATCAGTCCCAACATTTAGAAACATAATCGAAAAGTCCAAGCGTGAATTGGGTGTGTTTTGATTTTGAGAGAGACTGGAGAACGGCCGTATGTCTCACAGCAACTGCGATAACCTTGTTTCTTTAAGGCTATCCTAACCTCCAAATATCCACATCTAATGAGGGTCGGCGACTATCCTAACCTGACTCCGCCAGATGGATTTGCTCCGCATATCCATCTGGGAACTTTTCATTGAAGAACTTTTGGGAAGGGGCGGACATACTGGTTAGCTGATTGGATAAACCATCTGTCTATCACCACCTTTGTTGGTTATCGACGGGCCAAATCAACCAATTAGATGAACAAAGTATTCTTCTAATGCCGTTTAACATACAATTAAGTTAGGTAACATTACAAACGTTAAGATGTTTTAACTTACCATTTATGAACCTAATCAACGACAATTCCCATCAAGTTTTCACGGTAGGCCCTACACTTCTGAAGATAGTATATTCCTCCATTATGAACTGGAATCAGCCGTGGAGGATGTCTGTGTCGTTCATTCCTCCCAGCTGCATGGCTGAGACTCATAGCTTCACAGTTTACCCAGGAATACTTTCTAATTTGAATAAAACTTGCGCGATAGCTATGCTCATCTCTGTGGATGCCGTCATGTTGTTCGTTGCGTCACACCTCAACCCGCCTCAAAGCCAACGCTGATTTGGACGTTCGTTTGGTGAACTGCTCCAAATTTTCTTTAACGGAAAGTATCCAGACTGATCTGCGAGTGAAACCCTGAAGCTCGCGAGATCAGGATGGTCTCACGAGGCTACGACTATCCAATACCCAATACTATTTGCAATACCCTCGATATGCATATTATTGGAAAGTTTAGTTTATGGCCGTTCGTGTGAGTACAATAACTTAATTTTGTAAATTTTACCAAAACGACTGGTTTCGCCTTGCAGGGTACATTTCATTTGTTGTCTTATCTTTTTTTATTCAAAACAATTCGTAGGTATCTATACTCAAGTCTAATTACCACCAGACACAAATAATCATCACCTAGGTTAAATCTTCTCTCTCTCTCTCCAAAATCTCTTCCTCTGAGATGCACGCGCTATAGGCTATAATTTAGACTATCCGACATTTTAAATGTGACTCTCTAATCAACTTGTTTTAGCTCTTAAACACGAAAAATATGTATTGAACATTGATGTTCAACGGAGCTGGTGTGTGTGAGGCGCACTATTAAAGACGCGACTAACCTTTCGGTTTCATTCGGTTAAAGTTCTTGTGCGTAGGCTATTACAGAATCCAATCCTGTCGATGCCCCTGCTATTTATCAATGTAGCCTTTTATTGTTTTTTTGCCATGAATCGTCTGAGCTGTGATGAAATCGTGTGTTGTTTAAAGTTGGGACGATTACTGTAGGCCTAGGCTATACTGCCCATATTGGAATAAAAAAAAGAATGGCCCACCCTAGGCCTACTTCGCAAAAGTCCACTCCGTTGAAAAATCCTGGCTATGGCACTGTTAATGACCTCGTGTCGGAATGACAGGACGTTTGAAAAAAAGGTCAAGTGCCGCTACTCCGACAATCAAAAAAAAAATGTCGCAGTAGTGGGACGCCTGAAAATTAATGTTAATGCCGCCACTTCGACAATTAGACGCCAATGTCTAAGTAGCGGCATGTCGGAATAGCAGCATGTAACCATTTTGGGGGTCGCGGGTTGAAAAGTTTGGGAACCCCTGGTATAGGCCATAGTGTGACATGCGTAAACCAATGGTGTAGAGATGACGCCACAGGGTTTTATTTAAGAGAGCCTACGTTTGTATGTAGGCAATTTATATTCACAATACTTAGGCCTAATAAACAATTTTATTTGTATTGGTTGTGGCAAGTTTACAACCGTCAAGTCGGTCGGACTAAAAGGGGAAAAAAATAAATATTTGGGTCTATATTGACAGGGTTGGTCGGGTTACGGCAAACGAAAATATTTTTAAGGATGGCCTGGCAGTGTTTTTTTGCGCGTCTGCAGAAATCAGCCAAATATGAATGTAATTCTGCGGCATAAAGCAGATGTATTTGTTTATTGTACAGAAAAATAAAAATGACATGTCAAGCAGTCAATTGACTACATTGCAGTCAAGAAGTAGGGCAAATTAATTTACGAAACCAAAACGTGGGTCATAGTTGTCTAAGCCTCTATTGCGTAGCCTGTAAAAAACGTCGCCAGATAGTATTAAATCGGCAACAACATTGTTTTCTGCAGAAGCCTACCCAAGGCTACAGATTAATTCTGAACAGTTATTTCTCTACTGGCTCAATTATCACACCACTGTTTTGTTTAACGTAGCTGCGTTACCCCCAACACTGACAATAATGTAGACAGCAAATTTCGATTTCGATTTTCGTTACCACCGTGTAGTCAAGCCTTAAGACATACCCAAGTAGCCTAAATCGAGGTAATGTTTAATTATGCATGATTTATTTTGTTATTGAATTCGTAGGCTGGGATTACTCTCGGCAAGTCTCCTGCTTTTTCAGTAGGGGCGGCAGGCAGAGCGATGTACAGTGGCAGAGCGACGCACAGTGGCTGAAAGTGGTACTAAAGCTTCACGCAGCTTCACGCCTCGTAATGCGCGACTAAAGTGGTCATTTGAAAGCGATGCCCACTGTAACATGGTCAAAACTGCACGAAAATTGGTGGAAAAGTGTAGGATCATTATGACACCCTCTGAATGCACGCCAAGTTTCGTGGAATTCCGTTCATGGGGGGCCATACAATAAATTAATTTATGTTACTGTTCACCAACTGGCCTGTAGGTGGCCGGACACAGTTTTCTGTGAATATCTCGAGAACCGTTGGGCCTAGGAGGACCACCTTTTTTTTGTATGTTGGTCTTAAGGGGCCATGTCAACCCATAACATTACCACTTATTTCATGTATAGCGCCACCTAGTTAAAAATTAAAAAGCAAAAAATGAGGATTTTTAATCACAATATCCCTGGCTGACATGGTCAAAACTGCACGAAATTGAAAGTGTAGGATCATTATGACACCCTCCGAATGTATGCAAAGTTTCGTGGACTTTCGTCGACTTAATTTATGTGAACATTTTGTGACCGTACCGTGACCGAGTTTTCTGTGAATATCTTGAGAACCGTAGGGCCTAGGATGACCAATTTTTTGCGTATGTTGGCCTCCAGGGTAGAGTTCTCAACGGGTCGGCCCGACAAACCCGACGGGACCCGCAGGTTCGGGTCGAAAATATAAGCAAATGACTCGGGTCGGACCTCGGGCTTAATCTTTTCTGCTCAGTGGAAAAAAAACATTTATTAATCATCGCAGCTGTTCACCGTAAAGAAAGTCTGCTGCTGCGTGCAACGTGCAGCATGGAGAGGGGCAGGGGCAGACCTGCCGCTGCGTGCACGCCTTTAGCCTGGAGAAGAAGATGGAGTTGGTGAAAAGTAGGCTAAACTTGCTGCAGGTGAATTCACCGTCGCTACTACAGGAGTGGGGAAATCAGAGGTCTGGAAAGTGTTTGGAGTGGTGCTGGATTCTGATGGAAATTCTACAGGTTATGTGCAATGCTCAAAATGCAAGGTGCTGATGAAATATGTGACCCTGCAAGGCGAAACCAGTCGCTTTGGTAAACTTTACAAAATTAAGTTATTGTATTCATATGAATGGCCATAACCTAAGCTTTCCAACGATATGTGTATCGAGGGTATTGCAAAAACTATCGCTAAGATAACTGCATCCAAAGTTGGCATGGTTCTTCTGTCATGATACGCCAGAAGAGGAAAAAATCACTGTTTTAAGTAAATTGTCACGCTAATATGTTGAATCTTCACCTAAATAAAGTCAGAGTTTAACAGTCAAAACGTAGCCTATGTTTTACGTCGGGCCGCGGGCCGGGTTCGGGCAGATAATTCATGTTGATGTGTCGGGTTACATCAGGTCCGGGCTTTAAAAGCCACGGGCCGGGTCGGGTCGGGTTGTAATTTTCAGGCCCGTTGAGAACTCTACTCCAGGGGTCATGTTAACCCATTCCATATGCACACATATGCATAAACAGATACACAAGCACACACATACATTCACAGTAATCATACGTATGACACATACTCATACAGTAGACATATGTACGCATGCATGCACATGCACACACACAGGCACATACACAGGCAAACACGCAAGCACATGCACGCACGCGCACACACACACACACATAAACATAAACATGTACACACACACACATGCACACAATTCAATAATTTCTCAGAATTATGAACAGGCAAGATGGGGGTGGGGTTGTATAACATGTATTTTACATGTGAAATCTATGAACTAATCATGTTTTGGTACTTGTTGTCTAGCAGATACCAGTGAGAATTAAGTGTGCATAATGCAATTCAGTGAGACAGTTAGAATCATATATGCCTTTCAGCGTGACTTATTTTTGTGGAAAAAATGTGCTGGACTGGGCGGCGGTCATATTTTGTACCGCTCTGCGGTACACCTAGTTAGAGATGTAACGGTATGAAAATGTAACCTCACGATTATAGTGACCAAAATTATCACGGTTTTCGGTATTATCGCAGTATTTACTTAAAGAGGCCTACACAAGCTGAAATAGTTTCAAAAAGTGTGACGGTGTTTACTATATTACAAAAATATAGGCACAACTTTATCAAAAGTGCAACTTTTAACCAGGGATGCTGGAACTCATTTTTGCACCTGGGGGTGCTCATGAGGGAGGATAAAATAAATTGTTACTGAGTAGATGTGATTTCTTTATTCTGGTGCATTTTAAGGTGGCCTATTGCTACTGGAGAAGGGCATATTTTCGTTCACATTCATAGGCCTACATCCTGACTGCACAAACGAACCTGGCTGGGCTGAGCATTCTTAATTCATAGCATAACATTACAGTGGTTATTGTGTGTTATTCCGTTCACTTTTTCCTTGGTCATGTTTAATTGGCTATGTGCTTTATAGCTTAAAGCGATGGTTCAGAGTAATTTCACCCTAGGGTCCTTTGCACCATGACCCCGAGCCAAACACCCTCCCAGAACCTGTTTTCCCTTGGTCGAACCCTGGTCGAGTAGCGCTGTCAGAAACTAATGAGTTTCTGCAGTCGTAATGCTCTGTGACCACTGTACTATCTGCTTCCACAAGGAAATAGTGTTTGCAGGTAAATGTATAGTTTATAGGCCTGAACGTCAGATTCACAAAATTTCTGTTAACTAACAAACTGACGGTTGTATGTGTTCACTGAACCAAGATTATGAAAATAAAACACAACTTTTCAATCTAAAACTTAATCTGAACAGATATAGTGCAGAAACCTTTCAGAATTCTTCACTTTCTGCTGACGAAAAACAAATGTCCACTATGTTTTTTGTGCACGTGAGCAACGTCTTTTTGTTGTTATGTCACAGGGTATGAATAGCTCAGCTGTGTGGCCAAGGCTATTCGTACCAGGGGTGTAAATAGACACTCCATTATGATATTTTAAATGAAAACAGTAATTGTTGTCGTCAACATTTTTATCGCGGTTTACCATTATACCGGTAATTGTTACATCCCTAAGTGTTATCCGATTGCGTCGAAGTCCAAAACAGTGGCGATTCTAGACATTTTTAAAGGAGAATTCCGGTGTGATTTTGACCTAAAGTGTTTTGAAACATGATACCGAGTGTGAACGTATGTCTCATAGCCCATCTCGGCTTGTCCCCTGCACTCCGAAATCTGGCGCTAGTTAGCCGATGCTACCAACAAGGCGGTCAATGGTGGTGCCTCGGCATCGGCATAGCCATGCAAATAAATCACTGTTTTACACCATTTACGAGGCTCAATGTATCTCCACACTTCATTGGTAGACTTACGAGGGCCCTGACATTTAAAACGAGACATTGAGAACTTTGAAAAAGCACTGGTAGTTTACTTACAAGACGATTTATACAGACAGTACCTTCACGAAGTTTAGCGTTTGCAGCCATCTTGAATTTAGTCACGATAAGTCGAGCGATGAGTAAGAATGAACAGGTATGATAAGGGATCAGATTCCAAAAATAATTCTGAGGAAATGCATGGATTACAGTTTCTTCCAGTAGCAGCAACTGGAATCAATGCATTTCCACGGAATTATTTTTGGAATCTGATCCCTTGTCATACCTGTTCATTCTTACTCGTTGCTCGACTTATCGTGACTAAATTCAAGATGGCTGCAAACGCTAAACTTCGAGAAGATACTGTCTGTATAAATCGTCTTGTAAGTAAACTACCAGTGCTTTTTCAAAGTTCTCAATGTCTCGTTTTAAATGTCAGGGCCCTTGGAAGTCTACCAATGAAGTGTGGAGATACATTGAGCCTCGTAAATGGTGTAAAACAGTGATTTATTTGCATGGCTAGCCCGATGCCGAAGCACCACCATTGAAAAAGCTGTTGGTAGCATCGGCTAACTAGCGACAGATTTTGGAGTGCAGGGGACAAGCCGAGATGGGCTATGAGACATACGTTCACACTCGGTATCATGTTTCAACACACTTTAGGTCAATATCACACCGGAATTCTCCTTTAAATGGGTGTAAAAGCTCAAATAATAACAGCAATACTAGGAGAAGATTTAATGGATACAGAGATACTTTGTTAAGAAATAGTTTATTAGCTGTTTGGTTTTGGTTGGTTTTTTGCTGTATTGCATTGTTAATTAAAAAAAATAATAATCTGATGCACTGTACATTTGTTCTCTGTCTCTCAGATTTTTGGTATAGTTGCTGGACTCTTATTTGGTTATGATGCCCTCTTAGCAATATCTATTCTTAAGGACAAAAGAACATCCCTCACACACCAAACAGGACAAAATGGTGTTACAGCACAACCAAATACCCAAATGATAATTGTCAAAGGTAGGTTACACTTTCAGGTTTCATGCTTGAATTACTTGATTTAAAGACATTTTAGTCTTATCAGGCATATGGTATCATGAGATATGTGACTAATAATAATTAATGCAATGGAAGTCTAGTAGTTATGCCATGTTTTAAGAAAATATCAGGTTGCTTTCACTGACAGTATGATGTTTTTTTCAGTAAGGACCTGTGAGCTGATGGAGATTCAGACAACATGATGACAGTATCCATGTGTTTCATTCATACATTCATTCATTTCAACAGAATGATTTTATTCAGAAGAGCTTGTTTCAAAAACAAAAGTTGTTGTAGGTTGTGAAGATGACTGCTTTTCTTTCTGTTGTTTTGCAACCTTTTCGCCTTACTGTTGAGAGTGAACATGCAATGTTAATCTGTTGAAAACAGTAGGCTACACTGAATTTACATGTACACTGAAATTGCGTGAATAAACTGCAATTCTGGAAAATGTGTCCCTTTACAGTACACCTAGCCTGGCCATTTGCCATCCCCTTGGTACGCTTGGAGGGAGATGAAAATCAAGCGGAAGTATGTAGGAAGGCAATTAATGCCAGGCTACAGTACACCCTAACTTGGATAGTTTGGTTGAGTGACTCACACTCCAACTTCACTATCATCCAATTAGGAGGTTCTATATTAAGGGTGTGTCTTTTTTGTAAATGATAACAATAATAATAATAGTTCGGTCTGAGATTGAAAATATTTTGCACTTCTCACTGGGTAGCACTTTTTTATATTGTGTCAAATCCAGCACTGAAAGACTATTTTTGCAGAATTGAAAGAATTGAATTTGTTATACTCAACCATTTTGATGCCAAGATCATCAAAATTGGATTATCCCATCACAATCCATTCCAGGTGAAAAACTGCATAAAAGTACTTCTGACATCATGTTAACGTTAGCATTGGTTGAGTGATGGAGGCTAGTTTAATTGTTGGTGTATATGTGAAACATAAATGTGGTTATACCGAGCAAATTTATAACAGCACTGTAGCTGTTGACGTGCTTAGAGTCCTTGGCGGCTGTCTGTGCTTTGTAAAATGTTGCAATAAGACATTAAAAAAATGTACACAAAAAGTACACTAAATAAATTTTCCCAACCCTCGGACTGAGCACTGCGAACGGTGAGTGCCCAGACCCTAAATTTTTTTGTGGGTCTGGCTCGTCAGGCTATGCTGCTGTTATATTAGCCTACAGAGCAACTAGGACAGGCGCGTGTAACTACAAAGTGGGGTCTGGGTCTGTGGTTGCGCGGCAGTTGCTAGGTAATAATGTAAACTCTATTTTTGCTGCCAATCACCAAAAAGCATGCCTTTTATGGCTGTGTACGTAGGCTACACGGGATTTGATGTAAACTATAAACACAACCAAGAAGAAAACTGTTTGAAACTAGCATAAATTATAATCAGAAGTTAATTTTCAGCAAAAACCAGAACAATTCGTGTCCCCGGAAATATTATTAATTATCCGGGACAGTCACTCAAAAAATAGAACAATCCCGGGAAATCTAGTGCATGTGGCAACCCTATTATGAGCTCTTTCTTCATGGCACAGTAGGGTTTCACAGAGATGATGTCAGCTAGGTCCTTGCGTAACCTGCATAGAGTGTCACAGTGACGCCACTTCCATTTGCCTCCATGGGACATGGGAAAATTTTGAACGCCAGTCTATGGCGAAAAATAAATTATTTTCTGGTCCCGGTTGACTTGTGCCTTGAATTACCCATATGATGTTTGTCAATTTTAAAGACAATTTTTCATGTAAAGACATTTGCAGTTTGTTTCGTAACTATTGAATTACAACATTATGAAAGATCGTAATTCCAACGACTACAAACCCATCAGTCGCGCTAGTGACGTTAGCTCATTCATAGCCACACTAGATTGTACAAGCATACCAGCAACAGGTCTTAATTGGGCTTTCCTTGCCGATGAAAATACCATAGGTCAGAGGATTAAACACATCAGGTAAGTTGTATTCGTCCATAGACTGTACATTAGATACTGTTAAGTGACATAGCAGGCAGCAAGATGCAACCGTTAACTAGCATAACAGCTAATCTTATCGTTTCATTACGTTGGTGACGTAGTGCTACATCGTTCGAGACGAGAGATGTAGTCCACTGAGCGGATTCGCACAAAACCAACATAACTTTTTAAGTCTATCGAACAACAGTACTTTCTTGACGTGAAAAATTATCTTTTAAATTCACACACCTCATATGTGAAATTCGTGGCACAATTCAAACTGGACCATAAAATAATTGTTACCTCTCCATTAACTCCCCTTCATATTTTTTTGAAAGATAGGTCCCTTGTAGCGGAAGTAAAACGGAAGTCACTGGGACACTCTCAGCCCTACACACACCTGGACTCGAACCCGCAAATAGCAGCACTTCGATCGGGAGTCGAGTGTGCTGACAATAGAACTAAAAGCCCAGGCAGCTAGCTTTCATGCCAGCACTACCCTTAAGGCATCGGGGAGTGAGGTTTACTAACATTCCACGCGCACAGCTATGCTAGCTGGCATCCATTACACTTGCATGTGGGGTCATTAAGAGTCTCTTGTCTGAGCTCCTCCATCCATCTGCAGGATAGCACCTCCACCGCCATGACTTCATAGTCCTCAGTCTCGTCAGCAGGATTTGTGAAGGGGAGGTGTGATCTCGAGAGTGCATCCGCACATAGAGCTATTTGCCTCTGTTGTACACTATACTGTAGAGAGGTTGTACCGTTGGAGTTTCAGCATCATCCTCTGCAGCCGGGCAGAGGCTGTGTGCAGTGTTTTTTGGAGTATAGTGATAAGAGGCTGGTGGTCGGTTTCCACTGTCTCCGGTCGCCCCTAAATTAAGTAATACAAATGTCTGCCATTGAAAGACTAGAGCTAAAAGTAATTTTTCGATTTGCGCATAACGTGATTCAGTATCACTGAGGGCTCTGGAGGCAAAAGCCAGTGGCTTGTTGTGCTACAGGGGGACTGCACCTAACCCATGTAGAGAGTCATCTGCTGCCAGCACAACCGGCTGGGAACATCAAAGCACTGCAGCACCGGTGGACTGTCTCAGTTTTGAGAGGGTAGCCTCATCCCAGACAGCACACATACATCTGCCCGATGTCGGTTTCAGATCAGCATGGAATCCTCCCATATAATAATGTAGCAGGGGTATCGGCCTGAAGTCGCTTCCATGGATGTTGGCTTTTGATCGTTCCTACTATCCAAAGCAGATCCCACTATCTGTTTTTTTTACCCCAGCTTCCATGTATGTTGGCTTTTGATCGTTCCTACTCATAGACTGTATATAGAACTGGACAGTGTGGCTGCATTCTGCAGTGTTCTATGGAATTGAAGCCGCCAAGGCAACACCATCTTGGAAAATTTGGAGCCAATTTGAAGTGCGGCTGCGCAGCAAAAGTTGAAGCATGCGCAGTGAAGAGGAGTCGCGGTCAGGCACGCCCAGAGCCATATAAAGGTAGAGTTGCGACAACTCCATTGACTAATGGGCTAATGTTCCATTTTTTTTTCCAACAATGGCAGCTAATGGAAGCCTCATAGTTCCCGGAAGTTAACAATTAATAATAGCAGCAGCCAACATTTCAGACTCAGATTTATATTCCTTTGCCTCATCCGAATAATAATAATAACAGTAATAGTAGTAAAGTAATAGTAGGCTATCAATAGCCTAATTATAATAATAAATGATTTATGTATCAACCATGACTTTTCTGCTGCTCAGTCTTTATCAGTTCCTCATCAAATAAATTAAAAGGACAGCAATATGCTTGGGTGTAAGAATAGCAAGTTATTATTTGACCGTGAGACTTAACCCAGGAAAGGCTGTCGTTTTTGTATGGAGAGGAGTGGGAGCTATAGCCTGACGTAGTCATACTCAATTGTGGGCGGGACTAAGTTCGGAATGGCACCCAGGCTATGGGAGCTAGGCTATTAGCTAACGTTACTGTCTTGGCTGAGCTAACCTGCTTGTCGTGTCATCATAACGCCTTTGCACAGAGGAAATGCACAGATATATGCATCAGCCGAAGTTCCCAAAGCAAATGTAGGCTACGTTTCAGTCCCAACTTTCTCTAGTCACTTCCAGAGTTCGTGTTTTGGCCGGCGTTAGCGCGCTAGCCAAGTAACGGCATTAGCTCGCCTCTGCTTGATTGAAATATCAGCTGAGGTAATGCTAATGGGTTTGAAATCTATTTCTCCGAGCTCGGTAGTGGTTCTCTGCATCTATGAAAATTCATTAACAGCAATCGGTAAGGGTAGACTTTAAAGATGAAAGTGTTGCGGTGAATTAATTGTTGTTTTTGTCTCTTGCAGGAGAACCTGATTTTTGGGGGAACATTTTCTAACAGCATTTTTTCATCATTCAGACTTTCAATAAAACATTCAATAAAATGAATTGAAAATATTTCTGGCATCTTTCTTGTGTCTTTATAAATCTAATCATCTATAGCCTAGTGTAAAATGTGCAATCTCAAGTTCCGACCTAAATAAATAAAGGTTGTATAATCCGGGGGTGGGCATAGCTTTGATGAGTCGTTGAAACATTGGCTCATTGTCGTTTTCGATGATTTTCCGACATCCCGGTGATGTCTTGCCAATGAGCAAACGATGAGTCGTTGAAACATTGGCTCATTGTCGTTTTCGATGATTTGCCGACATCCCGGCGATGTCTGGCCAATGAGCAAACGCTTCCTATGCGATGTCTTCTAGACGGTAACGGCATTCATCGGCCCGACATCGGTAAGATTTATGTGTGCCATCTGGGATGGTGCTCGTCAGCACCATTCTGTGTCCACGCAGGGGTGCTGTGAGTTCATTGCAGTTTCGGATGAACTATGATAGTAGTCATACAAAGGAACCGCTGCAGGCCAAGTTTGTCCTATAATCAGGCGAACGGCCTTCGGTTTTTTTGGGGTCGGGTTTAACACTCGTCAGGAACTGTCATAAAGGACCTCAGATACCCTGAAGTGGCATTTGTCAGGGTTAAGTTTCAGACCGATGGTGTTCATCCTGTCCATGACCTACCCGTATAATGCACCTCCACAGACTTTCCTTAAAGCAGGACTTTCATCCACAATGATCTCGTATGGGAATCCTGCAAAATCTTGCTCCATGCAACGTTGGAACACATGCGGAGGAAACGTTAGCGCCCAGCTGAAGTAATGAACGTGGTGAGTTTTGATGACTGTCAAAATCCACATTTCGCATCTAGCACACCGAACATATGCGCAATGACCTGCTCCACTGTCTTCATAGGATGTTGAGGTCTGAGTAAAGCTTTGTTGAGGTGCACTGGGTCTATGCATAACCTGACTTGTCCATCTTTCTTGCTCACTGCCACCATGTTTGAGACCCACTCAGTGGCTTTCACTACAGGTGTGATGACTCATGCTATGACTCCTTCATAGCAAGTGGCATCCGCCAGGGGGCACATATGGTGGGGTGCATGGATTTGTCAATTCGCATGTGGTAGATGACTGGCAGCTTGCCAATGGTGTTATAGTAAAACAAGTATTTATAGTGGATGGAATCCACTATCTTGAAATCTCCTGGCTTCTTCTTATTATTATTATAACCTTTTTTTCTTTTTACCTTTTCAAGAATTAATGCGACTCTAACCGCTTAACATACAGACATGTTGAAATAACCATTTTGTAGGTCTGGAGTTGGACAACAGAGTAACTTTTCACTAAAGGGCCTATGAATGAAATGCATGGAGGCGGTGCATGTGCTTCCCACTAAGTTTTAAGATTTTCTTAAAAGTTTATACTTTTTGAGAAATAGGGGATTAAAAATGGTAAAAAGCTCATTTTTCCCCCATAGACTTGAATGGCTGTGATGTCATAATGGCCTAAAGCCAGCTGCGCTCGTTAAGATCCCAGAGTAGTTCCCGGGCTAATTAGAACACTGACACAGGTGTAACCTGTGAATTCAACTGTCTCAGCTTCTAATGCATACAATATGGTGCTCCCTAAAACTACACATCCTGTTTAAGTGTTTCCTGTGTGTCAAAATAAAAGTCACAGCCATATCTCATGCTTTGCGCATTATATCTCCAGAACGGTTTGACGTATATGCTTCAAATTTGGTACAAGTGTTTGTATGGACTCAAAGATGAAGTGAGTTGATGTTGGAGGTCAAAGGTCAAAAACACCTTGAGTGTTATATCTCAAGAACGCAAGGTATTTTGGCACGAGGGTTTGTATGAACTCAAAGATTAAGTGATTTAATGTTTTTTTCCAGGAATTTCCCCACCAACTTTAGCAGCTTTCCATCCACTATTGTAATTCCTCTGGCATTACATTCTAGTTGTATTTGGTATGTTCTGGAGCCCCTTGCTGGAAGGTCTGGACATCAGGACTAATGCTGACTAGGCCAAGGTTGATACTGTCAGAGAGGCCCAGGAGTGATTTCACATTCAGGCTCACTATTTGAAACTCTGCATTAGGGTCCACCCGTTTTAATGTGGCTTTTGAAATTACATTGTATTTTGATCCAGTGTCTATTTTCACTTATAATTCTTCCTGTGTGGCTTTGGGAACAAATGTGGTAAAAAACGAATCTATTTGTGGTGGAGCCTTTATACTCACACAGTAGAACACGTCCTGTGAGTCCGATGATATCTCTAATTCCAGTTTACCCTGTGTGTATAGCCCCTCTGTGCACCTGAAGGCTTGTCATCTACAAACGGTTTGGATATACAGCACTTTGAAAAGTGATTAATTTTCCCACATCCGTTAAAGAGTTTCTTGAAAGCAGAGCATTTTTTTCTGCAATAGGCATTTGCCCCACCCAGGGGCGGAGCCAGACATTGTAAACATTCGGGGCTTAGCCCATTTTTTTTTTTTTTTAAATAACCCCTTAAATAATGACTTCTAGTGAATTTTGTGTAAACTAATGGACACATTGAGACTTAAAAAATGTGAAACTAACATTCAACAGATTCAAGGTATCTGACTGGCACTACACTGTGTAAAATTATAGTTTTGGGTCTTTCAAGAGGCAATATCTGTTCATATCTGTTTAGCATGTACTTAGTTAATTAAGCGTTTCTTATGGTTTGTATATTATAGTATTTGTTTATTTTCATTAGGCTATTGTTTGATATGATATTATTGTTTATTATTGCTATTCTCCTTCTTCCTCTTCCCTGGTCTCATCTGTGTGACAAATATATAGAATATCTTATACTATAATATACATAATATTATGATATATTTTACAGTATGGCCAGTCATCATGGTATTTTAGAAGGAATGCATTATCATCTTGACATAGGCGTTTCTAAATTATATTAATTTTGTAATTTAGCAAGATTATTCATAGGTTTCATCAGGTCCCTTTACACAGGTGCATAAAATCAAGCACCTAGATTATGAATGCAGACTGCATGGTGCTTGATTAACACACTTATGGAAAGGGCCCTTTCCTCTCAATATATCATTGTAATGTTTTTTTTTTAGTTAATAATTAGTTAGGCAGCCAAAACAACATAACATGACTTTTATATTTATGTGGACTCTTGGATTATAAGATCTGTGGTGGTGGATAGGATATCAACAAGGTTTTAAGGTAGGCTAACAGTTAACATTCTTTTGTGCAACATATGACACTGAAAAGTTGACATGGGCAGATAACTGTTAATGGGTTTGTCTGACATTTCAAAACAGTGTAGCCTAATTTATTAGCTACAAGACGAGGATCACTTTGTTTTGGGAGCTGGAATTTCTTATTCTGCAGTAGGCTTAGCTAGCCTATGAGAGTACTGAATTTGCCTTTTCCGCCGACGAACGAGGACATTTAACGTAAACGTTAAGCATTTAGTGCTAGGGAGCTAGCCAAGTAGCCTAACGTTAGCCTGCCTAACTGACTCTTAACGTGAAATCACCAACCTGAAACAACACTATCCGTCAGTTCACTGGGCGATGCTGTTGCTTGAACGGAGCTGGGTGGTCTTTTGAAAAACTTTCTAATATCCATAACGTTTCAATAACATGTACACAAAGTGTTTTATCACAGACTGTAAAAGTGACAGACTTCTGACAGAGGCTTTTTGGAACACCGAAGCCATGACGTAGCGTTGTCAAGGCAGCATTTTCACTGGATCTAAACAAATCAATCTAACTATTGAAATCACCATAGCGGATAGCCCAGAGACCTGGCATAGATCGTGTAGCAAGTCAAATTATTTTTCAATATTGGGCTTTGAAAATAAGGGATATATTTCCTCAGTAATAGAGCATTTTGTGACATTTATAGAGAAACCGAGGGGAAGTGTCTATGGAAATAAGAATTGCCGGGAATTTAAAACACTAAAAAAAGATTCGGGGCTTAAGCCCCCTAAGCCACCCCCTAGCTCCGCCACTGGCCCCACCGCAATTTGAGTAGTCAAGTCAAGTCAGTTTTATTTTTAAAGCGCATTTAACATGCACATAGTGCAACCAGAGCCCGTCTACGGAGAGCCTTGCCACTCCGTATTAAGTCCCATTGTACCGAATTTTGGTTGCAGTTCCACCATATATCCACTGGGGGCGATCGCCATGAGTGCAGAATGAATGGGAGTCAATGGAGCTAGACGGCTAAATTTGTCTCTTTCACCTGATTGTCGTTGACAAATCTCAGATTTGATTGTAGTTTGTATAACTTCAACATGGGTTATAGGTCAAAAGTTGAATGAACGAGTACTTATGTCCTTTTGATTTCTTACAGTTTGGGTCGTTGTTGCCCATAACACACTAGCATTGTGCTAATGAGTGATGTCATTGACACGTTTGAAAGGCTTTTTAGAACAATTAAGTGACTTTAAAAAATATAATACTCCACCAAGTGTATTTTCTTTGCCTCCCCTTTCGAATACAATATTCAAATTACTTGAAAAAAAATTATATCCCGAGAAAAGTGGATTTTGAGGGGTACAGCTCCATAGACCTCCATGCATTCTGCACTCGTGGACGAGCGCCCTCATGTGGAACCACAGAAGGAACTGCAACCAGTTCAGAAACCGGAAGTTTTCCGAGAGTGGCAGTTCTCCCCTTATTAGACATTCTCTGGTGCAACCCAAAGCGCTCCAACAAACAAGACACAACAAGACAAACGATGCCGGATGGAGCGGCGTAGTCGCCAGCGTGCCCATGACATCAAGACATGACAAATACATTTAAAAAATAACAAATACAAAAAATGCTGGACGGAGCGGCGTAGTCGCCAGAGTACCCGTGACACCAAGACATACAACAAAACAAATAAACAAATAAAAAGTGAAAAAAAAAAAAAGAAAATATATTTAAAAAGGGGAAAGGTGATGTTAAAATTAGTCCAATTTCCAAACCAGCTGAAAATGTCCACGGGCAATGATGATCCGTGAAAACTGCAGAGTGTCTTCACAACTGATATGCCAACAAAGTACTTTAACGTTAGCAAATGATCAACCCGGTGAATTCACTGGCAGTCTGGAGATCACGTAAACGTTAGGCCTTGTAGCATTCTCTAGACTGCAGTCTGGAGATCACTGGAAGCACAGTCTGTAGTGGGCGATCGTGTAGATCTGCAACTCGGTGGACTTCTGACCGTCTGTTACTCCGTGAGACTGCAGCTCCTCACCGCTAGGCTAACGTTAGTCTGCAGTTGGCATGGCAGCTCGCAGGTCAGCAACAGCTCGGCGGCCACGGCAGATCTTTCGCAGAGTAACTAGCCTAGGTCCAGCTGTCTAGTCAGTACACCAAATAAGGAAGGCCTATAGATAGTAATTGTGAAAATAAAATATGTAGAACTTGCAGTTTGGTCTTGTAGCCTTCTAGCCATCTAGTATAGGCCTGAATAATATGCACATGAATTGACACTAGTTAAACTCACCTCAACATGTTTTTTGCAATCATTTAACCCACCATGGGCAATGCTAACACTGTTACAAACAGTGCATCGTGCAAGACTAGGCCTATCATTATTTTTTACTCTTATAAACAAGGGTACACTTTGAAATGGGTCTTACATTTTTCTTTTTTTGGGGTGACTCTCCTATTCCTAGACACACTGAACTGATTTAGTTCGGGAGAAAAGAGATTAAAAGCCCGCCTACACTGAAAACTGATTGGTTGATTTAGCGAAACAGGCCAATCAGGATGCTCTGTCTTGGATGCGCTCAGACACACACGCCACCCCTCTCTCTCTCCCCTGTCGTGTGCGCGCTACACTCAGACGCACACGCGATTTTAGGTCTCCCTCTCACGTGCGCGCTCTTGATCGCTCGCTATAGATTCCGGGAGATTTTAGGGGAGTTCGACCATGGAGGTATTATATATAACTGGAGAGAGTGACTAAGTCCCGCCCTCCATACAAATGAATGGTGGAGGCTAGGCTAGTAAATCCGGCCAATTCATAGTCAACGCCATCTTGAACACTGGGGTTCGGATCCAGCGCCAGTCGACTCTGACCATGCGCCAGTTACAAAGCTGGAAATGACGCATGGACCAACGTCGATTTTTATTGGATATTCTGTAAAAAGAGTGTCATCCTCCAGTAAGAGGGTGGCGATAATGCACATAAAGTCCTTGCCTCATAACAAGAAGAAGAAAAAGTTGCTCGGGAACGCGCATGGAGTCCGAGTGGAGTCGCCCTGAAGCGCAACTTAATTTCATTGGATAACACAGCGGCTCTAACTAGGAGCGGTCTGCTTGCTGTCCTGCTGCAAATATGCATTCGAACTTGACGTGAAATATCCATGGTCGAACTATAAATAAACTATTCGGTTTTTAGTGCCAAGTGTAGCGCATTTTTACAGTCTATGATTAGTTTGTTTTTTATTTTATTGTTTGCCATCTCATAGCGGGTGCTCTAAACGTATTCTAGCGTTGGCCCATGACCAAATCAAGCCAATAATAGCCAGTAGCCACAATAATGACTGGAGCCAGAGCCCTCAATAGCCACCCTGTTTTGAAAATAATATTGAAGATAGTATTGAAGATAACGCACAAAACGGTCAGCCTGAGCGGACAATTACGTCCCCAACTCATCTAAAATGTGGAGTCTTTACTTTGAGTTGTACACCGCACAACCGTAAAGTAACGGTTAAAGAGAATATTGTCTGCGGACTCAGCAAAAAAACAGTTTACTTACGCATCCACGACGTCCAATCTTTGCGCTCACCTGTGGAGTTACCATCCAAATGAAGCAGCGGAGGCACAGTATACGGCCAGAGCATCGCCAGGCGTCCAACATCGTATGATTGCATTTCCGTAAATCCTAAATTATGTCCAGGGTCTGCTATCTACTTAGGCTGCAAAGCACAAGTATTTATTTGAGGTATGCTTATTCGAGGCAGACCTTTATTTCTTACATTGTACGTTATTGTGAGACATGCGTTTTGTTTGGAGCGGCATACCAGGCTATCAAATGCAGACGATTTTCGGCTTTGGTATGGGATTTAATTTACTTTTTGACTTTTATTATATAGTTAAATGTTGAGGCTGATGGGCATTTAAATATAGAGGGTATTTGATGATCGATCACTGTAAAGTTTCGTGTAGTTGAAAAAGTGTTGGAATTTCCAGCTGTTTGCGAGACAAGGCCATTTTCATTCATTGAACGTGCGCTGTGCTCTAATGGAATCCTTATTGCATAGAGAAGTAGCCTAAATTGAGTTTTTTTTTTTTTTAATTATGCATGGTTTACTTTTTATTAAATTCGTAGGCTGGAATGCCTCGCGGCAATAATTGTGTTTAAATGTAGTAGCCTAGTGCTTCAGCCTCTGGCAAGCTCCAAAGGGGGCGGCTAGGTTGAGAGCAACGTGTTGGATGGTGTAACGAGACAAGGTCTTTATGCCGCTGTTCATATGTTTAGGCTACGTTTGTTCGGGACAAACAACAACGAAACAAGATCAATACAATTTTCTTTATTTGTTTATTTGTCATATGATGGATAAACAACCATAATATGCACGTCTTCTCATAGGATCCTCAAGAAATACGCACTGAATAACGTTTGGCTGTAGCCGCCGGATAGGTACCCGCCCACCAACATGTACGCGCATGAGAGCTCGTACCCAACACGGATTTTCGTGCATGGAGCTGGTTCCAAATGCTCCATGCAGCGCCATATTTGAAAATGGCGTATGCTAACATGCCGAAGCTAATCTGCACGCTCTTGACCCCCTGAGTTCGACTTGCGGCAGATCTGTGCAGATCTGACTTGATGTGATGCATGCTGGGTTGAACACAATGCATACTGGGATGGACGCAATGCATACTGGTTAGAAATTCTGTCCGACTTCTGTCAGCCAGGGAGGGACTTACCACCGTGACACCATGTCACATGGCCTTAAAATATCGCGGGAGTCTTAGCCTGCAGACAGATCTTGCAGTTGCCTTCCACGAGCTGCACGAGCTGAAACACGCCCTCCTGACGTCAGTTCAAAGACGTGATAGGGCCATTTGGGAGGAATTTCCTCATGACGATTATGACTAGAGGCTCATGCTGCTTCCTTATGTTGGAATATGCGAAAATAAACAGAAATCGAAGGGATACATTCTTATACGTGATTTCTGCAACAATGGTAGGCTAGCCTACTGAAAACGTTTGGATATTCTGTTATTTTATGCTGTTGGCTAAATAGATAGACACACATATAGGGAAAACACTTGATATTGAATTTATGTGCTACAATGCAGGCCTGTTAACTGTAACAGTGGTTTATTTAAACTACATCATAAGAATTTATTTCGTCAGTCATCATGCTCATTTTAATGAGTAAGAATGAAAGTTCTGCTGTGTTTATTGCAAACAACATTCCGCGATATCTCCCGCGAGTCACGTCAGGCAGACTGTAGCCTCTGTCCGGGATGAGCTGCCCTCTGTTGTAGCTCCTCCCGGCTAGGCTCTGAAGATCACGTTTACGTAGTAAGCCAGACCAAGTCAGACTCAGCCGAAGTCAAACAAGCCTTTTATCTAATTTGCGGGTGTCAGGGAGACGCTATCAATATGCGGGAGTCTCCCGGAACTTCCGGGAGACTTGGGATGTCTGCATCATTTCATACATATAACACTAACGTTACATAATGTTTGACGACATAAATTACTCAAATACCAAAAACCGGAACACTTACCTTGTCTGTAATTAGAGAAATGTGCCTCTGAAGGAGAGTTTTACGAGCAAATAAAGTGACCACGGCGCCGCAGGAGGCGAAGACGTTCAGAAGATTCACAGCTCCAGCGGTAGGTCCTAGCTCGCGTTCACCTGTTAATTCACCCTTCGCTAAGCCACACCCGAAAACCGCCACAGGCCAATCGTGGCTTAGCAACCCGTCACTAGGCACGGGAGGTCTGACAAGCTTTTCGAGTTTTGCCATGTTAACCTGTGGAGACTGAAAGCCTGTGGGTCATGAAGGGCACTTATTTGGATGTGTGGTGCCCTAACCCACGTAAAGACACAGTGAAATAACATGTTACACTATAGAAACATGATATAATTGGGAACACATATTGTTCTAACTGTAAAAAATGGCATATTGCATGATATTTCCATAACCGCGAGATACACGCTTCACGATAACGGCAAGAAGTTGTTAACAGACGTACACCAAGATGTAACCCATCAGCAATCTATTTAAAATAACACCTATTTAAAGTACCATTCATGATATGTTGTCAAATATTGAAGTTGTGTGAAGTACATAGCTTAAATGGTATGTTTCTTTCGTCTCCCATGCCTGTTCCATTCATTCTGGCCAGGAGAGTCGAATGAAACAAAACGCACATTCGACTTTTGCTTAAATAACTCATGAACGGTTTTGTTCAGAGATGAAATTCCAACTGTATTTGACAGAGGACAGATGTAGGTTGCTAGTGACAAAATATTAGCTTTCAGTGTGGTACAATGTCTTTGTAAATTACATTTCATTGAAAAGTCCCGGTTGTCCCCCTATGTAATAGACGTGCAGGGTGCTAAAGCTTGTCAGACATAGCAACAGTAACTAAGGAGGGCGGGACTTAGCGAAGGGTGAATTGCTTTCAGCTGGAGGTCACGTCATAATGCTTAAAGTTGCCGCCACAGCGGTCAATGTTAAAGCAACACCAAAGAGTTTTTTGTACCTTAAAATAATGTTTCCAAAATCGTTTCAGTGGTTCATCAACTCGTAACAGGGTGAACGGCACTTTCTGCATTCGCTTCGCGGCCCTCTATCGGCTATAACCGCACTATGTAAGTTTGCCAGATCGGGTAGCGGATCTGTAGTTCGATGGAATGAGACATGAGAAACTACAAATTTGACTTGCATCTGATGTCGCAATACATCGTACTTTCATAAAATCATGCAACATATTCTACCTTGTCTGTGGACATTGTTATTTGCAAAGCCGCGCTGGATAAACAAATAGGCTAGTGCATGCGACAGAGGAAAAGTTCTTTGGTGTTGCTTTAAGTCAATGGGAATTTATTGCTCGTAAATATCGTAAATATCTCAAAAGGTATAAAGTTCACAAATGTAAAAAATACTTTGTACAATTATCCGTTACAAGACCTTTGTTTTTTTTTTGTCATTTATTTTTTATTGAGGCAGATAAATGTATATACATTACAGTAGTAAATCTTCAGCTTATGGCCTTAGGTTATGTACATTTTCATATAATGAAAAAGAATAAAAGAAAAATAAAAAACAATATGAACATGGGGAGTTTACACTTTACATTCCATTTCAGTTGGTACATATGTAAAAAAAAAGGAGGACAAGACTAAATAACCCCTTCAGCTAACCGAAGTCTTCTCTTAAACATGAAATATACCCAGTCCACTTGGTCCAAATTCTAGAGAATTTTTCAAATTGAATTCTTAATGAGTATGTCATTTTTTCCATCACATATATGTCTTGAATCACATCTAGCCAATCAGTTAGTTTAGGAGGATCTGGTTTTAACCATCTTCTTGTAATAGCTTTTTTACTTGCAACTAGAAGCATCAGTAGTAATCTTTTATCCCTGTAGTCCCAATCATCACATTCAATGTTTCCTAGAAACATAGTATCAAACCTGTATGGTATATTAATCTGAAAAACAGCTTCTAGGTGTGTGTGTATTTCTTGCCAGAGCAGGGCATTCCCAAAAAACATGAAAATGATTGACCTCGATGAGTCCACAAGCTCTCCAGCATCTAATATTGGGTATTTGTTTACGCTGTTGTAAGGGGGTAACAAAGAATCTGGTCAGATTTTTCCAACTAAATTCTCGCCAAAAATTATAACATGTGGTCTCCCACTGCAGAGTACAAAGATTTTCCCAATTCTCAGCTGGGAGCTGTAGCCCACTCTTCTTTTCCCATTTTCCTTTAATATAAAGTGTATTGTCAGAGTTAGCACTGCGGAGGCCACTATACACTCTAGAAACAAATTTGAAACATATTTGTGAGGTAATTGCTTTCTCAAACACTTCTAATATCCCCTTTCCCTCTGCCTCTAAAGTTCCCGCTATATTTTGATTGTAATGATGTCTGACCTGGAGGTATCTATGAAAGTCTTGACGCTGTAGGCCATGGTCATTCTGCATTGCTTCAAAACTTTTTAGAATCCCTCTTGTTGCAAAGGTGGTATAGGTTGTTAAGCCCTTTTCATTCCACATTTTGAACCTGGCATCTAATTTAGCCGGTGGAAAGTCAGTGTCAAATGCGCACCATTTCAGCTTTCTGAGTGGCTTTTCAATGTTACAAAATTGTATTATCCTCTGCCAAATCTTCAAGCCTGTGTTAATCCAGGGGTTGTTTAGATTTAGCATGTTTTTCTGCAATTCACAGTCTGCTATTACTGCTGCAAGAGGAATCTCACCAGACATAGCGTTTTCAATATCCTTCCACCTGGCAAAATAAAAGGAGCTAGACCAGCACACCAGGGCTCTTAACTGGGCTGCATAATAGTAGTCACGCAGGCAGGGGAGGTTTAGACCTCCTTTTCCCTTGCCTAACTGCAGTGTTTTATACCTGGTCCTAGGTTTCTTACCCTGCCACAGGAACCTTGAAATTAATTTATCCCATTCAATAAACTGATTGGTTGGCACCTCAAATGGAAGGGCTTGGAAAAGATACAATAATCTTGGAAGTATGTTCATTCTGATAGATTCAACTTTAGAATTTAAACTTAGAAAAGGGATGAGAGTCCATCTTTGCAGATCTGCTCTAATGTTGGCATTTAAAGGAGTGTAGTTCAGGTCAACCAGCTTTTTAATGTCTTTAGGAATATTAACTCCCAAGTATTTTATGTAGTCTGCATCTCATCTCAGGTCATACTTCCTTGATAAGTAGTCAGGTGGGACATAGTTGAAGGGGAGCACTTGGGTTTTTTGTACATTTAGTTTATATCCTGAAATTGTCCCGTATTTGTGTAGTGTATCCATCAATTTGGGGAGTGTTAATGTGGGTTGTGATAGATAGATTAGGACGTCGTCTGCAAATAGTGCAAGTTTATGCTCGTCAGTATCCATTCTTATCCCTTTAATATTACCATTTTGCCTGATACATTGACTCAGCGGTTCAATAAACAGTGCAAAAAGGAGAGGGGAGGCAGGGCATCCCTGTCTTGTCCCTCGTTCGAAAGTAATGGATTTTGATAGGGCACCATTTACTTTAATTCTAGCTGTGGGGCTATCATTGAGGGCTTGAAATATTGCTATGAGAGATTCATGGAAGCCAAATTTTGCTAACACCCTATATAAAAAAGACAATCTCACCGAATCAAAAGCCTTTTCTGTGTCTAGGCTAATCAGAATTGCCTCTGCATTCTGTTGATTGATATGGTTAACAATATGTAGTGTTCTTCTCAAATTGTCGTGTGTCTGTCTCTGTCTAATAAAACCTGTCTGGTCCGTATGGATAAGTCTAGGCAAAATCCTGTCTATCCTATGTGTCAATATTGATGTGAACAATTTGTAGTCCACATTAAGAAGACTGATGGGACGATAATTGCTACATTCAAGTTTATCTTTTCCCTCCTTTGGAATCAAGGAAATTATCGCTTCTCTCCATGAAGGTGGGATTTTCTTTTCCTGCAGGATCCAATTATAGGTCCTCAATAGTATTGGGGCTAGTTGCTCGCGTAGTGCTTTATACCATTCAGCACTGAATCCATCTGTGCCTGGCGACTTACTAGCCTTCAGGTTGGAGATAGCAGAATTCAGTTCTTCAATTGTTATTTCTGATATTAAAGTTTTATTTTCTTCTTTTGATACTGAAGGTAAGTGTAATGACGCGAGGAATGTGTCCATTTCTGAAGTATTATCAATTTGTGGTTGAGAGTAGAGGGTCTTGTAATAGTTTTCAAAATGTTTTTGAATGTTCTCTAATCCATAGTCTATTGTTCCCAGCTCTGGATGTCGTATGTTGTGTATAGTATTCTCTGCCTGCTGCTTTCTTAGTTTGTATGCTAAAAGTTTTGTTGCTTTCCCCCCTACCTCATAGTAACGCTGTTTTAGAAATGCCAACTTCTTTTGTATTTCTTGTGTACTCATATCTTGTATCTGTTTTCTTAATTTATCAATTTCTTGTTTAGCCTGATCATCCAAAGTGTTACTATGAACTCTTTGTAACTGTTTTAATTCACTTTCCAGGTCTCGTAACTTTTGTACTCTGAGTTTTTTCATATGTGATGTAATGGAGATAATTTTGCCTCTCATAACCGCCTTAAGCGTGTCCCAGAGAATATCAGGCGTTACTTCTCCATTATCATTTATTTCTAAATAGGTATTAATCTCCTGTTTCAGACTTTCTTTTATGCCTGTATTGTTCAGGATGGTTGAATTTAGTCTCCACAATGTTTCTCTTCGTTCTCCAATAAGGTTTAAAGTTAGTATAGGGCTATGGTCAGACAGAGTCATGGAACCAATGCAACATTGTTCTACCATGTGTAAGTCCCTACTGAAAGTAAAAAAGTAATCAATTCTCGTATACACTGCATGCGATGTGGAGTAGTATGTGTAGTCATGCCTGGTGGGGAAAAGCTCTCTCCAGACATCCACTATCCCCATTTCTTTCATTAATGAATTTGTTCTCTTGCTTATAAGTTTTGGCTCCGAATTGCCCCGTGAGACATCTAATTTAGGATTTAGATGTATATTAAAATCCCCTCCGCAGATAACCATTCCCTGTGTTTTTGTAGCCATTAGATCAAATATTTTCCTCTAGAATTCCCAATTGCTATCTGGGGGGGAGTACACATTCAGGAGAGTGATAACTGTTCCCGCCAGCTTTCCTATTGTCATGACAAACCTGCCCTCTGTATCTGAAACCCTTGATAAATGCTCATAATTCAGCCCCCTTGCCAGTAATATTGCCACCCCCCTTCTACGTCCCGATACATGAGACGAGGAGTATACATGATTAAAACCCATTCTGTTCAATTTGGCATGTTCTGAACTATTCAGGTGGGTTTCTTGTAGAAAAGCTATCTGCACTCTATCCTTCTTCAATTGTGACAAAATTTCCACCCTCTTAATAGGACTGTGTATTCCATTTACATTATAAGAGGCTATTCGAATGCTTTGCATTTAAGTTATATCCTCTGACATATACTCTGTGTAAGTGAAAAGCTTCCCCTTTACAGTAAAGAACGACTGTAATAAGCTAACAGATACACATTTGAAAAATATAACAATCAGGAAAAAAGAACAATTCAATATAATATCTTCCACATTATGGGTCTGTCTCATGACCCTCCACCAAATGTTAATAGGTGGGTTTAAGGGAAAGCCCCCCTCTCGACACAGAGAAGGAGGGCCCTCGTGAGTGGCAGAGCAAAAAGGGTCCAGTTTCCAAAGTTGGGCCGAATCATGTTTAAATTCGACAGACACTAAGCCAACAATTAAGTAAACGTCCTTGCATGTTTATCAGCATCATTGTCTATTAATCAAACATAACTCACCGTTCCAGTGAGATGGATAGGTAATTTCATTATTACTGACTACCACCGTCTGTGTTTGCGGGAGAGGACTCCCTTCTAAATGCGTGTAATTTCGCCCTGTATGTGGGAACTTTACCAACTGCTCGTCGAGGTTGTTTCTGCCAGGTTAGCTGCCGTAGTCGCTCCATCAGTGTCCCAGGGGGTTTGATAATCTCGACTGGGAAGCCCCTCTCGTGCATGTCGCGCGTCGCCTCCTCAACAGTCTCGTAGATCTTGGGTCCATCTGTATACTTTACTTGCAGTCTTGCCGGGAACATCGTGTGGAATTTGATGCCTCGGTCCTTCAAAATTCTCCTGACCTCGGCATATTCTTTCCTCTTTTGGATTATGCGTGGCGGGTAGTCGTTGTCCACGTTCACTTTTTGGCCTTGCCAGGTCAATCCCTTCTTTTGCCATGTATTGCGCAGAATAGTTTCTTTGACTCTATAACTGGCGAACTTCACCAGGATGGATCTCGGTGAAGCAGTAGAAAGGTGGCTTAGTTCCAAGCGCCCGGTGTGCCCTCTCAATTTGAAGGCTTTTGGTGTCTATAATGTCCAGATTGTCACCAAGCAACTTTTCAATAAACTCGATCATAGACGGGAATTCATTCTCGGCTTCCTCTGGTATCCCATAAATGCGGATATTCTCGCGTCTTGATCGGCTCTCTTGATCAGTTATCTTAGCTTCCATCTGCGCTTGGAGTTTTATCATTTCTAAGATTATGTCTTCTGTATTTTGAATTCTGTCCTCAGCTTTACCAATTCTTTCTTCTGCCTCGTCCAGTCTAATGTTCGTTTTGGTTATTTTCTCCTTTATGCCTTCTAGTTGTGTCTTATTATCCCGGCGAAAATCTCGCAATTCTTGCAGAATCATGCTAGTGGTGTCAGTATGTTGATTAGCCTCGGCCTCAGCCATGATGGTATTCGGAGAGTTACTCGCTGCCGGACGCAATTTCGTCTTGCCTTTTTTTGCTTTCGTTGACATTATCGCCCTTTTAATGCAGTAACGTATTACTCATTCATAATTCTCAAATTAAGGACGCATACTACATTTAATTATTCGGGAGCTGGTTCCTCATGCTGCCATCTTGTCAGCGTCTCAACTGGAAGCCCTACAAGACCTTTGTAGGAGTGTTTGAATGATGTCAAACGGTTCAGTGGTTTTAGTGTCATTAAACGTCAAATTTGGTCGGAAGAAGAATAATAAGAACAGTGATAAGTCCATTGCATTTACATGCAATGCAACAAACAAAAACATGATGCCAGACGGAGGGGCGTGTCTCGCCAGCGTCCCCGAAACCTAGCCAAGAGTAGAGCGCTTCTGATAAGGGAGTTCTTTCTGTTAAAGGAGTTGCACTCACAACGTGTCACTACGGATGCCACACACCAACCAATCTCTGATGAGCTCCTCAGTGAAAGTGCCAAAGCTGCATTTCTTTGCTAACAGCCTCAAGGTGGACACATATGACTGTATAACTTTCTGGTTGGTAGTGTTAAATGTGTGTCTGTCCATTATTACGTTTTCCAGTGGTAAATATGCCGTCAAATTTTGTTATTAATATCTCCGGATCTTATTTGACCTCCCCCTCTTCAAATGAGAATGAGTCAAACTTATCCAAAGCATCAGGCCCGGCCAAGTTGAGAAAAGTGGACCTTCTTTGTGCTGGACGAGACTCACCATGCAATTAACTTGCCATTCTTTTTTAAACTTGATACAGTTTCCTGCAATGTTTTCATCAAAGATTAATTGGGCAATGCGTCAGAGTCCATTCTGACACCATGTAGACTGTGTGTGTAATAAATCAACAAACAATAGGCTAGGTAGAAATCAAGATGCCACTCTTTACTTAATGAGTCCGCTGTACAGCTCATTGCACACAGTCTGTGGTAGCCACCCGGAAGCTTGTAGTTTTTAGTGTTAGCATTTTAATGTTTCCCAGTTCGTATCTCTATGGGAAAAAGAATAGAGTTTTTGCAAATATGGTTCAAACTAGATGTACCGCATGGCGGTACAAAATATAACCACCGCTCAATTCTGCACATTCTCCACAAAAATAAATGGCACTTGACCTAACAGCCTGGTGTATGAAGCTGCTGGTGAGTCTGGTGGTGCGGGGGCGCAGGCTTCTGTACCTCTTCCCAGAGGGCAGTAGATCAAACAAATTGTGAGCGGGGTGACTTGCATCACTCACAATTTTGGTCGCCTTGCGGGTGGTGTAAATGTCCTTCAGGGAGGGGAGTGAAGCACCAATAATCCTTCCAGCTGTGTTCACTATGCGCTGCAGGGCTTTCCTGTTGTATTTAGTGCAGCTTCCGCCCCACACAGCGAGACAGCTGGAGAGGATGCCCTCAATGGTGCCTTGATAGAATGTGGTCATGATGGCTGGTGGAGCACTTGCTCGCCTGAGTTTCCGCAGGAAGTAGAGGCGGCGCTGAGCTTTCTTCGCCAGTGATGCAGTGTTGGTGGTCCAGGAGAGGTCTTCACTGATGTGCACCCCCAGGAATTTGGTGCTGCTCACTCTCTCCACCACAGCACCGTCGATGGTCAGTGGCAGGTGTTGGGTGTGACCTCTCCGGAAATCAACAACAATCTCCTTGGTCTTGCTGACGTTCAGCAGGAGGTTGTTGTCCCTGCACCACGTGGTCAGAAGGTCAACCTCCGACCTGTATTGAGTCTCATAGCCCTTGGTGATGAGACCCTCCAGAGTTGTGTAGTCAGCATGTGGGCACTTAAGACTAACAAACCATAAACATTTTGTCATCTGGGTTATTTAGTTATTTTTTTTTTCTGGGGGGCTTAGCACGGTGGGTAAGTGGTCAGCAAGTTTCATGTTCCCTGGTTGTTTCAGTGACTTGGGAATCATTGACCAAAATTGATGACGGGAAAAGAAAATATACAGTATATAATTCTTATATATATATTAAAATTTACTGTCTTGATTATTCTGGTGGATCATGGATAATTTAAAGTTTTTATAATTGTTTGCAATAAATTGCTAGTTTTTCATATTTACTATTTCAGTTTCATATAAAAATCCATTGCATGTGTGTGTTTCATGTAGTTTGTGGAGGATTGGTTCAGACACCTCACATCCATAATGTGAAAACGTCACATCTATAACAGCAGTTTTCCCTACATAATGTATTACAAAAATGACGCATAGTTTCAAAAACACACTTATTGTGTTCTTTCAAGTATTTTTCATGGTAAATTTATCATGGTTTTGGCAGTTTCTTTAAGAATTTAGAGTTTGAAGAGTTTGTAGAGTAAGTGTCTATTTCATGTTATGTCCATAATGCTGATAAAATGCCATGTATTCATAGGATGTAAATTATTATATGAAATTTGTCAGAATTCAGAGGACAGAGGTTACATTAAAAGATATGCAAATTAATTCACTGATAGTAACTTTACCCATGCTTTAAGGCATTTGTTTACCAATATAAGTCCAACTGTCACATCCATAATGCAAACTGCGGTATAATAAAAGGGAAGAACAAATGGCGGTCAAGGGCAGCAATGATTGTGAACATGGACACCTCAACAGGTACAGGTAGTAGGATGGAAGGATATATGGATATAAAGATACATTTAAATTGATTAGAGGGGATGCATCCCATCTATTGAAATCCGAAAACTTCTTATTATTATTTTTCTTTTTACCTTTTTTTGCGCGCTATTCAGCCCAAACCGCTTAACGTACAAATTTGGTTCAAACACCGTTCCGTAGATCTTCCAAGGCTTTACCGTCCTATCCGTTTCTCATTTTTGAGAAGTTTATACTTTTTGAGATATTTGTAATTAAAAGTGTATTTTTCCCCCATAGACTTGAATGGGGGCTGTGATGTCATAATAGAGCCAGCTGCGCTCGTTTAGTAGTTCTCATAGCAGTTCCCAGGCTAATCAGAACACTGGCACAGGTGTCACCTGTCTCAGCCTCTAAGCATACAATCTACCTCTACCAGAGCCATATAAAAAGAGAGTTGCGACACTCCCATAGAGTGTCCCAGTGACTTCCGCTACAAGGGACCTATCTTTCAAAAAAATATGAACGGGAGTTAATGGAGAGATAACAATTATTTTTTGGTCCAGTTTGAATTGTGCCACGAATTTCACATATGATGTGTGTGAATTTAAAAGATAATTTTTCACGTCAAGAAAGTACTGTAGCGTCGGTGGATGTTCATGTCTAACGTTGAATGAGTGTCTCCCAGAATGCAGTGCGAGTGAATGCTAGAATGTGTAATGTCGGTTATAATAGTTGTAGTTACGTTTACCATGTTGTGTATTTGTTAGCGTGTTAGTCTCTTTAGTTGTACCTCATGTGTTTATCCTTGTGTTGATGTGTGTGGTAAACCCTTATTGTGTGTAGCATGTGCGGCTGAGACTACCCCTGTGTTGCCCTATGTAGTTGTCTGTGTTCGTATGAGTCTTCCTGATCCAATAAATGGCCGTCCTGGCCAAAGGTAAATCTTGTCTGAGGGTGAGATCGCTACAGTGCTTTTGTTCGATAGACTTCAAAAGTTATGTTGGTTTTGTACGAATCTGCTCAGTGGACTACATCTCGTCTCGAACGATGTACGTCCCCAACGTAATGAAACGATAAGATTAGCTGTTATGCTAGTTAACGGTTGCATCTTGCTGCCTGCTATGTCACTTAACATCTAATGTACAGTCTATGGACAAATACAACTTACCTGAAGTGTTTAATCCTCTGACTCGGCAAGGAAAGCCCAATTAAGACCTGTTGCTGGTTTGCTTGTACAATCTAGTGTGGCTGTGAATGAGCTAACTTCACTAGCGCGACTGATGGGTTTGTAGTCGTTGGAATTACGATCTTTCACAATGTTGTAATTCAATAGTTACGAAACAAACTGCAAATGTCTTTACATGAAAAATTGTCTTTAAAATTGACATCATATGGGTAATTCAAGGCACACGTCAACCAGGACCAGAAAATAATGTCTTTTTCGCCATAGACTGGCGTTCAAAATTTTTTGAAAGATAGGTCCCATGGAGGCAAGTGGAAGTGGCGTTACTGGGACACTCTATAGACTTCCATAGGAAACAATGGCGGCGCTTTACTTCCGCTTTATGCTGAGCTCAACAGTTCCTAACTTTGACATTCACGGCTGTAGCCCCATTCACTTCCATTGCTTTCTGCCTGATATTGTCAGTGGTAAGTAGACGAATGTACGACGTTTTTTTAATTGTCATATGCATTTCCTATACCAACTGCACTAGTAGATACTGGTATTGTTCTTTGAGGATTGTGCGCTTTGTTTAACTGATATTTATAGCTTAAATGTTGACCGAAATTTTAAAGCCAAAAATTAGCCTGCAAACCTTGATGTGGAGAGAGGCTAGCTTAAAGATAATGTTCCTACCTCAATAATGAATTTCAGACAAAACACATTTGGTTAGCCTATTGTAGTAGGGCAACTTTAGATGATAGGTTGGTTGTCAACAGATTTTTATTATGTTTATAATGCTATATTTTTCAAACCTGATTGCGTTAGCTTACTAGCTTACGTTAGCTAGTCAGCTCATAGACCTCTCCAGAATATATCCCGCCTCCTAACTTCCGTATCCATCCAACTTCCGGGCGTGGATTGTCTATGGGAAATAACATGGCGTTTTGAAAGATCGTACCTGTCAAACTCTGTAGGTGACAAAGTAGAAAAAGCTGCTGGGCAGATTGGCCTACACACTTCTGCCATCTAGTTTCCACTGGATTTTTTGATTTTCGGTGCCGTTTAAGTAGTATAGTCTATAGTATACTACTTAAACGACACCGACAATCAAAAAACATGGTTTCGAAACGCCATGTTATTTCTCATAGACAATCCACACCCGGAAGTTGGATGGATACGGAAGTTACGGAGGCGGGACTTATTCTGGAGAGGTCAATTCACATACATAGTGTTAACGTTAGACATGCTATGAAGGGGAACACGAAAGCTGTTCTCATATTAAATGCTTCATTGATAAAATACATTCCATACAGCATGGTAACTCTATATTCAGATGTGCTGGTTATCAATGGGTTTGTGATTAACGCTCTTCAGGTGAAAAATGGAGGAAATTAATGTGATTATTGTCTTTAAACATGATATAGACTAGCTTGCTAGATGGCGAGTTTTATGGCGTTATGAACTGAACCGTGGGCTGAACATGACATGATATAGACTAGTGTCCACGACTCGTGAACGAGGGGATTTCAATTATGAATTTCAGGGGAAGCAGTAGGAGCAAAACCTAGACTATTATAAGTTATTGTTGTTGTTACTGGTGCGTGGCTCTTGTGTCCCTTGCCAGCCCAGTCCTGTGCCACTACTGTTCACTGTTCCAAACGGGACAGTGGCACAAGCAGTAGGCGAGTGTGGCACGAGCGTGGTCGTGGGACAGTAGGTATAGCGTCTGTATAGTAGCCTAGGAGTTTTTGCTCCAACTGATGATCGGTTTCAGTTCATTTAGTTTTCAGTAATTATACATTTCGTGTTGGTGTTCTTGGTGTAATTTTGATTGCTTTATCTGCCAAGTAATTTTTCAAATACATAGCGAAGTTTGCATGGAAGAGACTGACGTGACAAGAGGGCATTGCCTTTCATTAGGTCAGTGATCTTTGTAAGTAGGACAAATGTCTTTTTTTTTGGATAACTGAAAAGTGTAGTCAGGTTAATAGGGCATAGATCACTCTGAAAGTAATCCCCAACAAAATCATTCTTCATGTTATTGTTATAGTTTTTGTGTGGACTTGTGGCACCCCCAACCAGCCTTGCAAATGGTTAGCTGTGTATGGGTATGTAAAACTCTTGCTGGCCTCTTGCTGGAGATGGCCTCTTGCTTAGGTTTCTGCTACTTACTTAATGTGTTGTCCCAAGTATACACTGAGTGTTACCTGCTTTGTTCTCTCCCTCCATTCTCCACTGTGCCTGTTCTGCTTATCCAGGACCAAGGATAGGATGTAGAGGACAAAAAGGGTGTGCGATATATGACTGGAATGGTCAGATAAGATCATTTTTTATGTTTGAGGTCCACACGATGGGGCCCTTACACAAATGGAGTTGTGTTGATCCAGCATCTTCCACACCTCCCATAACACCCCCGACTCCAGCTAAATGTTGCATCCTCCTTATGTCCCTCTTATAGGTGTACAGAGTACAGGGCTACCCATCCCTTCCACATTGTGTCTTTTGTGTAGTTCACACACAATTGTTGTTCAAACTTTGGAAACCTAAATGAGTGTCAGACCTTCTTTTTATGTTGCAGTGTCACCATACCTCCCTCCCAGTCTTTTTTGCATTTGTTCCTGTTCTTGTTTTAAACACACATTGAAAACTTAATAAAAATTCTATTGAAAACCTAACATCAGTCATCCTTTTCATGCTGTAGTCTCACCAGCCGGCTGAAATATAAGTTATAAGTATTTTATTGAAATAGTTGATTGCTTATTGAGTTACAAGTGTGTTATTGAAACAGTGGGTGTCTTATCTTGCAGTATGAATCAAATTTTTCACATTTAAGTTGTTATTGATTCTTATTTAGCCTATGTGTTTTTGACATGTTTATGGCTTACTCTTAAAATGTTACCAAGGCTGTGTGGTGCCCACCTTTATGCTATTTCTCTAAAAGAACTGAACAGATTTAATGCATTGATCAAACTTTTAAAATTTAAGCTGTTAGGCTACTGAATGCCATTTATATATTTGATAGACGTTTATTGCTAGTCTTACAATGATCAAAGTTGTGCAGATTTGGGGGGGGGGTGCACCTTCATCTTCATCTCACTAAACGAACTGAAAAGGACACTGGATCTAATGTTCACACACAAAAAGGATACAAAATGCATAGCCTACGTTTTGACAATGTAAGTAAAGTATATGTAGCGTGATGCAGGCAAATGTAGGAATCCAATAACAGCTAATGTCCAGCAAGGAAACAAACGTTCAATGTTAGAACTACCAAAGAACATATTTTAGATTGATGTTGCAAACTAATTATACTCGCAATATATAATTGACACTATAATGTAAGCATGCTAACACGTAATAACACTTGTTTTTGGTTTGTTGTAATGTTTCACGTTCAACAACGCACTCGCTGCTGTCTATCCCATTGAAATAACACGACACGCAAAGAGCTGTTTGGAACTGTTGAAGCGTACGTGAACCACGTGACCGCGTGGCGGCGACTTCAAAGAGTATCGCAATTCACTTTTTATATGGCTCTGAGCTCTACCTGAACTACACATCCTGTTAAAGTGTTTCCTGTGTGTCAAAATAAAAGTCCCAGCCATATATCATGCATTCAGCATTATATCTCCAGAACGGCTTGACGTACATGCTTCAAATTTGGTACGAGTGTTTTTATGGACTCAAAGATGAAGTGAGTTGAAGGTCAAATGTCAAGGTCAAAAACACCTTGAGTGTGATATCTGAATAATGCCATGTCACACAAGATTCAAATTTGGTTACTCCAAAAGCACCTTTGCAGGTATCACAATTACCCTACCAACAGCCCCACCAACACCCTAACCAGCAGACTGCATCCCCTCGTGTAATTCCTCGGAATTGCATTTCTAGTTTTTATTGACATTTGTAAATTACTCTTATCCAGTGGTCACCAATGGCATGCTGTGTGAAGGGTCCTGTTACAGATGTGGTATTGACAATGGATATGAAGGTTTTGTTGTGGTATTGTTTTCTGGCCAGGTGTCGTGCTATGCTGTTTGTGAAGTAGTTGAATAGTAGTAGTGTTATTCATGGTATTCCAGTTGGACAGTGTGATTTGATGTGTAGTATTCAGAGGATATGGTCGTCTGTGAGGAAAGAGGCGTGTTGATTGTTGATATTGAGTATTGCATTGTAGTGGTTAAGGATTCCTGGGTTTGTTATGGCAGGTAGGTAGTCGTGTGTGAACCAGTCTAGGGAATTGTGAGCTTCTAGAGCAGCACATGCAGCTATATAACCACAAGAGTTGGTGGCTTGCACTTCAGGCAGTAATATATTGTTTTGTATGAATCCATGGTTGTGAAAGAAGTCTTGAAGGATGTAAACATTGTTGTTGCCACACCAGGTCTATGATTACTGCTTTATGATGTCCTTGCATGGTGGTTGGGTGTGCTGTGTAAAGATGTATTAATGTGATGTCATATTTTTTGTGTTACATTTTAATTTTCTTTACTTTTATGGGATGGTTGGATTTAAGACAATGACGTTGAGGTACTTGTTGGTACATGTTGGTTGGTAGCATGCAGGTTGTGGTGACAGAGCTTCTGGGAGGGGTGTGGATGTGGTTTGATGTTTTTTGTGTGTTTACTTTTGATATTTGCAGTAGTTGTGTCCGTTCATTAGCCTGGCGAGCCAGACCCACATTAAAATGTAGGGTCTGGGCACTCACCGTTCGCAGTGCTCAGTCCGAGGTGCGGGATAATCAGTTGTCTTTCAAATTCCCTCTGCACGCAATAGGATGCAATAGGATATTTGTTTTCAAGTAGCAGGGAATTCAAGCCAAACCGTTGCAACTCTGCCATCAATCATTATGTTAAGCCCACCAAACGACTCTATACACGATTTCAATGTCCTGATTAAGTTTCGATTTCTGGAGCTCACAAGCCAACGGAGAGTTGCTAGACTAGCCGCTAGGGGCGCGTCTAGATTTCTAGGCTATCCGTTCATTAGTTTGCTGGGATTTTGCGTCCTGCTGTGTGCCTTTGTATTTGAAAGGCTTGAGCATGCATCTGTAATGACAAGGAATAGAAGAACAATATTGAATATGTGTGAATTAGTGATTTGGATGTTGGATGTGTGTTATTTGCAATTCAATATTTGTGTGAGGGTTTCTTGTATATAGAATGTGTCAACAACCCTTTAGTTGTGAAGTTGCAGCAAAACATTGCATATGTTGCATGGTGTACACCAGTGTTTCCCAAACTTTTTTTCTGGGGACCCACTTTTTAAAAATGACAGACCATCGCGACCCATATTGTTTTAGGCCACAGGTTCTCAAACTTTTCAATAGCATATAGCACATAACTCAAGTCGTTATATTAGCCTATTTCTGGAGGTTTCTTTGGAAAGTTGAATCCGCATTTTTCTCTGGAGTTAAACATTTGCTTGTTTGTAGGCCTTATACTAAGGCTGTGCATTGATGTTGTGACAAGCTATGTTGTAAGAATGTGAAATTAATAAATATCAGAACAAGGCTTTTGCGCAATAGCCAAAAAATAATGCGCCTTTACTGTAGCCTAGTATAGTTTGCGAAGTGGAAAATGAGAGGAAATAATAGCTTTTAAAATGTCAATTTAAATTGTAGCCTAATATAATACACAATGCGTTTTTAAATCTGAAATAATAAGGAATGTGAGGAAGTTGCTATTAACTTTAAAGAGTGCATCTCGAAACTATACAGCCTATGATGCAAATTCAATATGTCCAGTACACGGATGTCTGCTTGACAGCACGGAAACTAGACTTTAATCAGTCAACGGAAGCAGCTGTCCGTTAATGTTTGTGCTGATTCATGTCCCTTGCATTTTGCAACTGCGAGGTCCATGGCAGGCGCCCCACAGAAATGTTTCATTTTGTGAGTGAGATGCACGCTGTCCCCTCTGCAATGCATTCGCCCCCAGTTTCAGAGCTATTCTAAGTGCAAAATTGCACAGAGGGCCATGACTGTGGTAAACAAACTATATCCTAATAGAAAACTAAAATAGATAAAATAGATAACTTTCCTGGTTAAATGGTATAAGCTAGGCCTATTAGACAACATAAATTGTGCTGGCGACCCAAATAAAATCTGCGACCCACCCGTGGGTCGCGACCCAGTCTTTGGGAACCAATGGTGTACACTAAAATGTGTTGAAAGGACTCCAGCAGTGGAAAGCAATATTGTTTTTGTATATGATCTATTGTAGTTCCTGCCTTAGTGGTAGGTTGATAGATGAGTTGTTGGTATCCTTGCGTTGTGAAGGTTTTGTTGAGAGGTGTTACGTTACTATGTATGTTTTCATTGAAGTCTCCGATGATAATTGTGGAGTTCCAGTTGTAGGTTTGTGCTAGTTGATTTAGTTTTTTTTGCAGTGTTGTGATTGGTGTAGATGGAGGCCTGAGGGGTATTTCACAAAACCTAGATAAGGGATTAAGCTGGGATTTTTTGGTTATCCTGGATGAATTTAGCCTAGACTTGGTTTCACAAAAGAGATGGCACATAAGTTACCATGGGGATTTATTCTCTGCACCTAGCCTGGTCCCGACCAGGCTAACAGCCAAGCTAAGTTAATTCTAATGGTAATTATGTTGTCTTATTGGTTTAGCCAGCTGTCATTCACATCAGACCTCCGTGCTCATTTTTAAAGAACTTTATTCCATATATAAACTATTTGCTAAATGTATTTGCTCGCAAAACAAAACAGATTGTCTGCCTACTACCATATGGTTATTATTTTAATTGTGATAGCCTTATAATTATTAACATAGGACAAGGTAGCCTACTCATTGTTTGCTTATTTTATTAGACGTTTGATGAATAGCCTAGGCTACTGTAGTTGATTGAAAGTGGAGGGGCAAGTTTTCGAAGGTGTTTTCAACTATAATATAAAGGTATATCATACTATGTGCATCTTTGTAATGGAAAGCGCTTTTTTTAATGACGTTGAGTGTCGAGACAAGGAAGCACTCACACGTGGGTGCATACGTAAATTTGCATTCAGTTGGTCTACCACGCCTACCCCTGCTGTTTTACAGAAATAGCCATGATTCCCCATTCCAAAAAGGACAACTTTACTTCATTGTTAGTCTATATCAAAAGCGGCTGTTCACTTTGTGAGAATGACGCTATTTTCCGCGTCTTTTTTATTCCAACCGTGAGTTCTTTGGGGCAGAAACGAGAACGCGCACACATCCTGAATTACTTACACCTGGCTTGACATAGTCGCTCCTACTGATCCTGGATTGGCGTTAGTGAAATGAGTTGAGCTAGGATGACCAGACAACGCTATGTCAAACCTCGCTTTATCACTTATCTTGAATGTCTTAATTCTGCCTTTGTGAAATACCCCTCTGGTGACAGAGGTAAAGGTTAGGTTTTGTTGTTATTTTTAGACAAAAAAAGTAATGTGGTGGTGAAACCTGTGGAAATAGAATAATTTGTGGTGGTTGTTAGTGTGAAATGTTTTTGTTTCAGGGTTTGAGAGTGCTGTTAATATTTGCATGCGGAATCTTAGACTATGTAGAAGTGATTACCTGGCAGAGTATCTGTTGGTGTTTGTGGGTATAACCATGTCTCAGAAAGTAGAAGTATGGAGGCATAGAGAAGGTCTTGTTGAGAAGGAGTGCTTATGTTGTGGTTCTGATGTGTTAAATGTTTTGAGTGGCGTGAGTGTTGTTTGTGGTATTTGTTGCATGGCTTTTAATGCGGGAGTGATCCTCGGTTGTGAATATTTTGTTTTTTGTTGTTTGCAATATACAGTTTGTTAAGTGTTTGTGCTTGTGAAAGAGCAACATATGCTTGTCCTGGACTTTGAATATGTTTTAGATCCACACAGACTGCTGGGAGTGTTCCTCCTTGTACTTTGTGTATTGTGCTGGCAAATGACCATTTTAAAGGATATTGATAACGGATGTGGGTTTTTGTGCCTTGTTGGATTGCTTGACATTTATGTGGTTCCAGTAGGGCTGGGTGATATGGACCAAAAGTCATATCCCGATATATTTAGGTTGAATATCGATATACGATATATATCCCGATATTTTTTCCGCAAAAGAGCTGTAAAATGAAATGTTCAGTCAAATATTAGTAGTTTTATTGAAAACTCACTACTTAAATAACAATAAAATGTAAACATAAAACTGGAGTGCCTTTTTTGAAATCAAAGCTCCGTTTAAATATTTTTTTTTTATAAAAATAGCCTATAAAATAAAATAGGCCAATCTTTTTCTGAAATAAATATATTTATATGAGAAAAGTAGCGTGCAGTTTCACAGCAGTGCAGAGAGGGGAGCAGTGCAGAGAGCTCCGGTCAGTGGCTTGCGTGGAGCAAGGATCACGGCGCAAATTTGAACTATATCGATATATGCGATATGGTCTAATTCCATATCACATTTTAAAAAATATCGATATATCTTTTATATCAATATATCGCCCAGCCGTAGGTTCCAGTAATACCCAGTTGGGTTGCATATTTGGTAGAACAGGTTATTGTCTTTGGTGTTGTCAAATTCGATGGCAATATATTGAGGCAAGTTGTATTGCTGAATTTTTTCGTGAATTAATTTCACTGTCACAATGGCATAAAGTCTATTTAGTTTGTGTGGTGGTGTATTTTGTTTGGTGTTGGTAAAAGACATGGTGTGTAATGTGTATGTTGAAACTTTGTAAATAGCATGTTAGTGTTCTTACCAGTGACATCCACGTTTGCAATGACCATAATCCTGCTATCCACTGCCACAGTCAGGGTTTCTGGGAGCATGCTTCAGAGGGAGAACCTTCAGAGGCGTGGAACTGGATTGATGCTTGTTCAATTCTTGATTTTCCTTTCATTGTTGTGGTTGTGTCATGGGCAGTGTTGTAGTACTCGAGTCCGAGTCATTAGCTAAATTTAGAGACTCGTGACTTGACTTGGACTTGAGCACTGATGACTCGAACTTGGACTCGTGCATTCGCACTCGCGATGACTCGTCGAGGACTCGACTTTTTTTTGTAATATATCATAAGGCTATAATTGTAGTATGTCATTAGGCTATAATTTGCTATATGATTTTAATATCTAAATTATTCGTAATACTAATTTTAGTTCAAGGGAATGTTAGGCTACTGCTTCGTGTCGTAGCCTAGGCTACATCGCAAGTCACATCATGTTCACATGCAAAGCAAACTAACGATAACTTTAACACCAAAATGCCTGGAGATATGGCCGCCGCTATTTCAATGTAGTAGGCTATTGCCAGCAGGGGCGTAGCACCAAATTCTGGGCCCTATGCACAAGTGGTGGCCATGGGCCCCCCCAACCAACCAACCAACGGCTGTAAGCATGAAGCATGAGGTTCACAACTAACTATCTAATCACACATTGAATTAATCTAACAACTCTTATATGTACTGTATAACAGAAAATAATCTTATTACCCAAGACTTCACTGAATATCTGTTTTATTTGAAGAATGTTTAAAAGCTAGAACATGAAATGAATGAAAACACTTTTGGCTGAGAGAACAGCTATCTATACAAATTGAACACTTTCGGCTGAGAGAACAGCTATCTATAGCTAACTGAGTGTGATGCGTTTCACAAGTTAGCTTTGCTACTAATTTGACAGCCTTTCCTCATGAATCTATATAACATTGAGCCTACTAAGTTAAGCTATTAGCTCATAATAATTTTCGAATTAGTAGGCTATTGAAATGTTGTGGTAGGCTATAAATCAGGCATCATGTTATTTCTAATTTTGTGTTAATGCTGTTTTAGCGCTGATAATCGCGGATTCGTGTTTTGTGAACTGAAGTGTTTTGTAACCTTCAGTTCATTTCATTTGTAGACTATTGCTTTCACATTGGGCTCACCTTTCTTGGGAAAGAAGGCTGTTAACATTTGTTTTCCCTTATTTCTTTTTTTCTCCCTTTCTTGCCTCTCTTTTCTTTTCTGGGAACCGGATTTAGCTTTCTTAGACTTAGACATCTTCACACCGTGACCATCTGCATTGCCGCTTCGGCAGAATGAACGTTACTTCAAAAATGCGCCTAGCAGGGGAAGGCGGACTGAACCATTTCGTGCAAGGGAGAGGGTGCCTGCCCTCAAACAATGTTGGCATGGACACAATTTAATACATCAATCAACTGATGCATTTACCCGAAATATTTGCATCTATATTAGTTAATAACATTTATTAAGATCTTTAAATTAAGGAAATTATTTATTATTAAGGAAAATAAAATTCAACTCCTTAGGGGCCCTCCCCCCACTTGGGGCCCGGGTAATTTATTCCCACTTGTCCCCCCACTACGACGCCCTTGATTGCCAGGCAATGTATGAGAATACATAACATGACATAACATTACACTCAGCCTAGGCTAAACAACACACACTGCTGCTGGATAGCTGATCATCGTGACTTGGTGAACAGTGTTTTCCCTGACTGACGCGAGAAGTGAGGTTCCATTCATTCATTTTCATTCGGGGCATGCCCTGCCGTGCTTCTGTCTGTTAATTTGCAGCAGGCTATTATCGGATGAAAGAAAAATAAACTAAACGTTTTCCCGATCAAGATATAGCATACTTCTTAATTTTGGTGTCATAAAATATAGAAGCATAACATTAAATTGCCTATTAGAGTGTCCATGTAGTGTCAATGTAGGCCTACGTGTCTGCGCAAGTGAAACTGACAAACTGAACCTCTCGTGGGTAGGCCAGAAACAACTATATTTAAAACCATGAATGAACTGGATTACTGTTACTGTTCAAACAAGCGATTTGATAGCCAAATCCACTGCACGAAAAAAAAGGAAATAGCAACGTGTTCTATTTCTAACAGGTGAATATCGTAGCAAATAGTATGGCGATGGCAGCTTAAAAAAACATTTATTTCACTCATCTCGCTGAAATGAACGTGGCCTGTTGCACAAATAAATTAATTAGGCAGATGATCTACATCTTCGTTAACCTAAAGCTAGTTTTCATCTCTATTGTTGACGTGAAATATGTCTCCATAGTGTCAGTGAAGTGATAACATAATTATGCAGTTGCCGGTGTTCACGTCACGGGAGTCAGAAAGAAGCTACCAAGATGGGCCCTGCTCTGTTTCTGTCCCTCCCAAACTGCGCTAAAATTGTGTAGGCTATTTAACAGCCAGAATTTTAAAAAATGCCCTTTTATGATCCACACCACCTCTTACAAAATAGGCCTACTCTAACGTTCATCTAGCTCTTGTGAAGTATGAACTTCTACAACACTGCCTATACAATTGTCAGCAGTCAGTAACAGCATAATGTGACTTAATGGCCTGTGTGATTGGGATGTGGATTGCTCATTTATTATGAGTAGGCCTATAGGCTATGGTATGGTATTCTCTCCGATATAATAAATACAACACATTGGGTTTGGCAAGAAATTTGGCAATACTACTTTCACACAAGTGATGGCACCCCTGCTTGGAGACAGAAGATTGTCCGTTTCGCTTTTAAGGATTTCATCTGCAATGGAAAAAAATGGAACGACATGTAGGCTATGCTTACTTTAGTGCTGGACTTGGACTTGACTCGGATGAGTAGTGGACTCGACTCGGACTTGACTTGGAATTGTTTTTTAATGACTTGGACTTGACTCGGACTTGAACACTGAGGACTCGAACCTGGACTCGGACTCGAGGCATAGTGACTTGACTACAACACTGGTCATGGGCAACAAGTGTTGTAGTTCTTGTAAATGCGGTTATCCTCTTTTTATTGTATTCGTCTACTTCTTTGTTTGTAGCGTCGACGCAATACGGTGGGGTCTGGGTTGTGATTTGTACTGCAGCGTTGTATGAGCTATTGTTCATCTTCTTGGGTGATTTGATCTTGTTTTGTGAGAGTTCTGATGCAGTTGAGTAGAAGAGCAAAGTCATGGTCATCAAAGATCCTGGGTCATGGAAAAGAAGTGGTGATGCATGAACTGGGGCAAGTTGGTAGTAGTCTCTCAGGACTATTACAGCTATGTTTCCTAATGTAGCCGTTAAAGATAGGGGCTTCAGTATCTGGTTAAAGGGTAATTCCGGTATTTAGCACTTTGAGTCCCTTTTCTGTTTTTTCTTTACCGGAATTATCCTTTAAGACATGTAAGAACGAAGTAAGCTTAATTATTCGCTGGGCAAACTGACGAGTTACATTAGCCCTAGCACCTTGAGCTACGATAAACGTTAGCTAGGATAGCCAATAAGTATGGCAGCTATAGTAATTATTTCATGTTCTGATGTGATATTCTTAATGTTTTGACTATGTTACAACTGATAAAAGCATGACAAAAAAAGTAACCAAATCACTTTGGAATATTTTAGTCCAGAAGTACTTATGGGTGTTGATTTACAGTAATGTTAATTACAGTAACGTTACAACCTATCTGCCCTTGCTGTTACCACATTTTAATAACTATTTACATTTGTGATCATGACTCATTTCTTCTAACAACACCACTGGCAACTTTCTTTGACTATCAGGCCCCGAACAGCAGTACATTGAACTACAAAGATGTTATAGTGATGGTGTCACTTCATCATAATCATTATGACATAATGTAATTTGCCGTACATCTCTTATCTTTTTGCCGTCCAGCATGGCGCCGTCACGTGTCTGCAAAGGGTGAATAGGAAAAGATTAGTTTAAATTTGTGTGATTTTTGTAGTTGTTGTGTTGCATTAGTGATATTGCTTGTGTTATGTTGTAGGCCTACCTGCTCCGCCAGTGATGAATGTGCGTAGAGGTGGGACTTCGTAGCTAATAACTTTTTGGTAGCACCAACTGAAAATGTGGTTTGATATTGTTTTTTGCTCTGTGTTAAAGGGGTGATTCAGGATTTTGGACATAGGACCTCATTTCCGAGTTAGCAAGTGTGACATTTATCAGTGGAGACCGTTTTCAACACGTTTCCTCTAGTCCTTCTAGTTGCAGAGTTTGCGGGTGCTAGGCTAGCGCAGTCATCAGGAGTGTGTTTCCCGTACAACTACGGAGGTTAGCTTTTTACTAACGTGGTATGATGCATCGTTCAACTAACCAACATGTAAGTTACGACTGTTTGCAGTAGCCTTAAGTTAACCACAACGTCGTCTACCGCTGGAAAGAAATAGCGAGCGGCCTATGATAACCTAATTAAATGCTCGGCAGGCCGGATTAAAGTGTGTGGCGGGCCAGATCTATGATAAACTAATAAATGCTGGTCATTCAATGTGCTTTACATAAACAAAACCAAACAATAATAACAAATAAAAGCATAGAAGGGCAATATAGTCAAAGAATACATAAAACACACAAGGTAAAATCGTTTAAAAATAGAGAATGATTAAAAAGACAAAATAAAAGACACAAGGTAGAATCATTTTCAAGACAGATTCAGAAATTATAACTCAGTGCAGCTAGCAGAAAGCATCTGCGAACAGTTTGGTCTTAAGTCTAGATTTAAAACTGGCTACAGTTGGGGCCTTTTTAATGTCATCCGAAAGTTGGTTCCAGAGCTAAGCCGCATAGCAGCTAAAAGCTGCTTCACCATGTTTAGTTCTAACAGCAGGTTTTACTAACAGGTTTTTCTCCTGAGACCTGAGAGGTCTGGAGGGTGTGTACTGCTGAAGCATGTCTGAGAGGTATTTAGGTCCTGCTCCATTTAGTGATTTATAAATAAGCAGTAGTGCTTTAAAGTCAATTCTGTGACTTACTGGAAGCCAGTGCTGGGACTTAAGAATTGGACTAATGTGGTCAGTTCTTTTAGTTTTTGTGAGAACCCTAGCTGCTGCATTTTGTATCACCTGAAGCTGTTTGATAGTCTTTTTAGGAAGGCCTGTGAAAAGTTTGTTGCAGTAATCAACCCTGCTGGAGATAAATGCATGAATGAGTTTTTCTAAATCATATTTTGACATCAGCCCTGGCAATATTTTTGAGGTGGTAAAAAGCTGATTTAGTTATCGCTTTCATGTGGCTGTTGAAATTTAGATCACTATTAATACACCAAGATTTTTAACAGTATGGTGTTGAGGTACAGTTTTGCTGATGTTTTAAATGTTATGCATTTGACTCGTAAACGACCACAGCATGACTAACGTTAAGTCGTGACTCGTGAGTAGCTAACGTTAGACAGATAACGTTAAAAGCTACTGCAATCCGCTTGCTACTGTTAGCTAGATCTAGCAGCTGTTTACTGGGGTGCCTCCATTTCAGATGCTCCCACTTTGCTTTTGTGCTGGTGTGGTATGCCAACTCCATTTGGCAAAGAGCGCAAATAACGACACCTTTACGTTTTGTTTTGCTGTTTTTAAGGACTTGTTCTTTTATTGGGGCTTTTTGCAGGGCTTTGTTGGGAAATCTGTGAGATGGTTGCTGTTTCGTTATTGCACAAATTGATTTTTCAAAGTTGTTTTGGCTCATACCTGCTTGCATGAGGAGAGCTTCTGTTGTTATGTTTTCATCTTGATTTGTAAAGACAATATCCCAGTATCTTTTGAGTTGTTGTGCTTCAAGGTCTTGCTCTGGTTTCGGGTGAGATGGAATGGCTATAAAAGTCCTACATGATGGTGGAAGGGGAAAGTAGAATCTGCATGTCTTGTTTCCTTTTCTGCATGACTTGGAATGGTGTTTGGAATGGGTTTGTAAGCTTGTAACAAGCTCATGGAGTTCTGAGTCTGTTTGAGAGTTTGGTTTAGAGCAGGTGATATGTGTGTCAATTAAATTGCACACACTGATGTCATCGTCTTTGCCGAATTCCTTGGCATCTTTTATCCTGATTAGACAGTGTACAGTAGATGTGGCCAACCTCTGGCTTGACATTCTACTCTGTGGGAGTAATCTGATACTTCACCTATGACATTGGCTTTTGACATCAGGAAATCTTTTAGGAAGGTGTTGACTCGGTGATCGAACATCCTAGAAGCTGTGACAATGTTTTCATTGATCAGTTGACAGTATGTCGACCAGTCCATGTTTACATCAAATTTTTGCCTATGATTCCAGGGTCACATAAATAGTTGAGGTAGGACAAATTGTATTTGCATTTGAAAAAAAAAAATTGCCTAGCTGGATGCATATGCATTTGACGATTTCTGTCCATCATCTGTCAGCTGCTGAAAAGGATGCAAAAAATTTTGGAACGCCTAGCTGGCGTATTATTGCTTTTAGGTTGCGGAGGGTTTGTTCCCAAAATGTTGGTGTACCTCTGACTGTTTTCATGAATTTATATCCTTCATCGGTTCAGAAGACATCTTTGATCTAGTTTTTGTCCAGTAGTTCGTCAGATGTAATTTTTTTGCCCTTGTGTGTGTTTGAAGATTTGTGCATTGTGACAGAAACACAAGCTGAGATCTCCTTCATTTCCTTCACAGACTGGGCCCAGAAAATGTAGGTGGGATCAGAATCAAGAGTGTTATGAAGATTGAACAGTTGCTGATTGAGATATGTTCCAATCCTTGACAGCCAGGATGGTGGGTCTTCGAGTAGTTGACTCAAGGACGGAGTTTGAGTTGATCAACTTTGCAATACAAGTAGTGACCTGAGTAGCTTAATTTCCGTTACAGTTTCATTACACCGTTATGATCCACACTGCGAGGTAAGATTTGTGTTGCCTTATGAACATCAGATGGAACATACAACTGGTCCATGTATTCCTCTTTGGCAGCCTTTTGGTAGTGACACTATTTTCATGAATGCAATGGTTGGAGAAATTACGTGATGAGGTGATTGAGTGGTTGTAATCCATTCACATGTGGAATGGAGAGATTGTTTGCTATTGCTTGAGGTGGCATATGGCCTTGTTTGATATGTCTTTTGCAGGTGTGACAAAGTCATTGCATGCCATTTTTGTATATTTCTGTCTGTAAAAATTTGCGGATGAAGGAATCATCTCATTTTAGTGTAGTAAACTCTTGTACGAGTCTGTGGCACATATAAGGATATTCACACAAGGCATCTTTGTTCGTTCTAAATGTAGCCAATGCATTGTAAATATCTGAACTGTATAGCTACACGTTGAGAAGATGCTCTTTGTTTTGTATTCTTTTGAACAACAATATTATCTTGATATCGTTTGCGGGAGTAGGTTTTTGCTTTGTTGTTGACAGCGTCAGTGTGATATTTTGCTTTTGCTGCTTTGATGCTTTTGCTGCTAGCTTTGTTTGTCCCTGTACATGATGTTGTTTGTATCTATCCTTAGATTTTTCTTTTTCTTCCTCATAGACATTTGGAAGTTTATACCTAGCTTTGGAATTTTCCTTTGCTGTTTGATACATGTCTGGTTGTCTGTATCTAGCTTTAGATTTTTCTTTTGCTGTTTGATACACGTGTGGTTTTCTGTACCTGGCTTTAGATTTTTCCTTTGCTGTTTGATACACGTCTGGTTGTCTGTACCTGGCTTTAGATTTTTCTTTTGCTGTTTGATACACGTGTGGCTGTCTGTATCTAGCGTTGGATTTTTGTTTCGTTACTTCATAGACATTGCGCCTGTACCTGGCCTTTGCATTTGCAAAAAGGGTTTGTTTATATTGAGCCTTTTTTTCTCTCTAGCGCAGCTTCATGGACATTTGGTTCCCTATACCTATATTTTGAATATTGTCTCTTTTTTTCTTTACGTTGGTTGATGCATCTGGTTTTAGCTTCTTGTTGAAGTGATTTCTGCAGAAATTTTTTGGCATTTCTGGCATTATATTTTGCAGCTTCATTAGTTTTGCATTTAGCTTTTGAAGCTGCAACGATTTTTCCTTTTGTTTTAGTAGAGTAACATGTGTTATAACTGTGTTTTTTATTAGATGTTTCACATGATCCCAGGTCAACTGTCTTGTCTCTGTAGAAAAAGCATAAATGTACAAATTTTAATGAATAGAATTGAAGCATCTCAATACATCTTTTAACCTAAAAGAATTGTGATGTTGTTCATGACAGTTTATTGGTAAAATGTAAAGGTAAAATGTAAAGGTAAATGCTTAAAATGTAAAGGATTTTTTGAACTACATGAATAAGACTTTGAATGTGAGTGAAAGTGATATAAGTTTAATGATGCTTGATGAGTAATTATTATGTTACATTCATGAATAATGTGTATGTAACAATTTATTTACAGATGTTGTATTAGATATTGTCAGGTACAAATCTTGATAATGATAATATCTTCATAAAATGAACACAATGCAAATCATATTCCTTCTTAATGCAGTGAATAACATATTATTATTAATTATTATTTTATGATTGTCCCTGTTTATTACAAACTAATGATACGACATAACGACGCATGACTGCACTGCAACCTACAGCAACAACCACATTGTGAAATTTGCTGACAACACAACTCTGGTGTAGGGATCGACCGATATGGATTTTTTAGTGCCAGTACCGATACCAATTTTTTTCCATCAGCCTTAGCCGATGACCGATACAGGCTGCCGATTTTCTTGAGCCGATATTTGGAGCCGATACTGCTTTTATTTTGCTCCCTCAATTTACATCATACAAATGACACATAATTACACAAATGATGATAACAAATGTTATAAGTCTAAATTTAAAAAAGGAAAATTTATTGAACTTATGGATGGGTGCACTGGATATGGTTAACTGTGCAAAATGCTTTCATCAACATCTTACAGACTTGATGATGCATTGCTTGCTGACTATAAGACATAATTCAGGTCATCACAAAATGTCCTTTGTCAACACATTTAAATCATTTAAGAAAACGATAAGCCTGAAAATTAGCTATTGAAATAAAGTGCTTGATTTGTAATTTAAGACTGCATGGTTTCAATTTTTCTATGTCTATATATATTTTTCTAAAAAAAGCTGCAAGATTTGTCAATCACAGAACATTAATCAGCAGAAGAAAATAACTTGGTGTCAGATGTTTCTGTTCTAAACGGCATCAACCTCAAAAGGTATAAAACATATCTCTCAAAGTTTTAAAATCTGTTCTTCAGGTAGCGCAGCACTCTCATATCGCTGTGATGCGTGTCTCTCAGATGCACACACAAACTTCTGTTTGGTAGCTGACGAACCACTATTGAACTGGATTGATAATGATAACGTTAGCAAACGGCTATAAACAAGTAAGGTATACACGGTATGTCTGGTACATGGTAAACGTTAACACGAATTAATAGTCAACTACATATAACACGCCTCTCATTATTAAAGCTCTTATATCACTGCGATGGCAACTCCGCCCAGCTCGAAGGGAGAAGGGGAGGGAGACGCACACACCACAACTCAGCCAGGTGGTCGCTGAATAAAACTCCCACAAATATCACGGAACGTCGGCATTACTTAATCATATGATTGACCAGTGTTCGTAACAGCTACCGCAAGCATACGGATAGCCTACAACTTAGCTTACAGCTCCCTAAATACAATGGCAAGCAGTTTTATAGAAGAGGCATTCAGGGAAGGAGACACACACACACACACTACACGCGTCCAACACTCAGCCAGGTGGTCGCCAGTGTTGGGAGTAATGCGTTACAAAAGTAATGTAATTACTGTAATATATTGCTGTTTGCCGTAACGCGATAATGTAAGGCATTACAAAAAAATTGGGAAATATTTACTCGGTACAAACTTCAGTAACGCGCGTTACAATGCAGTGTAACCCAAAATTAAGCCTTGTTTTGTTTTGATACATATTCGCAAACACCACGTGAGAACAACAGAGGAGAAAAAATCCGCGCAAAATAGTAGAACGTTATCTCCTGATACTGGTTGAATATGACTGTGGCTGCAGCAGACTCGCAGGCGGACTTTATTTGCTGGATGGACATACGCCTACGCTCATTATTTTCAGCTTGTCACAGACAAGGCTATGAACATAATAGTTAGTGCACTTTGTGTGCTAAACCGAAAGATCTCTTAGCTCGCGAAATAGCACAAGTAAATTAATGAAACATCTAAAGTAGTGCCACGCTAATCTTTTTGATTCTTGATACAACACAAACTATGCTGTTGTGCATGTCAGCTTTGTGCTGTGAACTTGAATTGAAGAGAATAAAGGGATAGAAATGCAGAAAAAGACTGTGTAGCCTGGCAGTTCCACCGCTCCCACCACGCGCATCACGCACTTTGCGTTGGGCACCAAAGGACAGAGGGGGCACTCAAATGTAACCAATGAATAGTAGCTTTACTGCAAACTGCGTTTCACTCTTCATCAATAACGTTTACAATGTCAAAATGCACTAACACGATGTTACATGCAAGTTTGATACCTTTTGGGTTCTCTCAATCACCACGTAGTACTAGAATTGGTGGGTCTTCAATCATTCGTTTTCCAAGCATTTAGGCTACATGAAGCACATGATATGCTGAGTCGACTGAAACGCATTCCATTCAGATAGCTAGGTGGATACCAGGCTCATAATTCACTTGTATTCACGAAATGTGAAGCAACATGTCATTGTATAATTCCATTTACAAAGCAATGAAGGTTGCTTAAAACAACTTAACATTGTGCATATTATTGTTAATATTGTGCTATCAATGTAACTCAAACAAATAAGGCGTGTAAACAAGAGCTAGCAAAAGGGCATTATGACAACGTAAAGATCAATGCTCTTAAAGTGACAGTGCACCATTTATTAAGTAAAACAGCATTTCTTCAGAAATTAATGTTTAAAAATACACAGTAATGGTCTGTAAATAATAGGCCTTTTATTTTACTTTAGGTGTTTAAGTTATCATTTAAATGTCACTCACTCAAAGCCACTCACTTAGGGCACCGAAATGGCCAGCAGGCCACCATCTTGACATGTCTTTATTAAAGGAACCGTATGTAAAAAATGTATTTCAATTATGTTGTGTTTTGGCCTAATGCGCCACCCTCCACCTATCTACTAATCACAAAGTCAGTAGTGTTTCATCATCCGGTTGCCAACTCTGCCAGTCAGAGGGGAGGGGAAGGGGATACACCGCTCTACAGTAATTTGAAAGTGATTGTAGTTCCCGTTTTGGCCACAATCTTACATACGGTTCCTGCTTTGATTTACAATATAGTAGGCTCTCTATTGATTTTAATGAGTAGGCCTAAGCCTTAAAGTTACAGTATTTCTATCACAATTTACCAGACTTTGACCTTTTGTCAGTTTTTAACAAAATTCTGACTATGATTGTTCCTTGGTCCGGAAACTCAGGCTAGCAAGTGCTCCACCAGCCATCATGACCACATTCTACCGAGGCACCATTGAGAGCATCCTCTCCAGCTGTATGTGTGGGGCGGAAGCTGCACTGAATACAACAGGAAAGCCCTGCAGCGCATAGTGAACACAGCTGGAATGATTATTGGCGCTTCACTCCCCTCCCTGAAGAACATTTACACCTCCCACCTCACCCGCAAGGCGACCACAATTGTGAGTGATGCAAGTCACCCCGCTCACAATTTGTTTGATCCACTGCCCTCTGGGAAGAGGTACAGAAGCCTGCGCTCCCGCACCACCAGACTCACCAACAGCTTCATACACCAGGCTGTTAGGATGCTGAACTCTCTCCCCCCTCCACCCTCAGCCACATAACATCCTGGACTTTTGGACCCACAATGGCTGCCTTGCACTACTCCACTTGCACTACTCCACTTGTACACTTGCACACTTTGCAACTTGTTGTTGTTGTCCTGTGTCCTTGTCCTGTTTTTGTCTGTGGACCTAATTGGTAAAATGTCTTGTCTCCACCGTGGGATAGTGGGAAACGTAATTTCGATCTCTTTGTATGTCTTGACATGTGAAGAAATTGACAATAAAGCAGACTTTGACTTTGACATTATGTCAACATGGAGGTTAAAAATGTAATGTAATGGGACTATATCAAGGTCCCTGGTCTGTATACTTTTGCGTTCATTCATTATTCTATTTTGGAAGTGAAATGGAAAATGGAAAAACAAGTGGTATATGACTTTTTGAAGTTATATAGTCACTTGCAAATTGGAAATTATTCCTTATTTTCACCTATTTTAGACAACTGACTGGGATATAAACCATGAAAAAACATTCTCAGATTAGCTGAACTTTTAGTCCACCACCAGTAGATGGCACATCTAGCCTTCATTCATGAGAACCTCTAGAATGAGAACAGTGGCTTCTCTGAGTGGTCTGGACACGCTATAATGTTACATTATAAAATAATACAATAAGGTTATGTATTACAGTTATGGATTATGAACTACTTTGCCTGTATTTTCTGTATTCTGGTGCATTTTTGGGATGGTCAGCTAGAGAAGGACAATATACCCAAATATGAAATTCATAGCCTTTTGCTTTTTGACTTATTGACTTCACGCAATTGGGTTTCAGGGCCCCTTGACCTCTTTTGGGGCTCCCCTCTCTTCTGGCCCCCTGGGCTTGGTACACCCCTGTATTAGTATAGTTGTTATTTTACACCAAACCAGTCACCTTTTAAAGAAGCACTATGCAGGTCTGGTTATTCCTTCGCTGTTTCTGGGTTTTGCTGGTTTTGGGCTCGCATTTTTCACTACACAGCTCCCCCTGCAGCTTCGGTAGCAAGTGACTGCTACGCTAAACCTCACTAGCTAGCGAGCTAGCCATCAAGAAACCAAGCTAAACAAATACAGGAGCTGGTCATATAATTAGAATATCATGAAAAAGTTGATTTATTTCAGTAATTCCATTCAGAAAGTGAAACTTGTATAATGTATACATTCATTCCACACAGATATGTGGACTGATATGTGGAATGTGTCAATGGTCGTCTTTTGTCAAGTCAAGTCAGCAGTCTTCCCCATGATTGTGTAGCCGAACTAGACTGAGAGACCATTTAAAGGCCTTTGCAGGTGTTTTGAGTTAATTAGCTGATTAGAGTGTGGCACCAGGTGTCTTCAATATTGAACCTTTTCACAATGTTCTAATTTTCTGATATACTGAATTTGGGATTTTCATTAGTTGTCAGTTATAATCATCAAAATTAAAAGAAATGAACATGTGAAATATATCAGTGTGTGTAATGAATGAATATAATATAAAAGTTTCACTTTTTGAATGGAATTACTGACATAAATCAACTTTTTGGTGATATTCTAATTATATGACCAGCACCTGTACAGGGCTCACAATAAAACGGTCAAGCAAACACATTGTTCAAGAGACTATCAAACCACATTAAAAAGACAAAGTTCACCCAAGGGTAGGCTACTTACCATTTCAACAGCAACAAAGCCAAGTCGGCATCCATTTTGCAGTCTTCTTCGAAACTACAATCTGACTACATTTTCGAGGCGCGATTGGATACTTCCGCTGAGTCACATCCGGATTTACCCGGACCGGGTCCAGAAAGTTGCATATTCGTTTTTTCCGCGGAGAAGCGATAGGGGGAGACGAAGCACCCACCAAACAACCCAGAAAGTGTTGTAGAACCATCAGAACGACTCTCAACCTGCATAATTAAGGTCATTTTTGCTAAAATTGTTGCATAGTGCTTCTTTAACATTAGAGGGCACTAAAATCACAGATATATTTTAAACTTTCATATTCAAAGTGAAGCACTAAGTGTGGTTTACTGAAGTTGAATTGAAAAATTACAAAATACAACAGCATTTGTATTTGTTGTAAACAAGTATTAGCTGGCGGGCCATCCGATATCATTGAAATGTATAGTCTGGAATCGACCCATTCACCCCGCTTAATCCAAGGGGCGGGCAGAGAATTGTCTTTCAAACTGCCAAACTAGGCATGCAATAGGCCAGCACTACGACCAATCAGAACAAAGAGCAGGATGACGTGGCCAGAGCAAATACATCCTTCTTCAAAAGGAATGACTTAAGTGCATTGTGTTGCTCAACTTTCAAAGAAAAGTACAAGTCCAACTCCTCCAAAGTTGACGCCAACGGCGATGCTCTTCGTTCGCCATAGCCACCTTCCTTGTTGTTCACCGTCGCATGACTGTCGTCATCCTGTTAAGCCCGCCTTAAGACGCTCTAACAAAATAGAGTGCTGTGATTGGATGACGTCCACGGCGTCAGCCAATAGAAATCCCTATGGTTTGCTACTAGACATACAGGCTGAGCAAATTAATTTGCCGCCGCTAGGGTGCGTCTAGATTTCTAGGCTAAACAAGTATATGACTTTTCAGCTATTTCAATTTAATATCACGTATAGAGCGCCAAAACATTGCACATGTCTCATGGCGCTTTGCAGAGTGTTAAACAATCAGAGAAGGCCCATGAGTAACAGTTGTGAGGAAAAACTCTCTAGACACCAGCACAGGTATGGTCAGTGATCACCGTTGCATGCATGACTGGGGTGCCAGTCACACAAGGACACAGCAGGGTGGTCCATTCCAAAAAACCCTGAGGTGGTTGAAGTTCCACACTGCACCATACCGGGAGGCACTAAAGAGGTATGTTTTAAGTCTAGACCTAAAAATAGGGAGGGTGTCTGCTAATCGAGAGGGAGGGAGATTATTCCAGAGGAGGGGTGCACGGTATCAAAAAGTACTGCCTCCTACTGTAGTTTTTGATATTCTTGGGATTACGAGAAGTCCAGTATTCAGTATTTGTCAGGGGCCACTGTGGTGCAACTGGCTGCAGCGCCCCCTACCACAGTCGGGTCCAGGTGCAGGGACCTGGGTTTGAGTCCGACCCATGTCACTTCCAAATTCCACCCCATTTCTCTCTCCCACTCGCTTCCTGTTAGACTCTTCACTGTGCTATCATAAAAAAGGTAAATAGGTTGTGAGCGTTATTGCTCACAAAAAAGCTCACAAGTTCACAAATCACAGCTCAAGTTTTCGAACAGCAAATCCTACCGCCCTCACAAGCCACAACCATAATCTCTTCCAAGTGAACCAGTGATGTGTGCGGTGTAATCAGTGATGTGTGCAGTGTAACAAGTGATGTGTGCGGTGTAACCAGTGATGTGTGTGATGTAACCAGTGATATGTGCAGTGTAACAAGTGATGTGTGCGGTGTAACCAGTGATGTGTGTGATGTAACCAGTGATATGTGATGTAATCAGTGATGTGTGGTGTAACTAGTGATGTGTGGTGTAACCAATGATGTGTGTTAAAACTGTTGTTCTTCTAAATTCTGATAAAGCTGCATTCCATTTGAAAAATATCCAGACACAAATATATATCTTTCATTATCATTCATGACTTTATGTTTCTAAAACACACACACACACAACACCTCAAATTATCAAAAAGCTTTACCCTGTTATTGTTCAAATTTGCACTTTGCACATGTTCATTGCGCAGCCAAATCTCTGCTCAGCTCCCAGATATCCACAAACACACACACACTTACACACACACACCCTAGCTCCCTCACCACTTCCTGTCCACCTACACAGTGGAAGAGGATCTCACACACACACGCACACACACTCACACAAACAAACACACACACATACACACAGGAAGAGGATGATGATGAAGCCAGTGGGAACACAGTTCCTCTACTGACCACACACACACACAGTGACCCTCACTCTTCTTCATCTGAATGAAATATGTAAACCCAAAACAGCATAATGAGACTAACAGGCATGGGTCAAAAGACACACAAAGCTGGGCTATACTCAGCTACACACACACACCTCTGTTTCTCTACTCATGATCTTACAGCATGGGTGACAGTGGGTGGGTGAGTTAGCATGTTTGTGTCACATTAGAGAGTGAGTGAGTTAGCCTGTCTGTGTGACATTACAGAATGAGTGAGTGAATTAGCCTGTCTAGTCTCAGTCAGCCTATGGAGTTTAGCACCACCAATGGTTGGACCAATGGGATGTTGGGGTAATGGGCTTTGTATTGTCAGAAAAACAGGCTGTCGGGCCAATGTGTATTTGTCGAACTATTGAGCGGTTGGAATAATTGAGAGTCAGAACAATGACATGGCACCTCTTAGGCAGCCTAAAGAGGAGCCTGAGATAACAGACATCTAAAGGCTCACCACTATGAGCTGTGACCACCCTCAGAGTGTGATGTGTGTGTGTGTGTGTGTGTGTGTGTGTGTGGGGGGGGGTTACACTAGATTAGATTATCATGGGATGGGGGGGGGGGGGAGATAACTGCTAATGATCTCACCCCTATCACTGTAGAAAAAAACTAGAGGAGACTCAGCAAACACATAACAGGTGACTGCAGCATGTCTGCCTGATCTGGGCTAGATCCTCCTAAAGAGAAGCTCTATGGGGCTCTATTTTTTTCTTTCTATTTTCTTTTTCTTATTTTGTACACCTTAAAAGGCATCATTGTGAGCAGGGATGTAGTGGTAAAATAAGAGGTAGATAGGCCCACCTCGGTGAGGTGGACTGCGCCATGCTGTATCGGATTTTTTAAAAAGGCAATCAGAACATGTTTGATGATGGTGGAGGTTATGTAGCCTAAGGGATAACGGCCGCCGAGGTGTCCTGTTATACGGAATTAATGGGCGAGGGCGAGGGGCAAAAAACTCCCCGACGCGCAGCGGAGTGGAGTTGCCTCCGCCCAAGTCCATTAATTCCGTATAACTGGACACACCTCGAAGGCCGTTATCCCGCTTATCACCCGGTTGCCACTGTAAAGTAACGGAAACACGCGGTTCCGTTTAAAAAGAAGCTCACTAGTTCAGCTTGTTGTAGCCTACAACTTTCATTGGCCCAGTTAGCTTGTTTACAGTTGATTCCATTGTTGCGAAGCCTGCAACTAAAGATTCTAGAGCGCTGCAACCGTCGTCCTAGTATGGTTGTTATAGTTACCATTCATAAGCATTGATATGGAACGGTGTCCTGTTATTCAGAATTAATAGCCACACCACCAGCCAATCAGAAAAGAGTATTTCTTCTCTCCGGGTGATAATGTACAATATTTATACAGTAATACCAGTGGTATTAAATGGTTCCTAGAGTGTTGATGAGTGTACATATTGTGAATATAGGATAATATTGGATAACAGTGTTAAAAGTTAATAAATAAACTCTTTTGAGAGGTGGATAAACTCTAATAGGAGGTGGATAAACAGGCCTATTCCTGAAATTTCAGAGGTGGATATAAACTGCGTTTATTTGCGTTTAGCCTCCACTACATCCCTGGTTGTGAGCGTTTCATTTGAGTGAGATTCAAGTCATGCCCACATAGTCTACCTCATGTCTAAAATGTATTTCGTATGTCCCTCCCTACCTCAAACAAAAAGCTTTATTTAAGGAAAATACCAACTGAAGTCATGATATAGATCCAACCACTATAGGTTTGGTAGCGCGGATGCTGGAGATCAGATCTCTGTATTTTATGTTTGTAGCCTATAGGCTACGGTAGGACTAGGCCTGCTGTAGGCTAGCCTATGCTTTACATTACAATGCTACAGAGATAAGAATAAGATTTTGAAGGTTGTTTACTGGGGGGAAAACACACGCGTGGCGCCTCTCAACGGGGTTTAAAACTGATTTGTGAGATTTGAAAATAAATAAGTCCGTTGGCTGACTCCCTGATGACGGCCAGCAGGTACAATTCAAATGGAAATTAGCGGGCCTCTTACTTGTCTTCTAAACAACGCTTGCTTTCCTCTCCGAACCACAGCGCGAGTTGCCAGATCCCTCGCTCCAGCGCAAGACGGGGCTCATCGCCAGCACAGGAAATGGGACGATTAGGCGTGGATTTTCTGGCAACCACTCTGCATGCACTCTGTAGCTGGTTCTTTGCGCGCATTACCGCCACAGCAGATGGCTGCGCTATGATGTCAAACGTCGTCAGCTGAGCGTGTGGTGGCAGACTCAGATTTAAACTTCAAGTGCATGACTGGCTGACAGTTTGCCTGCCGTTACCCCCGCATCACAGACGGAGGACTAGATGCATTATTAGATCAGCCAACTGATGAAGGGCTGCGTTTAATAGGCTACAAGAACAAACTTCACATTCCGCATCGGGTTAAAAAGCCTAGTGTTGGATAATATGCCATCAAGTCCGAAACGAAGTTTTCTCTTCGCTGGGTGAGTAGGCCTATTTAAATTTTCTGACGTTTCATTATAGCTATGTCGAGTCGGACAAATGAACCCCTAGCTCTTGAGTTTTAAGTCTAGAAGCAACGTCTTCTGAGGTGTTCCTCAAATAACGTAGGCTATTTGATTATTGGCGTAATTTTTTCATTCGAGTTTCTGGGTCTTTAGATTAAGTTTTCTTTTATATTTACACAATGGAATCTGCCTTCTCTGTAAAAAAGAAAATGTAGGCTACGCGCCGTTTCCCCCAAATTCATTGGTCAAAAATGAGTCACAGACTGTCCCGTAGTGGTGATGTGACATTAGTGGTTGGTTAGGTTGGTCTGAATAAGAACTGCACATCTGAAATTTGCTTTCCCTAATGTGGGAGGTAGCGCAGCGGTGTAACGACCGGGGGGCTATAAGGACACGAGCCGAGACCGGCCCCGGTCACTAGCCTACTCTCACCTGGAGACCTTTCGTGGTTCTCCTCCACAACTCTAATCCCGAGAGCCCAGTCCGGGGAGGGAGGCAGGGAATGGAGCAAACACCACCTAATTCTCCCGGTAATTCAATTTAGTAGCGACACGAGCAGCAGCGCGAAAGCCGCTTAGTGCGACAGAACGAGCCTGCGCCGGCCGCAGATCCAGAGCAGGAGGAGTGAGGGGCGCGAGGGCTTAACAGGGGCCAACCGAGCCCGAGGGAGAAAACAGGACCAGGGGGTTTAGCTCGGATAGGGAAACGGAGTTTAGATGTCTTAATCCCTAGCAGTGAAAGTTTGATACCTAGAGAAGTTGAGTAGTAGCACTAAGTAGAGAGGCCTGGGTCGGGGGTTACTTAACCGAATCAAACAGACACATTGTTTTGTTCTTCATTCTCGTGTTATCTAACACGTTTCTAAACTTGTAGAAAATGGAGTGAAAAAGATTGGAGGTTTGGTGGGTGCAGAGGGGGGTCCGCTCTCAGGCGAACCTCCCCAGCCCCGAGCATGGCTACTGGCCTGGGCTACAGTGATCTAATCAAGGCCAATGGATTAGATGTAATTAGAGCCCCCTGTCACTTCAGGCAGAGGCTCCACACCAGACTGTTCTGGTGACTGCCTGGTGTCTTATCAGGCGGCTGATTAGATTCAAGTTCAGAATGTAAAATTGTGGTTGAACAATTACTGAAGTTCTCCTTCACCAAATCTGACCCCTGGCCTTAATCTGTAGGTAGTAAAGAGTGACCCAGAGTTACTTTCATTTTAGGGTCTGCTTGTAGTCCACGTTCATATTGGGAAAGATGGTAAATGGTAATCAGCGAGAACCAAACTGTAGAAAATCAAAACAAAAATATGGATGTTACATCAAGTGTTTGTCGTTCATGTGTGTCTATTAACGAAAAGCTTGAGGCTTAAAATTCCTCCAAAATAGCATCCAGTGATCCCCAAATCTGTCGGACATCTCACAGGTCATCATCACAATATCCCATAAAAAGCAAAACTTAAAGGAATCGTATGTAAGAAATGTATTTCAATTAATCATAAAATGGCCCTGATATGTCACTAGACATTAAGAAATCATGTTCATTTCAAATACTTATATCACTGACAACAGTAGTCCGGCCAGGATATTGTCATTTAAAAAGTGAAGTTGCAGCCCTCAACTGATGTTGTGTTTTGTCATGCCATGTTGTGTTTTGACCTGATGTGCCACCCTCCACCTATATCTACTAATCACGAAATCGGTAGTGTTTCGGCATCCGGGTTGGCAACCTCGAGTCAGGGGGGAGTGGGAAGGGATACACTGCTCTACAGTAATTTGAAACTGATTGCAGTACCAGTTTTGGCCACAATCCATGTGGTTCCTTTAAATACAAACAGTATGGTACTTAAGAAGACTTGGCCACATTACATGAACCTTTTTAGGTTGTGGTCACATGTGTGCACAGAGTCACGTGTACATACCCTCAGAAATTCAGAAGAAATTTATGTCATTTTGACCCATGGTTAATAAAGTGGTGAAGCTGGTGGTGAAGTGTTTTCCTGTTAATTTTGCTTGAATGCATCAGTTTTAAATACATCAGTTTTAAAAGACCTGTTTTTCTTAAATACCGGTCCGGTATGTTGTTTCTATTAATGCCATTGATAAGGAACAATCAATATCCTATTAGAAAATATGCCAGTATAATATGAGACTTGGCAGTCTTTTTTTAACGTTGCAAAAGATCATGGTTATTATCAAAATCCCAGAAAATCGATATTGTGTTTGTGCATATGGCACACCCATTGGTTGGGACCATGCTGGTACTGGGGCCTGAAAACACACAGCAGCTCTTGTTCGGAGCAGTGGTTACGTAATAAGCTGATTGGTCGTGTCTCCCACTGCCAACAGCAGGCTGGACAGCTACGTGTGTGTGTGTGTGTGGGGGGGGGGGTGCTTGCAGATGAGTTTGTTTGTTCACCTTTATGCTTTTAAGAGAGGAAAGTGCTTGTCTGTCTGTCTGTCTGTCTGTGTGTGTGTGTGTGTGTCTGGCTTCTGGACACACACACACACACACACTTATTTTGACTGCCTGGTCTCGGGGCTCATCAGACTGTTTATCAGCCTTAAATTGGCTCTTACAGAACATCCATCAATATTTGCCTTATGAAACAATGGCTGGTCGAGATGTGCGTGTGTCTGTTTATGTGTGTGTGTGTGTGTGGTCTTGCTCTTGTGTTGGCTCAGTATTTGGAGTGCTAATGTCATTCAGTCAGTATGCTGTGTGTGTGTGTGTGTGTGTGTGTGTGTGTGTGTGTGTGTGTGACAGATGGAGCAACATTCATTAGCAGGTTATTCATATCCGTGCAGCCAGGTCCAAAACAGGATGTGTGTGTGGTTAGCATTAGTGTATGGTAGTTTTATGGCCTCTGTGGTTCCTGTAGCTCAGAGCAGTGTGTGTTCTTGTGTGCATGTGTATGAACAAAGAATTACAGGCTCTTCAGACTCACCGAAGCCTTTTAGAGAGAGACTATGAAACTCTCTCTCTCTCTCTTGCTCTCTCTCTCTCACACACACACACACACACACTCAAACAGAAACACACACAGTGTTGGTTGTTTCTCTAAGTACCATGTGACTAAGGCTGTCACTTTATATTGGAAAATCGATTGCACAAAAGAAAACACAGAAAAAGAAAATAAAGAATTTCAAAAGTGCCGTAGGCATTGCGATAGCTAAAAAGAAAATTCCCACCAATTTTACACACCGGAAACAGCTGTTTCAATCGGCGTTTTGCCAAAAAATGGAGGACAACGCGATCAACCTGTGCGACATGAGAGAGATGAGAGATAAGCCCTAATAACTTGAAGAAGTTCGATATGGAAGCACTTTGGGTTTTGGGTAGATCAAACTATGGAGAAGGACAAAGCGGTATGCAAACTGTGCAGTCGTGAGTTCCTACGTAGGCGAAATTTGTTTGACATTTCTAATCGTAAACACAGCCACGTTGAAGCCTGCAGTAATGTGTTTCACTGCTTTTTGTTTTTCGAGAATGTTGCACTCCTGTTTGTTATTCTGCACAAAGCCAATAAATCAGAAATATTGCTGGCTTGTGCGTCTTCAAGTGCCCTCTTTACGTTCGTCCTAATGCCTGTTAGTTGTCCGTGGATTGGTCTATGTTTGGCGTTGAAAATGGAAACGTCTTTAGACATGGAAAACCGATTTTACAATCAATTCAATGAACACTTATGTCTCAAAAATCACAAAAGTGACAGCCCTACATGTGATTCATGTCTGGTGGGTGTGTCCTCACTGATGCAGATCTGGTGATTGACGGCTCCTGACAACCCGCCTCCTGCTCAAGCACCCTGGAGGGAACCTAAGGAACTGACCTGAGGAGCTCAGCAGAACTTCCCACAGATAGCCTCCTAATATGGAGGCCATCTCCGTCTGAGTGACCCCCAACCTCTGACATCATCATGGCGGACGCCTCGTCCATGTTCGTGACGGAGACAGCTCGCCCCCTGCTGGTGGACCTGGAGCCCTGCGACCTCCAGCTGAGAGCAGACATCCAGCTGCTGCCTGCGCTCACCAGCGCCACACTGTGTCTGCTGGGGATACTCTACTGCTTCTGGGGTAACACACACATACACACACATACATGCACACACACAAACACACACGCACACACACACAAACACAAACATAAACATAAACACACACACACATACACACACATAGACAAAGAAGCATGCAGTCATACTTACACAAACACACACACACTCCGACAGGTCTCTGGAGTGACCATGTGGATGATGCAGACTGGGTTAATTGGATCAGATTCTAAGATCACTGAGAGACAGATGGCACACTGCACAACACACATTAACAAACACAAACATACACAACAAACACACATACACAACAAACAAACACACACACACACATGCACACACAAACAAACACATGAGCATACACACATACCCAAACAAATAAACATATACACACACACACTCATGCTTTGGAAACTGGCAGGTCAAAGTGAATGTCAGCTGGGTGACTCAAAGTCCTTTGACCAAATCCCATTAAAGCTCACTAATACACATGCACATAGACACGTGCACACACTCACACACTCACACACACACAAACGCACACTATACATACAATAGTGACAGAAAGAGAGAAAAGAGTAGCAACTGATAAATGCTTCAGTCCCAAACCCCCCACCCACACACAACTATTTATTTATGTCCACATGAAGAAAATGGTACAGGGTCACAAATATTAAGGATGCAGTAGAACTAGAATACATGCACAAACTCATGGACCAGTGGAAACATTCAATAAGCATAATACTTAGTTCTTAAGGGTAGAGTAGACACACACACATACACATCACCATGAAGGCATTTCCAGACAGGAGCAGTCGCAGTACTCATGACAATAGTATTACAACTGCTAAGGATCAAACTCCACAGGTGTCTGTGTGTGTGTGTGAGTCCCCTGCCAGTTTAGTTTCCTCTTCCTCTCATTGTAACCTCTCTCTCTCACTTCTCTCTCACTTCTCTCTCTCTCTCTCTCCCTCCCTCTCTTCAGGTTATCGGTGTTTTAAGCTGGTGCTGTTTGTGTCTGGGTTTGCACTGAGTGTGTGTGTGTCCTACCCACTGTGTAAGCTGCTGGCTCCTGACCTGCGTTTGGAGGCGTACTGGGGTGTCTGTCTGGGCGTGGCCCTGCTGGTCGGCATAGTGACGGCGCTGGTGCGGAGCGTGGCGCTCTTCCTGAGTGGTCTGCAGCTGGGCCTGTTGCTCTCTGTCGCCGCCCTGCTGGCCGTGGGCCAGTACTGCGCCCTCAGCCCACTCTGGCTGCCGTTGGGCGTCACCGTGGGAACCGCAGCCTCCACCGCCGTCCTCACGCTGTTCTGGGAGAAGCCGATGGTGGTGCTGTCCACCGCGACGCTGGGCGCTGCCATGGTAACGGCGGGGGTGGATGTGGGCGTGGAGGCTCGGACGCTGCCGATGCGAGCGCTGGATGGCCTGTTGTGGGCGGAGCCTGAGGAGGGCGTGGTCAGAGCGACGCCACACCTGATGTGCTGGTACACCTGGGTGATGCTGGGAGTCTGGCCAGCTCTCGTCGTGCTGGGCATCATTGTCCAGTGGAGGCTCACGGCTTACAAACTCACACATATGGATGGTGAGTAGCCATACACACACACACACACACACACACACAGAGCTTACAAACTTGAACTTGCCTGAAAATGGCCATATTTATTTACAGTTAAAGCAATAATTAAGAAGTTCCAATCAAATGGCAGGATGGTAACAGTAAAAAAATCGCTAGGAACACACACACACACACACACACACACACACAGCTTACAAATGGATGGTAACAGTAAAACACATACACACAGACCCACACACACACACACCAGCGCTTCCGCTTGAAAAAAATGGTGCCGGTCAAAGAGGTTTTGTTTTCCAGACATTTTGATGATATGCCGGTCAAACATCCTATTATCGCTTCTTAATTAGTCAAGTTGAGGAAAATTGGAGACAGGCTATGTTGTTTAAAGGTCTCATCTCATCGTTTTTTCATTAATTTTGCCATGGTCTCTAGTATTAATGAATGCCCTGTGAGCCGGTTTTGGTGAAAAAAATGCTCTCCTGCGTCTATTTCATGCTGTTCTAGTTTGGTGGGGAAGGTGGGAGGGGAGGAAAGACAGGATTTGCCTCTTGCTCATGAATATTCATGACATGTTAATGACCTCGCCTCTGATTGGCTAACAGTACTGTGACGCTCCCTCCAGTGCGTCCTCATCCGATTCTGCCTGTGCTATGCTCCATTTTCAACTTTACAGTGCTAAAACCTGGCTAAAACTCGAGTCAAAACTGTTGCACAAAATGTCTTCGGAGACACAACTTCATGTGTTTGATCCTAGTATCCGAGTAGGAAGAAGAACCGCTTCCTGATTGTTTGTCGGTGAACGTTGGTTTAATAGAATGGTAACAATTGCATGTCGGCTTAAAATTTCTCCTAAAAGAGGTAAACGTTTGTGGCAATCGTCATCTTGCATTCAAGTAATAAACAGTCGGAAACGTTTTAAAATAAAGACCTATTTCTTTGCAAAGACTTTTGATTGTGTAATCTTCCTAGTAGATATTTTACTTCACAACACAGGTTATAAGCACCCTAAATGCAGTTCAGCCACTGACCTAGCCTGCTAATTGTATGCTATCGGAATAGATAGTTATGGTTTGAATTCCATGATACTATCATTGAAAGACCACTTGGTCATAGCCCAATATATATATAGATCTAAATGCAAACACACTTACCTACTATATTTCGCTGGAATTGCACCAGAATGCCTACAGAAGCAGAGAACGTGTGCTGCAAGACTTCTCCAGTAATGAGAACTATGGCTTTGATAGCCTACATTGGCAGAGGTTAGCCTACTCAAGTTGTTTTCTGTCACGTATGACCCTTAGTAAAAAGTACTATAGGAATCTTATAGTATAAGACTACTATAGAGAAACTATAGCAGTTATAGGATATTATAGAGTTATTAGTACCTAGTACGAGGTCTTCTAGCTGGCCTTGGATGAACAGGCTTGATGGGAGTAGAGGTAGCAGGCCCCCATGCCCATGGTGTATCTGAAGTGCTTGTATCAAATCTCATACTTTTCATGAAGATACATTTCATGAACCTTTAAAGAATGACATAATCAGGCCGTATAGAATGCAAGAAAAGATCTAGCCAGTCTCTGCTATGCCTCTTTATCTGATAACACTAAATTAAGAAATATTTCCTATTCTGGAAAATGTTTAGTTTTTTTCTTTCGGTCCGCGGTTCCATGATACCATTTCGTTGTGACACAAATTATCCACGGACCAGCAATCTCCTCGTTGGTTGCATGTCCAGTGTAGCCATGGATCTGTCTACACGGAAAATGATAAGTGTCTTGGTGCGGCCGCACCCCCTGCACCTCCACTTCCAACGTCACTGATTCTAACCGATACGCCTGACACTTCGGCTTTTTCTCTGGTGGTGGTGGAGCTGACCGGACATCTGAGGCTTCAGGCGTTACCGATTTACCATCATCCATCGCGTCTGACCTATGAAAAAAGCTTTTAAGGCTAGTCTGCCTGGGCCTGGCCATGTTTGAACCGTCTCACTCATTTGTTGTTTTTTGAAATGCAGCATATGCGTGTTGTTTAATAACTTTCAAATGGTAGAGCCTGTTCCTTTAAAACATAGCCAAAGGACAGTGTATTCTTGCTTTTAGTATAGGACTACATTTTAGGCTTATTCTCAAATTCATATTGTGTTTAGGGGGACGGGATTATTAGCCAATTTCAATCAATTTTTCAAGACAATTTCACCTGAGAGATTTAATTGTGTCGGACATTTAATTTTTTTTCTGTCCAATGTCCGGCAATTACCGGAAAACGGAAACCCTGACACACACACACACACACACACACACACACACACAGCTTACAAATGGATGGTAACAGTAAAACACACACACACATACACACAGCTTACGAATGGATGATAACAGTAAAGCAATCGCTAGGAACCATACGGTCACCAAGTCTAAAAAATATCCTGTGTAACCTACATGCAAACAGATAATTGAAAGGCCTTTCTTGCGATTGAACTACAACTGCAAATGGCTGGATTTACTAAATGCTACTTGGAATTTGCCTGGAATTGTGTTCTATGGTCAAATGAAAAGAAAAGTGTTCTTATAGCCAATAAACATTCAAGGTGGGTTTGCCGTACATAAAGGGATGACCCATGAGAAGCCAATGCCCAAGTACAAGTATGGTGGAGGGTCTGTGATGTTCTGGGGTTGTTTTAATCCAATGGTATCATGAACGGTATCATATGCCTGAACATTTTAAATCCAAATCTGGATGCATCTGCAAGACATTAGAAGTAGTATAGGTCATGATCATCCAGCCAGTCAATGATCCAAAATATATGACCAGATCATGAATGGTTTTACTGAACACAAAATACATTTTCTGCCACGATTATCTCAGTCCTCTGGCACTCCGTAGAAAACCAGTGGAGTGAGCTAAAGAGGAGAATGCCCAGAGAGGACCCAGGAATCTGGACCATCATCTGGACCCTATTTTGTACTATCAAACAAGAGACATTATAGGAGCCGACTAAGAGCTCTTTTATTGGCTCTTTTATTAAATACAGGGGTGCCAATAATTGTCGCACATTTGTTGTTGCTAAGTTTGGGAATGTGTGCACGTCCAAATTAAGGTGCAGGAGCCAAAACCATGTACGTGTGCGTAATATTTATTTTCTTTCTAAGGATTGTTTTTCTTAGAATGAATTTGCTTCCCTTCAAGATAGGATTTTTCTTCATTGTTGTCTTGACCAAAGATCTTACAGCGTAGCGCTCTTTGGTCTTAACTTAGATGACAAAAGATGATTTTCTTACACCTTTTATAGCTCATCTTTACCAGGGAGGCCAATAAATGTGGAGGGTGCTGCAAGACTATACCGCCCATCCCTAGTAGCTACACACACACACACACACACACACAAACACACACACACACACACACACAGACTCAAAGCTTACAAACTCACACACACATGGAAGGTGAGTAGCCACACATATGAAAATAGTGGAAGAGAAATGACAACAAACGCCTTATGCTTAATCACCCCTAAGCACACTATGTGGATACTGTTTTAGACTTGATTTAGATTTAGTGTTATTTAGTATAATTTGTTTTTTAGTACAGTATATTCTTTATCTTCTACTGTCCTTATTGCTTAGTTGTGTTTTTTTTAATATTATATACGTTTGTTAATTTTTCTGCTGTTAGTGAATGTTGTGTGTGATGTCTGTATGCTACTGAGACCTTGAATTTCCCCTTGGGGATCAATAAACTATCTATCTATCTCTATCTACAACAACACTATCAACAACAACAAAACAACACTAACAACAACAGCACTACTAAGTAGAGTAGCTCCACTAACAGCAGCAGATGGGGGGTAAACAGTGTGGACAGCAGGAGTGAATCAGCCAGCTGTCCCCATTCACTGGGCTTAAGCCCAGCACATCACTGACAGGTGAACAGGTCAACGCTTAGACGTGAGGTGAACAGGTGAGCGCTTAGACAGTGTGTGTACAGTAGTCAGGGGAACAGGTGGCCACAGCATCTGCGTAGCACAGAAAGGTTGCCCAGGCAGGACAGGACACACAAACTTGCCTTCAGCGGATGAGTCTAGCATCTGAACCTTATTTAACCTGTGTGTTAATGCTGTGTGTGTGTGTTTATGTTAGTGTTTGGGAGCCACCGCCAGAAACAGGTCCCCCTCATGCATATCAGACAGAAAGAAGCTCGCCGTCGCCCTCAAGGAGTTTACAGGACACGACGACCACCACCACTCAAACGCTACGCAGGAGATACTCTGGCACCAGTGAGTACACACACAAGCACACACACACAAACGCTACGCAGGACATATGCTGGCACCAGTACGTACACAAACACATACACATACTCAAAGGCTACGCAGGATATATGCTGGTTCCAGTGAGTGCACACAAGCATACACACACATACTCAAATGCTACACAGGAGATTCGCTGGCACCAGTACATACACACACATTTTCACACTCACACAAATGCTAAGCAGGAGATACGCTGGCACTAGTACGTACACACACACACACACACATACTCGGATGCTACGCAGGAGATACGCTGGCACCAGTGAGGACACACACACACTCACACGCTACGCAGGAGATATGCTGGCACCAGTACAATTCATGTTTTCTCCTCCTCTCCTCCTCCCTTTCGCAGAGTTACCTGCGTAGTCTGCAGGAACGCCAGAGTGGGACTGGGTCATCTCAGAGCAGCCTGAGCACCTCACACACACACCACACCATGATCGACTTCGACTTCGAGACCGGCTCCATGGTTCCGCTCACTTCCCCCTCCTCCTCTACCTCCACGCTACGCATCTGAGACACACACACACACACATTGATGAAGATTGCCTTGTGTTTCCTACATATACTCCCAACACACCTCACCTGGTCGATGAAGCTCTGGACCCCACTGTGTGTGTGTGTGTGTGTGTGTGATGTTGCTTTACACAACTGAGCAGCACTCAGTAACGCCACAACTCCACCCCACTCCGCTAACCTCAGCAAAGCCGCAGACTCTAACTCCGTAACCACGACTACACCCCACCCCACTGACCTGTACTCCAGGAGATCAGTCTGACCTCTAATAGTTCTACAGGAGAACTCCGACTGGTCCGATCCCATTGCAAGAACACTCTGATGGGGACCTAAAGCAGAACTAAATGCTTATGGGGACCTAAAGCAGGAACTAAATACAGATGGGAATCTAAAGCAGAACTAAATGCTTATGGGAACCTAAAGAAGAACAAATGAGTTTCCCCTGGGGATCAATAAAATATCTATCTATCTATCTATCTATCTCTATCTATCTATCTATATGCTTATGGGAACCTAAATGCTGACAGGAACCTAAAGCAGAACTAAAAGCTGACGGAAACGTAAAGCAGGAACCAATGCTGCTCAGAGAGATTGCCAACCTGACTGAGGGGAGGCACATTGCATTTGTGACAACGATCCTCATCACGTCTGGGCTTGCCCCCTACTGCCCACTGTCATGTATGGAGGTGTACTCTCTCTGTATGGGACATTCTACTAGAACCTTACATGATCTGTCCTGGAATTGTTATAATGAATACAACTTGTATACCGGTGAAAAAAGTCTTAAACTGACTAGATAACTGATTTCTGTTAGTTCTGTAAAGGAATATGTCATTCTTTAGGTCATCTGATGTTTTTTTTTTCTTTATTAGCATCACTTTTCAAAATTACAAATCCTGATTCCATATTCATGAAAACATGAACACAAAGTATTTTACAACTATCTCCATGTTTTCCTCATGTCCTGTCACGTTTTCATAAAACGCCACATAAAAAACTGTCCAATACACCTTTCAGGATAAATAAAATCATTTGACACAGGTTGACATACATTGATTCTGTCATTGAGTTTTTATTGAGTTGAGTTATTGAGCCATTGAATTGTATAATTTTATCAGGTTAAAACTTCCAGCAAAAAGGTTGAGCTGCAGCAGACGAATTGGTTAGTGACTGGATTATTATGCCTGAATGAGAGTAGGCCTATAGTATGTCAAATCAGCCTAGAAAATTGCTATGTTTCATGTTCCATTGGTCTTATTACACCTTCTAACGTGAGAGGAGACAAGTTTTAAATAGGAAAATTACCGGAAATCTTAGTCATTTTTAAACGTGATGCTAGCAGGCGAGATGCTAATGGTCTAATCCGATTCAGTGATCTATGCTAGGCTGGAGCTAAAAGTGGTATTGCCAGACTCAGAGAATGGCTGGATGAACTGGAGAAAAGTAAAAATCAATTGTTTAACTCAAGGGGAGGAGGAAAATGAGTGTAGGTCTAATCCCCCAAATGGTGGAATATCCCTTTAAAGCTTGACAGTCACTGTCGTGACAGAGCCTGAAAACCCTGTGACACTCTGTGATACTTTTTCACTACTGTTACATTTGCAAAATGCATTTAATGCATGCCACATGAAAAACACAAAACAAGTTTCCCCGTATAAAACATAAAGTCAATTCTATCATACCACCATCAGTCTTGTCATACGAAACATGATATAAAAAAAAATATGATTTGAGAATAGATGAAGGTGGGGGTATATTTCCTTCATTATGTGTTTGTAAAAATTTGTTGCAAAGGTGCTTATTTGCAGTGATATTAGTAGACTACCTGGCGGTTGCCACTTGTCCTGTAAAATTGCATATTAGGCTACTTACGGGGATGACAAAACTATATTAGACACAATCAGGGACATGTGATCAATAAGAAAATGTAATTTGTGTCAGAAAATTCATTAGGATATCATTCAGACATAGATCTGTCTGTGGCAGTGCCTGACAGTTTTAGCGTGAAATGTGTCTCAAAACGTATTTTATTCAGGCATAAAAACACTCATTATTGTTTCTCATATAACACGTCTTCCATATGAAAATGTATATTTCTGGTCGAATGTCCCGTATGGCTGTATATGGACAGAGTGTGCTGGGGCTTTTTGTGTGTCTAAGGCAGAACATGAAATATTTTGTTTTTGATGACACTCAATAATGATCATAGTTCCTGCCCAGTCTGTACGTATGGATGGAGTTCAATGTAAACTGATCAAACTGATTTTCAAAATGATCAAAATTTCTAATAAACCGAGTGGAATGCACAAGTCTTAATCCATATCAAGACCAGATCTAAACAATTACTGGAGATGTTATTGAGAGTGCGGTTTAACATTCCCAAAGAGCCCTTGTCCCATGAGCTGCTGTGCTCAAGTATTTTCCTGTAATCTCCCTGCTAGAGAAAGACAAGTTCCTGTTGCCAAGTCTTGAAGTACACACACAACTCCACACACTCGTGGACTCTAGATCAACCTGTGGCTCCACTCTAGAACATTTCGGGCCCTATCTTGCACCCTGGCGCATGGCGTAAAACTCGTTTTCTACCCAGCGCAAAGTTTATTTTCTTATTTTGCACGTTTATTTTTTAAACAATGCGCCCAGGGGTGTGGCAACTAACAACCTAGGGAGTGGCTTAGCGCATAGTGACGATGCACTTTAGACGGTCATGATAGGGCCCTTTATCCTCAACTCCGACATGAACTAAGCCATGGTGCAATGCTATGTTGTGGATACACCAGGGGGCGGTGTTGTCACATAAACACAATCCTGATATAACCTTTGACTGATAGATCACACTCTCGCCCACCAGTAACACATGATTGACAGATGATTGATTCGATGATTAGATAGATAGACACTTTAATTACCCCAAGGGAAATTTAACAACTGCAAATACAGTAGTACAGGGTAGTAAGCAACACATTTTGGAACGGTATTTTCATTACATTCACACTATCATAATGTGTATAAAGTGTCTTTTACTTAATAGTAAAGATTATTATAAAGCTTTAGAAAGCATTGTGATATGATACACTAAGCTCTAAGCTATAATTATATCATAACTTCTCATTAGAGCAGACTTGACTGTGTATGAATTAGTTAAAAGTATGAGTTATGTAGATTTATATCAATCATTATAAGGCTTCATAAACCAAAATGTGTTAGTATCACTATCCTTTAAGTATTACAAAGTTCATAGAAAGGGTTACCTGCTCTGTTTTTAAACATCCGCTTCATATCCATGTTCCTTCTTCAAATTCAAGTTCCTCTTTAGCCAGCAGATGGCGCTGTGGGCTGAGTCCTGTGGAGGGAGAGGAGTGCATCTCCTGGCCTTACTTCAGAGTAGCCAGAGATTTTTTTCTGTTTCAGGGATTTAATGACATTTCTTTGACCATAAAGACATTCGTGAATGAAAATTAAATCCACAGAAATACTGGGAAACCATCCATGTCCATAGTTGTGAAACTATGGACTAGGTAAATCTTATAAATGACTAAGAATGTGTCCCAGAGAGCAGCTTCAAGGTACTTCAACTCCAGAACACCACATGACTGGTGCATCTATGTTTAACCCTTGTTACCCTCAATTCTTACCGACATGCTTTATCCTTGGGGTCAATTTGACCCCAGCTAAATAAACCCTCAGAAAATGATTATAATTCATATTGTTACCCAGTTTTTTTTTGTGACAGGTACCTAACAAGTGTGTAATAACCACCATCAAAAGCCCCCCCCCCCCCCCCACACACACCCCTTTATGAACCTTGGAACCCTGGCTGGCAATATTGCCCATCCAGTGTCAGCAGCCCAAAGGCTTGCTGTTGCTTCCCCTTTTGACTTACACATTCCAAAATTACTTATATGTAATACTTGTGTATGTAATAATGATAATAACAATATGTTTTCATACTATTACAATAGTAATATCCATAATGTGTCAAATATTAATGTATCTTATGTTTCATACAGCTAGGGTCAACCTGGCCCCAAGGAACATCAGTGTACCTACAAAATATTTGTACAGGACATTGAAAACATATTATTGTACAAATTTCATGCCAACTCTGTTGTACCCTTCAATTGAGGAAAAGTCATGAAACATGAAGCAAAAAAAAAAAAAAGTGAACCATATATTTTATGATGTTAAACGTTGCTTGGGGTCAAATTGACCCCAAGGATAACAGGAGGGTTAATGGTCAAAATCTCTGTGTTTACTCTCTCTGTGTTGTCACGGCAACAAAGACCTGACATGTTTTAGGCAAAGATTCTAGAACAGAGCACTGTCGTGATAGAGCCTGAAAACCCTGTGACACTCCTGGTAAATAAATGTCATATTTACCGCTCCGCTCTAGAATCTTTGGTTTTAGGCTACTCCCTGGAAAAAAAAACTTGGTCAATAAAGTATCCATCTCTCTATCTACAATCTCAATCTACACACAATACTCCAACACTCCAAAAACCGGTGTCTGGAGTGTTTTGTAATGTATAAAAAAATAAAAGACTGAAATATTCCATTTACATGAGTATTCAGACCCTTTGTTATGACATTTGCAATTGAGCTCTGGTGCATCCTACAATGGTCCTTGAGATGCTTCTACAACTTGGTTGGAGTCCACCTGTGCCTAAATTAATTCACTTTCACACAGCGGTTTCACTGTGATCTCATCCAACCTGAATGTGGAGGTGAGCAGGTAATTTTTCCACTCTCTCATTCTCCTAGACTGCAAAATTGGAACATCTTCCAGGTCATCATCCTCATTGGGGAGTACAGGGCTGGGCTGCAGTGGCAGGAATCGGCTCCAGGGGGCAGTGTTGTCTGTGCTTGGGCTTGATATGGGTACACTGTGGGAGCTGGGACCGAACGCCTCACACCCGTCAGGTTCTCCCCTCTCAGCACATCTGCTCAGTGCTGGTCCTCAGGTTGTTCCCTTACTAAGAATGATGGGCCCTGGACCGCAATCTGTTCACAATCCCTGCTTTAAGAGGCTAATGGATGGATATTTACTGTGCTACTTTGAGACAGACAGACACAAACACACACACACAAACAGGCAGATGAATAGGGGGAGACTGTGGAGGATTCTGATCCTCAGTGGGCATCGTGGCCTGTCTGGATCTGCTCTAAGGTTCCCCAAACAGCTCAACAGCTGAGTTAGCTTGCATTAGCACTTACAATACTTCCATAATTCTCTTAATTCTTAATTATAGACTATACTTCCAGTTCTGCCAGATGAGCATTTCTCACTATGACACAGGTGTGTCTAGTGGTTGAGTCCCGACTCTTGGGATGTTTCCTCACTGCCCTGGTATTTCTGACTGGACCTCGGAGCTCGTCCTGCTCCAGCGTTTTAGCAGACTCGTCTCGCGCTGTGTGTGCTGACGATCTCTAGCCTCAGTTCGTTCCAGTGTCCTAGCCAACTCTCCTAGCGTTGTGACTTCTATAGCCGAGTCCTGCGGTGTGACTTCTCTAGCGGAGTCCTGCGGTGTGCCCTGTCTAGCCCAGACTGTCGCAAGTGCAGGTCATGCTCCACACAGCATCTCAGACTGCTCTGCCATGGGATTGGCCTCTGAAATCTCACGCTTCCACCATCCTGACAGGACATCATGCTTTCCAGTTCAGTTGTCATGGGGATCTTTTAATGACAGCTGTCAAGACAGGGCCAGAGGTGTGGGAGGGGCCAGAAAGCCCCACCTCTCTGCAAGCTTCTCCAACTCCGATTGGCTGGTAGCTCCCCCATCCCCCCTCCCATCCCCTCCCAGAGAAATGAGGCAGTAAGGCGCCACATCGTCTCAAACTGCTTTTTTATTACATTTTAAATAACAGTACATTTTAATATAGTTTCTATCCTGCATCCAGCTCTCGGTTGTACACTGACTTTAAACTTAAATACAAAAGTGAGGGGTACAGGTGGGTGCAGAGGTCTACAGCTAATTGTATGGAGAGAGAGAGCGATAGACAGAGAGAGAGGGATAGAAGAAAAGATAAAGAGATATATAGAGAGAGGAAGAGAGAGAGAGGAGACAGCGTGAGAGAAAAGGAAAGGGAATTTAATTAATTGTATTTTTTTTTTATTTCTGTATTTTTTGCCAACTCCAGGCCTATCGCACAATAACAGCACATTGTTTGTACAGAGTGTGGGGGGAGGGGGGGAGGTGGGCTACTGCTACAGAGGGCCTGGCCTGGCGGCCGGCCAGCCAATGGGGAGCCACGGCGACCGACACCGACCGGCACGTCTGCCGCCCAAACGCCTCCCGCAAACACCTGCTGCTTACAAAAGGGCTCGGCCGTCCGCATACACACTCACGGGGGCTCCTTCGCTACAGGAAACAAAAACAACCAAAAGCTCTTTGTTCTATTCTTTGCCTGTGTGTGAGGCTGTGTTGAGTGTGTGTGTGTGTGGGCTCATGTATGATAGAGAATGATTTTACATTTCAGAAGTGTGTAAGTGCAGCTAAATGTGTTTGGAAGTGTGTGTGTGTGTGTGTGTGTGTGGTAATCAGTGTGTGTGGTCTCGGTGCATAGCTTTGACAGTTGATTTGAATTCGGTATTTATGCACAGAGTACCAAAAGAACATAAATATCATAGTGAGAAAGGTGGTCTACTCAACAGGTTATTTTCTCAAAGAAAAACATCAAAAGGACTTAGTTCCATATGCACCTCTTATAAGCAATTCTACAGCATGCGATTCTAACAGTTACCCCATCCATGGCAGACAACCAAAATCATTTTTTTTTTATTTTTAACTTAAAAAGTTTTCATATCATTATTTTCAAACATTGATTTTTACAACAGGTCTCTCTCTGGCAGGCGGAGCTCAGTCGGACAGGGGAGTGTTGCCGCGCCGACGCCTGCATTCCAAAAGGAAATCCGGAATGATGCCCAATGCCCCCCCCCCCCTCCCCCCCACCACCACCTCAAGCATAACACCAGTCCAAACTCAGACCCAGGAAAAGAAACCACAAAAGAACAAAACCAGAGACAAATTAAATTAATAAACGATGGGTTCTCTTCATTTCATTATTCTACAAGACCCAGACTGCGAGGGGTGGGGTTTGGGGGGGGGGGGGGGGGTTCAGGGTCAGGGTTGAGGGTCAGGCTGGGTTGGGTTGGGGGGGGGGACTCCATGATGGGAATAGCATGTGCTTGGTTAGAGACATGATCCTATAGACGGCACACACACTTACAGTTGTGCAAACGAAGAGAACACAAAGACGAGAAAGAGGGACGGGGAAGGGGAGAGAGAGAGAGAGAGAGAGAGAGAGAGAGAGAGAGAGAGAGAGAGAGGGAGAGAGAGAGAGAGAGAGAGAGAGAAGAGAGAGGGGGGTGGACATGACCCTGAAGGCTGGACAGAGGCCTCCTGGCAGCAGGAGGAACTGAAGCCTGCTGACGTAATCATCCGTGTGTCTATCTGGCCAACGACTGACTTAAGAAATCGGCTTAAAAATGACAGTGTGCATTCATACCTGTGTGTGTGTGTGAATCCGTGTCTGTTCTGTATGTGTGTTTGTGTCAGAAAGAGCGAGTCTAATAATAGTTTGACAGAAAAGGAAGCAGTGGCATTGGCTGATGCTCGTATGTGTATGTGTGTGTGTTTGAGCAGTGGTATTGGGTGGTGTGTGTGTGTGTAGTGGTATTGGATGGAGTAAGAGTGTGTGTGTGTGTGTGTGTGTGTGTGTGTGTGTGTGTGTGTGTGTGTGTGTGTGTGTGAAGTGGTATTGGGTTGTGTGTGATGTGTCGTTCTTGTGATTCTTGGATACACTAATTCCTGCGCTTATCAACCTGCGACGACAAACAAACAAAACAAAGAAATAAACCAAAACAAACAAACCCAAACAAAACCAACCTGCCCAACAGAGAGCAGGGAAATGGGCGGGGCACAGGGCGTGTGGGTGTGGTCAGGGTGGGGTTGGGGGGCAGGCCAGAATGGTCCCGAGAGGAATGACCAATCACAATCATGGTCCCGAGAGGAATGACCAATCACAATCATGTTTGAGTGGCCCCGCCCTATCAGGCTCATGCGTCTAGGGAGGGTTGGGGGGGGGGGGGGGGGGGGGTTGTGCTCTTAGTTTGTCTGCTTTCTGCCCTTCCGAGTTTAGTTTGGGGTGGGAGAGGGGAGGGGGGCGGGTGGGGTGAGTGAGGTTTTCTTTTTTCTTTTCTTCCGCTGTGTTTGAGAAAATTGGATATGCAATAAAATTGAACGATTTGTTTGATGTCAGAATGGTCTTCCAGTCAACTTTGGAGTCCGGATGCCACCTGCAACAGACGAGCACAGAGCAGAACGTACTGGTGAGGACCAAGCAAACACACACACACACACACACACACACGGCTTTGAAAAAAGGCCAAGAGTCTGGAGAGGGGAGCTGCACTTTTACCGTCAAACAGCAGGGGGCGGCAGAGAGTCAACCATGCTCACATGACATCACTTCCTGTTATGTCATGAAGGAACACTAGCTCTGCTGCTCTAAGTGTGTGTGTTTATGTGCTATGCTACAGTATGGGGGTGATTTGGAGATGCACTATTTCCAAATTCATCACTTTGAAATGACACTGATGCAAGTCAATCAATAGCCAACCAACCCCTGTGTGTGTGTGTGTGTGTGTGCACTTTTACCCGACATGCAACAGTAAGCTGTGATCTCATCTCTTTGTCTTCACTAAGCAATCAAGCTACAATCACATGATGCTGGGCTTTTAAAACATGTCAAGGTTTTGGAGGCCGCTAGTTTCTTACAGGCTCATTTTGATGACCCTGTGAAGGACTGACCAGGGTTTACTGGCCCGGGGCAAGCAGACGAGCATGTCAGGCCAGTTACTGGCATGTTCGGGCCCGTGTTTTTCTGCCCATCACTACCACGAGTCATTTCAGCTCATCTGTGATGCGAACTGGTTGGAGCTAAACGTGGCTGCTAACAGAAAGAGGGGCTTCATTCCAATGCCATAAAATAACAGTTTTATGTAAACAGTGACTTTTCGGGGCCAGAAGGACTATGGGGGCAGTACAAATCCGATATGTTGGCCAGAGGAACCAATGGGAGGACAATCTTATGTTGGACCCTGGACTGATATACTACCATACAGCTGTGCGCTTTAAGGCCGAACACCTAGCACGTACGCACACACACACACACACACACACGGGTGTTTGGCTTACCTGCTGGCTTTAATTCCAGATCTTGAGGAAACTGTCCCAGGAGCCTGTGGCCACTGCCATGCCGTCGTCAGTTACGCCCAAGCAGCTAACGCGGTTATCGTGCCCCGCCAGCACTCCTGCACACACACACACACACACAAAGAGAGAGAGAGTGAGTTAGAGTTCAGACCGATACAGTGATGCACATAGAAACACATGACCCAGTCGACACCGAAGCACATAAGCACACACACACACACACGACAAAGCATACACACCAGCACTCATAAAAGCACTTAAAGTACGCACACGCACACACTGAGTGTGTGACAGGGTCACCTAACCATTAGGCCACTGCTGGCAACTATGCCTGAGTGTGATTGAGTGTGTGTGTGTGTGTGTGTGTGTGTGTGTGACCTGAGTGTGACTGAGTGTGTGTGTGAACATGGTACTCATGTACAAGTGTGTGTGTGTGTGTGTGTGTGTCTCACCGGCGCGGTCGGCCTTGAGGGAGTCCCACACGTTGCAGTTGAAGTCGTCGTATCCGGCCAGCAGCAGGCGGCCGCTCTTGGAGAAGGCCACGGAGGTGATGCCGCAGATGATGTTGTCATGGGAGTAGACCATCAGCTCCTGGTCAGCGCGCAGGTCAAACAGCCTGCAGGTGGCGTCGTCCGAGCCCGTTGCAAACGCGTTCCCGTTGGGGAAGAACTGAACACACACACACACACACACAAGGCCTTAACATACAGCAACATACAACCAAGCCTGCATGAACCAAGCCCATAATGACAAGTGTGTGGCTGTATATGTGATGGATGCGTGTGTGTGTGTGTGTGTGTGTGTGTGTGTGTGTGTGTGTGTGTGTGTGTGTGTGTGTGTGTGACAGAAGACAGAGACAGGGAGAGAGGGAGATACAGAGTGAGAGAGAGAGAGTGAATGAGACAGAGAGAGAGAGAGAAGGAGAGAGAGAGAGAGAGAGACAGAGAGGAACAGAAGAGAGAGTAAGCGAGTGAGTGAGCCTTACACAGATGGCGTTGATGTCGGACTCGTGTCCAGTGAAGGTCTGCCGGCACATGCCTTCTCTGACGTCCCACAGCTTGGCTGAGGCGTCGCAGGCCCCCGACACAAAGGAGCGTGTGTCCGGGGCCAGGGAGAGGCTCATCACATCTCCGCTGTGGCCCGCAAAGGTGGTCGTCTGCTGCCCAGTCTCAATGTCCCACAGAGCACTGAGGGGGGGAGCGCACACACACACACACACACACACACACACACACACACACACACACAGTTAAGGAGGCAAACAACAAACACACACAAATGCGTAAGTAAACTGTTTTTTTGCAGAGTCGGCAAACTACATTATCTTTAACGGTTAACAGGGTGGCTATTGAGGGCTCTGGCTCCAGTCATTATTGTGGCTACTGGCTATTGGCTATTATTGGCTTGATTTGGTCATGGGCCAACGCTACAATACGTTTAGAGCACTCGGTACTGGATGAGATGGCAAACAATAAAATAAAAAACAAACTAAGACTGTAAAAATGTGCTACACATGGCACTAAAAACCGAATAGTTCATTTATAGTTTGACATTGATATTTCATGTCATGTTCGAATGCATATTCGAATATTGAATAAAAAGTGACAGCCCTAGACTCCACCACACACACCTTTACTGTGTGTGCGTGTGTGTGTGTGTGTTCTGGCTTAAGTGTTCATGTGCTGCAGTACCCAAACTCACCAGCTGGTGTCTCCAGAGCTGGTGACAATCTGATTGTCATCCAGGAAACGACAGCAGGAGAGGTACCCTGAGGGAGAAAGAGAGGGAAAAGGAGAAAGGGAGGAAGGGCGGAGGAGAGAGAGAGAGAGAGGGGGGGGGGCAAAAAGGTGATGACAAAGGAGAAGGAGGGAAGGAAAATACATTTATTTCTTTGCCACTCTTCAGTAGTCTTGTAATCTTACATAAAGGTGTGCGCATGAGAGTGTGGAAGTGTGTATTTGTGTGCGCATGAGTGTGTGAGTATTTGTGTAGTCTTGCATGTAATGCATGTTGGTGTGTGCCTGACACCTGCCTGTGCAATTGTGTGTGTGTGCACAGTCTGACGTGTCTTCCATGTCTGACATAAACGTGTGTACGTGCGTACGTGTACTTGTGTGTGTCTGTCTTGATTCAGGACATCTACAGGCTGCTACCACTTGTGTGAGGCAGCTTCAGACACCAGTGGGACGATAGTTATCTGGTGTGTGTGTGTGTGTGTGTGTGTGTGTGAGGATGGGCTCTCATTTATCACATAGTAATTAAGAGTGAAGAGCAGTCAGTCCGTAGCTCAGGAAGCTCAGGTCCACACACACACACACACTGTTTAGTTTCACACACAGCTTGGATCCACAGTCCTTGTATCCCATCTTACTGCTCCAAGTGTGTGTGTTCGTGTGTGTGTCAGGTGATGTGGTGTGCTGCAGGTGTGTATGTGTGTATAGTAGTAACATATCTGTGTGAGGTGTCAGGTGTGCTAATGAACTTAGGAAGGTGTGTGTGTGTGTGTGTGTGTGTGGCAGTGATACGTGGGTCCATTCACAGGCAAACCGAACTATACACTGACACAACCAATGCTATATTTCAAGCCAACTGTGACTTCATATTAGAGAGAAAATGATGTGACCTGCTTTTTTTGCATGTTAATTTGTATCCTAAGTTCTTTTTTTGCATGTTAATTTGATTCCTAAGTTCTTTTTTTGCATGTTAATTTGTATCCTAAGTTCTAACCCCAACAGATTTGGCCTCTGTGACCGCTTAACCTATCTGAAGCATCCACTACAAATGCAGCACAAACACAACTCTCTCTAGTCTGACAAACGTTTAGTTTAGCCTACAGGAGGGTGAGGGTGAGGGTGTGTGTGTGTGTGTGTGTAGCCTACAGGTGTGTGTGTGTGGGGGGGGTTGTGACATACGATGGAAACAATGCAGTAGTGTCAGCATTATTTTACCGGCCTGTTTATTATACTGTGTCAAAATTGCATACATCAATTAATAGCCAGTTAAAATATAGTAAGCTTCCATAAGACTACACATAGGCTCCCATTAAATTCGACTCTGTTAAATTCGGTCTGATCAGAGCCTTATCTCTCAAGTAGCAGGGAATTCAAGCCGAACCGTTGCAACTCTGCCATCAATCATTATGTTAAGCCCACCTAACGTCTCTATACACGATGTGATTGGCCCTATCGAAGTTTTAATTTTTCCAGCTTGCAAGCCAACGGAGAGTTGCTAGACTAGCCCAGGCAGCAAATTATATTTGCTGATTAACTAGGGCCTATTACTTTGATTGAAGCCTTTTGGTTAAATTTGTACTGACTGGAACACAAAGGACCATAATGTCATTAGTTAATTATTAATTAATTAAAAATATTTTGTTTAATTCGTAACCATGGGTGTCCGCTGATTTTGGACCAGGCTGTGCATAACACTAGTGTGTGAGTATGTCACCTTTAGTCCTGAATGCGAGTGTGTGCGCGCGTGTGTCTGTTTTACCCGTTTACCCTGCCAATTCCTTTGCGGATCTTGAGGTTGTAGATGACTAGTGTGTGTTTGTGTGTGAATGTGTGTGTGATTCTTGTGCATCTAGCTTAATGACATCACAGTGTATACCAGTAGCAGCCATATTAACTGGGTGGAGCAGCCGCCTTCAGTTCATGGCTCAAAGAACCTCTCTGTACTTCACGTTGTAGGTGATGAGTGTGTGTGTGTTTGTCAGCGATGGAGATCAAATTTAAAAAATGTGTACATCTATCAGCCACTGGCAAATTCACCAGGCACTCAATATTCAATTATTACTTTGTGTCTGAAATCTACCAGCCACTTTCATATTTTACCAGCATTTAGCTGTTGGCTTGTGCCAATTTCCATCCTGTGTGTGTGTGTGTGTGTGTGCGTGTGTTACCTGTGTGCCCTGCCAGCTCACGGCTGACGCGGACGTTGCCTTCACGGGTCTTGAGGTTGTAGATGGAGCAGATATTGTCCAGACCTCCACAGGCCACGTAGTTACCAGAGGGGGCGTACGCGCACGTCATGACCCACGAGGAGCGCAGGGGGATGGCATGGACCTGGGAGCGGAACACACGGAGTCACCACACGGAGTCACCACACACAGAAACGTCAGGATAGCCAACCAATCAGCTCAACTCTTCATGCATGCAGTAGGGGTTTGACCAGAGGCGAAGATCTCTCCAGTGCTTTAGTAAAACAAACATCAAAGATCTACCACTGGCTAACGTATGTGTGTTTGCGTGTGTGTGTTACCTTGTTTGTGGTGTAGCTGTCCCAAATAATGAGCTTGCCATCCTGGGATGCACTGACTAGAAGCCTAAAGGGGGAGAAAAATATATATATATAGAGAGAGAGAGAGAAAGAAAGAAAGAGAGAGAAAAAAAGAGAGACAGAGAGACATAGAGAGAACAGAAAAACAGAAAGGTTAATAATCAAATGGACTTGAGTGGAATTTCCTTGTTGACATGCAAAACAAAATGCAAACATTGCCTCTATGATTCTTTACTAGCTTTTGTCACGTACGTACACACACACACACACAGTTACGTGAAGCTGACTCCATATGGAAAGGTGGATTTAACCTGAAGGACTGTTATCAGTACCACGGCCAAACCGGCCACATCTCTAGACTCACATACACAAACACACGGTGTCTATTCAGATGCAAACTCTCCACACACGCACACACACACACACAGAGTCTATTCAGATGCAAACTCCACACACGCATTCCCACACGCAGCTAGCTTGTCTGTAGTGTTTTGAATATGCAAAGCCACTCATCTTCACACTAAACAGGAACATGGCGACAGCAAGAGCAGGATCTAGATTTTACTGAGCAACGCACAGACACACACACACCACACCCATCTCCAAAATACACACACAGACAGATAGACACAGAAACACTCAACAACACTCAAACAAACACCTCAATGTCAAACTACAACCACAATCTCTCTAGGAGCATGTCACACACACACACACACACACTATCTGGTAGCGAGATGCTATACACACACACAGTGTCTCTCTGGTAGTAAGATGCTTATGGGAGATTGAGAGCATCAGCTTACCTTGCATACTCAAGCACTAAGGACAGAGTGGAATTAAACTCACTGTCCATTCCTAGATTACAGCCCGAAACCAACTCTCATACACACTTGGCATACTGATTTAGAACATTGCAATGATAATATACACCCTGCATGTTATCCTACATGTTATGGTAGCACCAATATGCGATACCAATGAGCTTAATTGCTTAATGGCTGCCAATGCAACAACCAGCTAATTAGCTTGTTACCACCAGAATATTAGACTACTGTGCTATTACAACAACATTAGCTCCTAACCTCAAACACATTAGCCTACCCTACAACCAGAAATACTACATTACCCTGCCTCTTACCACCAAAACATTAACCCACCCTGTTGTTAGCCCAAGCTAGCCTGCTGAGGTCCAATGTCATTGCTGCAAACCCTTGCTAGCCTGATGAGGTGCACAGCTATTGTTGTTAGCCCTATTAAGTCTGACACATTAAGGTGCAAAGCTACTGCTATTGGCCCTGGCTAGTGAGGAGATGCAACGCTACTGCTGTTAACCCTAGCTAGTCTGACAAGGTGTGATGTTACTGTTGTTAGCTCTGACTAGCCTGATGAGGTGCACAGGTATTGCTGTTGGCCCTGGTTAGCCTGAGGAGGTGTATAGCTATTGCGGTTAGCCCTGGCTAACCTGAGGAGGTGTGTAGCTATTGCTGTTAGCCCTTGCTAGTCTGATGAGGTATATAGCTTTTGCTATTAGCCCTGGCTAGCCTGAGGAGGTGTATAGCTATTGCTGTTAGCCCTGGCTATCCTGACGAGGTGCAAAGCTATTTTGGTGTTGGCAGACTGGTGTCCTGGTTTCTGTGCCCAAGACTAGGTGCTTCCAACAATTAACTCCCAACATTAGCAACTAAATTTAACCACATACTCCCACAGCTCAGGGTCCACACTAGTCTCTCTCTGACACACACAAACACACACACCATCCACACATATGACCCTCTCACACACATACAGACACCAGACTCAGAGAGAAAGAAGGAGAATCGGTCTGTGTGGCTATGAGTGTGTGTGTGGATGGTGTGTGTGTGTTTGTGTGGCTGTTTTTATATATATGTGTGTGTGTGTGTGTGTGTGTGTGTGTGTGTGTGTGACGCAGAAAAGCAACATGACAAAGCAGCTTGGCTCCCTCCGGGAAGGGCCACACCTGCTGGCTAGCAATTAGCTACCCAACATTCAGCTGATGCATGTGCACAGGGGGAAATAAGAGAGAGAGAGTGAGAGAGAGAGAGAGAGATGGAGGGAGAGAGGGAGATGGAGAGAGAGATGAGAGACAAGGGGGAGGGTAGAGAGGGAGGGGCAGAGAGTGATGGAAAGAGTTGGAGAGAGAGAGAGTATGGAAAATAACACTGCTCTCCAACAGGATCATGGTTAATCAGAGGATTCAGCCACACCCAAACAATCATCTCTCTCTCTGGCTGAAAAACAATGACGGGTAATGATGACACTAAAGACAGCAGTGAACAGATAAGAGAAGAGAAAAAGAGAAAAGAGAAGAGAAGAAAAACAGAAGAGAATAAAAAGACAAGAGAAGAAAAGGAGAAGAAAAGATAAGGAGAGTTCGAAGAGATGGAGAGAGGAGGAGAGGACAGAGGGATAAATAGGAACCATGGGTTGTGATGGAGTAGAGAGGAAGAGGGAGAGAGAGGGAGGGAGGGAGAGAAAGGGAGAGAGAGGGAGGGAGGGAGAGAAAGAGAGAGAGAGGGAGAGAGAGGGAAAGAGATGGAGGTCTTTCTTTCTTTATTTGGCTGATGCCTTCATCCAAAGCGACTTGCAGATGTCATTTAATTGCAGGGCCAGTCTCCCTGGAGCAACTTGCTGGGGGTTGAGAAAGAGATGGGGAAGGAGGGAGGACAGAAGGGATGCTGGTGGAGAGAAAAAAGAAAGAAAGGGACAGGGAAGGAGGGAGAAAGAGAGGCAGAGAGAGAGAGAGAGGGGGGGGGGGGGGGAGAGGGAGGGCGGAGAGGTGCGGTACCTGGAGTCGGTTCCCCAGTGCATGGCGTAGATCTTGGCCAGGTGACCCCTCAGTGTCCTCCTGGTGCGCATCTGAATCCGCCCCACTGGGTCGATGTTGGCTGTGATCTGCACACACCCAACACACACGTGAGTCCCTCCATAACACACACACATTCATGCATCGATCACGCAACAGATTAGGTGCTACATTTCTCTCTCTATCTCACACACAATCACACACCCATGCAGACAATAGAGAACACTAGTCATTTAGTAGAGTTACATCTCTCCCTCTCACACAAACCATCTCACATACTCATCCTGTGTGTGTGTGACGTTAATTTACCTGGGACAGGGTGGCATCGGCGCAAGCTTTTCTGGCATCCTGGAGGAAACACACACACACACCATTTTCAGTCAAAACGTAAGCCTCAGGCAACCAGCCTGACTAGACAGTATGTGGGTCCAGGACAAACTGACAAGAGTATAATTGAATGTGTATGCATACAAGTGTATGTATGGGACGGAAAGGAAGGCAGACAGACAGAAAGATAGAGAGACAACACAGATAGACAGACACACACACAAAGGTGGTGATGAGAGAGAGGGAAGACTTTTATAGAAAATAAAGGAAGTCATGGAGTAGCAGGGGAACAAAAAGCACAATGTGTGTATGTGTGTGAGCAGTAAACATGTGTAGGTGTGTGAGCATGTGTGGATGCGTGTGCGCGCGCGTGTGTGTGTGTGTGTGCGCACGTCTGTGTGTGTGTGTGTGTGTGTGTGTGAGCATGTGTGTGCGTGTGTTTGACTGACCCGGATCTGGTTCTTGAGCTGCTCAGCCTCCTGGCGTAGCTGGTCCAGTTCGCTCATTTTCCCCTGCTAGTGTGTGTGCTTCTCTCCGACCTCGCTCTGGGAAACGCACTGATCTGAACACACAGAAAGAGAGAGGTAGGGGGAGGGAGGGAGAGAGAGAGTTACACACATGCACATAGGAAATGTTTGAGGGCTAATAATTAAACATAATTCAGGTTTTTAAAGACTTGATCTGGGATCATACTGATGCAACAGTGACCTATGAAGAAGAATAGCCACAGCCGACATCTCCTCAGCAACTAGAGTTGTCAGCACACTTTCTTATGCTGCAGGTTGGTATGTGAGGAAATCCACATGAAACTAGCCTACACTTACACAGCGCAACATTGCCAAACAGAGATCACCCATACAAACACTGGAGCTAGCAAGCTAGCTAACTGTTCCATCTATACAAACAGGCTACTGCAGCTAAGAAGTGCCATCCAAACAAAAACTGTGTCATCCATAGAAATAGGCTACTGCAGCTAGCAAGCTAGTTAACAGCGCCATCCAAAGAAATAGGCTACTGCAGCTAGCAGGCTAGCTAATAGTGCCATCAATACAAAAGCTAGCTAACAGATGTATCCAGTACCCAATTGCAGCTAGGAAGCTAGCTAACAGAGCCATCCATACGAATACTGCAGCTAGCAAACTACTGTTGGTTGCAAGACAGCTAGCTGTGCCAACCATGCTGCAGGTGGTGGGGACAGAAAGGCACATTGTTCTACTTTTAGCAAGTTAGCTCGCTAGTTTTAGACAAAAAAATGCAATCTCTATGTTCACACATAGAAGAAATTCCGGTTCTTGGTAAAAAAACAAACATCATCATTCTATTGCTAACGTGCTGGGAGACAACCTGGTTTACCAATAATGGGATGTCTCAATGTTTTAGACTGGAAAGGCAAACCTTACCAAAGTTGTTTACTTTTTAAAGTGTTTCCCAAACCACCTGTAAGTAGTTTTCCCAACCTTCCTAACACAATATTTCTAAGCTCTTAAAAAAATGTTTATCAGAAAACTGTGTTAAGGTATAGCTGAGAGTCCTCCTGACCAATCTTATGGAAATATCCCTCACAAAAGGTATCCTTAGCTAAAGACGTTTCAGGAAATACCTCTAAATGTGAAGGTTGAGCTTAAAGTAATACATAGGAATGACGTGGCGCTAAGGCGGCTTTGGAAAACTGAGGCCGGGATAATGAACTGAACGGCTTTGGGGTCGTCTGAGTCAGAGGTCCTCTCTTAGACGAGGAAGAAAACTAATATGAGGGGCCTTCATTTACATGACGGGCAAAGTCACAGAATGAGCCAAATGATTTGCACATGAACACACAATGTACGAGAGCATGGTGTGCTGACCCACCGATGCTTGTGCTTGGGGTCTATCTCATGGTATTAAAATATCAAGTAGATTTTGCCTTGTTATTAAATCAGCTTTAGCTCGACTTCAGACTTTGAAGTTCCCCAAAGCATTTAAATGGTCCTTTTAGCCAAGGAAGAAAATGAACAGGAGGTGTACCCCACACTATGCAAATCACCCAAACTGTTGAACTGCCAAAAGTGTCAAAATGTTTATATTTTGAAGCATTAAGTGACTCTCTCTCCAAAGCGTGTGGATCTGTAGGTAGGCTAGCTGGACACTCAGAGAGGTTATGGGAACCAACAGATCTATAAATAGATCACTGGATCTCCTGAGACTCCAGACAGGACAGCACTTCTGCTGGACCTTGACTCCACTAAACAACAGCAGGTGTGGAGCAGCAAAATCAGAGAAATACTCTCAGATCAGCACACATCACACACACAGACACACACACACTACCCTCTCGTGAGCATAACCGTGGCGACAATAGAACAGGCAGCAGCAACGGTCTGTTCCCTTCAGAAAAGAAATCCACTGGTGTCCATGCCAACCAGAAGCTGTTACTAAGCAACAGGATTCTGCTGAGAGTTAGCCTAGTGCTGAAAATCACACCTCTCTCTCTCTATCTCCCTCCCTCCTACTCATCTCCCTCACCCCACCCCCCCCCACCTTTTCTGCTCTCCAATGCGGTGTGTTTAAATCACATATTCAGGGTGCCGTCTCCTACAATTTGCACCCTTACCATCCACCCCACCTCTCTCTCACACACACACACACACACTTCCTGAGCATCAAGTATCTCAGTACCTCGTCACACACACGTCCAAAATACAATGCCCTCGCCGCTCTCTCTCCCTCACACACAAACACACACACACAGTGCTGTCCGCTTTTCATGCCAGAGGCCAGACATAGAATAGATGGAAGGACAAGAATGAAGGACAAGAATGAATGGACATGCACACAGACACACACACACGTCCTGGGTCAGGCTGAGACTCTCTCCAATGTCATTGGCGTAATCCAGGGACACAGTTGATTCAGCTGGACCACGACAATCCGGTTAAGACCCAACCTGCTGATGGTCTAAAGAAGCAGCTCTCCATGACCCCAATCCTCATCCTGCTCAGCTTACCCCCCCCCCCCCACACACACACACACACATACTCAAGATCACTCTCACTTTCACCATCACTACTGAACCTAGTCACCACACACAGACTCTTTCTACACATTGACTGAAAACCCATTCCATTCCCTCCTTACTTCTCTCTTCCTTGCCCTTTCTTGCGTGCGCTCTCTCTCTGGGTCTCTCTCTCTCATCCTCACCAGCCTAAGTTCAGCAAGAATGCGGAGACCATCAGCGGTTCCTCATGAAGTACCGCAGTACCTCACCTTAGAACAGTCATCCGTGTCTGCCTATGTTCTCCAGTCCAGACTCAACGAGGGCAGAGCACATCCAACCACACTATGCCTGCAGGCCTGCCCACACTCATCCCACCTGTTCCCCACATTCAGCATACACCCAAGGACCCCACACACACACACACACACATCTCCACTACAACAGGTCAAGAAGTAGAGACACTCAAACATACACAAACTTCCTCTTATGCTCCCGGTCCAGGCGTCCAGTCGCTTACCTGCCTCCTGCAGTGACCCCGGCAGTCGTGAGGTGTGAGCTGCTGTGTGTGAGAGTGAGAGTGAGAGCGAGAGTGTGTGTGAGGGTGTGTGTGTGAGTCTGAGAGGGAGCTGAAGACCTGGCTACACAGACGCATTACCTGTTTGGCCCTAACCTGCGTACCCATTGGCTGGTAGGGGGCACCTGGGCGTGGAAATGTGTCATGGATCTTAAGAAGCCTAATGCTGGGGTCACACACACATAAGTGTGTGTGTGTGTGTGTGTGTGCGCGCGAGTGAGTGAGCGAGAGACACCTGCTGTAAGCTAGGTTAACTGATGAAAAAGTGAGGCGTGATCGGTTTCATAGATGTGACTCAATACCTGTTCAGTACATGCTATCCCATTCCCTAGAACCAGCCCACTACCAGTCATCTAGCACCAGCTTAGTCCCCCATCCAGGGCTCCAAATTAACTTTTTTTCTGTGTCCCGCAGCTGTCCCGAATTCTACTTGGCACTGTCCCGGACATAACCACCAGTGTCCCAAATTCAAGTTCTTGTTTTTTCCCATTCTACATAATAAACAGCATACTAATCAGTAACTTGCATCACTTAATTAACTCATTCTGGTCCACCATGTAAGTTCTGAACACTTAATTTATTAAACACCATTTTATTAACATTAATCATCTGCTGTTTCATACAACACTCATTTTCAGAGGTTGCGCTTATGATTCTTTTTTGAGGTTGCACTAGACATTCTCATTGGACAGGGTTGTAAAACATTCCGTCAATAATCTATTTTTATGTGTCTTTAATTTCAATGTCAGTTTGGTGTGATGTCATGGCCACAGATCTCAGTGAAAACAATAAGTAGCGTGAGAAATTACCACGAAGCTGTCAGAGAGGCTGCTCGCCGGTATTCGTTTATTTTCTCAAGAATAGCCTATAGCTTAGAACTGCCACAGCAAAATGTCAAATACTAACTTAAATAACTGTTTTCATAGTTATAGGCTACCTTGCAACACTATCGTTTTGTCAAATCGCAGTTGCAGTAGGCTATTTAGCTCAGCATGGTATTGGTGACGTTTTGTCTGACACTGACAGAGAAACACGCAACGTTTTAGTCAGAGGACTGTCATCTCGTTTTTTTAGAACACCAGTGTAACCTTAGGCCTACCTTCCTGCTAGTTAGGTAAGTTAACCTAGGAATATCGGAAAATGACCCATTAGGCCTAATGCCCGTGCCCTATTTTTGTGTCAGCCTATGTGTCACTTACTATTCATACAAAACCAAGACGGTGGATTCCTAAGGAAACACAAGCACCCATCCCATTTGAGTATCTTATACTGTATTTGTACCAAAAATGACATTGTAGCCTACAATGATTCGAAGAGCAGTAAACAGTGTTGTAGGCTAAGGCTGCGTGTACAAAACTGCTTCTTTACAGATCAGCTGGCTAATGCTGCTTTTGCCAGCTGCCCATTACGCCAGGTCAAATTTTGTATTATTTATTTTATTCAGACGAGAAAGATATGTTTAGATTCCCATGTGAACAGTTTAGGAAAAAAGTATCTATTTTGAAATTTGCTTTGCCATTTTTTCTACTGTCCCAGAGTTGTCCCAGACATCATTCTATTGTGTCCTGGAAGCATTTTTTATGGTCCCCGGGACATTGTTCATTGTTCAGTTCAGCCCTGCCCCCATCACCTAGAACCAGCTCAGTACCAGGCAACTAGAACCAGCTCAGAACCCCATTCTCTAGAGCCAACTCCGTACCAGATATCTAGGAACCATCTTGGTACCAATCATCTCGAACCAGCTCAGTCCCTGCTGCCCAGTCTAGAACCAAGTCAGTGCCTACTATCCACCACCCTGAGGGGGCCACTGCCACAGTACCACTGGCACTGATGCCACGCTGCTGGTCCATGCCCATCACAGTACCACTGGCACTGCTGGTGTATGCCCATCACCTCCACCTGAGCACCTGAGTTAGCTAGCTAGTGCTCATAACCCCATTAAGCCTCCTCAGTTAGCGTACACCCTCCATCGTCACCAGACCCATCAGCTATTATAATCCCCCACCTACATGCAGGAGGGTGGACACACACACACACATACATACACACACACACACACAGAGAGAGCCAGGCTCATCAATTACAGAGGGGATATCTGTGTAACTCAATAATTTATCAGTTATCTAGACAGCTAGCTGTATCTGTGTCTATATTTGACTTGACCAAATCAAATACTTAGCTCCTGATCAAATGAAATTCTACTTTCCATATCCAATCTTTCCATTGGGTGGGAGGAGATCCCACCTCTGCCAATCACAGATCAGGGTTCTAAACTGACCACGCCCCCTGCACAGGGGTGTGCCATCTTCAGAAGTATGTCAATGCCCTACCATGACAGTTCTAATGCACGCTATTAAACACACACCAGACCAATACTAATCCAGTTCCTTGTCATAATACGTTTTTAATATCCTCATCCAGAACCGTTCTAATGCATGTTCATCACCTGAGCCAGAACTGTTCTAATGAATGTTAGTAACCTCACCAGTACGGTTCTGCTTCAAGCTGTGGGCAGAACAGTCAGGGCTACAAATGTAGAAGTCTACCACGGACCAACTTTAACAGGAAATCAACAAGTACAAAGAACATTTGTTCAAGGAACTGAAGATCAAAATTCACGAGTCCCAAAACATTTTCAAGATGTAAAGACAACGTTAGGTAAAAAACTGAAACACCACTGGAGCCCATGTCAGGTCAAACTTTCCTGTGAATAGCTACCATGGAAACATATTTCCTTAAAAGAGAATGAGTTTGTAGTGAGTGTCTATGGTTTTGTACAGAGCATATATAATCTGAAGACCTCATAAGAGCAAGCGTGTGTCTGATTTGAAGTGAGTTTATGCATCAGAGAAGAGTGTGTGTATGTAAAGAGAGGGACAGTGGAGAAGTGAGGCTGAGCTGCGTTAAGAGTGTGTGAGGAAGAGCAAGTGTGTGTGTGTGTGTGTGTGTGTGTGTGTGTGTGTGTGAGAGTGTGTGCATGTGCTTGAATGTGAATGTCTCTGTGTGTATCTCTATGTGGGAGAGAGCGAGAGTGTGAGGGTGCGCTGAGGGGAAGGAGAGAGTGTGTGAGTGTGTGTTTGAGCGAGGGCTGCATTTATACGCAGTTATTTTTAGAGAGGAGGTGGCAGGGTGCAGGGGAGGAGAGAGGAGGGAGAGCACAGCCCATAGTCTCGACTCGACACACACTCTCACACACACACACAGTAGAGGAAGAGCACAGCCCATAGTTTTGACTCAACACACACACACACACACGGTAGAGGGAGAGCACAGCCCATACACACACACAAACGAGGTAGAGGGAGAGCACAGCCCATAGATTAAAACACACACACACAGTAAAAGGAAAGCACAGCCCATAGGCTCAATCACCTCATTCTCCGACACACACACAACCACTCAAACAAAAGGCTATCCCATTGAGTGACTGGGTTTCACTTCCCCTCTGAATAAGTGTGTGTGTGTGTGTGTGTGTGTGTGTGTCTGAAAGTGGCCTACATCCTGGGAGGAGGGCAGTTTGAGATAAAAGCATCAGCCATTATACCAACACACACACACACACACACACACTGTGGCTGAGAGGCTGTGGTGTGTAGGAGGGTGTGTGTGTGTGGATGCACATCCGTACTGTTGGTTGCTGGAGCCTCTGATTTTGCTCCTAGTCTGGCTTTAAAAGCTTCCAATATTCATTATTCATGTGCTGTACCTGCTCCAATGGATCTCTCTCTCTCGCTCTCTCTCTCTCACACTTTCTCACACACACACACACTCTCTCTCTCTCTCTTACACACACACAGCTCTGAAAAGGATCATTCAAGGCTATGAATGCGTGGAGAGCAGAGGAGAAGAGAGAGAGGGAAAAGAAGGAGAGAGAGAGAGAAATGAAGGGCAGAGAGTTTCAAAAATCACACTTATGTTATATACAGGGTTCCTACACATTTTCCATTTCAAAATTCCATACTTTTTCCATACTCAAATTTCCAAACTTCTCGGTAGATCTTTCTGCCATATTCTCGACATTGCGGCCACATCTGGTTTGGGATAACTCGGGGGGGGGGGGGGGGAAACAAAGGTATGGACAACTGAAGTGAATTAAAAAATGACACTTAATATTCGTCCATTTAGCTGGGTCATTTTTAGTTGTATCTTAGTTGTATCTTGACGATGGGGACTGACAGTTAAGCTACACAACAGTAGGAATGGTTCATTATGACCTGAGTGAAGTGATTAGTACTGCAAATGCAATAGTCTGGAAACACAAATATTACTCCATACCCTTGTTTCTTTTTTCCATACTTATCCAGACCTGGAAAATACTAAAATCAAATTCCATACTTTTCCAGGTTTTCCATACTGCGTAGGAACCCTGTATATAATTTTATGTTCTAATGTCTTATAAAAATGTACTGTGCTTTGGCAACACTGTCTTTTTTTGAACGGGCATGGTAATAAAGCATATTGAATTGAGAGAGAGAGAGAAATGGAGAGGTAGAGAGAGATAGAGAAAATGAGTGCCTTTAACCACACCCATTCTCTGACAGGGGCGTGGTCTTCACATTGCCCCACATGCTGCAAACTCGGTAACCATGACAACAGCTACTTAAACCAGCCTCATGCGCTCAAGCCTCACTCCTACCCCTCACCAAACACACATACACAGCGCTGAGAGAAAAGAGGCTGTTCTCCAGAACAGTCCTGAGGTGCGTGTGTGTGTGTGTGTACGCAAAGTGATAAATTCACCCTGATGCTGCTTGGTCCCAAACCGTCAGTGGTGGAGGAAGTACTGAATCTCAGTATTTAAGTAAAAGTACAAATACACAGACAAATATTTACTTTAGTAAAAGTAAAAGTACCACAATGAGAAGCCTACTTAAGTAAAAGTAAAAAGTACCTGCTTTTAAATGTACTTTAAGTATTAAAAGTAAAAGTATTTGCATAATGATGTATTCTCTTAATATCTATATTCTAAAAGAAAAATTAGTATCGACTGTGGCATTTTAATTAAGCTAGTTTTAGGTTATACTCGACTAGATAGTTTTAAGCTAATGCAATTGTGCTTACCATCTGTGGCCCAGTTTACATTCTGACCTACAATTCTAGAGACTGTAATTCTGGTTATCTACTAGGTAGATCTGCTAAGTATATCATTCAGCAAAACACGAGAACCTGAAGTTTAACGGGGTAGATCAGGGAAACGTCTGGTGGATCGTAATGCCAATTCTGCTGATTGAACAGAAAAGTTGCTGAGAAAGGTTTCTTTATGATTAGGTTCAGTTTCACTTGCGCAGACGCACATAGACATTGAATGAGCGCTCACATTTCTACCCCCCAATTGTAGGCTATGCCTCTTTATTTGATCACACACAATTAAGAAATATTTCCTAATCTGGAAAATGCTAAGTTTTCTTTGGCCAGCGGTTCTATAATAGTCTACCATTCATTTGTGCCGCAAATGATCAGACGTGTGACAGAAACATGGGCATAGCCTGTAACTTCGCTGATCAGCGGATAGCAATCTCATCGGAGAGGAGGCCCTAACGCTGCAGATAACAGACAGAGAAAGGCACAGAACACAGTTGCATGTCCAGTGTAGCCATGGGTCTGGTGAATATAGCCTACCGAATGCAGATGGCTACAAGCTCACGCTTTGCCTGGTCTAGACTAGAAGCTTATGTTTCAAAGATTTAGAAGCTGGGCACGTAGCGCTCCAGAATAGCATCCCCGCCCCCTGGTAAAACAAACGTGTTTGTCAGAGAGAAAAAAAAATCTGATCATAAAATGTATCGTAAAAAGGAACGATGGTGTTGTAGAAATGTAGCGGAGTAAAAGTACAGATAATTGCTGTAAAATGTGACGAAGTAAAAGTCAAAAGTATGCACTATAAATTCTACTTAAGTAAAGTACAAATACGTGGAAAATTTACTTAAGTAGAGTAACGAAGTATTTGTACTTCGTTACATTCCACCACTGCACACCGTGCCATCTATTAAACATGCTGGCCTGGTTTTGTGTGTGTGTGTTGGGGGTGTTAAATAATGTAGTCCCCTCCTTAAAGCCATGGGGGTTTAACTCCTTCCTGCCTGAGCAGACCCACCTCCAGCCCCCTTCCTGAGACACACACACACGGCATGAATCCGCACCTAGTGTGTGTGTGACTGAGCATGTTTGTGTGCGTGCACACCTCAGGAAATGTGTGAAGTGTGATGGCGGCAGGCAGCAATATACGTCTGTGTGTGTGTGTGTGTGTGTGTCTGCGCGCGCATGTGTGTCTGCGCGTGCGTGAGGAAGAGATGGCTGTGTGCTGCAGTGTGTGTGTGTTGTTGGAGTGTTGCAAGAGAAAACAGGAAGTGGAAAGAGAGCATCCTCCTGAAACCTGCCCCACCTCTCTCACACACACACACACACACTTCGTTTTACTGACACCTGGCCCACCTCTACCCTGACTTACTGACTCACTCACTGATACACATATAGAACATACTTATTCTCTCAAAGTCCCCAATACACTAAACACACACACACACACACACACACACACACACGTAACAGACATGTCCCACACGTCATACACGTGACGACAGTGACAGAACGAGAAGGTTGGAATGCAGAATGGAACACCGGAAAGCTCTAGAAGGATCCGGAAGGATCTGAAAGTCTCTGTCCTCTATGGGCACCTCTAAGCCCAGAGTAGAAGTCTGCACTCCCGCAGGAGTGCCGCGGGTTGCGACGCAAAAGAGTGCAGCGGGGGACATGTTTTGAAAGCTCCATGCGGAAGCGGGCTGGATGAGAGAGGTGCGTTTGCGGGTGCGGGAGAACCAGATGATTCACTGCACTCCCCCAACTTAAGTTTTTGCATAAAATAACATGGAGGAGGATATTGTGTTAGGCAGCATTAATAAACGGGGTTTAAGCACCCTAACTGTCGTTTAGGCCTACGTGGGTTCAATTCTTTCCTGCTGCTCTGTTGTTGAAACTCGAAATCGAAAGCATGACAGAGGAAGAGGACACCACTAGGCTACTTCAGATGTTAGTGCCTTTCTAAAGAACGGATGCCAGCTAGCATAGCTGTGTTACATTAGCCTACATTCAGGATCAAGAAACTTTAAATCAGACATCTGACAGTCTTTTCCAGTTGTGTGTGTCAAGTGCTCCTTTCGTGAGACAGAAGGTAAAACTGAATATCCCTCCTGCATATCCTGTGGGCTTTCGCGGGACCTAATGTTACAGATGCAGGCGGGGGCGGGACCTAATGTTACAGATGCAGATGGGGGCGGGACCTAATGTTACAGATGCAGGCAGGGGCGGGACCTAATGTTACAGATGCGGACTGGGCGGGACCTTATGTTACAGATGCAGGGGGGGAGCGGGACCTAATGTTACAGATGCGGACTGGGCGGGACCTAATGTTACAGATGCAGGGGGGGGGGCGGGACCTAATGTTACAGATGCGGACGGGGCGGGACCTAATGTTACAGATGAGGGCGGGGGTGGGACCTTATGTTATAAGCTTAGATGCGGGCGGGAGCGGGACTAAAAATGGCACATTATTGCGGGAGCAGGACAGAATGTTGCGGGAGTGGGACTGAAGAGTCTGTCCCGCGCAGACCTCTAGGCCCAGTGCAACGACACCGACCACGAGGACTTAAAATATAGACAACTGCAGTGCTTTAAAACGTATTTTCCAGCTGTAAATCACTGTTAGTTTACTTTACAGTACATCACATACAGGACTGACTGGGATTAAGCATGTTGCGTTACAGGAAACAGCCACAGGGGGCTCTTCTGGGGCTTCAAGGCCTGCAATAAAGTCTCTTCTATAGCCCCCCCCCCATCTGCACAGTCTTCTTCAAAGAGGCTAAGTAGCGTCAAGGTTTACTAAAATGGTAGCACACTGGTTGCAGTATAGAGTGAAACAGAGACACTGACTTGCTCAACACAAGGATGGACTCGCAACGTGTGTGTAAAGTAAACATGTGCATTGCAGTGTTTTGGAAGGAGTATATTCAGTCAGTCTATATTCCACTAGCCTCTAACCTAGCTCCTTTAGCTCCTTAAGGGGCTATCACATTGTACACAGTGTGCACTGCGCTCGCCGCTAGGTTGCTCTTGGTTGAGGTAACGTCCCAAAGATTTGTGTTGTGCTTGCCGCTGGGGTGAGCGCAAAATACCAATGACTTACAGCACGCCGCGGTCAAAGTCCAACCTGATTGAACTTTGACCGCGGCACGCGCAAGAGCGGCAAAGCGGCAAAATGCCGCGTGCACTGCACTTTGCTCAACGCAGCGGCAGGCCAGGTCTTGCGCGCACAAGCCATTGACTATAATGCATTTCATAGTGCATGCTGCGTGTAATGTGTTAGGCCCTTAACTGTACGTACACACCGCCGCTGACTTGAGCTGAGAGAAGCCGGCTTCCATTGAAAATGAATGACTTTCTGAATCTTTGGAAGCTCAAGTCGGCGGCGGTGTGTACGTACAGTAGGCTCTAACAAACATTCAACCCTTCAGCAGGGGAGTTTTGAACATTCTAACAAAAGATTCTGTTCCGCAACAATGTAAGGTTCTAAAATTCCATGAACAATGAACCCAGATATTCTTTAGAATGTTTAATTTCCAACATTCCCATCACACCGGCGGTAACTTTGCTCAGCCTCTCAAACTGTGCGGGATCTCCCCCTTGCTCCGGTGCAGGGCTGAAAGTTAACTAGAGAGGAGGACACAGGGTAATATTGCCTACCCGTCATTGAAGATGTGACAAACTGGCTTCTCACAACGTGTGTTTACTTATTTATGAAATGTATGAATCAAGACTGCCCTGTCATCCTGCCACTGGAAATGTAGGGCTTGCACACAGCAGAGGTTGCGGCTATGCCACCCAATTTGAAGCTATTTTTTATTGGCTTTTGCCCAGCAACTGAGTAGAAAGGTGACACAAATGCATAGATGTCTATTAATAGGCCTACTTATTTTGATTGGAGGCACTATGCTAAAGGCACTAAAGTTCAAATTAATGTATGGAGGCACTAAAGTTCAAAATGTTTGTTCAGTCTTTCAATCCAGACCTGTGAATTTGTGTTGTGCACACACAATAACATGTACTGCTGAAAGCAGGCTACATGTGTTTTCATTATTTTCATCATATAATGTAATACAAACACTTAAAGTCCCTTCTATCTTTTTGATCATTATTTGATGATTTTAAAATTGCCCGATTTAGAATGGAAGATAAAAAAAAATAGTTACAAAAAATGTTAAGAAATGCATTGCACCTTAGGCCCCATCACATCACATCACATCACACCAAATGGTTCTGTATTATAATGTATCGTCTCTGAAACGTATCGTAGCTCATGCATCTAGATATTAGATCATCTTAAAGAGAGAGATGCATATCCCTAATGGACGGACACACAAACTTTCACAGATAGGCACGCCACGTACTACCTTCAACACAAACGGACACACTTACACTCATAAATGGGCATACGCTCACACTCACACGCTCTCTTGTCATGTACCCGGCTGCTGATCTCAGTTCAGAAAACAAAGAGTGTAGAGAGAAAGCGAGAGAGAGAAAGCGAGAGAGAGAAGGCTAAATATTCGAGGAATCTTGAGGTCTATTTAACAGCTACCCTTAAGCACAAATCCCAGCTAGAGAGAGTGCTTTCTTGCTTTATCTTTCTCTCTTCCACCATCCCTCTCTCACTCCTCTCATTCATCTCCTCTTTTCTCCTGCCCTTTCTTTTAGTCTTTTTGTGGTGTGTATCCTGGAGGTGAGCTTTTGTGTGTGTGTGTGGCGGGGTGGGAGGTGGGGGGGGGGGGGGGGGGGGGGTGGTGTAGGCCTGTTCTTGAGCCCTGAAGCTGGGATAGCTCTTAGTGCTGACCCCCAAACCCACACACACCCCCTACTCCAGCGTACCCATCGGCCCCAGCTTGTGACCCAGAGAAAAGAGAAAAACAGAGGGGAGGGGTATGCAATATTTAAAAGCAATGTACTAAGCTCAATACCTCAAAACACACACACACACACACCAAAGTGGTTGCCTGTCTAGGGCAGGCCATTTCTTTGACTGGGCATATTTTAGAGTGTGTGTGTGTTGCATCTCCGAGGCCTAAGTGCTGGAGGGAAGCCATGCATGTAGACACAGAAACACAAGAAGGTCAGAAATGGCCACAGGAAAAGAAGCTCTGATGCGCACACACACGCGCACACACACACAAAGTGGCTGTCTTTTAAAAGCCCCAATTTCTACTATGCCTGTAATTTTTCTCTTTTACTTGGGGATGGAGACACAGCTTTGTGTGCTGAGTGGTTGAGGGTGGCAGAGATTTGGACTCTGATTGGATAAGCAGGTTTTTCTGCTTTGATTGGACGGGCAGGGTGCTCGCCGCGTTCTAATTGGATAAGTTGGATATTCTGGCTTTTCTGATTGGTTGGGCAGTGTTCTGACATTAGAGCTGGAGGATGTGTCCACTGCTGTCGCAGTCACAAACACCCCATCATGCCCCTGCACAAATACCCCTCCATCCACAATTGCCCCTCTATCCAAAAATACCCCTCCATCCACAATTACCCCTCCATTGGCAAACCCACATCCATCGGCAAACCCACCACCATCCACAATTACCCCCTCCATCCACAATTACCCCCTGCATCTGCAACCCCCTCCCACAGCTAATGCTTCCTCATACACCCTAGGGGATGACAACACTCTAGCTGTGCGTTCTGACGACAAAAGCACATGACCTAATTCAACTGCCAGTCTGCCATCTCTCTCTCTCTCTCTCACACACTCACACACACACACACACACACACATCACTGTTCATCACTAATGTTTGTGTGTTTCTACACTCCACATCCAAGCCATTCTCATGAATGAGTGCAACAGACATACGTAGACATGCAACAGACATAGACATACATAGAAAGAGGACCACTCGTGGCTATAGCACGCACACACACACACACACACAAACACACACACACACACACACACACACACACACACACACACACACACACACACATCTCCACCCTTAGGGCTGTACGCGCATGCGCATAGATAGATAGATATAGATACACACACAGACAACCTTAGGGTTGTATGGGCTCGCCACACACACACACACACACACACACACATAGAAAAGAGATGATGGCGGTGGAGAAAAGATAGTGGTGGGACATGTCATCTCTGTGCAGGTGCGCATGCGTGCACACACACACACACTCACACACATCCCTCCTGAGCATCATGTGTTGATATGTACCTCTTTGCACCCCCCCCCCCCGCCCATGCTTGTGGCAGACAGCAACACCAAATCCCCAAAGCAGCTCTGCTAAATTAGTGAGTGTGTGTGCGTGTGGTGTGAGGAAAGCTTCCCTTACAGACACAATGACTGCTCAGATGGGAAGTATTTGCATTCATGGGCATTTCCTCTTCAGTGGAATCACAGATCATCCAAATGCTTCTCCTCTATGGGGCAGACACTGTGTGTGTGTAGGTCTCGGACAGGTGAAGGTAGCTTTCAGTTCCCCTGATAAGTCAGTGGACATAATAGCCAATGACAGATTTCATGTTTGAAATTCTTCCTAGATGAACACACACACACACACACACACACACACACACACAGCGTGACATGCATCTGTGAAAGACAACAGTCGGGAGATCCTGGTGGGCTGACAGGAAGTGACCTGGATACAGGAAGAGAAGGCGGATCTCTCGGACCTACACCGGAAAACACTACATCTCCCACAAGCCTTTGGGCTGACCCTGGTCTGTGTGTGTTACATGTGAATTTAGATCTAAACTGAATCTCAAATAGCTCTTACTATAGCTGGTATGTGTGTGTATGTGTACCTGTGAATGTGTGTAAGAGTGTGTGTTGAAGACATACAGTCATATGTTATAAAGAAATATAAATTAAGTTTACGATCTAAAAGAAAACTGATATTGAATTGTGTGTGTGTGTGTATGTGTGTTTGTGTCTGTGTTTGCATAACCGTCTTTGTTTACATCACACCTCATTACAGGCGTGTCTTTCATTAGACACGCCCACTTTAAAATGGTCTGCATGGAAACAGTCACAACTGGCTGCAACTAAGCACGTACATGTACACACACACACACACACACACACACACACACACACACACACACACACACACACACACACACACACACACACACACACACACACACACACACACACACACACACACACACACACACACACACACACACACACACACACACACACACACACACACACACACACACACACACACACACACACACACACACACACACACACACCCTATACGTAGACCCTCCTAACTGACGAGATACACTTACCAAATCCCTCCCCCCCTCTCTCTCACACAGACACACGCACCCCAAACAACCACCGCAAAAGCCACACACACACACAAACACACACACACACTCCATTGCTCCAACATGCCACTGACCAGACAGACCAGTTCCACAGGAACACTCACATGCAGGTGCTCCATCGCCCAACACATACACACACACAGCAAATGTCAAAGCTGTGCTAAGATAGCCCTGATGTTTTACACACACACACAGCCAGTCGCTGCAGTATGAAAACAGGTTTTTTAAGGTCCTCACACACACACACATACACACACACACACCTCATGAATTAAAGCATACAGTTGTGTCATCACAAAGCGCTAGTGTTTCCTTCACACTGTCTGCGTCTGCTGCAGGAGACCAAAAGCCCCCAGCCAAAAGCATGACTCTGGTTAGACAGCCTGTAGACACACACACACACACACACACGTTACCCACATGGTAACACACACTTCACCCGATAGAAAGATGTGTTAGCTACACCATGTTACACACACACACACACATATACACACACACCACAATAAGAAAGGTTCATTTAGTGTCTCTCACACACAGACACACATACGCTGCACCAGAAGGAATGTTTGAATGACATGGCGGAGGGAATGTTTCAGATAGACTGCATCTCTTCCTGGCGCGATCTCTCAATCTAAGGCACTGGGAATACTGGCCAAGTCACATTCTACACATACACACTTGTGTGTGTGTGTGTGTGTATGTGTGTGTGTGTGTGGGGCACCTGGAGGGCGTAGCACACACACACACACACACACACACACACACACACCACATGGAAATGTTCAGGCAGAACCAAACGCCAGTGGGTTTGAATAGTGCTCACCTGAACTGTTATCAGTCAAATACTGAGGCCAACTGGAAGCAGGCTACTTTGAATACCCAAAGCAGTAGCATCTCGGCACGCCTATGTGAGTAACAGTAGCAGTGCTACAGAAACAAGCACACTGATGCCAGCTCATGTGTCCCGGCCTACATCAGCTGCACAATAGCACACACACAGTGGAGCAAGAGAAGGACAGTGATAGAGGGATAGAGAGCAAGAGAAAGAGAGAGGACAGAGAGGGACAGAGAGAGAGCAAGAAGAGAGAGATGAGCGATGAGAGAGGAGAGAGAGAGAGAGAGAGAGAGGAGGGAGAGCGAGCAAATGAAGAGGCATAGCAGGATAAAGAGGAGAGAAAAGACAGACATGGGTGAGGAGAGGAAAGTCACATGCACCTACGACTAAAAATAACCAGAGAGAGGGGCAGGGTGTGTGTGTGTGTGTGTGAGTGAGTGTGTGTGTGAGAGAGAGGGGGGGGGGTGAAGAGGAGTGTGAGTGTGTCCAGTCGAGTCCAGTAGCTGTGTCTGTGTGTGTGTGGTGTAAATGTGTTGAGGGGTGAGAGTATGACAAAGTGTGTGTGTGTATACAGAAAGGTGAGAGGGAGCTCTGCAGCTGGTAGGGCTTAGGTCAACCTTACTAGCTGTCTGCACTTGAGCTCCTCTCTCACACACACACACACACACACACACACACAGTAGCCAAATCCTCCCAGCACAGTCACAACAACAGCTCAGAGCCAGCTCAATCCTTCACCAACCAGCTTCGTCTCACAATCACACGCCCACCCAGTTCAAAACTCAACAGCTGGTTGACACACACACGCCACTCACTCATAAAACAGCACAGCAAACCCACAAAGAAAACACACCCAAGTGTGTTGTGGCCCTAGTGTGTGTGTGTGTGTGTAAGAGATGGTGCTGAGTGTGTGTGTAAGAGATGGTGCTGAGTGTGTGTGTAAGTGTGTGAGAGTGAGAGAGTGAGAGAGAGTGAGATGAGTGTGTTGAGTGTGTGTTGACACGGTGTTGAGAGATATTTTGGTTGAAAGGGGCCTTCATCAAACGTTGAAAGTTAAAAGACGGGTAGGATTTGCCTTCCAGCAGTGATAACTGCCCCTTGGTGGCTCCTGATTGCCCCGATTGTCCCTACACACACCAATGATGTTGGCAGGTTGCTCTCCAAGCTGGGCAACAGACGGCTAACGTACACCTCGCAGCCACGTCTCAAAAATCAGCAGCCATGTCTTTAAGCACAAATCAGCAGCATCAGAATCCTGAAGCACAAATCAGCACAAATTAGCAGCATCAGAATCCTGAAGCACAAATCAGCCCAAATTAGCAGCATCAGAATCCTGAAGCACAAATCAGCCCAAATTAGCAGCATCAGAATCCTGAAGCACAAATCAGCAGCATCACTGGTGGTGGCCTGTAATCCTAAAAGCTCTTGTACGTCCGCACAGCGCCAGATTTTAATCCTATTCCCGGGCGGGCGGGCTGTTGGTAGGGCGGGAGGGGGTGGCGTGGGATGAAATCCGGCGATGGGAAATAAGCATAGTGCAGTGTGGAGCCACAGCAAAGCTGGGCTAATTCTGCTCCATCATATGCTGCCCCGTCTGGACCCCTAAAGCCTCACGGCGCTGGGATCTCACACACACACATACTCAGGCCAGTTTATTTCACATCCCCCAAAGCACCCCGTTTACGAGATACAGTCAGGACAGCATCTACAAGTAAGTAAACTGAGCACAACACACACTGCCTCCTCCTTCACAACACACTGACCTGAGATCAGTGACACACAGCTTATTCTGAGATCACTCCGACTAGGTGTGTCGCAGGTCCGAACCCCCCACCCTCAGCAGGGTCCTTTTCACATTACACTGATGGGTGTGAGCTTGCCCAGTTAAATGCCATCAACATAGTGCATCTACTTACGGTAGAAAACCACACAATATCTGGGAGGAGGATGCTCTTCTTCCTCTTTTTAAGTTGGTCCTTCTGGCTTATGGCCCTGTCCTGGATGTGGTGAGCTGCCGGGGCGATACAGCTGGAGACAGGTGGCCTCCACTCCGCCCCACACCTGTCATCGCTTTATTACATACGTACAGTTATTTACTTTGGGAGAAGATGCTGTAACAGTAATAAACAGCATCTACAGCACCTGCTCTAGTGTTTAGGGTTTCAGGTGAGCTGTGCCCCTGGTGTTCAGGTGAGCTTTTTTCACTTGCTTTTATTACAGAATGATGTTTTTGGTCTTGTTTTATTTTTCTTATTTATCTTTTCTATTTTCTTGTCGCTGCTACTAATGTTGTCTTGCCACAAATAATCACACTTAGTTTGTGTAGATGTATGGCCTTTGTGTAGACGCATGGTCTTATTGTTATGACTTATTAGCTAACCTTTTCTTTGTTCAGCACTTTGGCTCAACCCCTGTTGTTTTTAAATGTGCTATATAAATAAATGACTTGACTTGACTTGAGCTGTGCCCCTGGAGGATTCGGGCGCAATCCTCAGGTGCGATCCTTGAGTGTGCAACTGCGTTTGGAAAACAGTCCTTACATGAACACAGATGAGCTCACAACTCTTGGCTCAGATCCAGGCCCAGATTCAGACTCAGGCCCAGACTCAGGCCCAGATTCAGACTCAGGCCCCCAGATCCCTCTCGGGCCGTGCTGGACCGCACAGAGCCCTCAAGCATCACACGCCTCCCTGCCAGATCTGTGACTGGGAGGTGGCACACTGACCTGAGATCAGAGTAATCACTCTCAGACTTGGGGTCCGCAGAGGCGCGTCCACACAGAACAGCGCAGCCCTTGGCTGAGCTGGGATCAGAGTAATCACTCTCAGCTGGGCCCATAGAGAGACCTGCTCACTCACATCTCACTCAGGCTGTCCTCAGAGGAGTCAGCCCTGACTGGCTCACACAGACCTGCTTACAGTGTGCGTGTGTATGTGTGTGTGTGTGTGTGTGTGTGTGTGTGTGTGTGTGATCCTCATAGAGACGTACGGACTTCTACACACTGCTAGCTACAAATGCAGAATGCAACACACACACACACACAAAGGAAGAATGGGGTAGTTGAGGGTAGCACAACTGCGCTTTTACCCCGGAGAGGTGAAGCAACCTTCAACCCAACACAGGCCACCATAAATCCAACACACACACGTAAACCAGGGCCATCAAGCCTGAACATGTAAGTTGCTCATGGGAGAGGTAGCATATGGACCAGCTACCACAAGCCCCAAGAGTCATCAGTCCAGTGTGGTTAGCGCCACACACACACCACTTTACGTACAGCACTGAGTAAGACTCATGAAGCGCTGGATGTTTATCTTCCCTCCAGACTATGGTAGATGATAGCCAGTGTGTGTGTGAAATCTTGTGTGTCAAGTGTGAGTTGAAACCCAGGGTGTGTGTGTGTGAGACATCTTGTGTGTTGTGTGTGACAACATGTCATTCATCTCACCTGTACCAGGTACCTTGGAATTCTTATAGCACATCACCTAGATAATGTACCATAATATTCTTATAGCATGTAACCTATACCAGGAACAGCATGTAACCTATACCAGGAACCATGGCATCCTTATAGCATGTTTTGTGGTGACCATCTTTTCTTTGAGGACTTGTATATACCAGGTTTAAGGTGAGCAGTCTCCCGCAATCAGATAGGCAGGCCATCCCACATTCATCCTGGTGACTTTAACATCAGCTGGCTCGAACACATAGACAGGCCATCCCAGATTCATCCTGTTGACTCAAACATCAGCTCGAACAGACTCGCCATACTGACCACACCAGTAGGAAGCAGTCAGATTAACCAGATTATTTTTCCAACTAGTAGAAAAAACTATTAAAACCTAATCTGGTTGACCAGCCGTCGATTACCGCGCGTTTCATGTCTCCCAAAGCCTTAGAGAGGAGAGGAGCTGTGTTCTGCCCAGTCACAGCCGAAGCGGTGTGGGAAAAATAAATAAATAAACAGGAGCTCGGCGAGCAGGCAGCGAACGCCATCTTGTTGGCTGCAGCTGCTCGGGCCGTAGAATACAGAAACCCATTCATCCTGGGGGTGGGGAGGGGGGAGCTCGCAGGATGAATTCATCTTTGTGAGCTTCTACTAATTGCAGAAACCGTGGAGCGCGCTATCGTGCGAAGTTGTGGTCAATAAACAACAACAGACAAGATCCCGGCGCAGCGAAATGCACAGATACAAGAGGTGTCTCATTTTCAGGCAATGGTGGGTTTGGAAATCTCGGGAGCTCCGATTGGTGAGCGCGGGGCTCACCGTCCGCTGCCATCTCTAAACGCACCCAAAATCTCCAAACCTGCGAGCGCACCGAAAGTGACATCCACGTTAAATACAACCCAATGTAACACTGGTGCCTCTGAAAGTGATCCGCCCAGCAGGATACAACTGGCGGCTAACATTACATGACAGACACGCTAGGCCGGACTGTCTTTTCCTGCTGATCAACGAAAAAAATCCCCCGTCTGAGCATTTGATTTTCCCTGTTTCGGTTCACATTGCGAGCTGAATTCGTCTGCTTCCTCATTTCTCCCTGACGTTACTGAGCGAAGTGTGTCTGATTACTGTTAGACTGCAGGGCCGGGCTGTGACACTAACACCAAGCTACTTTGAATTAGTGATCGGACGTAAATAATGTGATCCCAGTTAAACAGATTGGCCAAAAATCCAATTACGTCGCTTTGCAGACCATTAAACGCAGGCGATCTCATTAGGATCCAGTCAAAGCTACCCGGAGCATTTAGCATGAAGTCACAGAGAGAAACACACATCCGTGCGCGCCATAAGTTACACTGCTATCATCTTACTGGCAAGCTAACGTTAGACGCCATGAAAAGGCTGAAAACTGACATACTGTCAAACGGAGGCACAGGTAGCCTAGGCGTCTCCACAGCAGGGCCGTTTCGGAGGCGATTCAGCCTGAGTATTTCGCCTGGATTCTCAGGGGTGTTACCAGAGTGCACATCCGCACTGCCGTCATAGAAACCGATATGTGGGATCAAACTGGCAAACACACTGGTAAATTAGCAAGATGGAGGCTAACAGGGGTGATAAACGGAAGAGACATGGCATATTGATCTGTCTCAGAGTATCCATCTGATACACAGCAACGCTAGCTGTCTGTTAATTAGCTTTCTGGTTGATCTGACTTGACTGTAGAACCAACAACACGTTATGTTGTTTAACGATCGATGAATCGTGATATATAGTGGTAAAACTAAGATTGAAAAATAAGCACATCTTTTCGATGATATGACATGGACGCTAGTTAGTAACTCCGTAGCTTATGTCCACTGACACACGCCCAGAAGGAAACACTGGCTAACCGACTGACGCTAGGCAGCGTTAGCGTAGGCAGGATGGAACATGAAAAAGTGGGGGTGGTGGTAGTTGGCTGTCTCCTTCGCCGATGAAGTGGCCATTTTCGATTATTTTTGATATCACATATTCACATTCCGATCTACCATTTCATTCTTGCACCCAAATAGCAACATCATAGTTTCACATGACTTCCCTAATACCTTGCACCCATTATGAACATAACGCGCAGTTAAATATCATTCCACAGATAAAAGGAAGTAGCTGGTTGGCGGAGTAGCTGCAGCTAGCTTGCCAGTTCCTTTCCATGTAGAATAACCAAGGACTATCAAATGGTCGACATTCATCCATTTTGATCAAGTTTGAGTGGACTGTACCTGAAATCTCTAGAAAGTGCTAAAACACATTCACTACAATATTTCCTTGACCACTGCTACATTATACTGCTGATATTATGCAACACAAATCAAAGCCTTGATAGCAGCTAGCTCGCTAACGCATACCCAGATATGCGTGTTTTTATATTACAGAGGTGGAACATTTACTAGCAAATAATGCTTTCTTTACTTTGCGTTTTCTCCTTTCATTACATGGAAGATGTTTGTATGAAATGTATATAAAACATGACTGGTCGCACCAAATTATATTGTACTGAGAAATTTAGTAGCCAATTAGCCATCGGGTTGTTTAGCTATCTTGGCTAACACCCCCCACCCCCACTCCCGTCGCAATACACCACCTATCGTTAGCTACAAACACAGAAGTCAGTCAGACCATTCAACCCCGTTCTGCAAATTGCGCTTGCTATGGCCACACATTTTTGTCTTGGAAAACTTCTCCACCCTTGCAGCCCCAAGCGTCTTACCCGTTCTCAGTCGTGGGTATCCGTTGTTTATATCGCATTGACTGGAAACAGCGAAGCTCGAATCTCCTTCTCTCCAACCAGCTCAGAGATTTAGCCAACAAGCTATCGAGGAGCGGCACTCCCCGAACCCTGCTTTCGATACGCCAAATGGGAACGCACCGGCAGGCGTAGGAATAGGGCAGGGTTCACCGCAGCAAAACACAAATTTGCGAAAATAGGAAGACAACAGAGTCCTCCGGGATTGTATCTCCGACGAGCAGTCTTATCCAGCCCCTTTCAAAGTGATTTGCCTTCTTATCTTTCCCACTCTGTCGTTCTCCTAGGCTTTCTTTCTCTCAGCTCTGTCAGTCGCTTCCTCCGGCCATCAGAGAGCACAGATGGGCGCGGTAACCCTGCTCTCAGCACTGGGAAACCCCACGCTTTGGCTGCGTCACCACGTACAGCCAGGCTCGGCGGCGCAAACCCAAATCTTACCAATTGGCGGCATTCTTGATCTAGTGAGGAACGCACACAACAGATCAAATACAAGGGAAACGTAAAATCACTGATGGCCTACATGTCAAACGCACTAGATTTCCGTTTATTTAATCAGCGTTATTTTTGTAGAATGCGCTGCGCCTTTCTTAAGTGGTTTTACTCCTTAATTTGACAACTTCATGCAGCAGAAGTTGGCCTATCCCTAAACTCTCAGTCATTTTGCTTTGGCTAAAGGTCTATTGTAGGGTGGCACAGATCATATTTCGACAGGGAGAGGGGGAAGCCATTCTCACATGCATGACGTGTACCATGAGAAATATCTGCAAGGTGCAAGGTCAGCAAGGTGATCTGTTTCATCAGGCCCCTTGTTTGACCTGTCAGCAGTGCCCAGATCCGCACGTGATGCTAACGAGTGTGCTGCTAACAGAGCCATCACACATACCCAGACCTAATCCCCATTCAACCTCAACATGAACATTTCACTTATGAAAAGTGATGTTGTGAGTATAGGCAACAAATGATAGAGAAGTGTGACTGCATGATGTTTCCCATAAGGACTATAGACACCGGCCCTTCTCAGAGCACAACAGAGTGTGTGTGTGTGAGAGAGAGGGTGTGAATGTGTAGCTATGTGTCTGAATCTTGGACTCAATGTTTTTTTTATGGTCTCATATTTGTCTTGGACTTTGGTCTCGCCAAATATTAGTTGGTCTTGACCGAGTCCAGCGGGCTTAAAAATATATGTATTCTTAAAAAACAGAATAAACAAATAAAACAAAATCATTGATTAATTGACCATGTTCAGAAAATAAATGTTTCATTTGTTTAAAATCCATCTGACTGGGCACTTACATTGGCCACTCATTAACCTATTGAATGTCTTTGAAACCTTTTTAGTGACTGTTAAGTGAAAATGCTATAATATGACATAATAATGTGAAAAGAAGTACAAGTATACAGTGTTTAACATCACTATATTGTAGCCTACATAGCTTGATTCTGTTTCTCTCATTTTGGACTCGGTCTTGGCTTGGACTCGATCCTCTCTTGGACTCGGTCTTGACTTGGTCTCAACAGTCCTGATCTTGGACTTGTCTTGACTCCAGTTCTGGTCTGTGCACATGATATGTTGGATATATGTGTGCTTGAGTGTGGTGAACTGTGTGTTTGTGGTTGTGTGTGTGTTTGTCTATGCATGAGTGTGTGTATTTACCGACGGGACAGAGTCTTCTGCACATGGTGGCCAATTATCCTTCCCAAAGCGGTAAGGAAGAGCCCATGGGTGGGGGCGGGGTCTCCATAGGGGGCTCTGTTTCTTAGAGACCTGGAACACAAGCAGCCCTGCATGGGGGGGGGGTCTCACCAGGTCTCGCCCCAAAATACCTCATTAAACCAACAGCATCAACCAAACATCAACTGTCGCCCAAAACACCTCACCAAACCAACAGTGTTGACCAAACAGATCTCGCCAAAAACACGTCACCAAACTAACAGCATCACCCAAACACCATCTCTCTCCCAAAACACCTCACCAAACCAACAGTTGTCAGGGAAAACATAAACACAAAAAATTAAGTCACTTCATCATATTTCACAAGGAGTGTAGGTGGACCAAAGTGCTCTCAGGATAAACAAAAATAAGCATATGCTGTATATAAAGGAATATGAGATTAAAAACACTGAAAAGGAGGATGTAAAATGTAGGAGGAAGTAAAGAAGAAAACATGATATAACATTAAAATCAGACCATGATAAATGAACCAACAAAATAAAATAAAATAAAAGGTAAATGAAACAACTGAGACAAATTAAATATAAATACAAAAGGCCTAGGTATGCTCAGGAGACATTACACAGCAGTGTACCTCTGGGCATTCTTTCAAGCATTACAGAGAGGCTACACTGGTTCCCTTCACAGAGCGTCTGCTGCAACATTTAGCTTCCACTATAATCAATGGAACTGGCTACACCAGATATGATAGTGGTGCCTACCTTCGCTAAATTAGAGCATTCTTCTAAAACTGCTCAAAAAAATTAAGGGAACACTTCAATCATACACTGGATCGGTACTCTGACACTGACACTGGTTCTGAGCACAAGTAAAACTTTTTTATTTTGCAAGAATTGTCAGACATTCTGTGAATGTAGTTTGAGAATGGAGAAAAGGGTGGAAGGTTTCAAAAAATGTGTTTTAACAATTGTGGAAAACTGTAAGTGTTCCCTTAATTTTTTTTGAGCAGTGTATTTTACACTCTGCAGACGGAGCACTTCAGTTACAGTACATGTCTGTGTTATGAGCAGGTCTGAGAATCATAGTCCATAAGGCTGGATCCCAGTGGCTGTGAGGATTGAAGCACACACACACATGGCAGGCCCCTGTTCGGCGGTGAGGTGAGGCTGTGCGGTGGGACTGGGCCCCTGTGGCTGTGGCTCACACACATGCTTTGCTGTTGCTTCCTGCCTCTGTTGGTGGCGTCCCTCCGGGCCCCCGACCAGGGACGCACTCATGAAGAAAACAGCAACCACAAACTTAACAAACACAACAGCCACAACGGATTGTGACTGTGTGATCTGATTGGCTGGTTGCAAAGCTTGTGACTATTTGATCTGATTGGCTGGTTGTGATTGTCTGGGCTGATCTGACTGGTGAGTTGTGACTGGGCTGATCTGTTTTGATAGTTGTGAGCTTTGTGACTGTGTTTGGGCTGATTTGATTGGCTGGTTGTGAGCTTTGTGACTGTGTTTGGGACGATCTGATTGGCTGGTGGTGAGCTGTGTAACTGTGTTTGGGACGATCTAATTGGCTGTAGGCCACAGCTGCTCAGGTGAGTCTGTTTCAGGTGGAGCAAGAGGCACAGGAGACTTAGTTGCCATAGACACAGGTGCACGGTGAGCTTCACTGAATTCTCAAGACACACTCCCAAGGGCTCTGATAACTGTAAGAGGCCACACACACACATACAATCATTGTTATAAAATGACACGCTACAAAAGTAATTCTCAGAAGTAAGGATGAGAGCAGAACCCCCATCAATTTTGTCGTGTCGTCTGTTTGAAGTGTTCCAGTGTGCACTGGACATGCCATGAAACTAGCCTGTTGGAACACCCAACTTACAGAGAAAAACTTCAGTGTCTCTTATCAGAGATGCCCAGAACACACTGAGTTGAGTCCTCTCTGCTCCTCTAACGTGCACACACCTGGTTAGAACAAACTCCATAACCTCCACTCACCCTGAACCAGCCCTTTAAGAACTCAAACCTGCTGTTTTGCGGACAGTGAGGTCAGTTACAGATGTGATTTGTCCCAGTGGGGCTTCCGTAGCACAGCTCCCCCCCCCACACACACACTCCCAAATAGCACTATCATGGAGCATTAGCACAGATCACAGCGGCAGGCCGATTACAGGGGAAAAGGACAAAATGGCAACAGACATATCTGCCTCTCTCTCATCTCCACATTTGTAAAGGGTCGGCCATTCCATTAGGCTAAGCTTGTAATAACCTTGGCTTTTGCACACAGGTTGAGGGGACAGTAATCTGATTGAGCCTAATCTGCTCCAATCTGCCATAAACGCTGACTCCGGGATTCCGAGCCCTGCTGATGCTCTCATTGGCTCACGCCGGGTGATTGACAGCTGCTATGGAGATAAGACACATCTTGTGCCGGCCCACAGTCACATTAGGGTGATTTAAAATGTCATTGGAAAAGCCATGGGTGAATGTGTGTCTGACACATGGAAGCATAATTACTGTATGTATTCCTATTTGTATATGGTTTGATGCTGTGTAATGTGATTAAGGTACACTTCACTTCATTTTCATAGTTAAACAGAATGATCAAGCCCTTATTGATTTCATGAGAGAGGGTAATTTACCTGTATTTAAGCTGTGTTCACACACACACACACTATTATACATACACACAGGACCAAACTTTCCCCCAGTCTTCAGATCCGTGATGAGATAAGGATGGTCCAGCCTGTGGTCTCCTGATCATCAGCAGGGCAGGCAGAGGGCACTGGCCCCACATCAGACGAACCCACTCTGGTACAACCTCTGCAGTAGTGTGTGTGTGTGTCTTTAACATACAGTACACTTTGTACATTTTGTACACACAGGAAACGTACACATCTAGCAGTGCGGCATGTGTGTTAAACAACATCCTGCTTCATGTTTCTAGTGTGGCTTCCATGCCCTGGTCTTTACTATGTCCCTACAGCCAGAGCCATATATGGCTCTGCTTACAGCAGCCTTGCGTCCCCCTCTGGTGGTAGAAACATGAACTGCATCATCAACTGACCTGCAGATCTACCCTACACAGCCTCTACTACGGGCACTCAGGAAAAAAATGCACATACAAAACTTTCTGGTGTACACCACAAACTTCAAAAGAATCCCCACGTCTCTGGAGTTTCTGCTGGGCACTACTGGTGCAGTAGTATTTTTAACTTTGTTTTAACTTTAACTACCAGTTATGATTACTATGATTTGCTTTTGTTTCTGTAAAGCATATTGAATGACCCCCTTGTTGAAATGTGCTACATAAATAAACTTGACTTGACTTTTGACAGAGGTTAACTTTAAATTAAAGTTTGTGTCCTCAGTTATTTTAATAAAGGAATCCATGTGCACAGTGTGTTAGTGTTTATCTCTGAATGACTGAGTGAATATAGGGAGTGTTGGCTGCATTAGAATGGTTGCACGGTACCCGTGAATGGATTTGTGTTGTTGTGCATGGACAACCCCCACACAATAAGCATTAATATGTTGCCCATGATGCACACCGACTTTGCGTGAGTCTGTAAATGTGGCCGGCTAGTGAGCCACAGTTTGGAAAGGCACAGCTGGCCTTTTCTTAGACAGGTGTGTTATAGTGTATTCGAGTCAGAATTCCGGGCACCTGACGCATTTCCCTACTTCAGCTCTGATGCCGAATGCAAACACAGTAGTGTGGCAATGACTCAGCAGTGCATTCTGCTGATGAATATTCATATATTCATGTTCAACTTTCCTTTTTTTTTTTTCATTCATCTCCACACATTTATGTTTTTAAACATTTCTATTATATATTTAGAACAGTTTAAACATTTACATTATATATTTAGAACAGTTTTACAAGCCATTATATGATGTATTTATAACTGTTTTTAAACCTTTATGTTATATTTTTACCTTCTGCTTGCGGTCAGTGTATGACACACTCCCATCTCTTGCAAGAGAAGACCCACTGTGCAAACCATGTGGGAAGAGAGGCAAACACTCTCCCATATCCTGGCTGGTTGCCACACAGATCGCAGTGAGAACTGAAGGTGGTATGTCTGTACAAGGTGCTCACAGTGATTGCAGACTTCTTGGAGCAGGCCAGGGAAAGACCACAACAACCATAACACAAGTACCATCTCTGCAGGCTACCCAGGGCAGGGGAACAGCCTCCTCAAAGATTCTATAGTTAACTAAGATGAATCATAAGACAATTCACCAATGGAACGAAATGGCACTAGTTCCGGACTCCTAAATAGGCGTGTCAAAACATAAACGCTGAATGTAGGGCTAAGGGATTGGTCATATTCCGTGAAAATGTTCATTTCTCCCATAGGAATACATAGACACTGGACCTCCCGCTAGAACTCCTAAATGGGCGTGACAGCGAACCCCACGTCACAACGTGCCAGAATTTACCCTTATGAATCGTCTCGCTTTATCAACCGTCTCTGGCCTCCTACTGCAAGGTGGACCAGAGCCAACAAGGCCCAAGGCCGGGGTGGGGGTGGGGAAGCAAAATTAGGGAGGAAGCTCTATAAGGGTCTGATGAACTGATCAGGTATTCAAGATTGTGGGGTCAAAGGTCAAAGTTGCATAGGGTCACACACAGAAATGCAGTGTTTGCATATCTTCCATCCAATTTGAAGGACTGTCATCAAACCAAGTATAGTACTCATAGTAATCACGAAAATGGGCCTTTTCTCCACCACCAACCCCAAAATGCAACAGCCGTACACTCAATTTACCAATATGCAATACAGGATTACATAGTGTGCATGGTGAACCAGAACCACAGTATGTAGGAGGGTGGGACTTAATTCATCTTAATTCATGTTATTTCACATTTAGGAAGTAATCTTATCAAAAATATGTAGTTTAGGTAATTGAATTAGCTTTCCTTTAATGGTCAAGGCCAAATGTATCTGCTGTATGCTTGGTTCACCTATATAGGACTATGTATTCATATGGATGAAGGTGAAGCATGTTTCAACTGATGATTAGAGCGTGTAGGCTTTTAGAAAATATGTAATTTACGCTGTTTATTTCATTTTCCTTAATGTTACAGGCCGAACTATATCAGCCATATACTTGGTTCACTTATACAATATAGGACTATGCATTGAGTATGGTATGGAGGAAGATAAGACATGTTTCAACTGATGTTATCTCACATATAAAGGGTGTAGGCTTTTAGAGAATATAGTTTAGGTGGTTGAATGACCTTTCCCTTAATGATAGAGGACAAAATGTATCTGCCATATACTTTATTCACCGATGTACAATATAGGACTATGTATTGTGCATGGCATGGAGGAAGGTAGGACATGTTTAAACTCTTCACGTGTGTGAAAAGGAGCCCCCTCCTTTTCACCGGTCTACCGTCCTATATAAACTGTTAAAAGACTGCTGTGTGCAATACAGGCTTTGCGACCACACTTTCACCTGCATGCACCTTTTACTTATTTGTTTGAAGGGTGTCTTTTTATTGCTGTGTATGTGTTTGTCTTGTGTTTCTTGTAGTATTTGGGATTTTAAGTGTGGGTACTATATTGGTACAGACCGTCACCCCTCTTAAATGGTTTAGCCCAAGACTGGGTAATTGGTGAGGCTATTTAAAGGTGGGTTTATTTCACACTGGAAGGATAAACTGGACACACAGGAGAACCAGGACGACACACAGAAGAGCTAGAGATCAAGAAATCAGGGAAGTCGTAGAGTTTAATGTTTGTTTGTTTAAATGTGAAGTTAACCTTGCTTGCTGTGAGGCAAGGATTAAGTGAGGTCCAAAGTTACAAGGTCGCCTTGCTTGTAGTGATTGGCGAACAAAGCCTTGTCGTTTGTAGGTAAGTTCACCTCATCTAATTAACAATTCTATTTCCTCATTTGCAGCATACTGTACTTGCTGTTGAAGATATTTAGGCATGTCAAGTTTGTCACATACAGGAACTTCAAGATACATAGCCTTATAATTCTCTTGTTCAGTTCTGCACTGGACTTGGATTATGAACCTCAGGCACAGATATTGTACAAAAAATAATTGATTTTCTAACTGTATTCAAAGATTGTGTAAAATTAAAGAGTCCATATAAATTCAGAGCAGTAATCCTCAGTATTTTTTCCATGTGAAATCCATACTCTCAAAACATTAGCTGTTTGACTTTAGTCTTCTTGGTGTGGTGTGTTTATTCAAACTTGAGTGTCCGATATTTGGATTCTCTTCCATGTAGCATCCCCTTCTGCATTCCACAGTGTGGAGAAGTTCACTAGACACTACCGACCTAGATCTTCTTTCAGAGAGATCTAGTCTGGAACACCATAGTTCATAACCGTTTCCCTCCGACAAGAAAAATGTCAGGCCAATTAGCGACGAGAGGGGAAGACGACGAAACCGAAACTTATTGTGATAAACAGAAGAAGCAACAACAAAAAAAAAAATGCAGTTGGAAAAATGCAGAAATGTATTTACAGCAAAGGTAGACCCAAAGATTGTTAAGGCGCTTTGACGACTTTGTCGTAGTTCATGTCTATGGGCGCGAAATGGGGATCGAATCCTGTCTGCATAAAGAGGCGTGTCGATGACGTATTGATGAGCGTACGTTGCAACCGGCCAACAGCAGCGGCATAAATAACCGGCGCACACCTGATATAAGGTCGATTTTCTCCAGACTGGAATGTTCAAAAATGCTAAAAATGTACCTGAAATGTTCAGAAGAGTTTGAGGATCATGAAAACGTGCACAGAATTCACATTTCTAACTCTCAAGACCTTAGCATATGTGGTGAAATTCTGAGCTATGCCCATAGACTTCAATGGAGCAGTCGCTGCCTCTGCTCTGCATAAAGGGGGATTTTGACCCCCCCTCGTGCGATCCGGGTTCCCGGAAGTGGCCCCTGATGAAATATCTTGCTCCGCCTTAACAGTCTTTGGTAGACCCACATACATTGTTTCCTGACTTTTGGTGCTGCTTGAAGTTTAGGCAAAGTAGGAAGTAACGATAGGAATCTCTGTTCAATGTGATTGGTAAGGCACTGAATGCAGATTAATTTGTATAGTACTATTAGTGAATGAGGAGCAGCTGTGTGTGTGTGTGTGTTTGTCAGTGAGTGGGTAAGGAATATGCAGCCTGCTAGCTCCCTCTGCTGGTTGATCTAGGCCACTACCTGCCTGGCTTATCACCATGGAAACATTGCATAAGCAATGACTAGAGCATTACAGTAACAGATATACTGTCACACCCTTACACACTTATCCCTCTCCCATTTACACACACACACACACACAGGATTAAAAAAATCTCCCAGATGGGTGAAGGCTCAAATCTGTCATCAGTAATCACCACACATGCCAGAGTGCATATTGGTGCACAACATCCTAGAAGACAAATACACACATGCATGTTTATTTCTGCAATAAGCTAGGAAACACGTATGCACACACGCCAATACACACACACACACACACACATATACATTCATTAGATTCATACATAGATGATTATATACAATATAAAATACATTTGTAAAAAAACTGTTGAGTGTGTGTGTGTGTGTGTGTGTGTATGTATGGGTGTATGAGTGTGTGAGTGTGTGTGTGTGTGCGTGTGTATGCGTGTATCGGTGTATGTGTGTGTGTGCGCGCACGTGGGTGTATGAGTGTATGTGTGAATCTGGATCAGCAGGAGCGTGGTTGAGGGGGTAACGCTTGAAGGGTCACACTGTAAACTTCCGTCTCATTTCCTTTCAGTGTGAGTGAAGTAGTCACTTCCACCACCTCATTCAGCTGCAACACACACACACACACACACACACACAGTATTACATATATATATATATATATATATATATACACGACACGGACACACCCACACACACACACACACACACACACTTACCAATACATCTGCACACATCCACAGTAGTGTAACTCACCGTTGTGCCTTTAGGGGGCGCCCACGTGACGGTGAGGGTGCGCCTGGCTCCAGCATCCACGTTGCCCTTGGGGGGTTCCACACTGAACCCCTTCTGCTTCAGCAGCGCAGCGTTCTCCCATACAAACTCCACGCTCTGCAGCCGGGAGGAGGACAACACATGCTCGCACACTGCACACACTGTCATGCGTCATGCATTTGTTTTGTGTGTGTGTGTGTGTGTGTGGGGGGGGGGGGGGGGGGGGGGGGAATAAGTAAAAGAAAGGGGTGGTCTGAAGAAAACTGAATCTGTTTTTATGCCTAGATTCTCACAAAATGTCACTGGTTTGAAAAGTGCTTTGATATCCCCATTTTTAGTTGTTGTCGTTTTACCTACGTCTATCACCAATGATGGACAGAACTCATAATAGAACTGTCCTCCATGCTACAGCAGCATGGGGCAAATTCTCCCAAGTGCCTTTCAGCCTGCACATATTCTGCCCTTGACTTAAGTCAGTCATTTACGCGCCATGAAGGCTTTGGGAGGAGCTACTCCAAAAACCCGGGCATTTCTTATGCATCTTAGGAGGGCTGTATTAAAGGAGAATTCCGGTGTGATATTGACCTAAAGTGTGTTAAAACATGATACAGAGTGTGAATGTATGTCTCATAGCTCATCAAAAATAATTCAGTGGAAATGCATGGATTCCAGTTGCTGCTACTGGAAACAACTGGAATCCATGCATTTCGACAGAATTGTTTTTGGAATCTGATCCCTTATCATACCTGTTCATTCGTACTCGTCGCTCGACTTACCGTGACTAAATTCAAAATGGCAGCGAACGGTAAACTTCATGAAGGTACTGTCTGTATAAATCGTCTTGTAAATAAACTACCAGTTCTTTTTCAAAGTTATCAGAGACAAGTTATGTCTCGTTTTAAATGTCAAGGCCCTTGGAAGTCCACCAATGAAGTATGGAGCTACTTTGAGCCTCGTAAATGGTGTAAAACAGTGATTTATTTGCATGGCTAGGCCGAAGCCCGAGGCACCCCCATCAAAAAACTGTTGGTAGCATCGGCTAACTAGCGCCAGATTTCTAAGTGCAAGGGACAAGCCGAGATGAGCTATGAGACAAACGTTCATACTCGGTATCATGTTTCAACACACTTTAGGTCAATATCACACCGGAATTCTCCTTTGATGTCGAGCGCCTCTACAAGGTGAAACAGCATATTCCTCGATGTCGGCAGTAGGCCTAGGTCTAAATACATATAGGTTACACAGTATGTTACAAGTTAACATTACAGTTTGGTGCTGATAAGGGTTTATGTTTTTTCCTATTACAGTGTCACAAGGTGACATTTTTTCCAACATTGCCTTATGAATGAGGCTACATTGTTAAATAGGGAAAAACCTGTTTCAATCACCTCGTTTGGATACTGGAGCTTACCACCTGTGCACCTTCAGTTTTAACGTGACGTGACGTCTTCTACCCATAGCCTACTTTGTTTGAATCTGTCCATATCTGTCCAACTTCACCCAAGTCATCCATAGCCTAAACTTGTGCAGATGCCTGCACTACTCCTGAGTAGCAATAATCATTCATATTCTCCTGACCCTGACGGTGGTTGGTATTGTTATGCCAGTCTCTCTACTGTATTCGAAACTGCTTCGTTAGCATAGATAAATTGATATGAGAATCAGCTGTCCTTGAAACGCTCTTTCTCAAGTGAGTTTTAAATTATGAATCTAAACACTTCAAGCACGTCTTGATTCTTTATAACAATTCAATAACAATTCTTTGTTAGGCTATGTAATGAAACATGATTTTACTGTAGGCCATTCACTATTCAGTTCACCTTAATTATGTTTCCCAAATCAAAGACTGGTTTGTGTTTTTTCTGGATTAAAATGCCATTCAGAGGGTCGATGAGAAAGTCCACGTGTTTGTGTATTTGTGTGTGTTGGTGTGTGTGTGTGTGTGTGTGTGTGTGTGTGCACACATGTAAATTGTGTACACACACACACACACATACATACAAAAAAGTGTGTGTGTGGTCATGAGAGTTTGTATGCCCATGTTTGTGCCAGTGTGTGTGTGTGTGTGTGTGTGTGTGTGTGTGTGTGTGTGTGTATTTGTGCGAGTGTGTGTGTATATGTGTGTGTGCACACATGTAAATGTGTACACACAGACACAAAAAAGTGTGTGTGGTTGTGAGCAGGGATGTAATTGGTAAAGGTCAAAAAAGCAGGACAAATAAACGTAGCGCAGAGTGTTGGCTACTGTATGCATTTACATCACCTACTGTACAATTTATAAAATTCATGAGGCAAATCCTATGCAGAGGTGACACTAGAAAAGGGCCTTATGAAAGGAAATATTTTTGGGCCAAATACTAGGGCGGTCCGGGAAGCATACCCCCCAGTAAGAACAATTTGAAAATTAAAAAACGGCCTGATGGTGTTGATAAAAATAAGAACTCAACTCATCAACTCTAAAGTCGCACATCAATGCAAAGAAATAGTGTTGACATTGAGAGGAGTGTTAATTTATTTTCATTGTGTCCCCTAGGTTATATCTGTGGCCTGAAATGCCTTGTATGTGAAAAAACTTCTTCCCGAAGCACTTTTGAATTTATTTCCTCAGCATATCAGGTCATATCATAGATTATTATGGCCTTTATTTGAACAGTGAAAATAATAATAAAAAGAGTTTTTGAACTTTAATGTCACTAATGCTGATTATTCAATGATTCATTTGAATTTAAATATTTAAAATACTTTCACTGCAAAAATTATATATGCGATTAATGTAGATTAATTAATCACAGAGTATGTAATTAATTCGATTACATTTTTTCGATTGACAGCCCTAAAATATACATATATAATGACCGACCCGCCCCCCCCCACCCCCTTAACAAATACTCAGTAGATCACATCCATACGAATTGCTTGGGTCTCATTTTCAGGCCGGAAAATCCGGAATTCCGGATTAATCCGGAAGAATCACACCCCTGCGTGAGAGTTTGTATGCCCATGTTTGTGCCTGGATGGGTGTGTGTGTGTGTGTGTGTGTGTGAGAGAGAGTTACCTTCTTGGCCCCAGGCTGGCTGGTGCGTATGCAGCCCACCTCCAGTGAGCGAGAGGCAGTGACGCCCCCGTCACTCCTCAGGATCAACAGCACCGGGTTAGGGGCCTTCTCCACGTCTACAACACACACACACACACACACACACACACACACACACACACACACACACTCAGGGCTGTTATCGGTAAGCGATTTCAGATATAACCTCCGGAGTAAATGCGGAGGGTCGTCAAACGGAGGTCCTACCCTTCGGATGATTCAGATATGATGCTAACCTGCGGACCTTATACTGACCTTATACGGACCTATGTGTGAACGACATACACTACATTACAGAATCTCCGTGTGGAGAGCATCCTCTCCCCATGTGTCTATTGCATTTACGTAAGGAGCTTGGAACAAAGTTGGGTTTTCTTCGTTTTCATTTCTCTAGGCATATTTATGCTCAAAAAAAAATAGGCGAGCTCAGCAGTGAGGTCATGAGAATGCTATCAATGAACAGAAAACCGACCGTGTTGGCTAACAATTTATTAAATACTCCTGTTATTGTCGTCAACGACGTCGCTGTAGGCTACTGCCTTTTCAGCGCCTTCTGCTTATGATGATTCAGTCTTTTGAATTCGTTTGGCCTTGCCATGCAGTTGTAGGCTACAACGTGTCTCTTGACGTAGCTCCGTGATGTCTGCATCTTTCCAGGTCGGAGATTTTCTGGACAGCACTATGCCACTCCATCATAACACTGGCATTTAAGTCAGTTTAACCCCGCCGTTTAACATCCGCAGAACCTCTGGTCTTACACGTATGTCTGAAAGCGCTTGGTGTGTGTGTGTGTGTGTGTGTGTGTGTGTGTGTGCGTGCGTGTGTTATGTGCGTGTGTGTGTCTGTGTGCATGTGTGTCTGTGTGTGTCAGTGCATTTCTCTCTCTCTCTCTCTCTCTCTCTCTCTCTGTGTTTGTGTGTGCGTGTCTGTGTGTGTTAATGTGTGTCTGTGCATTTCTCTGTGTGTGTGTGTGTGTATGTGTGTGTTAATGTGTGTGTCTGTGCATTTCTGTGTGTGTGTGTGTGTGCGTGTGTGTGTCTGTGTGCATGTGTGTCTGTGTGTGTTAATGTGTGTGTCTGTGCATTTCTGTGTGTGTGTGTGTATGTGTGTGTGTCTGTGTGCATGTGTGTCTGTGTGTGTTAATGTGTGTGTCTGTGCATTTATCTGTGTGTGTGTGTGTACCTTGGGTTGGGTCTGTCAGATTGTCCTCCAGAGGGTCTCCTCCACACAGGTACATGATGTTGTGGCGCGATGCTCCTTTCAAGTCTACTGCACACACCGTTTGCTAACAAACAAACAAACAAACACACACACACACACACACACACACACACACACACACACACACACACACACACACACACAGTAAAACATAATAGCTATCCTAACTTAAAATGTTTAGTAACTATAACTAAGTTTTTGACTTTTGTTGAGATTACTTGCCTAAAATGAGTGTCATTTAATTTTGAGGTGGAAAAGTATAACATGCTCATTTAAATCAAGTAAACTATACTTGAATTGTTTAAGTTTGTGCTATAAGGCCATGAGTCATGTTGGTGAGTTACTTCTAGGGATGGTTTGTGTGTGTTTGTGTGTGTGTGTGTTGATAAGAGACCTGGTTGTGTGAGTGTGTGAGTATAAGAGTCACCTGAGACTCACCTCCTGCGTGTGTGTAAGAGAGTGAATGAGAAGCATGTCTTTATGTGTGTTTGTGTATGTGTGTGTGTGTGTTTGGGTGTACCTTGTTGGAGAGCTGAATGGTCACTGTGTCGGAGTGTGTGAGGCTCTCGTGGTCAGGCTGGAAGGTGACGGTGACATCCATAGATTTACCTGGAGGAATAGCGCCCTCTGCAGGAGACACGAGAAACGCACACCGACCACCACATCTTTGGCCATCTACTGTGAGATGGAGGAAGGCAGGGAGGGAGAGAAAGATGGAGAAAGGAAGGGAGAGGGAGAAAGAGGGGCAGCGTCAAATAAGTTTTCTTCAATTTATTTTCTTTTTCTTTTACTCATGTTGTTTTGTTCCTGTAACTACTTTGCCAAAACAGTGCTTGAGTTGTCATGTCAATAACAACAATAACATCTGAGTTGAATTGGGGAGTGAGATGAGGAGGAAGATGGAGTGAGAAAGAGGGAGAGTGTAAGAGGGAGTGAGAAAGAGGGAGAGAGAAAAAGGGAGAATGAAAGAGGGAGTGAAAGAGAGAGTGAAAGAGAGAGAAAGAAGGAGAGTGAAAGAGGGAGAATGAAAGAGAGTGAAAGAGAGAGAAAGAAGGAGAGTGAAAGAGAGAGAAAGAAGGAGAGAAAGAGGAAGAGTGAAAGAGGGAGAGTGAAAGAGAAAGAAAGAGGGAGAGAGAAAGAAAGAGGGAGAGTGAAAGAGGGAGAGTGAACGAGTGAGAAAGAGGGAGAAAGAGGGAGAGAGACAGAGGGAGAGTGAAAGAGGGAGAAATAAATAAAAGGGAGAGTGCTAAGAATAAATCATGGGGTTTGTTTGTAAGCTGCTACTTGCTACCACTGACATTTTGGAAGCCATTCATTTAGAAACAGAAAAAAGCATCTGAATGTGAATGAGGCCTTCCAGCTGAGCGTGTGTGTTGTGTGTGTGTGTTGTGTCTGTGTTGTGTTCCAGCTGAGCGTGTGTGTTGTGTGTGTGCTGTGTGTGTGTGTTGTGCAGGAGTTATCCAGTGTATTTTAAGCACCCTAACACCCGAGTCATCTTCTGAGTGTGAGTGTCTTACCTACACTGGGTGATGTCAGTTATCTTTGTGTGTGTGTGTGTCTTACTTGTAGTGGAAGATGCATTTTGTGCTTGTTCAATGTCATCTGATTGGTCGACAGACAGCTGCTGTGTGTGTGTGGGTGGCGGACTGGCCAGAGATGCTGTGAACTTTACTGACAAGACTGAGCCATTATGCAACTGTGTGATCACACACACACACACACACACACAAACACACACACACACACACACACACACACACACACACACACACACACACAGGGAGAGAAAAAGAGAAAACCAAATGCATAAGTGTAATTAAACTAATTAAACTCATTAATAGTCACACACATAAGCAAGAAACACACGCACGCACACACACACACACACACACACACACACACACACACACACACAGAGAGAGAAACAATTGCATAAATATAATTAAACTCATAAATATAATTGAAATGTCAGCTTTGATTAAATATAATATACTCTATCCATACATTGTAACAAATGTCAGACCTCATTAGCAATACCAATGTAATTATTTTGCTAATAATTAATTGCTTATAAGCAGGGTAGGAATTTCACGGCGGCCACGACGGCCATGGCCTTTGAAAATCAGAGGTTTACAGGCCACGGTGGCCTTGGTGCCCCTTTCTTTTAATATTCTGCTTTGCGTCCTTCTAATAGCGATTTTTATTTAGCCTATGGCCTGTCAAAATAATCTTAGCATTCACAGCGCAAATTCATTTAGGGCCCTATCATGACATTCTAAAGTGCATCGTTACTCGTCAAAAGTCTATTCAAATTTAGTAGGATGTCCAGTTCACATTGGGAGGGGTTTCGTTCTCAAAAGTGGAGCGCATGGCGTAACAAGGTGTTCCTAGGTCTTTTAATCAGTCATTTGGGTGTGTTTGGGGCGTAACATCATTTTAAACCAATGAGAATGACATCTGTCATTCCCTTTAACGGCGCAACGCGCGATATGTCAAATAAATGCATTGGTATTTTGGCATTCAACGGCGCATTTGAAGGAGGCTGCTTGCGAGACCGTATGGAATAGTCATTCTTAAACCATGCTTTACTAAAACCTAGCATAGCCTTCACGCATTTGCACTCGTCTATTATTTGAACTCATTGGCAAAGTGAAACTAACTTCACCAAAGGAGTCAGTCAACGACAAGACAGTTATATGCAGTTACTTTTGACTACTTTTCACTATTGACTGACAATGGGTTACCATCGAAAACATAGGCTGGAAAAAGCAACACTTACCCTAATGTTGCTCAAATGACTGAATAAAACAACATTTGTCCTGCAGAGGAGTTGCTTATATTTCGTGACAGTGCGTCTTCAGCTGTGCTCCATACGTGTCTCTCGCCTCTCCCCTAATCACTTTTAACCGTCATTACCAATTTGTAAATGATGGTGAATAACTACTCATCATGAGATGTACAGTATTTCGTAATATCTTTATTCTAATTATGTTTCCCATTGTAATCGTGCAATTTGTAATGCTTTGCATGGACGTGCGCTGGTGTGCGTTCATGAATGATAGAAGGATGGTGCGTGCACCTGCCAATATGACTGTTGACATGCGCTCTTAAAATAGCATATGAACAACTCGCCATTGACTTCTGACCAGGTTTAGGTGGTGTATGATAGCGATTTTTAGACAAAGCGCTAGGTCCCTCCCTAGGTTGTTAATTGCCACACCCCTGGGCGCAATGCTTAAAGCGATGGTTCGGAGTAATTTCACCCTAGGGTCCTTTGCACCATGACCCTGAGCCAAACACCCTCCCAGAACCATTTTTCCCTTAGTCGAACCCTGGTCGAGTAGCGCTGTCAGAAACTAATGACGTTCTGCAGTCGTGATGGAACCAACTTTTATCTCGTAAATTACCCCACTAATAATGCCCTGAATGGTGCGAAACTTCTGCAGTAGTACAACTATGACCTTTAGTCCAATAACGAGGCATTAGAAAGTTTGTAAGTGCACCAGGAGTTTATTTAAATAAGACTTGCCTGATTATCTGCTACTATACCGCTGCGTCGACGTTTCTTCCGTGATTTGGGAAAAGCCCGTAAAAGTCCTGGCAGGAAGCATGCATAAGGATGTAGATCCAGGAATGCACTAATATTTTGTTCATAGTCCAGTTTGCAACAATTATTAGTTAACACTAAGTTGTAAACACTTTGGAAAAAAATATTTAAAACTGGATATACCAAAAAAAGTTGATGTAATCGCTTCCTGCAAGGACTTTTACAGGCTTTTCCCAAATTACGGAAGAAACGTCGACGCAGCGGTATAGTAGCAGATAATCAGGCAAGTCTTATTTAAATAAACTCCTGGTGCACTTACAAACTTTCTAATGCCTCGTTATTGGACTAAAGGTCATAGTTGTACTACTGCAGAAGTTTCGCACCATTCAGGGCATTATTAGTGGGGTAATTTACGAGATAAAAGTTGGTTCCATCACGACTGCAGAACGTCATTCGTTTCTGACAGCGCTACTCGACCAGGGCTCGACCAAGGGAAAAAAGGTTCTGGGAGGGTGTTTGGCTCGGGGTCATGGTGCAAAGGACCCTAGGGTGAAATTACTCCAACCATCGCTTTAAAAAATAAACGTGCAAAATAACGAATTCAACTTTCCGCGGGTGAATAACTAGTATTACGCCATGCGCTGGTGGCCCAAAATACAGCCCTTAGTCTTTTACGCAGTGGAGAAAGTGACAGCGCAAGAAAGAAAGTGCATCCAAATTCAGCCATTCTTCTCAGTTGAACTACTCGCGAAGTTGCCTACTCATCACACAGACATCACAACTATCACATGAAAGTGTCACAGTCCGGCCCAGAATCCCCTCTTAGGTATGAGCTACACCAGGCGCGTAACTGAAGCGTTCCGTTCGCGACGCGTAAAATCCATTTTAGATGAATGGTCTATTTTTTTCGAACGTACGCCCCACTGTCACGTCTGGTGTAGCTTCCTTAGTAGGATGTATACTTCCATTGATTATAATGGAAGCTAATTGTTGCAGGAGACGCCACGCGAACGGAACGCTTCAGTTACGCGCCTGGTGTAGCTCAGCCCTTAGTCTGTGATCTGTCATGTCTCTGCTGTCCCTGGACTCCATTCCAGGTTTTCTCTCTGCACTGTCACACCTGTTGCCACTCTCCTCGTCAGCCATAGCATTTAAGCAGTGCCAGGAGAAACACTCTTTGCCAGATTGTCACGTCTTTCACAGTGGATTCTCGCCTATGCTCATGCTCTTTTGGATTACTGGTTTTTGACCCAAGCCTGTTTGTTGGACTTGTGAATTGGACTCAACCCTTTTGGAAACCTTTGCTTGGACCTTGCATTCTTTTGTTGCCAACCTATGCCTGAACCTCAAGCACTGGCAACCACTTGCAGTATAGTGCAACCTGGCCGACCTGTGTTCTGTCATTAAAACCCACTAAATATACTCTCTGCTTCCAGAGTTCTGCTTTTGGTTCCACAGTAACTCACCTGGCCTCACCGGCCCTGACAGAAAGAGCTTTTTCTCAGCTTTTAAACGATGTTAGCCGCTAATTGCTGTGGTGAATTGTTCGCGAGAAAAGTAAATGATAGAATTAAATTTAACCATAAATTCTACTGAAGGTTTTGCGTCCATCTCCCTACCCATCATCTCGGTGGGATACTTCACGAACCCTTCGTTTAACACATGACAAACCATATATCAGAATTTGCAGTAATTTTCGACATGCATGGATGTCTCCAAATTTGGGCTTTAAGTTTTACAATGTGTTTAAATTGTTCCACATGATTTCACAAGAGTTTGTGAAAGTAGCCTTAATGATCACAAAATGCTAAGCATGCATCTAGGTCAGGGGTCTCCAACCTTTTTGGGAATGAGGGCTACCTGAAGACCCGAAATCATATGGAGGGCTACTCATTTGAAACAAACAGACCCTCACCCCTTTTTTGCGAGAATAGTCCTCCTAAATAATAGGCCTATGTGATTTTTACTTTTAAATTTTCAATATTCTGTAGGCCTATAAGTCTTTATATTAAGCAACTGTATTTTCATCTGATTCTTCAATACTTTAATATCAATATGCAACACTACCAACATATTTGTTCAGTTTGTTCATTTCAAAGTTTGCATGGGGAATCTAATCTTATTTTTTTAACAAAAAAACAATATTTTTGTGCAATTAATAATTTGGGTTACAATGTGTACCCAATTTATACCCACCCACCATTATGAATTCAGGGGTTGTTTAAGTTCTGATTTCAGTGGACAATTCGGTTTTAACATTTCAATAGTAATCACCCACACCACCCTAACATATGAAGTCTCCTTTTAAAGTTATTGCACACCTGAAATCTCTCCATGATCTGACAAAAAAGGTAATGTTCAGTCCTGCTCAGTTAAGCATGCCACAACATTTTCAGCGCTATTATACGGCAGTAGCCTACGGAGGAGAAAAGGCCTGTGAGCTAAAGCAATTGTTTTTCAGTCCTTGAACAATCATGCAGGAACCGTATTTGACGAACATAGAATGGCCACAGAACATTTGCAAAGATATGCTTCCATTGGCTACACCAGACGAGCAAGTTTTTTCCCCTTTACTGTGTATGCGTGCGAGCAGCATGTATTTGCTCCGCTTCCGTTGTTGTTTAAAGATTGAATGGGAAACGGATTGGAGCCAAAGCCTAAAATTTAACGCAGCTACAATGTGTAAGGTATCACCAATATAAATTTAATGTTACAGATGTATGGCTACATACATTCTTAAAATGGTTCTAGTCTAGACTTAAATATATATTGAAAACTTCACAATGGAGCGTGTTTTTAGAGCGTGATCTGACTGATGGCTATTTTTAGAAGGTGCGCTGGGGGCGCCTCATAGCCGTTCCGTGGGCTACCTGGTGCCCGCGGGCACCGTGTTGGAGACCACTGATCTAGGTTATTTGAGTTTCTTAAAGCTGAGCTGCGCTTAAATTGTTCAATACATGATTTCATAACAGGCCAAATATAAAATAAATGTTAAATATAGCCTAGATATCTGTAAATATTAGATGATCAGATGATTTACTTTTTAATTTATGTAATATGTCATGTTTCATGTTTTTGTAATGTTTCATACAGTGATGCAGGTCTACTGCAGTGAATAGGCTAAATACAACTTTGATAATTGTTATAGCCTACTACTGTATAGTTAACTTTAGCCTTGGTGCCCTGTCATGTGGCCTTTGTGCCCCCCACCAAATATGCCCAACTGAAGGCCAAGTGGCCTTGCCCCCAGAATGGTGAAATTCCAAGCCTGCTTATAAGTAACAATGATAAGTGCACCGGCAAAAAAACTTAAAATAGATATTTATGGACTAATTTCCACAAATTGCCTATACATTAATGACACCACTTTGTGATTAAGAGTGAATGGACTGTGAAAGTGCATGTTTCACAGGGCTAAGGAGACTGCACTGCTTTTAGGAGCACTAGACTACAGCAGGGCTAAGGAGACTACTTTTAGGAGCACTAGACTACAGCAGGGCTAAGGACTAAACTACAGCAGGGCTAATGAGACTGCTTTTAGGAGCACTAGACTATAGCAGGGCTAAGGAGACTGCTTTTAGGAGCACTAGACTACAGCAGGGCTAAGGAGACTGTTTTTAAGAGCACTAGACTACAGCAGGGCTAAGGAGACTGCTTTTAGGAGCACTAGACTACATACAGCAGGGCTAAGGACTAGGCTACAGCAGGGCTAAGGAGACTGCTTTTAGGAGCACTAGACTACAGCAGGGCTAAGGAGACTACTTTTAGGAGCACTAGACTACAGCAGGGCTAAGGACTAAACTACAGCAGGGCTAAGTAGACTGCACTGGTTTTATGAGCACTAGATTACAGCAGAGCTAAAGAGACTGCTTTTAGGAGCAATAGACTACAGCAGGGATAAGGAGACTGCTTTTAGGAGCACTAGACTGCAGCAGGGCTAATGAGGCTGCTTTTAGGAGCAATAGACTACAGCAGGGCTAAGGAGACTGCTTTTAGGAGTACTAGACTATAGCAGGGCTAAGGAGACTGCTTTTTCCGAAGTTAAGGTTCAAAAGAGTGCTGTGATTTGCTGGCTTGGCACCCAGAGGTCGGTTTTCGGATTCCAGTTTTTTGTGCTACCTAAACACTGTGTGTGTGTGTGTGTGATACTGACTTTGATGATTTGAGATGCACTGTCGTTCTCCAGCACGTATCCAAAGTCCATGACTGGTCCTTTGAGTGTACATGTGACCAGCGGCTTCACACCCTCTCCGCACAGAGTGAGCTCCAGATTCATCCTACTGCTGCGCACCTCCAGAACTTCCCGGTACTGCACGCACGCACGCACGCACACACACACACACACACACACACACACACAATAGTAGCATTAAGTTGCTTAGGTGTGTATATGTACTGCAGTGTGTGTGATAGTAGTAAACAATAAGCAAGACAAGAATTCATCTTATGTGGCAGAGGCCCACTTGAGGAGGACATGGCCTCAAATCATCTGGAAAGGGGACAGGACTACACACACACACACACGGACATGCATACGGGGGAAATCTGAGACTGAGCATGACTGCAGACAAACACATAAACATATGTATGTGTGTGTGCAGGGGTGGGTAATAACGTTTTACAAGTAACGCACATGAGTAAAAAATATTTTTTTCGAGGAATGGCAACTTTCCGTATTCCTTTTTCAAAACGGTACTTCTACTCTTACTCAAGTACATTTTTGAGCCAGTAATCTACTCTTTACTCAGCTACATTTCCAATTGCCTTTCGTTACAAGTAGAATCTCGAGGGAGAAAAGCGCACCTCTCCCTCGGTGCACAATGGCGTGGGAGAAAAAAAACAGGGCTTCAGAATGCATTGCTACATTTCCCCGTGATGTAGCCTACTACACGGAAGTAGATGTTCTAACAGCTCAGTTAATGCAATGACGTCCTGCCAGCTGCTACATCTTCTGGTGAGACTGCCAGAGTAGCAATGAGATGAGAGGTAGAACATGACACGGAAACTTTCGTCTATATTAATTTCTGGCTAGCATCGTTCAACAATCACATTGGACAAGGAAAATAGGCCTACAACTTAATTTACAAGCAAAGCACTAAAAATCGAGCACACAAGTTAGAAAAAACCTAGCATTCGTTTATGTAGCCTCAATGTTGCAGCGACAGAGCAGGCTATCTGTTTTCTCAGCCGACCGTCTCATGTCATGTCCTGCAACATTGAGGCTACATAATATAGGTCTACCATAATATAGCCATTGTTTTTAGGTTACATTGGCTATGACAAGAGAGCCTACAAAAGTACGTCAAATAATATTAAAGTAGACTATATTAAAAAAAAAAAAAATATTTGAATTGGGCTGATGAAATATGTTTGCCTATATGACTAGCCTACAGAGGAAGAGAAAAGCAAACAGGCGTAAAGGATACGTTTGTATCCCTTTAAAGGGCCATCACAAATATAAAACTTATTACTTGAGTAATTTATTAACAAAGTACTTTTTTTACTTTTACTTGAGTAGATTTCTCAGTTGGGAATATGTACTTTTACTGAAGTAATTTTTGAAGGGAGTAATTGTACTTTCACTTAAGTATAGATTTTTAGTACTCTGTGTGTGTGTGTGTGTGTGTGTGTGTGTGTGTGTGTGTGTGTGAGTGTGTGTGTGTGACAGCACCTTCTTCTCCTCAGTGGGTGTGAAGGCCAGCAGCAGTGTGTATGTGTCTCCTGGTCTAAGCGACCTGAGGGCGTTGAGCAAAAGGAAGGGGCCGCTCAGGTCCAGCACTGAAGATGTCAGCTGCAGCAGTCAGAGGTCAAGGCCAGTTTCCACTCGACACTTACGCACATCAGCTAGAACATCATTATAACACACACTACACACACTACACATCAGCTAGAACATCATTATAACACACACTACACACCGGCTATAACATTATTATAACACACACTACACACCAGCTATAACATCATTATAATACACACACTACACACTACACATCAGCTATAACATCATTGTAACACACACTACACATCAGCTATAACATCATTGTAACACACAGCTCACACACTACACATCAGCTATAACATCATTGTAACACACAGCTCACTGCCCAAGGTAAGGATACATCCAGACTCTCCTCACAGATGTTCTGCACAGTGACTTTCTTTACCACTTTCTCATCTGTGGGAGTTTTACACACACACACACAGACACACACACACACACACACACACACACACACACACACACAGTATCCAAATATGATGACACACACAATCACATCAATACACACACACACACACACACACACACACACACACACACACTTGTGTACTGACCCAGAAGCACCTGCTGGTAGTTGAGTGTGTGGTATCCGCTGCTGTGGTTGAGGAGCAGCAGGGCGGGTCGCACCACTGGGCACCTCAGCTCCAGGTACAGGATGTTATGGGGACTGTGGGGGAGGACAGCGGGAGTGAGTATGTGTGCGTGTGTAGGATCAAGATGGGGGCAGCAATGCAACGGTAAGAATGCTGGCTGCAGCAAAACAACAAAGAACACTGTGTGTGTGCGTGTGTGTGTGTGTGTGTGTGTGTTACGGCCACTTTGGCCTCTCGGCTGTTTTCTACTTATTTTGTATGCCTCTCCTCTCGTAGGCCTGATCCCGCGTGTCCCGGGATAGGGGGTGTGCCAGCGTACGGGGCGTGTCCCACCTTACCGGATAAATTTGGCCTGGCCTTCCAGAGAAGCTTTGCTTTGTGTTTTGTCCTGTTGTTGTTAAAGTCCTTTTGATTAGATATGTTTTCATGTAATTAAACCCTAAACGTGAATTGTCGCACTGTCTCCTGCCCCATTTCTTTGTTACTTTTGAGCCGGGTAACAGTGTGTGTGTGTGTGTGTGTGTGAGTGATCAGACCTGTAGGTGCAGTCCTGTTCAGGTTCGGTGGCGTCTCCATCAGAAACGAAGCAGGGGACAATGAAGCGCTGGTGTGTGTCTTTGAAGGATCGCAGCAGACCTTCCACAGCAGGCCCCAACTCCTCACCACTACACAACAACAACAACACATAAATAATAATAATAATAATAATAATAATAATAAGCTTTATTTGTATAGCACCTTTCATACACAGAATGCAGCTCAAAGTGCTTTACATTTGGAGCATGTAACACAATAATAGAGTCAGTCAGTCATTATCAATCACTTTCACTTTTCTTCATTGCTGTGGCCGTTTATGATCCAATCAGCAACATATCAGAAATATAGAAAATAACATGTAACACAGTTATCAGAGAAGAGTCAGTCATTCCCCTTTGTTGCTGTGGCCGTTAATGATCCAATCAGCAACATATCAGAAATATAGAAAATAACATGTAACACAGTTATCAGAGAAGAGTCAGTCATTCCCCTTTGTTGCTGTGACCGTTTATGATCCAATCAGCAACATATCAGAAATATAGAAAATAACATGTAACACAGTTATCAGAGAAGAGTCAGTCATTCCCCTTTGTTGCTGTGGCCGTTAATGATCCAATCAGCAACATATCAGAAATACTTTTATACTACTGTCACGACACCACCAGGGGCCTCATTTATAAAACGTTCTTACGCACAGGTTTGATCTTAGACCGTGCGTACGCTCAGATCCATGCCAATGCTCTCTATTTCTCTACGCTCAACGCAAACTCTATTTCTGAAATTTCAGAGGTGGATAAACTGCGTTTACTCGCGTTTAGCCTCCACTACATCCTAATTTGCGCTCATAGGCCTATTCCCAGCTTCGTAACATAAAGGTAATATTTGACTGTAAGCTATACAATGTAGGCTATAGATATTTTATATCATATATAGCCTACACAACCAAGGGACGGAAGTTATCCTCTGAAAGCAGGGCATCTTCATATTTAGTGTTGCGTTGGAGTTGCGTAAAGAGGTGCAGAGCGCGCACCTGTTTGCTTTTTTTGACTGGCAGTGCCCAAGATCAGATGACAATACGTGAGTTGAATAATGTAGGATAAAATATAAAGGTAAGCCTAAAGCAAACAATAAAGGACAATGTTTAAGCCATCGGACATTATTGAAAGAAAACGATAGCAAAGAAATGCAGAATGAATGAAAAATGACCGGCGAACTAGGTTACTTTTTCAGCAAAAAATAGCCTACCCTAAAAGAAACGTTAAGCCTACATGACATATCACGCTTATAATTTAGTCCTCTGTTTTGTAGGCTAAATCAGCATATTACCCTGGGTCATATTGGAAACGTACAGTAGCGTACAGGATTATATAGGCCTAGAGGTCTTTCCTTCATAAGCAAGGCCTACCCATTTTTCTTTTCTACAAAGTAGGCCTAAACATACGAAATGTTGATTATTCACATTACTGCAAGCAAAAGGAATGAAAGCGAGCAGAGGACAATGGACATGGATGCATACGATCTCTTTCCAGAAAGCTTTGCTGGAAAAAACATAATTAGTTAAGCTATTCGAACTGACGCATATAGGCTAGTTAACATCAGATGGCATAGGCTAGGCCTATACAATGTTTTCAATATATAATTTTACATAGGCTACAGCTTTTAGGCCATTGATTTCATTAAAACATATGCTAATAATATTGATGAGGGGGTGTTTACAAGGCGGAGACCTAAAACCATCCGGCTGCGCACAAGTTGACGTTCATTTGTGATTTTTAATGGGCACATCTGGAAGGGTGGCGTATGCACATTTTTTTGTGCGTACGTTCGTTTTCTCTGAATAGCACGTACGATCATGTCAGAAATGATCTAAGATCAAATGAAGGATGGTTTCTACGCAACCCTTTTATAAATGAGGCCCCAGGTTCTCCACCAGTCTCTCCTCCTCGTCACTCTGCTCCAACAATCTCCCAATCTAATTCCCCTGTCTACTAATTCCCCAATCATCCTATCACCAGTCAGCAAATTAACCAATCATCCAATCTCCCGTCTGCAACTCCCCAGCACCTGTAGCCAATCTTCTACTGCCTATATAAACCCCTGTCACTCTGCTCTCTCCGTCTGGCCTCTTCAACGGAGACACTTACTCCAGCGCACGGACTGCTCCTTGTTCCCAAACCCAACTCCTCGTTTCCGGAATTTCCTGCTACGTCCCGGGTTGTAGAACTTTTATGTTGGACATTTTCTATTGGACTCTTTCTGTTGGACGATATACTCTTGCAAGATTGGAGCCTTTATGTTGGACTGCCTTGTTTGTCAAGTCATGATCTTCTGAGCGTTAACCTCACATCAAGACCTTGTTTAAATTCTCCTGCTTTGGTTGATGTTAACAAATTAAAACGACTTGATTGATTCTAACCTTGTTTCCTGAGTCTGTGTGCCCTGACAACTACTATGGATATATAAAGGCTTTGCTGACAAATGCCTAGGCTAACAAATGCTTAGGCCCCGTTGATGCGGACTCCAAGCAGCCAGCCTTAGCATGTTCTTAGCATATGTTGTAATTATTTGACTTTATACATAGACATTCAAGACTGGCAGCCTTAGCCCTTTACCCCCCACAAGCACGCCATATGGCAACTGTGGCAAGGAAAAACTCCCATATTCCAGGAAAAAACCTTGAGCAGAACCTGACTTAATAGGGGGAGCCCATCTGCTTCTGGCTGGCTGCTCCTTCCAATGGCAGCAGATGTAGAATAATCTGAAAAAGTAGTCTAC